>NC_143588.1:72612950-73217950 GCF_048544385.1 Mastigoproctus giganteus | reverse complement strand
ATGATGACATAGAAACAGCTGCCTTCTATTCAGACCTATAAGAAACCATAGATAACACAAACAGAAAAGATATTTTAATAATAATGGGAGACTTTAACGCAAAAGTTGGAGACTCTACGACAGACTTCAGCGACGTATTAGGAAAATTCGGGATAGGAAATAGAAATGAGCGAGCAGAACTCTTGAACTTCTGCAAAGAAAATAAACTATTCATCACACTGTTCTACCACAAATTTCAACGTAGGTATACATGGACATCACCAGATGGAAATACAAAAAAAAATTGCATTGACTACATTTTAATAAATAACTGGAAATCATCCATTCAATACGTTAAAACTCTTAGAAGTACAGATTTTGACAATGACCATGAACTCCTAGCAGCAACAATTCATTGGAAATTTAAAAATACGAAGCCAAAGAACAATAGAGCAACATTAAATATATCACGATTTGAAGAAGACTAAATAAAAGAAATGTATGGGAAAACACTACAAGAAAAATTAAAAGATATAAACTATTCATCATCCGTGGAAAATATATGGGAGAAAACTAAACAAATGACTAAAGATGCAGCTTTAGAAACCTTGGGAACAAAACCACAACCAAATAATCCTTGGATTATAACAGAAATTTTAGACGTATGGACGGAAAAAATACAAATGAAAAACCTCCTAAACAAAGAAATAGTCAGGAAAAAAAGGGGAAAAATAAAACCCTAAAAAACAAAATAAACAACCTATGTAAAGCTGCTAAAAAGAAATGATTGGAAGATAAAAACACTGACGATGAAAAATAAAAACAGGAAACACGCAAGAAATTTAAAAAATATGGAAAGAATATTACCAAACCCTGTTCAAAGGGGAAAGAAAAAAACGCTCTTGTCTTAGATAATAGAAGAGATAAAGCACCCTCGATAACAAAAGAAGTTCAGAAAGCAATTAGCCAAATGAAGAATGACAAGGCATCCGGAAATGATGGTATCCAAGCAGACCTACGGAAATTCGGAGGCGATGCAATTTTAAAACACATCGCACAATTCTTTAATCTAATTTTATTTACAGGTGATATATCAGAAGACTGGAAAAGTGGAATAATAGTACCTATACACAAAAATGGAGATAAAGAAAATTGTCAGAATTATAGACCCATTACCCTTTTAAACCATGTATATAAAATGTTTATAAGGATCTTACAAAATAGGATACTTAAAACATATGAAGAAACAATAGGAGAAGAACAAGCAGGATTTAGAAAATACAGATCAACAATAGACCAAATATTCACACTAAAAATCATTGCAGAAAAATATTGAAATAAGAAGAAATCTCTTTATCTGTGCTTCATCGATTTCAAGCAGGAATTTGACTCTGTAACCAGAAAATCCCACTTGATCATGAAATAATCATGTTTGTAAACAATTTCTACAAAAATACAAGAGATAGTAAAATTCAACAACCTTAAAACAGAGAAATTTGAAATAGAGAAAGGAGTCATGCAGGGATGCCCTTTATCTCCATACCTATTTAATATCTACCTAGAAGAACTAATGAAATCAATTGAAGAAAAAAGAGGCACAATAAAAAATGGAAAAAATATAAACCACATAAAATATGCAGATGATATTGTAATTTTAACAGAAACCAAAGAACAATTAAAAGAAATGTTAACGTACATCAATAAAGCAAGCAACAATTATGGAATTAAAATTAATATAAATAAAACCAAAGTAATGCAAATCAGAAAAAAACAGAAGACATAAACATCCAAAATCAACAAATAGAACAAGTACAAAAATTTGTATACCTGGGTTCTCTAATAACCGGAAACATAAGTAATATTGACCAAATTAATCACAGACTGAACATCGGATGGACAAACATGAACAAACTCAAAAACATATGGAACAGCAATAAAATCTCAAATAGTCTAAAAATTAAACTATATGAAACTGTCATCATATCCACAGCAACTTATGGATCAGAGAATTGGAGAATAAATAAGAAAGAAAGGCAAAAAATAATGGCATTTGAAATGAGATGTCTAAGGAAAATCAATAAAACAAATTGGAGAGAACATAAAACTAATGAACAAGGAGAGATCTAAATTTTGAACGCATAATAGAGCAGATCAACAAAAAAGAACTTCAGTGGTTTGGACATGTGAACCGGATGAAACAACACAGGCTGCCTAATGTAGTACTGATAGGAAGAATTGGAGATAACAGACCACCAGGAAGACCCATAAGAGAATGGCTCCAATGCCTAAAGGAAAACACAGGCTTCCAGAGTTATCAACAAATGATGCAAGATTCAAGAGACCGACAACAATGGAGGTCGATATCAAAATAGGAACTCAACCCGTGCCAAACGGAAGAGTAGAATGATGATGATTAAGGAAAATATTTTTGTTTGGGAAAACAAAAAAAAAAAAAGTATATTAGTGTATTCGTCAAAACACAGAAGAAACAATTATGGAGTTCGCAATTTATAAATAAGGTTAAAATTTTTTTGGTTCACAATTTACAAGTGAGATTAAGAACCACCAGCTTGGTTCGCAATTCAGTTCTTCCGGAAAACGGGTACTATTACTACTACCCCTAACTTTGAAAACAAGCCAGAGCAACAGTTTTGCATTATTCTTTCTCTACGGAGTTCAAAGAATCCAGATTTTCTGGCTTTGAAAGCACTTTGAAAAGTGCTTTTGCCTCTGTCAGTTCTAAGCATGAAAAAAATAGGATCGCAAAAAAATGTCAATGAATGCCATGGTCACATATATGTCTTCCATATTTTACAAAATTCTCCCTGCAACCCAAGGCTCGCAGTCTCAGCATTTCAACCTACTGCTTCAAATAAAGATAAAATTCCTTTCAAAATAAAACTGGGCTGGTTTTAAAATCTTTACTAGTTGTTAAGATTTTCAAAGTGTTGGTCTAGTTTACTTGGGTAATCCCTATAAACTAGGGTTATCAAATCTAGAATTCAAAAGCTATGACAAAATACGAAAAAAACTAGGACATTTCTGGTTTTAGAAACGAGAACATTTAAAAATTATATTTATTACTAAAAAATGACAATACATATTTATCGTTACTACTAATCATTTCCAGTAAGTTTGGATTACAAAGTAAGTAATTAAGAAATGCTGTACAATCCACTTTCAAATTATAAGTAACCCACAAAATGCTATTCACAGTTTTTTTTCCATTTTATTTCTAATGTTGCTCCATTTGCTAATTAATGAAAATACACGCTCTACGTTTCCATTGTGGACCAAAATAGAAAATGTATATTGAGCAAATTTTAAAAGCTCGGAACTCTTGCATTGATTAAAATATTCAGCCCAGTTTCTATGGGCTAATGAGTTACTCCAATTATCAACTTTCTTTTTCTCAGAAACAGATTCCTTAAAATTCATAAATTGGTCAAATATTCTACTGTCATCGACTTTCAATTAGACAAATAATGATGATGATAATGCAGCCCACTTGTGTAATTTTGACAACCAGCGCATCGTTTTTATTCTTGTTGACCGAAGGTGCAACGCACAGAATATTTAATGAAAATTCATTTTATGATGAAATGGATTTTTTTTTTAATTACAAAAACTAGGACGTAAGTATAAAATCCGCTAGGACGTCCGAGGACGCCCTAAAAACTAGTACTTGCCCTCGGAAACAAGGATATCTAGTAATCCTAGCGCAGGGGTGGGATTATCACCGATTGAATACCGCTCGCGTCGTATATGAAAAAATTCTGTATCAGGTACGCAGTGTGTCCTGCCGCTAGCATATTTAACATGTTTTACATTTAAGAGTCATCGGCAGGCGTTAAAAACGTTTTAATTTTCAAATATTAACAATGAAAACAATGTTTTCATTTTATTAATAAAAATTACATAACGGTTACTGAAAGTATTAATCTGTGATGACTAAAGTACGATATATAATTTTTTACATTGAAGAAATTTTATTTTAGTTCACGACTAAATACATCATCTATAGTTGAAAAATGTTTTCATAAATGTACAGAACTCTTTTCCAGCCTCAGAGTTTAACTGTAAAGAAAAAAATTACATTCAATCTGAAAACACATTGAGTCTGACTTGAAACTAGATGCGTTTTCGAATGAAAGCATTTCCCAGTTTCTGAATTTTTTTTTGTATCTTAAAACCTTAATATTTCTATTTCTAAATTCCTTAGTTTTCCAACGATATGCTATACGTCCACATTATGCCGTTTATTACGTGAGAAAATTTCCTTGATCAAATGTTCATATTTTCCAACTATCCTGGAAAAACTACTCCAGTTTTCTGAGTTTTTTCTCTAGTACAGAGCTAAGATCCGTGCAAATTTCATTAAATTTGGTCCAATAGAAGATATATTATTGTTGCCATCATACAAGTATGATTGCAACAATACAAGTTACAATAATTCGCTTCTGGAGGAAGCTGAAGATGACGTCACTTCCGTAACGTTTTTCACATGACGGTTTTTGTTTACAAAATTTTTGGAATAACGCTAGTAAAAACGTTTTTAACGTCAAAAAAAAAAATGTCCGCCCGATCTTTTTGTCGTACACGACGAGGGTTATAGGAAAAAATTGTTAGATTTAATCATTTCCGTATCAATAAAACGATCAAAGCAACAAATCCCAAGCTACCAATGGCAATACAATATTTAAAGAAAATAAATAAACAAAATAAACCACAGTATTAAATCTGGCGCCAGAAATTTGAAGAAAACGCTTTATAGGGCTTATGTGTTAAATAAATAAATTTTCTGTTTATACTCCGGGACGACTACGCGGTCAGAGGAGTTCAGAAAGTAGGGAGAATACAAGACACCACCGCAATTAGCAGTCACGGGCTTGAACCTCGGTCGCTCAAGGCACGTGTACTTACGTACCCTCGTACTGACCATCTATGCCTCAGATAAGCTGGGAATTCGCGGAACCTGTGATTTTTTCAGCTGTCTGCGAATTCTGAAATATGGATATAATGCCCCCCAAACACAAAGCTCCTTCTATGTTTTGCCCTAGAAGCCTGAAAACAGGGTTCAGTAAAATCTGAAACATTGCCAATTAAGCGTACATTGATGTAGTAACATTCAATCAACATTTAAAACAAACTCATTCAAACTCCACTTTCCTTATTCCTTTTAATTTCTAATAGTAGCAATATGGAAATCGTTACATAAATAAAGGAAAATAGAAGATTTGTTTACATGGATAATATGGAAATCATTACATAAATAAAGGAAAAGAGAAGATTTGTTTACATGGATATAACTATGTTCGCAAATGTGAAGGTAGAGATAAAATTACTTGGAAGTGTGAAAAGGCCAATTCACTAAAATGTAGGGGAATTTTAATATCTGCAGTGAACTAAAAAAGAACCCTTCCTTCGTGTGCCGTATAATTATCCAGCTGATTCTGAAGCAGTTCAAATCAAGAAAATATTTTTCGTGACTTGAACTAGCAGTAGAGTTAAAGGCGTATTCTTGGATGATTCCTCTGAAACAATTTTTTAATAATAATTGTTAATATTGTTAATAATTTTAATTATTAATTCATAATTATTAATTTTAATAATAAGTTATTGTTAATTGTCAATAATTGTGAATAAAACACGAAAACACCAAGGCGATATTCACTAGTAGTGCAGAGTTAGTATAGAGTTAGATCATGTAGAATACTCTAATTTCGTGCGCTTCCCGGTACACCAATTTAAAATAAATTTTGCAAAAATTTGAGCATGGAAGTAAGAAATATTATCTAATATGCATATATCTGTAATTTTTTTTTTGAATTATTCATATGTACAGTACGCAAAATATATGCATCTGCACACATTTGAAATTTAGCGCGTCAGCACGACCAGAACATAGGCTGAAAATGATCTGAGCTTTGTTTATCGAGTAATGGCAGAGCACCGCAAACACCCGTCCAAACTTACGAGATAACTCGAAATTTTATTTAAAAGAACCGACGAGTTCGTTTAAATAATATCCTATTGGTCTGGTTTTAGTTAAATTTGGAATGACTCCACAAATATTTCTAAAAGATTGAAATATAAAATATCAAGATAATCCAACTAGGAGTCACGTTGTTGCACGTTGACGGACGATCAGGCACACAGGCGCATCTGCTTGCATGTAAAAATTGTTTCTTGAAAATGCATGTCAGCCTACTTCTTTTTATTTAGAGCTGGACCTTTTTTTTTTCTTTTTTTTTTCGCCGGACTATTATTCCTCTGACTTTTTTCCGTGGACCTTTTTTTCTACAAGCGCCAGAGTACACAAATGAATCTAAGAACATCACCGGTACTTAATGCTCAGGCATATCAACGCGACCTGTATATATATAAATAAAATTTCTGGTTATACTCCAGTTCGACCAAATGACGACAGAGGAGTTCATAAGACAGAGAGAATACAAGAAAATCACCGTATTTAGTAGTGAATGGACCATGAAACGCGTGTACTTTTCATACCCTCGGATTACCAGATTTTTTGGCCACTTGGTTTACGAGACGTCCTGCAAAAGGAGAGTAATACATTATATATATGTTTCCTGTGTAGCAAGCTGTAACGGTGAATGTTTCGGTATTCACCATTCATGAAGCTGGAAAGTGGTGAGTTTGGATTATTTTAAACCGATTTTGAGATTAGATCCCAAATCACATATGGATTTTGTCGATGGCTATTGTCAGCATTAAGCTTAATCGCAGGCGATATGACTACCGCGCTATTCTATTGTACGTGTGTTTATCGCCTCTGGCTGAGCTTGATGAACCCCTGAACATAAACCAATTATTCGCAATTTGGATCTGCGCAGGTCAAACTATAGTGCCCCATCAGTATTACTCAAATTACTCTTATTTCCTAGTAGCTGAGGTTTGCTGCTCGATACTGCCGAAATAACTATAGTATTTAGTAAGTATTTTGTGAAAATTGTTACTTTATTAAACTGATTTTTTAGAAGCAATACCTAACTTTAATTCCATGTTTATATCTCTTAACTTTAGTGAAAAATTATTAGCCTTAATCTCTGAATTAAACAAGGTAATATAAGTATTGCATTATTATTAGGCGCGTTTAATTATCAAATAACGCAACCTTCAATAGCAGTGATGGCGAATCAATGGCATGCATAACAACAGGAACAGGTATAGAAAAATATACCGGCACGCGACTACTTATAAATAGTTTATATTATTAAAAAGGTATTTTTTTATTTGAAAACAAATTTGTTTTATGGTCTATGAGCCATATCTAGCGGTGCAAACTATAAGTTTAATTGTGCCAAAAAAATTATGCGACGACAAAGTTCTCATTTGAAACTTTCAAATATTGTTACTATTTTATATCAATAAAAATTAGTTACTATATTAGTCTCTTATTTGACGTGAATACGTCTCTAAATTCGGTCCGGTATGGGGGGGGGGGGTCCGCTACGAAAACTAGCGACCAAAAAAATGGCAAGATTTTTCGCGCTTATATCTCGTAAACTATAAATGATAATCTAATGATTTAAATTTTGTTGGATAAAGGGTTTATGTCCGTATCTAAAATGGTGGATGGTGGGGGTGTGCAGCAGTGAGGGGGGGGTAGCGCTTGCGCGTGAACACTGAAAATGGCGACGCCGCGCGCCGTTTGGGCAGTGTAACTTTGGATTGCGAAGAGATAGGACGTTGAAATTGGAGTCGATTTGTAGAGAATAACAGGATCTACAATATTATTTAGCAATAATAACCGATAAAATAAAATTTGTAAAATTATAAGCCGGTAAGTGTTCTGAGTTGAAGAAAATTTTCATAATGTCGAAAAAATCGCAAAGAAAATATGAATAGAAATGTAAGAAACGTATATCATTGGAAAGAAAAATTCAAAAGTTCAACTTGAAGTACATTTCTACATCGCCCACTACTCTGGGCAACACTTGTATAGCTTTAACCTTTGTAAGAAACATCGATGTAAATACTATGCCATATGTATATTACTTCTCCGATCATCGGCCTTTGATAAATAAAATTATACTTCACTTATAACCACCAAGACTTTATTCATTTACATCTTACCCTTCCTCTAATAAACAAAGACGAATTCAGGCCTTAAACGATTGCGGTTGTGTCCCCGTACACACAACCCACCCCAATTTTTTAAACAGTATGCAAAAATTGTTATATTTTTGTCTCATCTTACTTTTGGCATGCTGACCGGAAAAGTTCAACATGCAAAACATACGGCTATACTGTACTCAGGAAAGGTTGGGTAGCTGGAGGGGGAGTTAAATTTATGAAATGTGCTAGATGTATCGACATGATATCTGGTGAAGAAGAGATCAATCAAGAAGGTATGGATATATGACTATCGTGAAGATATCAATGAAGAAGATATCATGAATATATGAATATCAATCAAGACGTTATCATGGAGATCTCAATCAAGA
The DNA here is from genome assembly GCF_048544385.1 of Mastigoproctus giganteus. NCBI lineage: Eukaryota > Metazoa > Arthropoda > Arachnida > Uropygi > Thelyphonidae > Mastigoproctus > Mastigoproctus giganteus. The sequence goes on along the minus strand of NC_143588.1, from coordinate 73,209,500 downwards.
AGATATCATAATCTGGTGAATGATGAAGAATAGTTTTAAAAAATCATGAAACTGGAAAAGGATTGGAGCTGTTGTTCAAAATTAAAACCTCCCAGGTGACCAACAAAACATTCGCTGAAATTGGTATAAATCCGACTCTTCCATGTCGAATAATGCCCGACGCATACTTTCATTATGGTTCAGTGAAATCTCACTACAACGAATATCATTTTAACGAAATTTTCACTATAATGAATATTTCTAGGTTCCAGCCGACTTACCTTATTTAAGACTTTTTTAGGAAATGATTTTGGAGAAAATTTCAGTACAGGGAAATATTTTCAAGTTCACCTGTGCCAAAATGTACTGGTTTACAATGAAAGAAATATTTTTTCGTAAATTTATGAAGGCGCTGTGTAGCCCAAATGTAAACACAGCTATAAGAGCATTGGGTTGAAGAAAAATATGGAAGTTTTTTTTTTTTTAAACAGGGCAAAAGAATTCAATAATACACCCACTAAAAAAAGGCCCCACTTGTAAAAGCGAAACCGCGCTGAACAAAATGTTTTATTTTCCGATTGATGAATACTGCGACCCGACAGTGGATAGATGCATGTGTATGTGTGCCTATGTGTATATATATACGAGCAAACACAGAAAAAAAATGATAATTTGAGTTTATAATTGTTCCTTAAGAAAAGTGATAGTTACATAACCAAAAATTCACAGCACTGCAAACTTAAAAATAAGATATCAAAACAAAATCCAATCCATTTCCTAAGCGGATGGAATAAGTACAATTAACTTCATTATTTTAGTCTTTAACTTAATGCTTCGTTTGTTTCTTAATCAATAAAAGGGCTATATGGGAAGTCCAATTGCTTTGAGTTTGAATATCAAAATGTCTTGTTTATACTCCGGCACGACCACCAGGTCAGTGGAGTTTAAAATAAATCAAGCAATACAAATGTTAATCGTATTTAACAGCCACGGGCGCGAACCCCAGTCCTCTCAAGGAACACGTGCTATGCACTCTCGCTCCTAACCACTCGGCTAAGTCAGGCCTGAAAAGGACGAACCCGTGAAATAAAAAGGATGATAAGCTCTCAAATCTTTATAAAGTTTCTTGATCAGAAATATTTCGTTATGTATTTTATCATTTTATTTTTCCATATATGAATTACATATAATACAAAGTGGAACTAACCAAATTTAAACGTATACCCGAAGTACATCCCATATTTATTTGGAATTGTTTACCCTAAAGAGATTAATCGCCCCACCCCACCTCTCTCCTCCTCCGCAGAAAGGGAAGCAATATACTCGCAATGGCTGGACAAAACTGTATACTGTACTTAAAACCTCACCGCCCGTCTTGACCTGGTCAAAACTGTATAAGATAATTTATGCAAATCACTTAATCTGATGAAACTACAATTCCCTCGGGAAGCATTACAAGATAAACTGCATACTAGAATTCCAATTAACTTGCACTTCCCGTAGCCTAATACTGTTGGTAACAAATACTTTCTAAATTGTTCACAATTTAACAAAGGCAACATAAGCAAAAACATGGAAATAATCAAAATATATACAAACAAAGATTAATTCTCTAAATTAACTATTTCTTATTTATGAACAGAAAATTAAACGTGAATGAATAGCTAATGTCAATTTAGTAATACTAGACAAAGGTTAAAATAATTCAGCGTTTTATCCATTCAATGCTATTTTAATCAGAATATTGAAATTGGTCATACTGCAGAAGATTCACCTTATGAACATATAAGGTCTTTTTGCCTAATGATGCCTAAAGGCACCTAAATTTGCTTAAAGATATAAATGATGCTAATTATGACAGCAATAATTATACTGGCTAAAAAAAAAATAAAACATAGTGCATATTTTGTTCCTTCAGGTGATTTCAATATTTGAACTGAATCATATCCAGAACAACCATGGCAAACCAGAAAGAGGACTCTGAAAATGTCTCTCTGGTGAAGCGAGAGGCACCACCCGCTGGCACGTATCCGGATGAAAATACTAAAACGGAGCAACCGGAAGACGAAGCCTCACCAGAAACCGAAATCGAGGACAGTGCAATTCCTGCTCTTTCCCAATTTCACGAGGACGCTCTAAATAAGGTAGGATGAAATTCAAACTATGGCGGTTGATGATGTAAATGATGGTATTATACACTTCAACTGGGAGCATGCGTGTTGTGTATATTATAAGTTAAAAAAATAATAATAAATAAATATTTTGTGCTGCTTAAAATCGCACAACGAGAAGTACACGTGAATCTTGCGGTTCGAGGTTTTGCTATTTATTAGTTTGTTTTTTTGCCGTTGTTTTTGAGACCCAATTTTACGGATAGTGAAGAACTGCTTTAAATAACTCGGTTCGCACTTTGATCACATTTCGCACATCACGGATAAGGAGCCAGATCATTCAGGAAACCAACCTTACTTGTCAATTTTCAATTATTGTATTTTCCTTACGATAAGACACACCTGACCATAAGAAGCACCCACGTTTCAGACCACCAATTTTGGAGAAAAATATTTTATTATTATATATTATATAATTTATTATTATATATCCAGTAAACTTTGGTTATAACATTCGCTTTTAGCGCTCTTTTCTTCTAGTCCTATGATTTTTTATGAGGCTCCCAATTCATACGAATTGGGAGCCTCGCTTATGCCCTTTGGGGACAGTCCCTTCAAAGCGCTATAACAAGAGTTTAATTCATTTGAATTCGCAAGTGTTTACTAAACAAAATATCAGTGTAAAATGAAGCGTTTACTCGTCATATAACGCCAATCATGCGTTGTCGCTACTACCATATTCGTCATTACTGATGTTTTGGTCTGAACAGAATCATTTGGTTCCACAGGAGGTACTCACTGTGGGAGTCAAATGTCACAGAAACTGGAAATATATTCTGCAATAAGACACGAAACACAACCAGATTATATCTTCCAGGTGTGCGAAAATAGATGATGTGACTAACTAGTCATACGGTTTTAAGGGTAACAAAGGGTGTATCACCATCCCTGTGGGTACAAATGACTTAAAACATAAGAGAACTAATAACTTGATTAAAAAAAATACAAGGTCCTGCTGGAAGAATGTTGCAAGGGACAAAATTTTCTTGTGTCTGCAATTCTGCCCAGACATAATAAGAGGGAATATATGATGAAAGCCTTGGATTAACTGTAGACTTTAATGACCATTGAAAGTTTATGAGGGAAACTGGTTATTCAAAGGGTTAGGGAAGCGATTAGAATGACACAATAGTGGCATAAGCCAAAATCACACTTGCACTCTCCCTGTGAGTACTTTTAATTACCCAATTACAAGTACTCACAGGGAGAGTGCAAGAAAGAAATACTTAAGTAAATTCAAAACCACAAGCAGCCACATACCACCGGGAAATTCGTGTTTAAGCAAATATAAGGGATGCGTCAGGGTTGTAAACAATCAAAAGATACAAAAGTTAATTTGTTGATATAGTAATGTCAAAAATATTGTAAATAAATTAAAAGAATTTGAGCTTTTGATTAGGTCAATACGTGCCATCAAGAGATATGAGATGAATAATTTAATTATGAGGAGTACAGAGTGTTTGGGAGGAACAGGGAAGGTCGAAGGAGAGGGGTGCAGTCATTCTTATCAAAATCTTTCTGAAAGCGATCAGATTGTATCGTGAGTCAGATAAAGTTCAGATGGATGTTGAAAGTTGAATATTGGATGGATGTTGAAAGTTGGAGTCTATGTGATGCAAGATCGTATACAGCAGAGGGAAGTTGATAGTTGAAAGATGTTACAAACCAAAAGATTCTGAGAAGTGTGAAAAAATCTGTATAGGCAACTTGAATGGGAAACCAAGTGTGATTGCCTAATTATGGGCGACTTTAATCTACCTAATACAGAATGGAAATCATGGAAGGGGAGCAATACACCGTGAGATAACAGACTTCTGAGTAATCTGGATCTTATTATTTATTTCAACATATCAGAGAAAGTACAAGAGGCTCTAATATCCTCGACTTGGTTCTCACCAAGTATCCAACCTGAATCCAAAATTTGTAAGTGCAGGAACAAATAGCGAGTAGTGACAACAATATCATAAAATGGGTAGTGTCCAAAGAGATTTCTGTGGTCAATGGAAGGGCTTCAATTTCAAGAAAGGGGACTATAATGGGTTAAGGTATTTCTTGGGCTCTATTAAAATAATTAAATAAATAAATTTTCGGTTTATACTCCGGGACGAACACATAAGGTCACAGAAGTTCACAAGATAGAGAGAATACAAAAAATTATACCGTATTTAGCAGTCACACGAGCTCGAATCACGGTCACTCAAAGCGCATGTACTTTCCCACTCTCGCGCTTGACCATTCGGCTACGGTAACTGAAGAGATAGAGATAATCTGCTGGATACGAGTTCATCATGGAAAGTATTCAAAGGGACTCATTATGGAAGCTATCAGAATAAGTTCCTTTGAATCCTTCTGCACCCCCATTTTTCTAACTTCCTGTTGGACGTCTCCCTAACTTGTAAGTTACTTCTAGCTTTCTGTTCCCTAGGTGCAAAACTTTACATTTTGAAGCAGAATGACTTGGTCCTGGTCAGTCACCATTTCTACCTGTAAATCATTGGCAAACTTTGACAACTATCCCTTCCCCATACTCCCTCATCAATGTCATTAAAAACCAGTGGCCAAGTGGCCTAGGCGGGGGGGGGTGACAGTTATAAGATGAATAATAGAACGTGGATGATAGGAAGACGGGACATGAAATTTTTACGCAGTGTAAACAGGGGGCCAGGAAGACACATGATGTTTTATCTATGATATCCCGTAGCCTAGTGGTCAGGCGCGCGAGTGCATAAGTACAGTACACGTGCCTTGAGTGACCTGTTTCTTGTATTCTGTCTATGTTGTGAACTCCTCTGATCATTTGGTCGTCCCGGAGTATAAACAGAAAACTTATTATTATTTATATACAGCGCTTTCGCAAGTAGGCAAACGGATGTCATTATCACTTCATATAAGGCAAGGGTGAGATCGCATTTAGAATATTGTGTTCAGGTCTATCTATAAGTATAATGTCTTGAAGTAAGACATACTTATAGATAGGATTCAGAGAAGAGCAACCAGATTGGTGAGTGATGTTAATCGATGTCCATAAGGAGAAAGGCTTAAGGTGCAGACCGCAAAGCTTGGCAACTAGATGTTTTAGAGAGGACCCGAAAGAGGTACAGTGTTTATTTTTTTACGAAAATCCCAAACACAAACGGTATCAGAACCTATAGTACTTAGTACCGTACATGGGCTGAAGGAAATTGGGGTGGTGGAGATGCCGGGAACTTTGTTCTTGGAGACTATACCACTTCAAGCCACCAATAAGCAAAGCAGTGATATTGCACCGGTTCATGACAGTCACCTACCACCTATATATTATAAGTTTTTATAATATAAGTTTAATTTTTTAATATATTTTATATAATATAATTATATTATATTAAATGGAATTATATTATAATATATTCATTTTACAATTTATTAAATAATTTATGATTATTTATCATAAATTAAAATTAATTAATTTATTTATTATTTATAAAAATATACAAATATAAATAAATTTATTTATATATACTGTATATACCCATACTATGTGTCACTGGGCAGGAAGCATCTGTCAATCGTTCACTTTCCGGTTATCTTATTGAACTGGTTAACCCACCTGTCAGTGAATTAAATAAATATTCTGTTTATACTCCAGGACGACCAAACGGTCAGAGCAGTTCACAACATAGACAGAATACAAGAAACAGCACCGTATTCAGCAGTCACGGGTTTGAACCCCGGTCACTCAAGGCACGTGTACTTATACACCCGCATGCCTGACCACTAGGTTACGACGCCCTTAGCTCGACGTACAGTGTAATTGTTGTTATGCTATCTAACGTTACATTTGATCTGCAGACCAAAAAGAGTTCTGACATTACCGAAACAAACAAAATGGGTATCTGCCGTAGGAGTTCTTTTAGTTTTGCATCTGAAATCAAAATCTTCCGTACGGCCGTTACAGCCAATATGAAAAGTAGATTTACAGTTGTCAAATCATGACAACGATCAAAAGTAATTCCCACGTACATGACGAAAAGAATCTTGAATTTATTTACGTAATCAACGTTATTTCTGAAATCTCAAGTACAGTATACACTCAGTGATCACTGAATAATGACTACCCCATCCTTAATGGACTATTCTGCAAGCTTTCAGAATAGTGTTATCAAAAAGTGGTAATACAAAAAGTGGTATCACTTTAATTTACGTACGTGCAAATTAAAGTGATAAAGCGGCAATTATGGAATCGTTCGTGGTGAGCGAAGGGGGCAGTGCGTTGCACGGGCTCCGCGACAGCTCACTGCGCTACAGCTCGCATCGAAATACAATATGGAGAATGCAAAAACAATGTCCCAAATGACAATGAGCTACATACTGAGACGTATGGGCTTCCACGGCAAACGATCCAAGAGACACCCTCTCCTCACTACTGATCATCGTCGACAGCGAATGCTGTGGTATCAATAACACGCTGGAGGACTGGAAATGAGTGTGGTGGGCGAATGAGTCTAAATACCTTGTGCAACACTCCGACGGACGCCTTCGTGTGTGGCGCAAGCGACACGAATCCATGGACCCATTGTGCATGGTGTCCACTATCCAGGCAGATTGCAGTGTTTGCTTAATAGGAGGCATATTTTTCAGGCAGGAACTACGACAACGGGTGCGTATAGGCCAACGTTTCACTGGTGAGATCTACCGGCAGCTCTTAGGAGACCATGTGCACCCTGCTAAGTTGCATTTTTTTTTCGTCATGATAGAACTTGGATGCATTTACCATACAATAAGCTTCCACTTAGACCAAACGGCCCGCACTGTGAACGTGTAAACACAGTGAAGTTATCACCCATCTTGACTGGTGTGTTCCTCGAAACACTCGTTCACAATTAAGATATCACCCATCTGATTGGTCACCAAATTCTCCTGACCTCAATCCAATTGAAAACTTCTGGGATGTTTTGGAACGGGAAGTAGTAGTAGCAGAGGCATGTGATGCAAGAAAACAAGGTTATGTAACACACACACACACACACACCCTCTAAAAGCTTGTCCAGTTCCTCCTTGAATTTATTTAAGCTATCAACTTCCACAATAATAGATGGAAGTTTGTTCCAGCAATCAACTACCCGCTGACTAAAGGCAAATTTCAGCACATCTGTTCTATAACTGTCTTTCCCCCAATTTGAATTTATGCCCCCTCAGGTTTGTAATCTGAGCAAGAGGAAGAATCCCATCAGAATTGAGCCTGCTCAACTCATTCAAGGACTTATACACCTCTACAACATCATCTTGCAAGTGTCTAGTCTCCAGACGTTCCCCTCAGCTATCTTTTTGCCCTTCTCTGTACTCGTTCTAGCAACTCTACATCCTTCCTAAAATGCGGCAGTACTCAAGGCGTGGCCTGACCATTGCATTATACAAAAAGATAATCACCTCCTTTTCCCTGCTAGCAAAATTCTTGTATATCATTGGCAACACCCCATGACCTGCTCTGGCAGCCTCTCTGCAGTGCTAAGAAATCTTCATATCTTACGGCACAATTACTCCCAAGTGTTTTTCAATTTCTACCACCCTAACTGTAGTACCACACAGTTGGTACGTTTCTCTGGAGTTACTTCTACCCATATGCAGTGCTTTGCATTTGTTAATGTTAAATTTCAGTTGCCCCCTCTAAGACCATCTGCCCAACCTTTCTAGATCCTGTTGCAGTTGTATTCATTCTTTAATTACTGACAGTAACAACCCTGCCAACCTTAATATCAACCTGCAAACTTGATATTAAGCCTGATATACCTTCATCAATATCATTGATAAATATTCAAAACAACAGTGGGCCCAACACTGAACCCTGGGGGACTCCACTAATAACATTAGTGCACGAAGAGCAGCGTCGATTGATTATCACTCTCTGTGTTCTCCCACTCAACCACCCTTTTATCCATTGTAGAAACTTATCTTTACTACCATACTGCTCCAAATTTCACAGTAGTCATCCGTGCGCCACAGTATCAAAAGCTTACCTGAAATCCAAGTATATGATATCAAAATTATTTTTTTCATCCAGTTCCTTTGTAACCACATCATCGTATCCAATCAAATTTGTCAGACAAGACTTTCCCCTTAACAAACCCATGCTGTGTCTGAATTATTGCTGCATTCTTGTCTAGATGATCCTGTAATGCTTCTTTAACCAGTGACTCCATTATTTTCCCCGGAACAAAAGTTAAACAGGTCTAATTACTCGTGTCGCCCTTTTATCCCCCCCCCCTCGTGAGTGAACCGTAAGGACACGCAACCGTCATCCATTCAGACACCGTGGAAAGTTTTGCAGGCAGCATGGCTGCAGATCCCTTCAAGCATGCAGTGGAGTCAATATCTAGGCGAATATAGCTGTTATCCGTGCCAAGGATGCCTCCCAGACGGTATTAGGTAAGTGGTCATAATTCCGAGATCACTGAGTTCACTGAAGGAATAAGGTATATCTTATTCCTTCACGTAATTTCGATATTTGAACTGAATCCTCTGCAGAATCATGTTGAACCACAAAGAGCCCTTCTCTCTCTGGTGAAGAGATCAGCGCCACTTGCCGGCACATATACAGATTACAATATATTGCCTTTGAGTCGTTAGTCAAAATTTTGAACACTGTCTGACGTTGCTACTACCTAACTTTCATTGCCAATGGAATTTTTGAGTGAGTAAAGTTAATTAATACTACAATGAATGGACATTTTATTAGATACACTTACACTTTTCATGGAATGGAGATTCCTTCAGTAAGAGCATTATGTGTTTGTACCATGCGATATAAAGCAGGCGGATACATAGGGATATTATATAAATCTTTATTTCTCCTACCAAATATGAATACAGTGCCACCTTGATAAATGACAAATTCCCTTCACGCAGAAAATGCTAGAGATTATAAAAATAACTTTTTTATTGGATTCGATCTGAGGTCTTTATGCTTCATGGACTTGTGCCTTAATCACCACTGCCTTACCATCTGCTAACCAGGTATTTTAATATGTGTGCAATTAAGCGATAGAATGGGCAAGATGAAAGATTTTAAGTAACTCTGAACGTGGTACGGTAGTCGGCGCCAGACGCACTGGTATGAACATCTCAGAAACTGTAATCTTGCTCGGGTTTACCTTACGCCTGTGTCCCGAGGGCATCGAGATTGGTTCAGTAAATAAATAGCATCCAACCAACGGCGTTCCTGGTTGGAAACAATTCATTGATGCGATAGACCAATGGAGGCTTGGTATTTGGTATTTGGTTTTTAGGAGCATTAGCAACTAAGGCCATATTGCTCCGTGATATGCGGTGGTCATTCCCTGACCTTTCCGCATCTTCCGTATTTGGTGGTGACGGGCTCGAACCCCGATCTAATCAAGAAGCGTGTACTACGCACTGCTGCTCCTTCCCACCTGGCTACGGAGACGTCTCCAATGGAGGCTGACAAGACTTGTGCAGGCTAACAAAAAGGCCAAACTCAATCAAATAACAATTGTGGTAATCAAAGGCACATTTCAAAAAACCCACCTAGGCGTACCTTGTCACAGATGAGGTATGGCAGCTGACAACAGAACCAGGTTCCAGAGGACTCAGGAACACTAACAGTGGATAATGTAGGATTGGAAAGCAGTGACTAGGCTGAAGAATCCCAGTACTTCATGCTACTGGAGGGATGACCAGAATAGGGCAAAAACAGCATTAGTCTACGGGCCCATCATGCCACGTGTCAATAATACAGGCTGGTAGTGGCGGTGTAACAGTATCTTCCTCTTTGTATTGGAACACATAAAAATACAAAATACAAAGTGGTAAAACAGAACAAGTTAATTATAATTGACTGCTAATAATTATTATCAGTTAAAATAAAATACATTTTCACACCGAGTGAGCATTTGTTCTACGGTCTTTATTGCAGTGCTACCGCATCAATCTACACTACTGGACTGCATGTAGAAGACAGGTTTATCCGCTCAGAATTATCCGGCTGAGTTCTTCCAACATATAATACGCCATGTTACAAGGCCAGAATTGTATAGAACTGGCTACTATTCAGTCTACTGCTGTGGCCTCCACAGTCAGATCTAAATCCAATTCAGCACCTGTGCGATGAGGCGGAACAAACTCTTCAGAGCAGAGATACGCAACCATCCAATTTGCAACAACTGTGGGAAGTAATTAAGTCAGCACTGACCATCATCCCTGTGCCATGCTTTCGACACTTCGATAAAATCATTAACATGACGAATCCGGGCTGTTCAGAAGGCCAAAGGAGGGCCCACTCGCTTTTCGATAAGTCAACATAATAAAGTATCAACTCCTTGTAACTTTGCATTTAAATAACCTGGAGATTTCTACTCGTTATGCACTTGACAGAACCAACGAGAGGTCATTATGTTCAAAATATATTAATATTTTGGACATAATGTATTAAAATATGTTTTATACATAATATCTTGCTTGTCGAAAAACTAATCCCCATTTTCTCTTAGGCTAATAACCTTACCCTTCCGCGGATTTACAATTGTAGTAGTTGTAGTTGAAAGAGTTTATTAAAAATATATATAAACATATGAAGAACATTCAAGCAATTCCTGGCGACACCTACTGGCGCATTCTTGCATTACGAACAGCTGATATGAACAGTGGGAAATGCCTGTCACCAGATGATTAAAATTGAATTGATATTTATCTTGACTTTATAGACAGCTCTAAAAAGAAAGGGTATCAATCACCAGAATGTGGCTACTGTAAGACTATCAGTCTCCCTCTCTGTATTGGAACCATAAAAAAATTGGAACCAGATTAATTGATATTTTTGTCGCAATTCCGTGTTGTGTTTATTGTTGTCATATTTACCAGCGAAGTTAATACTTAAATAACGAAAATTAACACCAAGCGGATTTAAAAAAATACCATTATATGTATGTAATATAATATTTAATATGAACATAAAATATTTATTCATTCCGTTCTTAAATAACTTTTCTTCGCAGTTTACTCATTTTACTGATATTTTATTTACATCTGTGCTAGCGCAAATTTTTTCGGGATCCCTTGAAATTATTTTGCAATCTGCAGAAGTGTCTCAACTTCAAGTTTGTCTATCACTGAATATACATGTATATGGATCCTGGATGAGTTAAATCAATAATCAGAGAGAAATCAGTAGCAGCTTCCCAAAGACAACATTTGGTTGACGATTAATTTACCACGAAGATACGAAACTTGACTGACAACATTATTACCATTTCATGAAAATTTACCTAATCACAACTTTAAAAGAGTTGTTACCTCAGGATTTTAGAATTCCGGATTTAAAATCAAAGTACATAACTATAAGAGAACGGATCTTTAGATGGTAGTATAGGTTACTGGGGCTCTCTAATTGACTAATCTGGGGTCAGCAACCTTCTCTCTTCCTTTACTTGCCTAGACAACCTGACCACGGAGAGGAATAGCGTCCAATGAGAAATATGTATGTGCTATTTAGGGGAACGGCCATTCAGCAAGTATACTTCCTGTGATCTGACAGTAAGAGATCTACCGAAAGTTATTCTTTCAAGGTAACAGAACTCCTCCAAAATAAACAAATTTTCATAATATTTAAAATAGCATCACGTTCCGGAATATGATGCTGTTTATATTTCACATGGGAAGCTGAAATCGCTATAGCTTAAGCTCTTGCACCTTCACAGGTAGTATGATCACGATCGCTGTCCTTTCACATGCAGAAAAAGGCAGGGTTCAAATCCGGTCAGGAGAGGAATTTTTATGGATCTTTTCCCACACTGCAACCAGTTAGTCGTCTCGAGGGGGGCTGTATGCTCGTGCTGGAAACTAGGGTTTTTCATTAAGTAAAACAGGCAAACTGATCAAAGAAAACATGCCATCTACAGACATAACTAGCACCCCATTCGTAGCCGAGTGGTCAGGAGCGCGAGTGCAGTAGCACGCGCTCTTTGAGTAGACCGGGGTTCAAGCCCCTGACTGCTGAATACGGTCGATCTGCCAACCCGCACTGGACCAGCGTGGCAGATTATGGTCCGTTTCCCTCAGCATGAATTATTGAGGAGGCTTCCATCCTGCAGTGGGTTGATAATGGCTGCACTTTACTTTTACTTTTACCCTCAATTGCTTTGGCGGAAAAACAAACGTCAAGCTCTTGCGGATAGAGAAATAGAGCTTCTCTATTTTCTCATACCGTATGGAAAATGCTAAGTTTCATTCGCGTTGCTGCCCAAAGTTGATAAATTTAATTTAATACTTATTAATGTATTCAAATTGAAAATGTAATGCGCAACTGCGTGAAATATGCAAATGACAATCAACAGAATGCTAAACTCTCGATTTTACGGATCCTGATTTTGAGTTGTTCATAGACAATTTGCATTCTGCTGAAGATGTTACTTGCATTGAATGGAAACGTTCTGTGAAGTCTTCTAAGTGAATGGCACATCCGTAAAGACATCTTCTATTACAAATTATGATGATGTCGGATAGATCAAGTGAATTCATGTTAAATGTTCCCTAAAATTAGTATGTTTGGTATGCAAATAGTTAATCGGAATTTAAGTTAATTTACGTCACGTAAAGAATTAATTTAGTTGAAGAGGGGATAGTTATAGAGATAGCAAATGGTTTCCCCTTATGACGCTCACTAAGCCATTAATTATTCAATATTTGATGCTCAGGAAGCTTAAAAAATAATGGTGGTTGCCATCAGATTGGGATGTTATCTGGGATTTTTTTCGCACAGCGGCTGAATTAGTTGATCCTTGGGCGAGGGAGGTTTAAAATAAATAATTTTTCTTTTATACTTCGGAATGATCGAAGTATAAAATGATCAGAGGATTTTAAAAGATAGAATATAAAAAAACAGCACCGTATTTAGTAGTCAAGAGAGTTTGAACCATGAATACTAAATACGGTGTACTTGGAAATCCTTTTTTTTTTCTTTTTTAATAAAAAATAAAAAAAATCACAGAAACCAACCACAAGATACAAACAAGACATATTGCGCTTCATGGCTTTAGCGCATCAGCGAAAACTCTAAACAACCCAACCCACTGAAGCCCAGAGTCGAAAACAGTTTTCATATTGGAGCCTGAGGAATGATAATGAGAGGAGGTATTAAAGTTCAGTCCTGATCGTACCTAAATGAAGGGCAACAGAGAAAATGAATTTTTAGATATGCGTTCTGTGAAGGAATTAATAATTAAATTTCCAGAAGTGAAAAAGGGCACTGCACGTATATTTAAAAATTAAATGGTTCACTGATTATTACCTAGCAGTGGAAAAGAGGATTTTCTACAAAAAGGTACATTCTGTTCACTAAACAAAATTGTAACTGATGTGAGCCTTTCGTATCCACTTTGAGATTCCGTTTTTAAGACAAGCTACTGTACCGTAGTGGTAATCGGACTCTTCTGAGACAGGTTGAACATGGAGGCTCAATAAGCCTTTGGGTAACAATCGATAAACCATTTACCTCGAGGTATAAATAAGGGAATATGTCCCTTTTTTGTTCTGCGACCTCTCTTCCCAAATGCATACCATCTGTGTGGCAGCACAGTGGTTATAATCAACTCCCACACCTGGGTTCGAATCCAGTCAATGACGCGAAGAATTAGGCTTTTCAATAAAGCAGCTGAGTCGATCGGTCTCAGACGAGGCTTGCACAGTTTTCTTCCCTCGGAAATTTTGTCCAGCAAACCGATCGAAGAATACAAAGCGATTGCAGACAAAGTATATAAAGTAGCCATATTATTGGACCATGTGCAATAATCGTTAACACAAACTAACGTTCTGTACATGCTTTCCTGCTTTCCTTAAAAGAATAAAGAAAAACGAATAAGATCTATTTTACAACTAATGTTTTTCGTATAATCATACCTGATACCTTACGTACTAAAGCATTTCGGGAATGACATGCTTAATTCGATAAAATTAGCCTTTTTGCACATACACAAAAATGAGCGCTCTCGCTGCCTTCCCTTTATTTGGATGTTGGGTTCTGAGGACTTGCACAATTGTGTTCGTCTTGTATTTACAAGCTTCACGGAAGTCTTCCAGCTTATGACTAGACTAGCAGATAATAATATATCTGAAATTGTTGAAATCTGCAAAAGGGCACCGGTATGAGGAAAGACTTAGAATATACGGACTATATTAGAGCCTGGCAACGAGGCATCTGAGAGAGGGCATGACTGAGGTCTATAAGGCTCTGAGAAAGGATTGTAAACTGAATGACAGCGAAATTATAAATTATTACAGAACTTGTGCCAATAAATTTAAATTACGGAGGATGAGGTTAAGACTGCATTACAGGATTTTTTCCTTTAGTCAGAAAGTTGTTACAATAACTGTAATTAGTTATCTCCATTGCAAGCATCCTCCAAGTTGATGCTTGCACTACGGAAGCCAGTGCCCAAAATTTCATGCTGAACCGACCTACATTCCGCAAAATTCGTACTGTCCGGTAACACGTGTCTAGTCTAGTCTAGCTCGTTACAAGTACGAAAAGACAGCGTCAGCCTACAATCTAGTAGAGCTGAGATCAATCTTCATCAAGCAAAACATCCTGCTAAGTCGTTTAGTCACAGCATCATGAAGTGAATTCTAGCTGATTACAATCTAGTGAACTCTGAAGTCTCTTCAGAGATGGTAACAAAACGAAGAAGCTTCATGAAAATGTGATTCGTATAGGAGGCCGTTGATGTTTCAGATTCGAAATTTACAGACAAAATACACTGAAGACTCATCTTGATTATAAGGCGTCAGTGTACCGTGTCCGTGAATTTGTATGTTCTAATAATCAGTTTCCTTGTTTTTCTGGATGAAACAATAGAGGGACTTCCTTTTATCACTGAGCTGGTTTCGAATCTCTATCTTTCAAAATGGATATCGAATAAGAAATCTACTCATCCATAAAGACACAGAGATCCAGGCTGGGAATGATTCAGTAATCTGAATTAATTGATTCCTTTTCAGATAATTCAACAACGTCAAGTAAACAGAACACACCATTTACTGATATTAGCTTTTATTATTATAACCACAAGAGGTGTATACAATAAAATAAGCATTATGTTACATTAAACGCTGTATACTGAAATAAAAAGATATGATCACGCAAGTCTTACTGATTATGTCTCCCATATGTTGCATCCATTCAACTTTAAAATTATTTATTTATTTATTTATATATATATATTTTTTTTTTTCGTCATAAGGAAGATACAGTGTTCTTCTGTACTACGAAAAATCGTGAGATTATTAAACTGACAGTTAAAATCACTAAACCCTAAACAGTTTGTGAAAGTATTTAAATAAACCATGTGCAATTTCAACAGTAAAGTATATAAAGTAGCCATATTATTGGACCATGTGCAATTTCAACAGTAAAGTATATCAGTGAATACCTCGAAGGTTCATCTACCCCCCCCCCCGTTCCTCTGTCAGGGCTTCCTAATAAACCTTAAAACACGAAAATCCACTCCTTGTACTGCATGAGCCTTTTGAGTGTGTAAATGGAACCAGACATTTTCCGCAACGTGATATATAGTCAATAATCACGCACACGTCACCTGACATTTCTCCGTATACACGATTGCTCACCTGACAACCTTATCAGATCAATGAGCATGTTAATACAATACAATCTACATGAGGCACAGCTCTAAAGGGTTTAGAAATAATCAAGCCAGTCAATTTACATATCATTGCCTTATACTTCTGAGAAAAACTTAAAAATATTCTAAGGGGAAATAATCAAAAGGAAAAGTGAAGATTAGAAATTGCTTCTGTCATTAAAGGAAAAAAAAAAAGATTGCTAATATTCACGATGAAATAAACTGCAAAATTTTTTTGTTTAGTGTCATATCCACGCAGTTTACGCACACTTAATACTTGGTATAAAATACTGTAGTGTAATAAATACGCCTTGAACTTCGCAGTTAGCATTTTGATCATTTGCGGAAAAAATTTTGACCCCGTATATGAGGCTCACCACCCCTTAACTATTCGTCGAACCCAAATATACAAATACAAATGCATCTGCAGCATTAGGTGTTGTACATTTAACTGTGTGAAAATTTAAGCAGCAGAATTTTCACACAGTTAAATGAAGAATTGGAATTTGGGGAATACAATGTGTACAGAAAGGATAGACAGGACAGCAAGGGAGGAAGGGTTATGCTGTTAATTAAGAAAAACATAAAATCAAAGGAAGTGCATCCAGTTGACATAGATAGACAGTGCAATGTTCAGTCAAATCGGTGTGATATAAGCACTGGGAAAGCAAAAATAAGAGTAGGAGTGTGTTCTGGGTCTAACGACTCGAATACAACGAACATTTGTACAGAGAAATACAGTTGGCTACTAAATCAGAATGTCATATGTGGGATTTACTGATGTGGGATTTACTTAATGTTATAATTACCATCAGGGGTAAAGGAAAGGGATTTAGATTCCGTAAAGGTGGCTAGAATGGTCTCAGACAGATTTTAAATTTTGTGCAGTGGGTCCAACTGATGATGTTACCATCAAAAAATTCTAAGTCGGAAGCATTCAAGGAATTAATCGTGGAAGCTACTAAAAGTTTCATACCTATTGAGAAATATTGTTCAAGGTTTAGGCCTAAATGGCTGTCAGATGAACTAATGAGACTCATGGCAGAAAAGAAAAATGCATGAGATGCATATAAATTATCAGGCGACACAGAAGCCTATGGCAGATATAGGCTACTCTGTAATGAAGTCACAAAGGAGATTAGGCAAGCGAAGGCAGATTACGAGAAATCTTTAGCAAAGGATGCTAAGAAAAACAGCAAGGATTCCTTTACTTATATAAACTCTAAAAGGAAGGGAATTAATCAGATTGTTCCACTTGATATCAATGGTTCGATTGTTGATGATCCTGCTCAGATAGCAAACAAACTGAATGAGTATTTTGCATCTACATTCACACATGAGGAGTTATTAAGAAAGGAAAATGCCAGAAGTTTATCAAATTGTAACAGGGTACTTTAATGATTTTGTAATAATTCAGAGAAAAGTGGAAGAGAAATTGTTGAAGTTAAACATTAGAAAGGCACCTGGGGTAGACGGGATCTATCCAGTTATATTAAAGGAGGCGGCAAAGGAACAAAGCAAACCATTAGCCATAATTATGAGAGCATCCTTGGACTCAGGGAAAGTCCGCAGACTGGAGACGAACGAATGTATCCCCAATTCACAAAGGGGGATCGAAGTGTGACACGAGTAATTACAGACCGGTTAAAATAACGCAGTCACTGGTTAAAGATGCATTGCAGGATCATTACAAGACTGCAGCAATAATTCAGACACAGCATGGGTTTGTTAAGGAAAAGTCTTGTCTGACAAATTTTATTGGATACTATGATGTGATTACAAATGAACCGGATGCAAAAAAAATAATTTTGATATCATACACTTGGATTTCAGGAAAACTTTTGACACTTTTGCGCATGGAAGACTACTGTACAAATTGGAGCATAAGTATTAAGGGTAAGTTGCTACAATGGATAAAAGGATGGTAGAGTGGGAGAAGACAAAGGGTGATAATCAATGGGCACTGCTCTTCGTGAACTAATGTTATTAGTGGAGCCCCACAGGTTTCGCTGTTGGTCCCACTTTTGTTTTGTATATTTATCAATGATATTGATGAAGGTATATCAGGCTTAGTGTTGAAGTTGGAATGGTTGTTAAAGAGAGTAATGGCAGTGTGCTACTGCAACAGGATCTAGAAAATTTGGACAGATGGGCTGAGAAGTGGCAACTGAAGTTTGACATTGACAAATGCAAAGTACTGCATATTGGTAGAAGTAACCCCAGAGGAACGTACCAACTGTGTGGTATTACACTTAGTATTAGTATTAGTAATGGCCGCATGGTGCAAGAAAGCTTATGGCTTATGCTGCACCAGCCAAAAAAAAAAAAATTCCGAACAAAACAATGACAAAAAATAAATAAATAAATAAATAAATAAAATAAATAATAATAATTAATAAAAAAAAGGAAATTAAACCTATCATCCTATGCGCTTCCCTAACCCTAAAGTACTATCCAGATGACCTTCGAATTTCCCCAAACTGTCGGCCTCTACTACCCATGAAGGCAACTTATTCCAGTAATTTATAACTCGCTGGCTAAAATAAAACTTACTGCAGTCCAATCTAAACATTTCCCCCCCGTAACTTGAATTTATGTCCCCTACTTCTAGCATCATTTATAATCTTGAAAATTTCGTCCTCATTCATTTTACTGATGCCTCTCAGAGCCTTAAACACCTCAATCAAATCTCCTCTAAGGTGTCTAGTTTCCAAACTCTGCAACCCACATATTCGAAGTCTTTCTTCATATGGACGCCCTTTTGCCGATCTCACCAGGCGAGTTACCCGTCTTTGCACCCTTTCAAAAAGCTCGATGTCTTTCTTTAGGTGCGGTCTCCATACTTGAACACAGTATTCCAAGTGTGGTCTAACATAAGCCTTATACAATTTTTCATTTTCTATTACTTAGGGTGATAGAAAATGAAAAATACCTGGAATAATTGTGCAGTCAGATATGAAGTTTTCTGAGCAATGCAGACAGGCTGCAAGAGCAGGTCATGGGGTTTTGTCAATGATATACAGGAATTTTGCTAGCAGAGAAAAGGAGGTGATTGTCCCTCTGTATAAGGCAATGTCAGGCTACGCCTTGAGTACTGCGTACAGGTCTTGTAGGCCTCATTTTAGGAAGGATGTAGATTTACTTGAGCGTGTACAGAGAAGGGCAACAAGATTGGTGAGGGGAATGACGGGATCCTCCTACCAAGAGATTCTAAGTTCTGCAAATTGCAGCGGCTGGAGATTAGACACCTGCGAGGTGATCTGACTGAGGTGTATAAGGCCTTGAATGGGTTGGGCACGCTGAATTCTGATGGGAATATTCCACTTACTCAAATTGCGACCCTAATGGAGCATAAATTCAAATTGAGGAAAGACAGTTGTAGAATAGATGTGCGGAAATTTGCCTTTAGCCAGCGGGTGGTTAATTGCTGGAACAAACTTCCATCTGTCGTTGTGGAAGTTGATAGCTTAAATAAATTCAAGAAGGAACTAGACAAACAATTAGAGGGAATGGTTGTGGGATGGTTTTTTTTTTTTTTTTTTTTTGACTGATGCTACATAAGCTCATACGCTTGCTTTCTTGCATCACATGCCTCTATTACGATAAAATAAAAATTAG
Organism: Mastigoproctus giganteus; assembly: GCF_048544385.1. NCBI lineage: Eukaryota > Metazoa > Arthropoda > Arachnida > Uropygi > Thelyphonidae > Mastigoproctus > Mastigoproctus giganteus. Next base: position 73,190,107 of record NC_143588.1, on the reverse strand, counting down.
AGCAGTCATGTCATAAACATAAAGCCATGTTGTAGTAAAATACAAAATGTAACGTCAATTGAAAAACACGTAGCGCAAAAGTTAAAATATCCCAGCTCCGGCTATAATTGCTTAGTGCTGGTTAAAGCGTAATGTATGTTCTGTTTACAATACTGAATTTCCGCGAATAAAATGTCATTTTACCCTCGCCTGAAATCGACTAACTCAGCCACGTTGTGAAACAGTCTATAAAACTTCCTCGGGTCGTTTACCAGATTCAAACCCGGGCCTTTTTCCCCCAGTGTGCGGAGAACGGTGCTTATGTGCACCGTGCTGCCCACGAGGTCTCCTCATAGATTGTCGAGCTCATTTTAAAATTTCAGGAGTGTTCTGAATGGTGTAACAACTACCTTCGATCCGTTCTTGGAGAACTTATGCGTACTAACCAGGGTAGTGTAAACAAGAACCATGATGTGTTCCCATATAAACAGATGTTGTGGATTTAAAATGAAATCGATAGAAAGCGCAGGCCGTGCAACTGGTCCACTCCAACTGAAAGGATTCTTATTAATAAGAAATTCTCAGTCAGTGAGGTAAAATATGCTGTTGTCCCATCATGCATGATCCACATTTCACGGTGTGTTTCCAATGGAACTTCCAGCAAAGTTCCTCCTCCAAGGAATGCCTGTAATCTTGGCCATGGAGCGCAGGTGTCAGGGAAAACTGACCAACCAGGCAATCACCAATGACACCGCTACTTTTGCCGAGACTGTATGATAACACGAGGATTTTCCCGTGCTCATTGGTGATTGTTATGAAAATTCATAATGGCATCACTTGTGAATTGCGATTTATCCGTGAAAAGTGGACAACACAGAAAAGAAGTTCGACACATTGCTGCACAAACTATTGACAAAACATGACTCGTGGATAGAAATCATCTTGTGAGAGGGCCTGCACTCGCTGCACGTGATATGGGTAGAGTTGCTGCTCACGAATTTTTACACAGTTTTACACGATACAACACCTAATGCTGCAGTGCATTTGTATCGAGGTTTCTCCTCGATCGTGTCTTCCACCTGTTTCACTGAAGCAGATGATCAGACAGTTCTGATTCTTTCCAAGTCAACGATGACAGCTAGAAGGGAACGTGTCTCTCAAAAATGGATGGTTGCAAAAGTTTCCCGGTAGAGACGCTGAGCTTCAGCCAGTAGCGCTGCGAACCTATGTGCCGCTGGTAGACGAAATAAAATTTGCCGCCCTAAATGTTAACCAACCAGAAAGCAATGTTAAAAAAAAAAAAAAAAATATAGCGCCCTACCGAACTGCCGCCCGTAGGCTACGCCTACCGCAAGTGGTTATGGGTAGGCGTTAGAGTACTGAGATTTCATGACTGAGATTTCATGACCAAGGTATTAGCGGTGTGCCAAAGTTTTGGCAGGTACTGCTTCATACAATAAATAATAAATAATTATGGTCGAGGTAAAAAATAACACGTACATTAAAAATAACAACAGTAAACAAGGAATACTGATTCACTTACAGGTAACTTAGGACAAAAGATAAACAGAAGAATCGACGACTCACTTTTAAGACGAAAACCTAACAAATCCAGCAACTGCGTTAAGAGCATTACGGGCTTTCTGGGGTATGAAACTTGATCTCTTAGAGCGCACAACAAGGAAACAGTCAGAAAATTTCTCCTCTACTATTTTAATTCTGTCATCAGTTATGGTATTGAAGTTTGGTCCGCTGCTCCTATGTCCAGTCTGAAGATACTCTGGGGTCTGGAATTCTGCGTCCTAAAGTGGGCCAACAATTGGGCTCACCTACCCTATACAACATCAAAATCACAGCTCTTCATAAATCTGAGATAAAACCCGGCCCAGCACCTGGGATATGCGAGGAAGCTTACAACGGTGCTTAATTTGTGCTCCGCTGCTCGTTAATATCTGGGAAATCGTAGGGGGAAAATCCCTGGTAGAGCCCTCAGAAACCGTCCAGCGCTCTGTTCTAACCTGCGGACGCTCTCGACCTTTAAGCGGCACTTTCCGAACAGCATCATCGGCCCGCTGAACTCCGCAAACATTGATTTGGATGTGTAGTCCAGAGATTCTGCCTACAGAGAAGAAAAGCGCAAATCCATGGTCAGGTGCATTCAGCATTCCTGCAATTGTCAGCGGAATAACTCCCAGTGAAAGTTTCCAGACTGTCTCAATGTGTTGCAGCTTGTATATAATAAGTATAAAACCTATATACTGTAATGCAATATAAGCTCTGTATAATAAATATATTATAATAACTATAAAATCTATTTATTGCAATATTAGCTGTGTACATTGCACTGTCTATGTATTCTATGTATTTGCTGTGTACCCACGTAGTTTATGTATTAATTGTAAGATTCCTGTGGTTGCCTGTAGCGGGAATCGTGTCCTACATTTCTATGAATAAAGAATTTTATTACTATTATAAGAGCAGTTGCTTCACCCAGGAGTACATAAAAAAAAATATCGTCCCAAAATTTGCATGCATATAAGGTGACGTCTGATATGTAAATGAATAATATTTACTTATCAACTTATTTATTGACAGGAGTACTTACTTTTTTCTTTTTTTTTTACTCTATGAAAAAAAGAAAGAAAGAAAATGGACTATAGCTCAGAAGAACAGAATTTCTGGACTTATATGTCCATTTTTTATCCTTAATATTCAGAAGAACACACTTCCAGTGTGTGTTCCTGACCTATTACAATATACAGCGCGCTCACGCACCATATATTGTAATAGGTCAGGACAGTGGTTCCCAAATCGTGCTCTGCGGATCCAAAGGGATCGGTGGATAATTTCTGAAATTACTACTTTGAATTTTACTTTTTTTTTTTTAAACAAAATCTAAATATCATTACAGGATGGACGCTGTTTGTTGTGGGGGTTTGATGGCGCATAAGCTGCTTTGGCAAGACTCTTCACAAAATTCATTAGAAAAGCTGTGACGCCTAAGGAGTGGAATAATGCAATCATAGTTTTGCTGCATAAGAAAGGAGATAAATCAGATATTGGAAATTACAGACCAATTAGATTTTTATTTCACATCTACAAGTTGTGTCAAGGGTACTTACTAAAAAAATAGAAAGAATACTTGATGAGAATCAACCAAAAGAGCAAGCTGGCTTTAGGACAGGATTCTCAACTATGGATCACCTTCACGTAATATCACAGCTAATGGAGAAAGCAAATGAATATAAAACACCATTATGCCTGGCATTTGTGGATTATGAAAAGGCATTTGACTCCATACACCTTAAGGAAATGTTTCGGGCACTGGAAAGACAAGGCCCCATATATTATGATTTTGAAGAAAATATATGAGAACGCTACCTCCTTTATTAGACTAGACAAAAACAGTAGCAAATTTGAAATTGGGAAAGGAGTTTGACAAGGAGGCACAATATCTCCGAAGTTGTGCACAATATCTCCGAAGTTGTTTACTGCTGCCCTTGAGGAAGCTTTCAGAAGATTAGACTGGTCGTAGAAAGGAGTCAATGTGAATGGAGAGTACTTAAACCATTTACGATTTGCAGATGACATTGTGGTCATAAGCAATGATCCCAAAGAATTAGAGGAAAATCTTAATCAGTTATGTAGAGTTAGTAAGGATTTTAGACTAAAGATGAATGTCTAAAACAAAAGTAATGATGAACAAGTATGCCACAGAAAGGGATATAATGATTGAAGGAGCAGTAATTGAAAAGGTGGAGTCATACTTATCTGGGACAAGTCATTAGCTGTAATAATGATAAATAGCTGGAAGTCAAGAGAAGAATAAATTTTGGATGGATAGCATTCAGGAAATATAGTCACATACTGAGGAGCAATATCCCAATTTGTCTGAAACGTAAAATAATGAACCAATGTGTAGCGAAGAATGGAACGAATTATATTGGGAATCAGACTGTTAAATAAGAAAAGAAACACGTGGATTAGACAGCAAACTCAAGTAAAGGACATTCTTATCAAAACTAAAGAACTAAAATGGTCTTGGGCAGGACACACAACTCGAAGACATGATGACAGATGGACTAAGAAAATAACAGAACAATACCAAGAGGAAAAAAGAAAACCTGGAAGACAACGACGGAGATGGACAGATGAAATTCATGAGTTTGTGAGTAGTAAATGGATGGCCATTGCACAAAACATAAGGAACTGGAAAGTTGCTGGAGAGGGGCCTTCATCCTGTAGTGGATTGAAAATGGCTGATGATGATGATGAAGCTGCTTTGGCTATAATGCGCCTAGACGCGATGTCGCGCCCGACATTTAAAATTCAGTTGTCTACAACCACTCCCAACTTTAAAAGACTTTGTGAGACAAAAAAAACAGGATTCTTCACACTAGTAGTCTAAGAGACACGATTGATTGTATATTCAAATAGTGACAGTTTATTATTCAGTTATTTTTTGTGCCAGTGTGGAAAAAGTAGACTGTAAACATATAACAAATCAGTTATGAGTTATAATTTTGGATGCCTTTGTCCGGACATCCCATATTTAAATAAGCTAGGATGTGAGAATCCGTGGTTATTTTTCAAAGCGAAAAGGGGTACACAAGCAAAAAAGTTTGGGAAACACTGGGTTGGTTAGGGCATTAAATCTGCTTGACGCGTAAGTTCATGGCAATGCAGGCATTGCAAGTTTGTCAGGTGAGATTATATAGTGTCATCAGAGAGTTATTATAAATAACTCCGGTGGGAGGGGGAGGCACACAGAACCAGAGGTGTTTGCAAGAATACAAGAACATAATCATATTTAGCAGTTGTGTGCTAGAGCCACGTCAACTCACCCCGTTTGACTACTCGGCCACAGGGTAGAAATGTTTGGCAGTTATGCTAAAAAAAAAATGTGATATATACTTGGTTATAGGACAGCAGATTTCCATTTTCGGGAGAAATGTAATGGTTCAGGAGGTGGAAAGATGTCGGAAGGAGAAGCGCAGAAAAGCGTAAAACAAATATAACACTGGTTTGTTATTCCCTGTCCCAATTGCATCCATGGTCCAGCTATTCGGATGGAATTACAAAGCCGGTTAACCCGAGTTATATTTAATTCATGCTTTTCTGCTCTTCCACTTTCGATATCTTTGTACTGTGTCTTTCTGGTTCTTTCCACCCACCCTGAACGATTAGCTTTCTGAGGGGATTAGAAATATTCTGCTTCCATATAACCAACTACTGTATATTCACTTCTTTTAATATATTAATAATTTAATATATTTTAATATATATGCCAAGCACCCCTCTGAACCAGAACATATTAGTCCCCTGATGCCTCTGGATTATTATTCTCGTAGATGTCTGAATTATTATGAAATTATCATCCCTAACATATATTAATATGCTAGAAACGTAATTTTAGATTCGAGGTAACAACTAGCTTCGGAGTATAAAGGCAGAAATATAGAAAATATGCTTCTAACCTATTAATTTTTTTAACCATAAAATTTTACAGTAATAAAAAAAAATGCCTAAGGATGGAAAATCAAAATGACTGAACATGTCATATGATTACATCTTCACGCGCAAAGCAGCTGAAAAAAAAGTAACATAAAGATATGTAATTTAATTACTGAAAATGTATGAATTAAAAATATTTAAGTGCAATGGTAAATGATTGTTAGTCCTATGAGAAGTAGACAGTCAGAAAAATTAAGAGAAGAGTAATAAAATAAAAGAAGGTGAAATAATCTCAATTTGCTAATGCATTTGAAATGAATATAATAATTAGGTAAAAAAAAATACGATAATGCCATTGGGGTTGACCTCCCCCCCTCCCCCCTACATATAAATTCCCTAATACCAGGCTCAAACAAATGGACAGAATGTTCCCCAATGCATCTCTTCACCTCATAAACCATCACAACATTGATTGCAACAGGTTAATCAACTCTGAAGCCTACAGGAGTCGGATCTCCAATAAAATGAAGAAAAATAATCCAACCCAGTAATTGCAACTGAAAGCCAAATGTCCTGTTCTGCAATTTTTTTTAAATTCATAACTGTTCTGCAATTTTTTTTAATTCATAACTGTTCTGCAATTTTTAAATTCATAATTAAAATTCCTAGGCATTGTTAATATCTATATAAAATCTGCTATGTACATATACTTGATTATTTTATGTCATTCCCGTTGTATTTTTACCTGCCCCTAGCCATGTGCTGTGATGGGCTTGCTGTATTTGCAATAAATGAATATTTATTTATTTATTTATACTGAACGTATACAGAATACACTTAAATCTAATAATTTACACGAATTGATAAACACTACTTTTCTGAGGATGATTCTTTGATATTTCGCAGTAATATAAATGACTTAATGAACTATTTAGGAATTAGTTACAATCCTACACAGTGGAGATGTTTTACTGACTCATCAAAGAGGAGTCTCAAAGGTGTGTTTCTCTATAATGAAAATAAATATGCATCAATTCAAAGAAAGAGAATTTCTTTCAAATTCTCTGTGAATTTGAAACACATGAGAACTTGAAGCAATTGTTGACAAATATTAAGTATGAAGAATATGGTCGGTCGATTTGTGCTGACTTTAAAGTGATAGGGATGTTACTTGGACAGCAAAAATGCCTTGCTTTTTGTGTGAGTGCCACAGCCCGGTAAGAAGTAAGCACTGGGATATCAAGGTCTGGCCAAAGAGAGGGGAAGTTTTTTGTCCCGATCAAAGAACGTACAGTTGTGTTCAAAGAAAGTGCATCATCCCTTACAATTGTAATTGTCGTCCGAATAACGGAAGTATACGGCAATATTTCTTACAGATTGCATCCGATAAGATTGACACGCGTAGGTGATGTAATATTGCATCAGCTGTTACTTTCAGCTATATAAGCATGCTCTGCAAGGGTTGCAGTCATTCCTTGCTTGTGTCAGGATCGCGAGTTACGTGCAGTTGACGCCACGAAGAAAGAGTGCTATACGTGAGGAAGGATGTTCTTCCCGTCATATTGCTTATAGAGTGGCTTGTAATAAGTCGACAGTAAGTAGATTTCTTTTCAAACTCAAGAATACTGGTTCTGCTGATAGGAAAAAAAGGAACCGGACGCAAACGAGCTTGTACACCAAAACAGAACCGCGTTTATGGCCTTAAAAGCCATAAAGCTTCTTCGTGTGAGCTGAAAAGAGAATGGGAAAAACATACAGGAGTGGTAGTAAGTGCAGTAACAGTCAGAAGACGCCTCTTCAAAAATGGACTTGCAGCCCGTCGTCCTAAGAAGAAGCCTCTCCTCACACAAAAAAATGAAAAAGCCCCGATTAATTTGGTGTACGGAGCATGTCAAATGGACCCCCGAGCAGTGGAAGTCAGTTATTTTCTCGGATTAGAAGAAATTCAACCTGCATGGGTCTGATGGGAGACAAACGATTCGCCGTAGGCGTGGTGAAGAATACCATCCAGACTGTATGGTATCTACAGTGAAATTCCCTACCAGCCAAATGATATGGGGGTGCATTTCGTATCGCGGAGTAGGTCACCTGCAGTTTATAAGAGGTTCCGTAAATGCCAATGGATACCTGGCTATATTGGAAGGCAAATTGCTGCCAACCATTAGAGACCATTTCAACCTGCCAGGTAACTGCATCTTTCAGGACGACTCTGCTCCTTGTCATCGGGCGAAAAGTGTAAGTACGAACTTCTATAGTTACTTTAGCTTCATTTCTGTTTGCTTTTGTTACAGGTGAAAAAATGGTGAAAAAAACGGTCTATTACAACTCTTAGCTGGCCAGGAAACAGCCTGATCTGAATCCCATAGAGAACTGTTGGCATCGTGTGGCATTTGCAGTTGCCAGAAAGAAACCAAAGACCTTTCGTGAACTTCAGGATGCCATAATTCGTGTTTGGAACCACGAACTATCAGTTAATTATCTTCAGAAATTGATCTTGTCAATACCTCGACGGTGTGCTGCTGTCATCAGGACCAGGGGCGTTGCAGCTGAATATTAGTTTTCACCTGGTGAACTTTTCATTTTAAAAAGATAAAATGAAGCAAATTGAGGGCGTCTGATAACATTTCAGCCCTATTTGTTGTGTTTACCAAACCCGTTGCCGACCGGGCTAGCCGAGTGGGTAAAGTACCTGCCCGGCAACCCAAAGGTCGCGGGTTCGATTCTCGCCTCGGGCTTGGATCAAAGTACTGCAAAAACCTTGGGAGGTGCAATATGGCCACAGAAGCCGATGCGCCAACAACTACCAAATCAAAAAAAAAAAAAAAAAAAAAACCAAACCCGTTGTATAAAGGTTGCAAATGCTTAGTTTGGAATATTTTGAGAGCACCTGTCAAATATTACTTAGCTTTGCCTTAATTATTAATAAATATCTTTTGTTTATATTTCTATTTATGATGCTAGTCATTAATGTAACATACCATCGCGAAAAAGGGTTAGAAATGTGAAATTCCTAGGTGATGCACTTTCTTTGAACGTCAGTGTAGTTCATAAACCACTGGTAGACTTCAAAACTGTCCTCCTTCCACCCTTTCGTGTCAAACTGGGTTTGATGAAACAGTTTTTGAAAGCTTTACCTCAGAAGGTCCCTGCTTCAACTACCTTTGTACTAAATTCCCATCATTCACCCAAGAGAAGCTAAAAAAAAAGGTATTTTTGTTGTACCTCAAACTCACAAACTGATGAAGGGTTAGAAATGTGAAATTCCTAGGTGATGCACTTTCTTTGAACGTCAGTGTAGTTCATAAACCACTGGTAGACTTCAAAACTGTCCTCCTTCCACCCTTTCGTGTCAAACTGGGTTTGATGAAACAGTTTTTGAAAGCTTTACCTCAGAAGGTCCCTGCTTCAACTACCTTTGTACTAAATTCCCATCATTCACCCAAGAGAAGCTAAAAAAAAAGGTATTTTTGTTGTACCTCAAACTCACAAACTGATGAAGGGTTAGAAATGTGAAATTCCTAGGTGATGCACTTTCTTTGAACGTCAGTGTAGTTCATAAACCACTGGTAGACTTCAAAACTGTCCTCCTTCCACCCTTTCGTGTCAAACTGGGTTTGATGAAACAGTTTTTGAAAGCTTTACCTCAGAAGGTCCCTGCTTCAACTACCTTTGTACTAAATTCCCATCATTCACCCAAGAGAAGCTAAAAAAAAGGTATTTTTGTTGTACCTCAAACTCACAAACTGATGAAGGACCGAGATTTTGAGGGAACTATCAACAAAAGAGAAATACAGACATGGATTAACTTCAGGTTAGTTGTTGAGAATTTAGGAAACAATAAGGATCCAGCCTACAAAAATATAGTTGAAAATATGTTGGCAAACTTCAAGAAGCTGGGGCTGCAACATGAGTGTCTTTCTTATTCTTATCGAATTATTCCCAGAAAACTAGGAAGTGTTAGTGAAGAATAGGGTGAGAGGCTTCACCAAGACATTAAAGACAAGGAGACGAGGTACCAGGAGAAGTAGAATGTCAACGTGATGGGTGACTATTTCTGGATTCCGAAGAGGGACTGTAAAGTGGAAGGAACTGCAAGAAAATCAAAGAAACTAAAATCTGACCAATCATAGTTCAGTTTTTAAAAAGACAGGTGAATGTTTAGTGAACTTTTTAACTACACTGCCCTTTTCAGTAGTGTTTTCAACATGTATTTAAATATAAAAGTCCGATAAAAGTAGCATTTTGTTATAATTTCGGTGGACAAATTCTGCCAAAATTAATAAAAACTTGTGAAAAATCAAAATTTCTTTCGTGATTTTTGGAAAAACCTGTTGTGATGGAAACAAACGGAAACCATTTTTGATATCAGCATTAGAAAATGATTCAGAAACACCCTTTTCTGAGAAAACATCAGTAATTTTTTTTCAAAATGCAGAGTAGTGTAATCTATTAACATTTCCTTTACACTGAATTTATAACTATCCTTGGGAATAATATCCTAAATGGTACATTTTTAATTAGAGCAGTATTGTTATCAATCTACGAAAACATTGCAAAACGTCTCATGAACTTCAAATTGCTCCACAGTAATTTTGACAGTAACCTGAAGTTTACTATTAATAACATAATCAGTAGTTTTATTTTAATAAATATTAACTACTTGTCAGTAATTAACAATTAACTAATAAATTATTGCAATAGTTCTAGAATTATATAAATAAATAAGACAAAGTACCAGCATAACTTCTGACGCACAGAGAACTTTATTTTCTTAGGCTGGTTTTGGAGTTTTTCAATGGATTGTTTTCCTCATTGCTGGAATTGGACTGGCTTCAGATTCTATCGAGGTGTTCGTAATAGCATATGTACTGCCTAGTGCTGAGCAAGAATTATGCATGGAAGATTATCAAAAAGGCTGGCTGGGTATGTATATTTTTTATTTTTCTTTACTATTTTTTAAAACCAGATTTCAATAGAAAATGATATTCCTTTTTCCGGTTTGTTGAAATTATTTGAGGTGCTTTCATAGTTTCAAAGATGTTATAAATAAATTCTAATTCAATATTTACTCGGATTCTCTGGAAATTTATATTTAACAACAAGTATTCACCGTGTACATAGAACCCTTTTATATATTAATGAGATTTTCCTCAGATATCAGAGGCAGGTATTGGCAAACAACTTATGATACTGTGAAAAAGCCTAAAATCATATTTGTTGCTTTGTCAATTTTTATAAATACCTTTACAAGATGAAAAGAATAAAATTAGCTTTAAATCACTTCTGTGAATAATTTAAAAAAGTGCACAATGTTCGACATTTCCTTGCTGAGTAATGGTGAATTATCCGAAACATACATCCATTTATGTAAAGATATAACACGAAATTTATTTATTTATTAAACAGCTACAAAATAGCAATCAAAGATGCCTTAGGGTGCAGCAACAAAAAAGAGTATAACACAGCATCAAAGCAGAAACTTGGAATAAAAAATTTCATCAGGTAAAAAAAAAAAAAAAAAAACAGAAAAAGTATATAAATATGAGGAAAAAATCGATTTAAAGACTCAGGTAACGGGTGCGTTTAAAAATTTCAGTTGCCTCTTGAAGTTGAAGTGTCCAGGGGTATCAAATATCTCTAAATTTGCTTTGCTGATTGATATTGCAGTCCTAATATACTAGTCGTAATATCCATAGTTTGTTCTTGCATAGGATGGTTTAAGCAGTGAACGGTTTCTTAAGGCTCTTTTCGATGGGTTGAAGTTAATTTGTGAGACGAGGAAAGGGCAATTTATGGTAACATATAACAGCTCGTTAAAAAGGATTTGCTTTATCTCTTCTTTCTTCAAGCGTTTCAAATCCAATACACCACTCTTTGTAATAATAATAAATTTTCTGTTTATACTCCGGGACGATCAAACGGTCAGAGGAGTTCACAAGATAGACATAATACAAGAAACAGCACCGTATTCAGCAGTCACGGGCTTGAACCCCGGTCACTCAAGACGTGCGTACTTATGCACCCACGCGCCTGACCACTAGGCTACGGCGGCCTCAAATTTCTCGTTATATTCTAGTTCACTTTTAAAACAGACGTATGGTAATGCTCTTTTTTGGATATTTTCAATTTCAAGTTTTTGCTAAGTTACACGGAGAGACCAAACCTAGGAGGAAAATTCTAAGGGCAGCCTAACAAATTTAGTAAAGAAAATTGAATAGTGCCAATTGATTGAAGTCTCGGTTAACTCTTTTAGGAAACCCTAGCTTTTTGCTAGTTGCCCTCATAATGTTTGAGACATGGACATCAAAGGAAAGTGATTTTTTTATTAAAAAAAAAACCCAAATTTTTGGCAGAACTAACTTTTTTTGTTCGCCTTGTTATTAATGCAATAAGAAAAGTTAAGGTTTTCTTTTCTTTTCTTTTTTTTTTTTTTTTTTTTTGTGCACATTAGCAAAACTCATCAGCTCACGCTTATTTTCATTGACAACCATTCTATTCTCATTTAGTCAATGGATTACTCGTTGCAGAGCTTCATTAAGAACTTCTAGTCGTCGTTGGTATTGCGAATAGCTTTATAAATTGACGTCTGCAAAATTGTTAATTTTGATTTGGTAGTCTGCAATAATACTTGCCATGTCGTTGAAGTAGATTAGAAATAACAGCGGGCCCAAAGATGGTCCCTGTGGGACACCATTTCGGGTTTAAAAGGATGTGAGATCTGACCTTTAAAAGTCAACGACATTTCTCTACCTTCAAAGTAGTTTGCAATTCAGTCAAGAGCATGACTCTGAGTCCATAACCATGCAGTTTATTAATTAATTTCTGATGAACTACTTTGTCGAAGACTTTGCTTAAATCAAGGAAGATGGTGTCGATTTGTTCCCCTTCGTCAAGCGCCTGGTATATATCCGATATAGAGATCATATCAGTGCAGGTGGAACGTGCCTTGATAAATCCGTGAGAGAAATCCGAAAGATTGTTTCATAAAATTAAATAGTTGCTTCATTACAATTGATTCAATTATCTTTAAGAGTGTATGGGTCTCCTTTTTATAAATAGGGATAACAAAAGCCTTTTTAAGTTAAGCGGGACAGATTCCACTCTCAAAGAACAATTTTATTAAGTGAAGGAGGCTTAGTGTAGTTCCACATTTTTTCCATAAAACAGTAGGAATACCACCCGGACCATCAAGTAGGAACACCTTTTTCATACTGCAGATTGTGCTCAACAATTCTGCTTGGTTTATTTCAAAAACTCTTAAGGTATCAATATAATTGAGGGGAAAATTTTCGTTAACTTCAGGTAAGTCGTCATCTGAATCTGTTTTGTAAATTTCTTCAAAGCTGCTAGCAAGGTAGTCCGACTCAAGACATAGATGATAGATATTTGGCAATATTCAGCGTAGCATAACCACTCCTCCCTTCCTATCCTTTCTGTACACATTGTACTCCCCAAATTCCAATTCTATATCCCTTATATCTGAGTGACACCACGCCTCTGATGTCCCAACAATATCTGCCTTTAATGTCTTGATCAGCACTCAAATTTATCAATTTTATTTACTATACTCCTAGCATTGGTGTACATGCAAGTATACATGCACCTGTTCTTACTCTTAGTTACTCTAAAACAGCCTATGTATTTAGTTGTTCCATGATGACTCCCAGCAGCTATTGAAATCCCCAGCAGCTATTGAAATCCCCAGCAGCTATTGAAATCCCCAGCAACTTGCTCTCTAGGCTGCTGCTCATTCTAATAGGAGCAGTGCAAGAATTACTTTCGCCTCTGCCTGCGGCTACTGTTAACCTTTTAGTGTGTGAATCCCCCCAAGCAACCACCAAACGTTGCCTCGATAACATTAGCAAGTATTCTTGAATCATTTCTATTTAAGTGTATCCCATCCCTGTAGAAGCAATATCTCCTGTTAACAAGCACTTCATGCCATTAGCGCCAAAGTGTACAACAATATCACCCTATTTGCCCTTAAAAGATATCTGCTCTACAACGTCATGAACTTTTGCCCCTATGTTCACGATCGCTACAACATCAACGTATGCTGCCAAGTGTCAAAATGCATGCTTCATGCATTTTGAAACTCTTATTCTTCTGAGTAATTATCAGGGATCAGAATGGATCAGAGCCACCGGAAAGCCTTTCCCATTCGTCACACGTATCGGTAATGTCATGAACATACTTGATTATTAAAAATAAGATTATTAAAGTATCCGCTTAATAGAATTTTCCATTTCTACCCATGCCAATTATTCTTTTTTGACTTATTTTAGTTTTGTAAGGATCATTTCTTTCTAGTTGCTTCTCCTGCTATTGCGCTAGATAAACGTCTTTCGCTACCTAATATGTGCCCTCGCAGGTAGCATAGATGATAGCATTGACCTCCCCACACCGTGTGGTATTTAGCCTCAGTTTTTTTTTTTTTTTTTTTGGTAGTTGTTGGCGCATAGGCTTCTGTGGCCATAATGCACCTCCCAAGGTTTTTTCAGTACTTTGATCCAAGCCCGAGGCGGGAATCGAACCCGCGACCTTTGGGTTGCCAGGCAGGCACTTTACCCACCCGGCTAGCCCAGTCGGCCTTTAGCCTCAGTAGCCCTTGTGTCGTTAAGCTCTATACCAACAACGACAACACCCCCACCGTTTGGAAAAGACCTGAGTTCGAATCCCATCAAAGACACGAGGTATTTTACGGGCATTTTTCACAAATTGGCTAAGTTAGTCGGTCTCATGCGAGTGTAGCACGGTTTTATGTCTTGAAAACAGGCAATCGCCCACAGAACATGCAATTTATAGACAATATTTGCATGCAATTTATAGACAATATTTACATGCAATTTATATACAATATTTACATGCAATATGGTCTAAGTTGCTGATATGCCTAAAATCCAACAAAAACAAACTTATACGTATTTTATTTATTTATAAAGGTTAATTTTGTCTTGACCTTAAACCATCTATTCTTTCTCCGAGATAATTAGTGGTTTTGTTGTCCCCTGGCTTATCATGCGATATAAAATTTTATCTCGTAAGGTATGCGAGGTATTGTATATGTTAATTATACTGAATAGAAAATAATCGCCTAATAGTAATCTCTGTTCCTCTTTATTTTTAAGGACCTGCGCTATATTTGTGTAGAGAAAATTGGCAAGTAATGGGGTTACGATTAGAGAGAAATTTGGGCAAGTAAAAGCATTATTAAATTAATTCTTAAAGAACATATCAAGTTACTACTTCCTTCTAATCGGCGGTATTTCAAGTTGCGAAAGATCTAAAGTTTCCATGTCTGCGTCCAACCTATTTTGCGAATTCAAGTCTGCAAAGAGGAACATAAAAGTCGCCAGCTAGTAGTGTCGTTATCTCCGAGATTAAGTTAATTGCCGCCCACTTTAAGACGTTCTGAACGATTTTCACGTGTGCGGAAAATAAATAAGGCGCATTTGAATCTTGTTATCTTTGGTGAGATGCTGAGCAAAATGCCACAAATTGGTCAGAGCGGCCCTGCAACTAGTTGGTGGTAGTCCTTTTTGGAATGTGATTTCCACCGCTCCTCATTGTCTACGGTGCTTCCTTTTGCAATGTAGTAATAGCTTATGAAGTGAAGAAAGTCTGAGAATTTGTAATTCTTGATCCAGATCTTCACAAGAGAGACGAAGCCAAATTCATCCTTTACACTGAAGGATAAATATTTTACTGATCAGAGTATTAGTGTTTTGATAAAAGCAGCGGAGGCAAAGTCTTTAAATGCTTCCTGTGACTGCTCAATATGTATCCATTTACTGTTATTGCTGTATGTAGTGTATTTGGCCGCTTTTTCTGTGTAGATGACTTTGCAGGGTAGGCTTGATTAAGCGTACCTAGTAGCCAAGTATTTGTATCCAGAATGAGGAGTAATTTCCCCGGGGAAACAGAAAATAAAAAAGAACATGCCGGGTAGCTCTATTTTCCATTCCTGTATACTGCAACGGAAGTTCGGTGACATCACAATATAGTCCTTTTACAATATGCAGTATCATAAGAAAATAACAAATCAGTTATCGGAGATAAATAAAAACACAATCATTCTACTATATTAAAGGGGGAAAAAAATCTAAGGTGAATAATTCAGGCAGAACAGCAGCATAAAAATTAAAGGAATTTACTCACAACGAAAACCTTTCTACTAAATAACAATTGTAGCAATATTATGTACACGGCATTATATCAAAACCGAACGCTTAGAAGGCGTAGTGAAGCAGTTACTGGAATTTAATATGCAATGAGTAAGAGAAACAATGGTCTTCGTAGCCTTCAGCTACTTCCGGATATAAATTTGCCAACATGCAAGCTGATTAACGATCTGCATATTTAGCATATGAAGACAGTTCTTAAGTAAGCAAGTTGACGCGTGTTAGCTACTGTTTAAAACGCCTATGGACTTTGAAGGCTTTCTGCTTCAATACCAGACAAGTGAAATTCAATCAGCGATCACAAAAGAGGCAGCAAATGAATTTATAATCGGTAGTGTCTGCTGTAAAGGCAATGCCTTTTAATACGAAGTCTAAGGACATTCAATTAGAATATGTAATTTAAATTGAATGTTCTTAGAAAGAGTATAGAAATGTCCTGTGCTTTTATGTCATTCATGTAATAGTTGGCAGTTACGGTTGACGGAACCTTATTACGAGCAGATAAGATTTTCTTCCTACCTTTTTCCACCTCCCCTCTCCTTTTCTTCCTCAATCATTTCTTTTCCTCTCTTTCCTTTTTTTCCCTTTCCCTTCTATTTTAAAGGACACAGCGATAGAGTAAATAAACTTTTAATAACTATTTTAAAATAAATTTCTTAATTAAACATTTCACACATTCCATATACACTAATTTTATCCCATATCTTCTAGGAGGAATATCCTTTGTTGGTATGCTTATTGGTGGATTGGTGTGGGGTACTGTTGCAGATCGACTTGGAAGGAGGCGAACCCTGGTTTCTTCACTGGCTACAAACGGCGTTTTTTCAGTCATCACTGCATTTATGCCAACCTACAGTCTGTTTATGATAACTAGGTTCTGCAGTGGAGTAGGGTAAGTGGCATGGCACGCTTAATTTCTCTATTTTGTTATGTTTATATTCAGCTTCAGCTCTTCGAGGAAACTTGAAGCTATCAGAGCTTTTTTATATTTTCTGCAGAACAAATAAATCCAGATTTTAATCCGTATTTACATTTTGTAAAGATTAAATATAAAGAAAACTTTCGTAATTTTGGAATAAACTAAAATTTAAAAGAAATTCTTAAAGCAAACGCGATCGTTTAATTTAATGCACGTAAAGATACTGTATAGAAATAATACTGAGTGAATATTATTTATAATAATGGTTATTTTTTGTTACAGAAAACTGTATTTTGTTAATTTATTCGTGGGCGCCTCCATAGCCAGGTGGGAAGGAGCAGCAGTGCGTAGCACATGCTTCTTGATTAGACCGGGGTTCGAGCCCGTCACCACCAAATACGGAGGATGCGGAAAGATCAGGGAATGACCACCGCATATCCCGGAGCAATATGGCCTTAGTTGCTAATGCTCCTAAAATCCAAATAACAAACATGTCATATGTGTATGTTCAAAAAAAGTAACCGGGCTGTTACGATATAGTGACAATGCGCGCACTTAAGAGGTGAGCGACTTAATCACTTTCGAAATAGTGTCCTTCTGAGGCAGCGCGCTTAGCCCAATAATTTTCCCACGCTTGGAAGCACTTATTTGAAAAGTCGATTGAAATTGCCCGAAGCTGGGCCATCGTATTACTCTTTATTGTTTCTAAGTCATCAAATCAACATCTTTTTAATATATTTTTTTTTCAGTTTACGAAAAATTTAAATTAGAAAAAGTCGTGAGAATTCATCTGGTGAATACCGAGACTGTTAGATTTGAGCAATTCTGATTATTAACTGTGTACCAGCAGATGCGAAATGAGACGGTGCATTATCATGGTAAAGTAATTAGTCTTTGGAGTTTCCTTTTTCAGGTATTTTTCTTCAACGATTTCAAGAACTGGTAATCTTCGCTCATTTCGTAATAAATTTCGCATTTTGAGAAACAATTTCATAATTTGTTGAATCGAGGTCCGTCCAGATCGCAATTCGCTTGTTACAGATTCCATACCATCTTTTGAATCGGCGGTGTGAAAACTTGCGTTGGGCCCATTGCAGAGTCCCAACACGCTATTTTAAGATAAAATGTTTCACTTGCACTTACCCCCAACTTTTAAGTTTTAAACTTTTAAAGCAAAATTTAACACCCACACGTTATTCGGTGGGCCCAACATTTTGAAATACGACTAGATTCGAAAGCACACCTTTAACAAAGAAAGAGAACCAGCACAAAACGAAATTGAATTTGACTGGTGAAAAACTAACATCTGGAAAAGAGAGAGGAAGTCCAATTACTCAGAAAAACCAGGAGAGTGGAGGAATAACACCCAGACACATCTCTCAAAGGGAAAATCCGACCACAGCAGATACTGTTTTGACCCCTGATCAAGGCAATTGGGTTAAGAGCAACCAACCGTATTTATTAACTTAATAAATACAGTTGGCTGCTGGTTAAGAGTCAATGAATGCTCTTAATAAATTTATTAAGAGCATTTATTGACTCTATAGAGAGATAATAAACACTCATTGAGCAGATGGGCTGAGAGGTGGCAAATGAAGTTTAACATTGACAAATGTAAAGTACTACACATGGGAAACAGAAACCCCAGAGCAACGTATCAACTCTGTGGTACTACACTGACAGTGGTAGAGAATGAAAGGGACTTGGGGGTGGTTGTGCAGGCAGATATGAAGTTCTCTGAGCAGTGCAGACGGGCTGCAAGAGTAGCTCATGGAGTATTGTCAATGATATACAGGAATTTTTCCAGCAGGGATAAGGAGGTGATTATTCCCTTGTATAAGGCAATGGTCAGGCCACACCTAGAGTACTGTATACAGGTCTGGAGGCCTCATTTCAAGAAGGATGTAGAGCTGCTGGAACGAGTACAGAGAAGGGCAATAAGATTAGTGAATGGAACAAAGGGGTGCTCTTACGAAGAAAGGCTTAAGTTTTGCAAATTACAGTGGCTGGAGACTAGGCACCAGCGAGGTGATCTGATAGAGGTGTATAAAGCCTTGAATGGTTTGAGCATGCTCAATGCTGATGGGATTCTTCCTCTAGCTCAGAATAATCACCTGAGAGGGCATAAATTCAAATTGAGGAAAGACAGATGTAGGATAGACGTGCGGAAATTTGCCTTTAGCCAGCGGATGGTTGGTTGGTGGAACAGACTTCCATCCCTTGTAGTGGAGGTTGATAGCCTAAATAAGTTTAAGGCTCAGCTGGACAGGTATTTTGAACGAACAGAGGGGTGAAGTGGAAGTGGTTTTTTTTTTTTGTTTTTTTTTTTTGGCTGATGCTGCATAAGCTTGCTTTCTTGCATCAAATGCCTCTACTAATGCTAATGCTCTTACGGACATCCTCACTAATCACTTTACTCAACTGATACAATATTTATCTCAAATTTCTGAGCTCATGTCCATCACTCTGCTACAATGCAACTGTAACTCTCTTACTAAGGAGGTACAATTACTTTGTGAAGATAATAAGCGGATGTCAGCAGAAATTCATCAGATGAATACTGTTACTTAACAACTGAGAAAGTACAGCCGGCGAATCGAAGCGAATTAAACGGATACCTCTATTGTGATAAGCAAAAGCAACTAAGAACTGTTTGCTTTGTTGTTGTTTGTTTGTTATTTGGTTTTTAGGAGCATTAGCAACTAAGGCCATATTGCTCCGAGGATATGCGGCGGTCATTCCCTAACCTTTCCGCATCCTCCGTATTTGGTAGTCACGGGCTCGAACCCTGGTCTGATCAAGAAGCGTGTGCTACGCGCTGCTGCTGCTCCTGCCCACCTGGCTACGAAGGCGCCCAACTAAGAACTAACTGGAAGGGGGTAGGGCAACCAATTCTCAACTTCACCCTGAGGTACGCTTCTCCAAATGGGACTCTTTCCATATCTCTGGCAAGGATCAGTCTCAACATGCTGCATACAGTCTTCAGAAACCCCATCGTTCCAGAAGCAGGATAACGCAGAAGATATATCTCTTGCCAAATTCAGAATAGGGCAGTTAGGTTAATTAATGACTCATCTCTAACAGAGTCTCTCCACTCTGTCTCATAGACGTTCTTGTTTCTGCTGCATGCCTTTTCTACAGATACTTCCATTGGCACTGTTCTTCTGAAATGGCTTCTATAATTCCCGTTCTCTCTTTCAAAACAGTCCGAACACGTGCCGTCACCAACCAACATCCATTTACTGTCCAACTTCATACTCACAGAACCAATTTTTCATCTTCCTCGTTTATTCATTCAACTGCCGTTTTCCGGAACAACCTTTCTTCATACGTATTTCCTGAAAATTATACACTGAGTGATCACTGAATTAAGACCACCCCTATGAAAACTGAATTGACCACGTGAGGTAGGTACGAGAGTACGCAGTTAGTCGACCTACGTAGCATAGAGGTGTCAGTGGTTCAGTAGGTAGTAAAATTCAGAGCGCCATCGATAAAAGGAAGGATTTATCGGACTTTGATAAAGGACAGATTGTGGGTGCTCGACGAGCAGGTACCTCGATTTCCCAAACGGCTGAACTGGTGGGGTGTTCTCGAGCCGCCGTTGTTAAAGTGTACCAGAACTGGCGTCAAAATGATCAAGCAACGATCCCACAGCAAAACTGCAAAGGTCAGCGAAAAGTTGATGTTAGAGATGAGCGCCGGGTCGGACGACTCGTACAGGCGAACAGACGCAGCACTGTTCAAGAGTTGACTACCCAATACAACATGGGCCAACCGGGAGCAATATCTGGCATGACCATGCATCGCACACTCGCAAGTATGGGCTATACCAGCAGATGACCCCTGCGGCATCCTCTCCTAACCAAGGTTCACCGGCGTAAAAGGCTCGCCTAGTGCAAAGAGAATGCAAGTTGGACGTTAGAAGACTAGAAGAAGGTGTGCTGGTCGGATGAGTCACGTTACTTACTCCACACCGTGGATGGTCGTGTACGGATTTGGCGTCAACAACATGAGGCTCTTCATCCATCATGCATGGTATCAAAACTGCAGGCCGGTGGAGGTGGTTGTGTGGTGTGGGGCATGTTTCACTGGCAGGAACATGGACTCCTGGTGCATGTGGAACAACGTATCACTGGTCTTCGCTATCGTCAACTGCTTGCTGACTGTGTACACCCCGCTATGTTACACTTTTTCCCGAATGGCGATGGTGTCTTCCAAGATGGCAATGCGCCGAGCCATCGGGCACTTGATGTGCAGGATTGGTGAGGAACACAGTTCTGACTTCCAGCATATCGATTGGCCTCCGAACTTCACCGGTATCAATCCCATAGAGCACTTGTGGGACACTATGGAGAGGTATATCACGCATCTGGATACACCAATCACCTCCATACCTGCACTGCTAGCCGCATTACACACAGCTTGGTTGGCCATACCTCCAGAACGCTTCCGACATCTTGTTGAATCAATGCCACGTCGGATAGCTGCTATACTGAGGGCAAAAGTAAGGCCTACGAAGTATTAGGTATGTGGTCATAATTCAGTGATCACTCAGTGTACAATCTACAGAAGTTCAAGTCTAATGTCAACAAATATCTACTTTCGTCTTCTCAACTTCCAACCCATGCACGGTACTATGTACTATAAGTTCTAATACCTCTTGTGTTTGGGGTTTTCATAAAATAAATACCTAATTTGGCACTCTACAACATGTTGCTACAGGTAATAACTGGGTACAATGGGACAATGTTGAAATTCAGCAATCTTGTCCTTCACGGACCCAGGCAGACTCTTCCTCAAAGAATGGTCTTCGTCAGAGTATCTCAGATGATAGCAACCATTTGAGACTACAACAAAATCAGTCGAGATGGTGATTCAATTAACAGTCAATGGGTATCCCCCCTGCTCCCCATGCATAAATCCTACCTATGCGCAGGTAGCAGCCATAGGTGCAGTAGAAAACGCCTGCACTCTGATGCCACAAAGAAATGAAGTAATTAAAACCACAAAGCTGTCTGAAACAAGATCGGCAAGCAGGACTGATCATGATAGATCCACCAATTGCAAGATTCTATCAACTCTTTGGAAAGGAAACAGTGAAGGTGGCACCCCAACATCCCAGCCTGGCCTATAACATTTCCACCATTCGAAAACGGAGTAGTCTTTGTGTCCATATCAAGTCCCTGTTTGCTTTGGAATATGGAGTACAAGTGAGAACAAGTGGGGTACAAGTGAGACGAGACACCCAACTTATGCATCTACTATCATGTCATGTGCCCCTGACAAACAGCGTATTGAGCTAGACCTCGAACGGTGGTCCCCAGGTATTCTGGTCAAGTCTTATTTGGAGAAGAATCGTCAGTCTCCTATTGCAAGACGCATGAAGAGCCCATCTACATAGCAACCAGCATAGCCACTGAAGACATAGCAGTCAAAATGTTTATGCAAAATGTCAAAAGCCTTGTTAACAAACAACACATTACAGTCTCTCCTGCATCTAGATGAATTCGATCTTATTTGCATTACGGAACCATGGCTCCTTGAAGGGAACCAGGTGGAAATTATCACCAAACCCATGCATTACAATGCTCTAGTAAACTCGAGAAGCTCCAGAAGAGGTAGGGGTGTAGCCATACCCCATAAAGACGACTTGATTGAGAAAAATCAAATACAGCCAAACAGATAACTTTGGGACCCTGTGTATAACCCTTTCCAAAGACACAAATAAAATGCACGTTTGTGTAGTCTATCTAACTCCAGATCACACTGACTGAAGACACGAGGTTGAATTCCGGACCTCCACAGGTTGAATTCGTTGATTAACCAGTGCGCACGTAGAGCCCTCGTGGGTAGCACAGTTGGTAGGATCACATCCTCCCCACACCGGGTGGAAAAGACCTGAGTTCGAATCCCTTCGATGATGGGAGGAATTTTATTGGTCTTTCTCACAACGTAACTAAGTTAGTCAGTCTCAGGCAAAGGTAGTTTGGTTTTTTCTTCCTGAAACTTGGGTTTTTCGTCCAGCAAACAGAAAATTGACCTCATAACACACTCAATTTACAGACAATATACACAGAGTGACATGGCCTAAAACCCAACAACAACAGCGCACGTACAGCACATTGCACCACTTGATTGTATACGGTGGCTGTGCATCTGGGAGCTTCATATTAGGTTAGCTTTGGGTATAATTTTGAGGGTTTCTTTTTATTTGATATACTAAACTGTAGTTAATATATTGCTTGAATCCATATAGTCACGTAGGTTAATTTATTTTTGAATTAATTAAGTATTTATAAAGCTACAGCTTAATATTCGGAAAGCCTTTGTTATTGATATTTGGTAGGAACTTCCGTTCAGTAGCTTGAATTTAACTTCTATGGTGGTTAAAGTTTTGTCAACAGTTTCATTTCTGCAATATTTTAGTTATTTAAATTCTGTAATATAGTGTAAATTTAAATTTTGTAATCTATCTAAAGTTCAGATTTTACCTTAATAGTTACTACGAGATCCACTTACAATACAAAGTCCAAGAATGTCGGAATCCAGACGGAAATGCCTGCGGGAATTTCTGTCTGGATCGCGACATTCTTGGACTTAAAGGAAGTAAGGTAATTTAAGGGAAGTAAAGAGAGCATTATTATTCATGTGGGGACTTGCGATATTAAACGAGCATGACCATTTGTTTGATAAATATAGGACGATGCTGAAAAAAAAAAGGCGTAAGTTCGGTCAGAATAAGTCTGTCTGCAATTCAGACAAGATAAGGTAGATTATATGCGGAAAGTATTGTGGATTAATTCAAGACTTGAAGTAATCTGCAAGGCCCTAGGGGGGGGATTCAGCGTGGATGCACTTGTAGATAGAAGGAATCTTTTTTGTAGAGGCAATATTCATTTGAACATTGTTCAGGGAAATTGCTAGTGGGAGGGAGAAGTGTAATATAGATCCGCGTTTATCTGATGACATGGGTCAAAGTAATGCTTGCATTCACCTCAAGGATTGATGTTTGTTGCCACAATAACCCATAAAGTATAGGAACCATTGGCAGGCAGTGAACACGCAACCGTTAGCTGGAAGATGAAGAAAGACGTTGAAGTATTTAAAGGTAAAGGCATGGTTTTTAATTTCAGAAGAGGGGACAATGACAGTTTAAGGCGCTATATGGCATTTATTAATTTGGAAGATTGCAAAGTGAGGGCGAATACACTTGAATTATTGAATACCTTTAAAGCAAAAATCATAGAAGCCATGAACACATGAATACCATTAAGAAAATACTGCAGCAGGTGGATGTCTAAATGGATGAATGTGCAGCTGGACGGTCAAACAGAGCAGAAAAAGATAGCATGGGGCAGTTACAGAGCAATGAAAAGAACTGAAGCCTACAAGTTGATTTGTAATAGTACCATATATAAGGCTAGAGAGGCTAAAGCTGGTATAAGGAGTGCATGGTTTACCCCATGCACTTGCATTACCAGTACCCGTCACTGAATGGAAAAAATCTCATGAAAGGAGAAAACGTTTTACAATAAGAATAATAAAATTAAGAATAAGACTGCCTTAAGCTAGTTAACAGTTACTGCATGGGGATATGGATGAGACAGTTCAAAGCGTTCAGTTATATAAATGTAATGAATTAAATAACTAAATATTGTTTCTACTCCATAAAGACTACATAGGTCAAAGGAGCTTACAACTAACCATTTTAAACAATCACTAACTGCATTTTGCAGTTTTATGAGCTCGAACCACGGTAAACTCTTGTTTCTTGTTTATACTCCGGTACGACTACCACGTCAGTAGAGTTTACAATAAATCATCACTACGAACATTAATCGTATTTAGCAGTCACGAGCTTGAACCCCGGTCCACTCAAAGAGCGTGTGCTACAGCACTCTCTTACATGACCACCTGGCTACATCATGTTTGACTCATACGCTTGCATTACTAGTACACCGTTGCACTGACAACTTATCAATGCCAGGCTTTCGTTTTATACAGTATGATAGCAACCATTTATCTATGCTAACTCCTTTTCTTTTCCATCCTGATTCAAAACAGTAACCTTCGCTGTTTCACCTAAGCGTTTTGTTTTTTTTATTTTATTCATTATTTTAAGTAGTTGATTACGTAATTACACAAATATTTAATTACATAATAGCTTACTTGGCGTGACGTGTTCATGAAACGAAAAACCAAACGTTTTTGGTTTTTACCGTACAGGTAAGGTATCGATTTCGACGCATATATTTCATTAATTGAGTAAACCCTCGATTTAATGTACCTCAACTTAACGAACTTTAAAATGAAAAAAGTTCATACAAACATGTGTCCTATTTCCGACGGTTACAAAAATATTGCTGCTTGAATTTTATAATTTTTAATGGTAAACATAATAAAAATAGTTAAAAATTAAATAAATAAGAATAATCAAGCATCTTCCTAGTATGAATAAATATTTTTCTAGGTATATGTACGCTTCATCTTATATATTATTTTATTATTATTTACCATTAGAAACTCTACAGCCTTTGTAAAATACGAACTGCTATAGTTCCGTAACTTTTTGGAATCAGACAAACTTTTTAAATTAATTTCAGTTCCTCAATCGATCAGGAAAGCACTACTTAACATGTTATGAAATTCCCTATCATGTACTGTTTGTTATTTGGTTTTTAGGAGCATTAGCAACTAAGGCCATATTGCTCGAGAATATGCGGTGGTCATTCCCTGACCTTTCCGCATTCTCCGTATTTGGTGGTGACGGGCTCGAACCCCGGTCTAATCAAGAAGAGTGTATTATGCACTGCTGCTGCTCCTCCTTCCCACCTGGCTACGGAGGCGCTATCATGTACTGTATCCTTTCCAGTTTAATAGACAATCGGATTTGGCGAACAGGTCTAACTCCCGTATAGGCAGTTAAATCGAAGTACTAACTCTCGAAAATAACAATAACAAAGGAAATGTTTACAACTTCCTGTCAGGTGTTGCACTATTCTGCAGCAGCTGCTGAAGAGAATCGAGTAGTGGTCGTCAAATATTACAGAGCAGTGCTTCTCAAACTATTTGTGGTGAAGGACCAGTTTCTTTTATTTCCAATCCGTCGCGGACCGATACTTTTGTAAAATACTGTACAAGAAAAATGAATTACTCTCCATTTCTGTACTTATCTCGTAGCGGACCGGTAACACACAGTTCGCGGACCCGCACCGGTCCGCGGACCACACTTTGAGTAGTGCTGTTATAGAGGATGTATTCCTTTGGACAACGTTTCTTAAACTTTTAACTCGCGCCTCACTCAGACACCATTGGTAATTCTGACTCATGCACAAAAAATTATAAGATGGATGGGAGGGATGTCACAACGCAATACTGGTGGTAATTTATTTTCTAGTGCTACTATATAAGGAAATTGATTAAGCGAAGTACATAATGGCATAGTGTTTATGGTGAGGCGCCACTCTGTACTCTTGTGAAGTATACAGGACTCTGTAAATGCCAGAAATGTGTGTGGCGTGTATAGTATTGTCAAGGTGTGTTTATTTCAATTGCGGTCTCCAGGGTTTCCCCTATATGCCGCTGTAGCATCTGAAAAGGTGAATGCCAGCAAGTGTATGTATGTAGGTGTGTAAGTATGTGTCTTGTTGTGTTGAGTGTTGAGTGCCGGCAATGGCGATTTTGCAGCCAGGGGGCAGGGGACACCTGGTCCCCTGACTCCCAACCTTGGTCACGAGGAGCCGGCCAAGGTCCACTTTCTAGCTGAGACTCTTAGTACAGTATTGTGCTGGGTTCTGTATAGTATTGTGCTGGGTTCTGTACAGTATTGTGCTGAGTCCTGTTGTTTCTCTGGCTTCTTGGCTGCAAAGTCCCTAATGGAACCCTACGTTACCTGCGACCACCACTGGGAGGCAAGCCAGGCTGCCCATCATACTCTGGCTGTCCTCTGCCAGAACGCTTTCTTTTTATTTTTTTATTTTTTATTGTGGCAGAGGCCAAAATAAAAAATAAAAAATCTTTTTGTTAAAGAGAGTTCGCAAGGAATAAGCGAGGAACAGGAGGAGATCAGACTGTGGGGTGAAAGAAAGGGGAACTAATAGTGAAGACAGTCCACCAGATATTTAGGAGAAGGGGGAAGAGGTTTCAAAGTCCCAGGAGCAGGTGCGCCTGTGTGAACGCTATTGGCCAAGAGCTCTGTGTATTGATCCCGCACCCAGTTGAGTTCCAGCAGCGATTCCGCACCCACTTGAGTGCCAGCATGTATCCTACCCATAAAGGGTTTGCAGTGTAGTTTCCTTAGCACAGATTTACACTTTTCTACCCCCGAATGGGGGTTAGCAGAGGGTGGGGAGTATTCTGGACTGTCCTAGCTGCGATGAGCTTGGCACACCTAGCGGTGAAGAGAGCCTGGACAAATCGAGTGAATGCAATATATGTGTACTTGTCATTTAGTAGATATTGCTCCTGATTGTGGGGGGTTCTTAGGATTACTGTAAACAGTTGTAACCGGTAGTTTTAGGGTTGGATTACCTTGAGTCACAGCCTACAAGGGGAGACCAAGCGTTAGACCTAGTATTTCATCTTACTGCAGATTTGACGCCCACAATACCGACTTTCACTTTTAATTCGGACCAAAAACTTCTCACGTTTTTCTTTTACGTTCCCTTCGATGCATCATGGGATGATGAAGTCCTAACCTAAACCATTTTCTCAGTTAATTTCATCAGGCAAGATGTCATAATGAGTTTTCTCGCCTCAACCAACTGGGCAGCACTTTCTACCCTGCCGATCGAAGAAGCCACTAATGGTCTGGCTTCCCTCCTAAAGGAAATGGCAATTCAAAGAGCTTCAAAAACCACCAGAATATGTAAATGGACTAAACCATGGTTCTCAAGAGACCTGAAGCCGCTTTTCTGGACAAGCAACGTGCCTACAGGAAATGGAAGAGTACTGGATCCACAAGTGATATTTCATTAGCTTTAAAAAGAAACGTGCACTTTTCCTGAAGCAAAAGCGATATTCCAACAATAGATACATAGCTAATAGGTTAGTATGCTCAAAGCAGCCATTTTCAAAGCATTACAAAGATATTAAGATGGATGAAAGCCTTTTCGTTGAGTGGACCGATAATACTTTTGGTGAGTCACGTAAAGAAAGAATCGAATCCTCCCATCTCCATCTCATTACGTGATTTGACTCCACTGTCAACACTTAACATCACGAAGGAGAATCGATTTGACTCCACTGTCAACACTTAACATCACGAAGGAGAATCGATTTGACTCCACTGTCAACACTTAACATCACGAAGGAGGATCTGATGAAAGTAATAATCGAATTACAGAACAAAGCTACTGTCGGGTCTGACGGATTTTCCTTGTTTATCGTTAAAATACCTGTCTTCGTTGTGTATGCTCTTCTGCACATATTTAATGAAATTTTGCGAAATATCCAATCTCCTCCAGATTTGAACACACTACTGCGTGAAACCCATTCCAAGAATTCGAGGCCAACAGCTGTGAAAGATTTTCGTCCGATCTCAGTGGGCTCTTCACTCCTTAAAGTTTTTGAAAAGACAATCCTAACTCAACTTATAGAGCACTGTTTCCACCACAGACCTCGCCAACCTTCACACCGTTGTACCTGGAAGATCTACTACCACCAATCTCCTTCAAACTCTCTTTAACATACAGGAAGCTTTGAATTCTCGAGCTCAGCTCGACATAATTTTTCTTGACGTCAAAGCTGCATATGATAGGATTTCCATCACATCCTTACTTAACATCCTGAAGAACTGCTTCAGGATCTCCGATAACCTCCTCACCGTACTCAATAAAATTTTGCACGAAAGACAGCTCCTTGTAGAGTACAATGGTCTCTCCCCTTCCTTTACTGTCTGCAGAGGGGTATAGGTATGTTGAGGGTCTGATGGATCCGGGGATTTCTCCCATCTCCGCGTATGTTCTATGTATCGAGTGACAGTACCCTGTCTATGCCAGAGGTTTAAAAATAATGTGTGGGTCATGTGGTATGTAGTTTGTTGTGCCCATTGTTCATCCGGCCTGTTGGCCGCCGGGCCCCCAGTGGGACCCGGCGTTACCATACCTAGCGACGGGGACGCCGGCCGGGTATACCAAGAGACTAATTATACTCTGGCAGGTCCTGCCACTTACTTTCCTGGGATTTCGGTGACTAGGACCAAAATAAAGGTTGGAGTTATCGCTGTTGATTTAAGTAAAATTGCATTTAGAAAGTGCTGCGTGGGGTTTTACGCTGAAAGAACTATTTCTAGAGAGCCTAAAAGGTCGGGCAAAATTTGATGTGATTTAAATTTGGACATGTGGGGCAGTCGCTGTACAAGAGAAAGTAATGGGAGGGAGGGTGTAGATGGGGGATGAAATAGGAAGAAGCGGGGGGGGGAGTACCACAGGGCGCCGTTTTGTCAGCAGCACTGTTTGCAACTGCTTTTGAAACTCTGCTGGCAAATTTCCAAAACATGATCTCGTACGCCGACGATTTGAAGCTCTTCATTCATTCATTCGGATCAGTCAGAACAAGCGCTCTCAGTCCAAAGAGCTGCAATAAAGCAAATCAATGAGGGAAACACTTTTCTGCATTACATTGGACTCGAGCTAAATGCCGAAAAATCTTCCCGGATAACGTTCACAAAGAGAAAAAGAATATTCCTAATGCACGTCTCTATAAACAGACATCAAATCAAGTTTGTAAACTCCCACAGGGACCTCGGTTTGGTCTGGGATTCGAATCTGTCTTTTCTGGAGCACTGCAAGGAAGCAAGAAACAAATTCTATACAGTTCTTCGGTCTGCTCGTCAGGAACTGGTTGGTTACGGCAATAAGAAGCTAATATCTAGATTTATCCAAACTTGTGTTGTACCCGTGGCTCTCTATGCGTCGAAAATCTGGTCCTCCGCTCCTTCAACCTACCTGCAGCAGTTCTTGGGGTTGAGTATTGGCTGCTGCGATCCCTCAATAGGTCTTGAGGACACCTCCTTACTATCTAAAAATAAATTTTCTGTTTATACTCAGGGATGACCAAACGGTCAGAGGAGTTCACACGAAAGACAGAATACAAGAAACAGCACCGTATTCAACAGTCACGGGCTTGAACTCCGGTCACTCAAGGCACGTGTACTTATGCACCCACGCGCCTGACCACTAGGCTACGGCGGCCTCTAGAGCTATAATGCACTCACTGCATGGAATGACCCCTTGGAAACAAATAATCACTGCTCACAATATAATAACCCTCTCCAAGCTTATTCCGGGTAGACTAGTTTCTCCCATGATCACTAGGCTCATCATTCTACTCAAAGATAACAAAGGGCAACTAATCACCAAACATCTAAAATTCGGCCTGCCCTCAACCAAATCACCTCGCTCAGTCATATGTTCCAAGCAAATACGATTGGTCTCCTGAACGACCTAAATATTAACCCCGAGGCGATTTGCGTGGACAAGACCTACAGATCCAAAATCTTTGCGGATACCTAAGCAATACAGTACTATAATTTTAGATGTTTCAAGTCTCCTCCACTCTCCGTAGGCTTCTGTGCTTGAGGACAAACTGCACGTCCCTCCTGTTCCGGACAGCCTTCTACAATTTGCCTGCTCTCCCGCACCGTGCTTCCAGGGATGCTGAATTTATTTAGAATATTTATCCTGAACGTTGCCTTTTTTTTTTTTTTTTTTGTTAGTTGTTGGCGCATCGGCTTCTGTGGCCATAATGCACTGAACATTGTCTTCGCCTGCTGCAATAAATTTGATCTGTATCCTTATATTAATGTATATATTGTTAATCTGTTATAGTTATGTTTACCCTCCTAGCAAATGTTTGCTGCCTAGGAGTAGATGTAACCTCTCCTTTTCCTTTACTTGAATAAATAATAATAAAACCATAGTCTGTTTGTCTAAGCTTACAAAACTCTTCTTGTATGAGCTGTGAGAATGCAACCATTGCTGTTCTTATACAATCACATTTCGTCTGTACGAATTTATAAACAATTTTGTATCTCTAGAAGCGTATTGAAAGAAAGCAGAGGATATACTAACTACTAAACAAAACTCGAAGACACTGGATATCCCACATAAGTTAGCACTGAAAAGTTGCGCATTTTTATAACAACGATTATTATTATTATTATTATTATTATCATCTATTTATTTATTTCACTTTCGAGACAGCCATTAACAGCATGTGGCTAGAGGGTGTGGTTACATTATTTTAATATTTACGAGCATATTTACATGAACTTACTTACAAAATTTGAAAATAAAAAAAAAATACAGAGCATGTGATTATTAGATTAATTATTAATTAGTTATTAATTACAAAGTAATTGTTAAGAAATAAATATTATTATATTAATTATTAAATTAGTGTTCTTAATATATTTGTACCTGCCGGTACACACTACCAAAGATTTCTTTCATGTATATTTTATCTGTACATAGTTCCTCTGGATCTATGTTTAAATTATCAAAATACTTAATAATATTTGCTGGAAAAAATCTCCCAGAGAGTTTGAGTCAATTCACACTTGAGACTTGGTTCTTCCCCATTTATTCTCCGTCGCATCATCCGAAGGCGAGTGATCAATTTTTCCACTTTAGGCGCATCTAGTTTCTCTGTTAATAACTTTCCAGAGTTAATATGTTTCTAGTAATGATTCCAGGGTGTGATGTCAAGGTTGGCATATAACACCGCTCTTGAAATGGTAAACGGATTCCCGGCGATCCTATTTAGCCATCTCATGAACCAGTATTCCACGCCTTTTTTTTTTTTTTTTTATTTATGTAAACCCCAAACACAAGAGGTATTAGAACCTATAGTACTTAGTACCGTTCTCGGGTTGGAAGTTGAGAAGACGAAAGAAGATATTTGTTGACATTGGACTTGAACTTCTGCAGACTGTAATTTTCAGGAAATACGTATGAAGGAAGGTTGTTACAGAAAACGGCAGCTGAATGAATAAACGAGGAAGATTAAAAGTTCGTTCTGTGAGTTTGACGTTGGACAGTAAATGGATGTTGGCTGGTGGCGGCACGTGTTCGGACTGTTTTGAAAGAGAGAGCGGGAATTGTAGAAGCCAATTCAGAAGAACAATGCCCATGGAAATATCTGTAGAAGAGGCACGCAGCAGAAACAGTACGTCTGTGAGACAACGAGTGGAGAGACTCTGTTAGAGATGAATCATTAATTAACCTATCTGCCCTCTTCTGAATGGAATCTAGAAGCCCGAGAGAGGTTTTGGGGACACTGCCCCAGATGTGGGAACAATATTCCATGGTAGTGTGGATTTGTGATTTGTATAGAGTGAACAGCTGTTTGGAAAAAAGAGTAACACCCAGAGCAAAAGAGAAAGCCCAGTTTTTTAGATGCAGAGGAAGCAATATTTCTAATGTGTTTGTGCCCAGAGATTAGAAGTCGGGCTAATCCCCAAAAGAGATATATCATTTTGCCTAGAAATCGGAGTGTCACCAAAGAAAAGCATAGGAGCAGAAGAATCATTTTCGTGAGATATAAGACAAGACTGAGTTTTAGAAGGATTGAAATCAACTAAATTGTCTTTGCCCCACTGGAGAATTACCTGAAGATCGGCATTTAAGGAACTGGTAGCAGATTTTTGAGAAGTTGAAGCTGATTGAGCTGGACAAGGTTTCTCAAAATGGAAAGTGGAATGCCAAGTGCTATCATCGGCAAAACTATGTATAGGATTTCCAGTCAATGGAAGAATGTCATTAGTATACAAGAGGAAAAGAGTGGGGGAAAGAACTGAACTTTCGGGGACACCGGCATTAGTGGAGAAGTTAGAAGACAGAGAGCCATCTACCATCACCCTCAGTGAGCGATCAGAGAGATAACTGGATAACCAATTACAAAAAACAGTTGGCAAACCATAAGATAGAAGTTTGTTTAGAAGACCTTTATGCCGAACACGATCGAAAGCCTTTGAGATATTAAGAGCAACTACTTGTATTTCACCGAACCTTTCCGTTGAATTAGTCCATAAATGGGTAACATAAGCCAAAATATCACCAGTGGATCGACACTGACGGAATCCATACTGGTGATCGTTGATCAGAGGGAAGGTTTCTAGGTAGTTTAAGAGTTGGCGGTTAATTGATTTCTCCATTACTTTAGAAAGAGTAGAAGTAATTGCAATGGCACGATAATTGGATGGGAGGTATTTGTCACCCTTTTTAGGAACTGGCTAATATGAGAAAATTTCCAAGAAGAAGGAAAAACACTTTTGGAATAAGAAAGTGAAAAAAGGCGGAAAAGAATAGGAGTAAGTTAAGGAGCACATATTTTGAGAACAAGTGGAGAAATACCATCGGGACCTGGAGCTTTTTTAGCATCAAGATTCGTCAAAATCCTTCTGACATCCTTTTGACGGAAGACCACAGGAGGCATTGAATGGAGCGTGTTGGGAATGGTGGGAGGTGTTTTACCAAGATCATTAATACATGAGTTGGAAGAAAAATGGGATGCTAGCAGGTCAGCTTTATCCTTGGCTGAAGTGACAACAGAACCATCTGGTTTGGACAGAGGTGGGAACAGAGATGGGCAAAAGTTGCGGCCAATAGCTTTGACAAGAGAACAGAAGGCTCGGCTACCATTAGGGCAAGAAGCAAGTTTTCTACTCTTAGCCTGTTCAAACTCTAGTTTGGACTGATTAATAACTGCTTTACAATTGTTGCGAGCTTTGGTGTAGGCAGAAAATGAAACTGAAGAATTAGAAACAAGCCAAGTACGATATGCAACGTTCTTCTCTTGAAAAGCCTTAGCACATTTATTGGAAAACCAAGGTTTAGATAAAGGACGAGGTTTTAAAGTGGAGTGTGGGATAAAGGATTCCATTCCTGCAAGAATAATTTCACTGACACGATCTGAGCAAACGTTAACATCAGGAGTTTTGAAACAGTAATCCGACCAAGGAAAAGAAGAAAATAAATCTCGCAGGTCATCCCATTTTGCATTCTTGTAATGCCAAACAATACGATGTTGGGAATAGTCATGAAATAAAGTCTCCATTCGAGAAGAGACAATCACCAAGTTGTGATCTGCGGTACCTAACGGACCTCTCACTTCGACCGTGTACTTAGAAGGGTTGTTTGTGAGAAAAAGATCAAGCGTGTTGGGTGTATGGTTAGGATTGTCCAGTATTCTTGTAGGTAAATGAACAATCTGTGCAAGATCATTAGTAATTGCAAAAGCCTCAGCATCTCGACCAGCTGAGTCGGTCTGGCTACATAACGGAAGCCAGTTGGAGTTGTGAACATTAAAATCACCAAGGAAAATTACCTCACTGTTAGAAAAGTTGGACTTGAGAAAATCAAGTTGCAAAGAGAGGAAGTCAAACAGCTCCAAGTGATTAGTGGAGTTGGGAGAACGGTAGAGACAACAGATGAATTTGACATAATGAGGTAGAGAGATTTTAAGACAGAGAAGATCGAAAAGAGGAGATTCCAAGTTAAGGAGATTCCACGCCTAAGAAGGCCTTGATGTTGTTCTCAGGGGCCAATGACCAGATAGTTGATGCGTACAACGGGATTGGTGTAACACATTTAAGAATGTATTGGATCATAAGATGAGGGCTTCGGAGACCGATGAGTTTCTGTCTAATGCTCGAGAGTGCTGTATGTCTTCTTTCTAATGTATTCGAAGTGAGGTATGAAGGTTAATCCTTCATCCCACTTAAGGCCGAGGTCAACGAATAGATGGAGTGGTCTTAGTCGGAAAAGAATGGAAAGAACATTCTCAGAAAAGAATGGATGCTTCCGATTGGAATGCCTTATACAGCTAATTAAATATTCACGATCAATTTTTCAGACTCGGTATTCTGTAGATGAATAAAAGATGAGGAAACTAAGTAATAATTAGTAGAAATTTTCTCATGACTGTGGTTATAATTTTTTTTTATTTGAAGGCATGATTATTATTTTAATTTCTTCCCCCAGCCCCCGGTCTCTAATTCCTTATTTTATTTGTCAATATATAAGAATTCACGTGAAGAAAAGTTTATTTTAAATAATATTTCATTTTATTTCCAGCATAGGCGGCTCGCTTCCAATAGTATTCACTTATTATTCAGAATTTCTAACGAGAAAACACAGAGGACGCCACTTGAGCTTGCTTCTCATATTTTGGGCAGTAGGAGGAGTGTTTGTAGCCGTACTAGCTTGGGGAATAATTCCGAAAACAGGTAAGACGTTTATTTTGATTCTCAGTGTAAAAATTACAGAAACACAACATAAAAATAATACATACAAGCAGAAACCGTTATCTACTGTTGTAAAGCAGAAATATCCCAGTTTATAAGAATTTCAAATTATTTTCTGCTCATCAGAAATTGTTTTTAATATTTCCTTTCAATTTTCATTTCTTGTATAATATTGAATTCTTCATATTATATTTTTGATTGGCACAGTTTTACAACTTCTGAGTTCGTGTTATAATATATAAACATATGCCAGGTGTGGCAATAAAGTTCCCGGACTGGTTCAATAAAAACAACACAAAATGAAGGAGCTCAAAAATAGTTTTACTGTATTTTTATTCAAAGTAATCACCACCTGAGTGAATGCACTTATTACACCGTTTTAAAAGTCTGAAAATAGTCAGAGAAGGCGTCCAAAGAGATGATGTTCAGTTCGGTGGTTACGTTTTTCTTTATGTACTCAACATCCTGAAATCTCTTTCCTTTGAAGATAGTTTTTCACCGTGGAAAAGAGGAATAGGACCACTGGAACTAGGTCGGAACAGTAGGGTGGATTGTTGATCTGTAGAATGCCATGTTTCATCAGAAATATCTTCACAACAAGTGCGGAATGCAGGGGCATGCAACAAGAGCCAGCTGGCTTTCTCTTGAAATTGGAGCTTCACTCGGGAAATGCACTTTAACAGTCTCTGAAGGACCTGTACATAGAACGCAGAATTGACTCGCTCCCCTATAGGTAGAAATTCCTTGTGAATCACATTCTGATTGTCGAAAAACATGATCAGCATCATCTTGATCCTAGACTTCTGTATATGAAATTTTTGGGCCTTGGTGATGATTTTGAAGTCCACTGCATGCTCTGATGCTTCGTCTCGAAGTCGTACTGAAACATCCAACTCTCATCTTCAGTGATAATATAGTCGACGAAATTAGGATTGTCTTGACAAGTCTGGACGAAGTCTTCGCATGATGACACTCTTCGTGGCTTCTGCTCATCCGTGAGGTTGTGCGGCACAAATTTCGCACAGACTTTCCTTTTCCATAAATTTTCCTGTAGAATTTGAATAATCGTCTTCTTATTCATACCCAACTCATCAGCCATCATTCTGAGGGTCACACGACGATCTCTTGCGACAATTTTCCAAAAACTTTTGTAACTCTGTTCTCATTTCGAAAAGTTGCTGGACACCCACTTCTTGGGTCATCGCGAGCATCCTCACGTGCGTCTTTAAACTGCTTATATCATTTAAACACACTGATACGATTAACGTTTCATCACCATAATCAGTTTTTAGCATTTCATACGTTTCTGTTGCAAATTTTTACAGTTTAAAGCAAAATCGTGACGCGAAACGTTAACGCTACTAAAGAAACTGGTTGTTTCTAGCACTCTGTCAACCTACTGGACAATCCTGTACCACCGTCTGTTGGAAGAAGTTTTAACCCTAACAGACCACTTCTGTTTATTTTCAAACTCATCGAACATGACCGCAACAGCACCAGTCCGGGAACTTTACTGCCACACCTCTTATAAGTCTTATATCGCCGTCGATCACTCTTTTGGAGAAGTGTAGGTTCGATTCCCATCGACGACTGGTGAAATTTCTTACTGCTCTTAATTCAGTTAGCGGATCTCAAGCGGATGATGATTCCGAGTGATTCCGAGTTTTTCAGCGCACACAACCCCATGAGTGATTCCGAGTTTTTCAGCACACACAACATGCAAATCGACCTGCAAACACATAATTCTACAAACATAAAAAACTTACAGTTATGAGTACGATTGTAGATCGTTAATACTTACATACATACACTACCTTAACAAAACGATACGTTCACCCTTCCAAATGAAGTAGGCAGTGCGAATGAAATGTGGGCAGAGCAATACCAGGTTTAAGTGTGAAAGAATAGCAGATATCACAAACAAGCGGAATGATACAAAGTAAACTGCTCACAGTGCTTCAAAGATGCTGTATCGTCGGATGCTATTTCAGCATTTTTAATTTTTTTTTCTTTTTTATGCGCGAAATACCACGCTATTTTGAGTCCCATAAGATCATCTGTAACCGATATACTGAAAAGACAAAAAAAAAAAAAAAAACACACTAAGGGAATATATGATCACAAACGATCAAGTAGGCAAAAAAAAAAAAAGAAACAAAGATGGACAAGAACTGCCGAATCCTGAGGAATGCCAGGTATTCGGTGCATAGTGTTGGAAGTGAATAGACTGGCCTTCGGAAAATGTTGCGTTGGAGCTTAATGTGCCCACAGGAATGTCTGTAAATGCGTTGAAGGTTAGTAAGGTTGTCATGGAGATTGAAAACATGGATATTGCTTGAGTTTTCACGGAGGACTGCTATTCACAAGCCACGGATCATACCAACAAACGCCAGAAAGTCATTCGCACTGATTAGTAGAAGCAGTTCCAGTGGAGCGATAAGCCGAGTTACAATCTTTGGATCAGACGATCGAATGTGAGTAGGGAGAATACCGACAATGAAGTCCGGAGAAGGCGAGATCATAGGGCGGAGCTGCATCTGGTGGTTCACTTCGGACCGTTGGTTGTTGCCAAAAACAATCAAATGTATATAGATACCTTGGAGCTGCATCTGGTGGTTCACTTCGGACCGTTGGTTGTTGCCAAAAACAATCAAATGTATATTGATACCTTGGACAATTCCAGTGCATCCACTTTCTGACGATGTGCGGAAATGGGCCCTCACAATAATGCTCAATCAGACAGAGAGAGGAGTGAAAAAAAAAACAACTTATCTGGCTAGCCCAAATTCGAGACCTAAATCTGATTGAATCTTTGTGATGAACTGGAACGTTGAATGAGGGCACGGTCAATAGGCCTTACTTTCTACAGCAGAACAAAGAAGGAAGAGAAAGAAATTCCTGTTGCTTGCTACAGGAACTCGCCGAAAGATTGACCGATGCTGCCAAAGATGGTCCCATACCCAAATTTGTTTATTAAAAGTCCCAAATGTGATAGAGTCCTAATACTATGGTTAGGTAGTGCGCACGCACGAAAACACACGAAGTGCAACCTAGAAATAATGGATTGAATTTAAAAATAAAGATTCACTTAATTTGACTTACAAAGTATTCCTCTCCCCCACCCCTTGTGTTTTAATACATCAAACCCAGCAAATCTGCATTTGAAACATGTTTGAAATTCATTTTTCGCAATATTGTCAAGTCTCCTGCGATTTTTGTTGATCTCCAAGACTTACTGAAGTCTCTTTGAGATTTAAGTTTATCTTTGAAAACAAGAAGTTTGCAGGGAGCGCGATCCGAAATATAAGGAAAGAGGAAGGGGAATGCCAGCCATTCGGTGCATAGTCAGAAACTGTCGGGCTACACAGTGCGATGTATAAGACCGTTGAATTTTCGATACCATAGGCTCATTTGTGTTTTTAATTAAAGAACAAAAATTTTATCTAAAGTTGCTCGCAGCATATGTTTCTAAAGCTGTTATATATATGCTGAAGCAAAACGTGGTGCAAACAACGAACCACTTATTTTACAGCACGTTGTATACGTTTTCTCTAACAACGTAAATGCCAATGATGAGAAATATACTACCACTCCTTAGCTGGAGAAATTCGTATCTCTCTCTGCATCGAACGCGCGCGCACACACACAAAAAATGACTAAGACTAGTTTCTTCCAAACTGCATAGAAAGAACAGGTTTAATTCCCTTCAAGAAGCCAGGAAATTTTATGGGTTCTCCTTTCATACTGTGGCGGAGTTAGTCGATATCGAATGAGAACTGCATGATTTGTACCATTCCTACTAGTCCAGTTTTTCAATCCAAAAACGACCAACAAAAACACAAAATTTACTGGAATGTGTATCACTGACTCCTCATTGCGGTAGCTGCTTCAGCGTTTATTCTCTGGAAGCATTCACTTAAAACAAACATAACGAAACTTAAATATTAAATAAAAATGCTACGTTCTATTCAACGACGTGGTATATTTTAAGTATGTTTCATGAAGTTTTTAAATACCGAAATCAGATATTATCTGATACATTACTAATGGCTCCAAGAAGTTTTTATCTATATCCTGACTGATAATATGGCACGCATCCCATTAAAACCTACGAGACAAGAAACTTGGTCATAACTTCAGTTTATGCCCAGAAGAAGTAGTTAGCCAGGGAACTTCGGAACAAACGGATATCGCTATAGGAGTCATCCCTGCCCTTATCAGCACGAACCGTTGAAACATCCAGAATATTTATGATGGAGATAATAAACTTACCAGGAAGGAAAAGAGGAGGAGAAACAGATGATTACTTACAACGCTGAGACAGTTTAAAGAAAGGAAATCTGAAACCGCTCAAAGGTGATGGGAAAAGTTTTATTTTTGTAAACAATATCTGCTTTTCTGTAATGATCATATTATTATAAGGTTTCATTTTTGATCACGATAACAAGAAAAATGGTTATTTGCTAGTATGTTACTTCGACTGCATTTTAAACATTAGTAAAATAAAGGGATAAAAATGATACTCCCACTTTCTCACAAATGCTTTAGGAATGTGTTCTTGAGGAATAAGATTTTACGGATTGCGGTCTTAAATTACTGCATATATAGTGGCGTTTCATTAATTTATAACAACGTTTAAATATACGAGTAGAGGATGTTTTAACTCATGCTGATAAAAGTAAGGGAGCAGTTCTACATATCAGAACAAGTAAGTCGTTTTTATAAATTGGTATCCAATTCCGTGGGGGTCCGAAGCTATAGCTGTATTAATTTTAAAAAATAGCTATAGAGTGTTGAATACCGAAATAAAAAAGTTAAAAAAAATATGAAAAATAAATAAGAAAAAGCAGACACGTACATAGTAAAATATTTATTTATACTAAATCACTTTTTTATTTGTTTTATTACATAGAATTACACCTATAATTCAGTCGATGTTATTTAGAAACACCCTGTATATTGGTTATATATCCAAGTACTGTATTTCTTATACACTCATAAGCCACTTACCTAATAGCGCGTTGGGCCGCCTTTCACAGTGATAACGGCTTGCTCCCGGCGTGGCATCGAATCTACGAAACCGCGGAAGGTATCTTCAGATGTTCTGGACCAGTTGGACAGAAGGACATCCCAGGGTTTGGCATCGGAGCGAATGCTGCTTTCCGCCGCATTCCAGAAATGTTTGATGGGATTGATGTTCGGAGGAATTTGGGGACCTGGGAAGCCCACGAAATGCTTAGTCGTGATCCTCGAACCATTCCTGTATAATGCGAGACTTGCGACACGGGGCGTTGTCTTGTTGACAGAGTCCAGTGCCATCTGTATACACGGTCACCATGAAGGGCAAAACTTGGGTCAACAAAATGCTCAAATAGGATCTGGTAGTGAAGGTGTGTTCAATGGGGATGAGGGGATCTACTGATGTCCATGAAAATATCCCCCAACCCGTGATACCATCGCCGCCTGCCTGTTTTCGTCCAACCATACATTTCATTTGCTCGCCGTTGAATATGCACTTGTCCATCGTCATTATGCAGTTGGAACCTTAATTCATCAGACCAGGCAATTCTTTTCCTATTATTATCTGTTTATTGCTGTACTTAAGAGCTACCCCCCAGGAACGGTGCCTCCGTGCCCACTGCGGAAGTGTCAATGACAGTCATTAAAATGGGCACATAAACAGGTCGCCTACTCTGGATGGTGTGCTCGGAAATATTTTTCTATCCGCCCTGGTTAGTCTCCCGTTAATTGAGGGATCGTGAGCTATCTGTTGTCCAGGCACTTTGGGTGGTTGTGTCCCTCTTCGGGCCATCCCACCACACCTTCACTACGGCAGCCCTCGAACAGCTGACAGTGCCTGCGGTTGCTGAGATGATAACC
Organism: Mastigoproctus giganteus; assembly: GCF_048544385.1. Lineage (NCBI taxonomy): Eukaryota > Metazoa > Arthropoda > Arachnida > Uropygi > Thelyphonidae > Mastigoproctus > Mastigoproctus giganteus. The sequence goes on along the minus strand of NC_143588.1, from coordinate 73,149,444 downwards.
CCCGTCTTCCTAGCGCTACAAATAATTCCCCGCTCAAACTCAGTCAGCTCCTTCCCTTTCCTCATTGCAAGTGTTTCGCACTGACGAACTTATTGGCACTACCGTGCCCAGGGGAGTGGTGGCCACACATCTGGACTACACAACTGACCCAGCGAACAACCTAAAAACAGAAAAAACTAGACTACAGACCCACCTGCTAAAATTATGACAGAGAAGATAGACGGAGACCACCAAGGGCGAGATAACCAGAAGATATCTACCAGACCTCCAGAAAATCTACCCAAAACAGCCGACCCTGGTACTTCCCAGGGTACCATTTGACATCTCTAATAACAGGACACGGACCCTACAATGAGAAGCTGCACGGATTCGGACTCACTGAGGACTCCAACTGTACGTGCGGGGAGACAGAAAGCTGGAATCACATAGTGTACGAGTGCCCACAATATGAAGACCTCAGAGGGGTACTTATAACAAAAATAAGATACCTACCAAAAGGATTGGAATCCCATTTCATAGATACTGAGGATGAATATAGAGCATTATCCCAGTTCGCACAAGACCTCTTCGTCAGGCGAAGGACATTAATCACCATCTACAATGACTGACATCAAGTATCACTATTGAGACATCAGCCAGGACAATGTAAGGGCTGAAACTAAATATGATAGACACAATCACAAGGAGCTTGCCCCATGAGTGAAGAAACTTGAAAACAGAAATGCAACAATAGCTGCCAATAGCCATATGGCGATCTGAAGAGGGTACTCTAGCCCCCTTCACCTTTATTCCTACTTCCTTGGGAGGGGACGTTTTCGTCCTCCCCTCCTCTGGCCGACCGGGCTAGCCGAGTGGGTAAAGTACCTGCCCGGCAACCCAAAGGTCGCGGGTTCGATTCCCGCCTCGGGCTTGGATCAAAGTACTGCAAAAACCTTGGGAGGTGCAATATGGCCACAGAAGCCGATGCGCCAACAACTACCAAATCAAAAAAAAAAAAAAAAAAAAAATCCCCTCCTCTCCACCCTATATCTTCTACTCTGGTGGGGCAGGGGCATGCCCCACTGAAAACTGGGGCTACCTACTCTATTGGCCCCATATTTCTGTCTTTCTCCCCCCCAGCCTTCTGCCTCCCCCTCTCTACCTATATGCTAGCGAAAGCCCTACACACCAAAAACTTAACATGTCTAAATTACCTTACGCCCATAACTTAGCCTAGCAAAACTAAGCGATTCTATCCCTACGTCGACGCGTTTCTTTCTTCTCTCTTTTTTTTTTTTTTTTTTTTTTTAAGGTCCTAGCCTCCGAAATCTCAGGAAATTAAGCGGCAGGACCTGCCAGAGTGAAAAGAGTGAAACTGGATTCCTGGTCTGCCTCCACGAGGTGTAAGTGGGGAAACGTTGGGCCTCAGTAGGGGCCCAGCGGCTAAATGACCAGATGAACAACGGTACAAGGCATCACACATATACAAAGCCCATACACTTTTAAATCTCAGGCTTTTCCAGTCAACTGGTTCACCCACAATGTAAACTACGCGGTGATGTGGGAAACCCCTGGTGCCGTTTAACCCTAAACACACTTTACCGTGCCGTCACGCTGTATGCTGCGCCGGTCGGTGACGTCACCCCTAGGTTTCTGTGAGATGCGTCCACTCGTGGAGATAGGGTTGATCGTAATGTTTTGGCTTATGAGTGTATTTGAAGAAGTGAAGCGACTAGAAATAGTATTCAAAGTTACGACAAAGTTAAATTAAGTTTATTTATTCATTTCAGAACTTATTAGAATATTTTTTTATGGACATTTACTAGATTTGATTGCTGGAGAAGTTAATATTTCCGATCTTCATAAATACTCAAAATTCTATTAATTTTCGAGAAAAAGATGTAAGCTCTCTCTCTCTCTCACCCCGAAATCCTGAGTCTCTAGGCTTCTGATGTAATTTGTCAGCATCTTAGATAAACTTAAGAGTGAATTAGATTACTACAAAGAACAAAGTAAGATAAATATTTCTGATGTATGCTGGAGATATTAAAATTTTCATTTCTTGCCACAATAAAGAGTAATACGAATCCCTTCAACATTCCCTCCTTCTCCTCAGCTAATGAGCAAATAAAAAAAAAAGGTTTAGATGCAAATATAATTATCTGCCACCTGTAAGTATCAGGTAATTACATTTGCAGACTCAAAAAAAAAAAAAATTCACTTCAAGTAAACCCAAACCAAACTTAATGTGTGTTGTAGCCCACATATTCAAAGTTCTCTTATGGCCGCTGTTTTGTCAATTTCACCAGACGTGTTGCCCGTCTTTGACCCCTTCAAAAAGCTCAATGTCTTTTTTTTTTTTTTTTTTTTTTTAGGTGCGCGTTCTCTATACTTGAACACATTATTCCAAGCGTGATCTTTCAGTTGCCGTATACAGTCGAATTATGACGTTCCTTTCTCTACTACAAGCAAATGTTAGATAAGTCATCAGTAGGATACCATAGGCCATACTTGCCGGCTGGCTGTACTGCTCAGAGAAATTCGCATCTGTCCGTATCGTAACTTCCAAATCCATTTTTTCTTCTACTAATTTTAATTCAACCCTACCAAGTATATAAGTTCTTTTTTCAATTCCTACTATTAGTTCACACTCTCCCTACATATATTTATACATCTTGTTCAAATTTTCAATCGTTAATAAAATACTTTTTATTCATCCACTCAAGTTCAAATACATTTTTTTAAACTTGTAGTGGATGACACTTGATGTTAATAGTTTTTTTCAAATATTAATTAATTAATTAAATTTAATTAATTAATTTTAGTTTTATATGGGAGAAAAAAATTTCTCTTATATAAGATATTTAGCAGGATATAAATTTAGGAATAAATACCGTCAGTGGCGAAGCGTATAGATCGCTGGAAAAAAATTTCTTTTTCAGATTCTTTTTTCATTCTGGGTTCTAGTCTGAGTCAAGGAGGGAACAAAATGGAAAATGAAACACGTGAATAAAAATAATAGTCCAACACCATATATAGAAAGGAAAATGGAAAATTGCAAGGAAATTCGCTTTCTATTTTGCCACTTAATATTGTGATTCTGTCATATGTATATACATATTTATATTAATTGCAATTATTTAATAAAAAGTAACTAAAATAAAATTTTTCTTTGTTGACCTAAGTAGGAACTGACTTTAATTTTTTTTTTTTTTTTTATATTACTTGTTAAGTTGCTGTTCTCCAAATGTAAGACCTTGCATTTTGCTCTATTGACATAGCTGCCACTTTTCTGACCATCCCTAAAGACTGTGAAGTCCTGATGAAGCACTGGTTGGTGCTATTCATTGACTACTCCAACAATCTTGACATTATCTACAAATTTTGACATCATATCATTTAAAAGCATTGAAAACAATGCTGGTCCCAGTACTGATTCTCGGGGAATCCCTCCTTACTTTAGTTCAATCTGAAGAATAACCATTAATCACAACGTCTGGCTCCTACCCTGCAATCCATTTAAGGATTTTCCTTGGGATTCCAATATGTTACAGCTTATACAGCAAACTCTCATGCAAGGCTGAGTCAAATAACTTAGTTGTTACCTTTTCTTATAACTGCTCCTTTCAGAAACATACAAACAATATCGCTGTGCAAGCCGTACAGGAAGTTTGGTTTTATTAAATAACTTCAAACTTCTGTAAAGAATTCTGCGCTAATATATGTTATACATACGTATATAATATACATTACGTGTATATATACACATATCTATAAAAAATATGTATATAACATAGGTAATACGCTCACTTATATAATCCTTCCTACATTAGAATATACCTACCCGGTATGGAATATTAATTCTGCTTATATAGCAAATTAAAAAAAAAAAAAAATCTAAATGATGAAGACAGGCCAAAATTTATATTTACATACATAATCAGTACTGCCATTACTTTCAAAAGCATCATCTTAAACTACTAAGAAGGCTAATATTTTAGGATTTATTTTTAAAATTATTAACAACAAATGTGTAAGTGATTCACTTTTACCATACATGCAGATTCAAGTTCCTCAACACAATACACGTATCCACATACTATTTAAATCAAAATTAAGAACGGATTAGGAGAGGTTAATCCCCACCCACCCCCGCTTCTGCTTGCATCGCACATTTTTCTTTAAATTTTATATTTGTATTTTCACAAAACGAAAAGCGGGCCCCACCTTGGATAATGAGGCTCCAAGCCATGCTTTATTCGACTTTTGCTTAAATCTGGTGCTGATCCTTAAAAATGATGACATAACCCAGAAAACAGACTGTAAGCCCTGACAGGTGGGCAACCCAACATATAAGTAATATTATAGAATTTATGAATATTTGGGATCTAAATATTAACGCTCTTCTCTGTTGATTATATAATGAAATAAGTACCCCAGGGGCTCACATCTGGTGAGCATTGGCTTGGCACACCCAGGGTCCTGAGCTGGATATCATCATTCTTCTTTTTCTTTGGTGATTTCTTTCTTCCTTCCTTCCCCCCCCTCTCACTCAGGGTAATTGAGAAATTTTTTTTGGCTGGTGCAGCATACGCATCAGGCTACCTTGCACCATATGGCTAATAATAATAAAAGATTGTATCTTCCACAGTACAAATTAAAATATATTATTAAAAGTACTGTATGCTTATTTTAAAATAGTTATTCTCCAAGAAAAACTTTCAGAAATAGGCTTGCTTTCCTTTCTTTCCGACAAACCAGAAAATCAGTACAAGTTTTGCATTTTGATGAAACATAAGAAACAACAGTTATTTAACATATAAGCAAAATATTCGTAATAATATGAGTGTTAATCATATTAATATGGATTTACTTCACACAGGCATAAGCGTAATGGACTCCAAGCGTCTTCATTTTGGAAGTTGGAGGGTATTTCTGCTGGTGTGTTCCATCCCTGCGGTAGTTGCAGCTGCAGGACTCGCATTCCTGCCTGAGAGCCCTCGTTTCCTTTTGGAGGTTAGCAGATAAGTATAATCATTTTTTTAAAAAAATTAGATGATGTATGAACTCCGTATAAGCTCTATAATTTTATGAGAACAAGGTTATGAGCTTCAGATGATTTATAATTGACTACCTCAGCACTGCTGAATATACGAACATAATACCGTTTCGAGCTGTTAGGAGAAAAGGAGGCGGGCGAGAGAGTAGCAAGAAATACCAGCTAAATACTTATTCTTAGGTAGACTGAGAAAAATATATGATAGGCCTCTTCAGAACTGAAATCAATTATCAATATCACCTATGAACATTTCGTTGAACATAACCATTTTTTTTTTAAATAACGTTGTACACTAACATCTCTCTCTTCTTTAAAAGAGCATAATACCCAGTTTTTTTTTTTTTTTCTTTATTTAATGAAACCCCATACACGAAAAGCATTAGAAGTTACAGTACTTAGTACTGTGAGTAGGTTTAAGTTTGAGAACGCGAAAGAAGGTATCAGATCTGAGTTTCTGTAGACCGTAATTTACAGGAAATGTGAAAGAAAGAAGGTTGTTCCAGAAGCTGAAGGAATAAATGAGGAAGAAGAAATATTAGTTCTGAGTGTCATCGAAGATAAGCACAGGAGCAGAAAAATCCCTTTTGCAAGACAAGACAGGGCTGAGTTTTCGAAGAATTTAAATTAACTAAGTTATCTTTGTCCCATTGGAGAATTACCTGGAGATCAGCATTTCAGGAATTGGTAATGGATATTTGAGAAGTTGAAGCTGTTTGTGCAGGTAAGGTTTCCCAAACTGGAAGGTGGAATACAATGTGCTATCATCAGAAAAACCATGGATAAGATTTCCAGTCAGTGGAAGAAGGTAATTAATATACGAGAGGAAAATAGAGGAAGGAAGGAAGAATTGAACCTTGGGGAACACCAGCATTAGTGGAGAAGTCAAAAGACGGAGAGCCATTTACCATCACCCACAGTGAGCGGTCAGAGAAAAAACTGAATATACAAAAAAAACAGCTGGCAAACCATAAGATAGAATCTTATTTAGAAGACCTTTATGCAACACGATCAAAAGCCTTTGAAATGTCAAGAGCAACTGCTTGAGTTTCACCAAACTTTTCGAATGAATTTGTCCACAGACGAGTAACATAAACCCGAATATCACCAATGGATCGACACTGACGTAATTCATACTGGCGACCATTGATTAGATGGAAGGTTTCAAGACAGTTTAAGAGCTGGCGGCTAATGAAGTTTTCCATTATTTTAGAAAGAGTAGAAGTGCAATGGGACGATAATTTGATGGGAGAGATTTGTCAACGGTTTTAGGAAATGACCGTATATGAACAAATTTTGAAGCAGAAGGAAAAACACAGGTGTACAGAGGCGACAGGAGTAGACTCAGATGCACAGGTTTTGAGAACAAGCGGAAAAATATCATCAGGGCCTGGCACTTTCTTGGCGTCAAGATTGTTGAAAATTCTTCTCACACCCTTTTGACAGAAGACGACAGGAGGCACTGAGTGGAGTGTACTGGGAATGGTAGGAGGTGGTTTACCAAGGTCATCAATATAAGAGTTAGAAGAGGTAGTTTGCAGAAAAGTATTCTCTTTTTTCCTATATCTTTTCTTAGTTGTATAGACATTATTGTACTTAGGTTTTATTGCTAACTGTTCTCGCTCTAAGTGGGGTAAAAAGGGAAGAAAAGGAGAGAAATCTGTAATTACTCTTCATAGACTAATTTGTTAATCGAAAAACCATTCTTCGCTTCAAATAAGGTAGTATTCAGGCAGCCAACTGTACAAAATCAATACATGTTTTGTAAGTAAGCGAGCAGCCACACCCGGCTTTCATTTTCACACCGGCTATTGGAGTTGACCAAATTCCTCTTAAAACGTTTCATTCGTTTTAAGCAGTGTTGCATTAATGTGAATAAAAAGGAAATAAAAAAATATTTAAATTTTTAAAAGATTTAGTCCGAACTTCATAAAATTTAAGTATAAATATCTTTCCTCAAGTTAAACACCATATTTAAAAGGAAGAGACAACACTGAAAAATCATTCAACTATGTTACATGGCATGTACGGCTGCGCTTACAATATCCACTCAGATGTACAGAAGACAAACGCGTAATTCAATCGATAGCTCTCTCTCTCTCTCACGCACAACTGAAATCGATCTCACTCCCTGTCTGCAGCAGTGGTGTAGCACATTATAGTTACTAGAATTATAAAAAATTACGCTTACTATGAAAATTATTAAATGAAAAGGAAAAATCTGAGCTTCGAAAACATCACATCTAAAAATCAGCAAAAATAAATAAAATAAAATTGTTTCAAATGACCTCAGAAAATAATGGATTTTATACAGAATCCAAAATATAAAAAAAGAAGCATTTCAGGTAATTTAATTTATTTTTCCTATGCATAAAAACTGCAATTTCATTTAAGAGATTATTAATACGATATGCATGTAATAAAAATATCAAGTGATCGGACAATGTTCTTCTGCAAGAGTATATACACGTAATTAAAAATATACCGAGGCGCAGAAAATACGGAAAACAATGGTAAAATTCCCCGTAGTGAGAAATTTTGTGACAATTTTGACTGCGCAGTGACTACAATCTTACAACTAACTTGGCCATGGGGTGGCAAAGTTAGTTTCGGAAGAGGGTCTCGTATTTAATTCCAGTACGCGAAACAAGCAAACCAACCATGGAACAAACGCAATACACACACACATCCAATAGGCTAATACCTCACGGCCCGATGCCAACATGCAATTCAAAAATAGTAACAATAAGAAAAGTCTATTTCCTCATCCAATGATGAAATTTATGATACTACTCTGCGGGTATATCCATTCTTCAGAGTAAGTGGTCAGCCCACGTCAACTACTCTTAACATCACTGGTCAGTGGAAGAAAGAGACTAATACTACCATTCACTTAAAACATGAATGATGACAATACCTCGCAATGCTTCTCAAAAATTAAAATTTACTATTGTGTGAAACTGCAAAGCCACAAGATATGCCAGCGAGTGAACATAACGGTTAGACTAATACCACCAGAAAGTTCGTTATAGTAGCATTTTTTAGGTGCATCAGCAAATTGTGCCGTACATATGTCAGCAAATTTCGTATGTTCTGTGGTCGATTTGCTGTTTGCTTGCGGAAAAACCCGCCATAAGTAGTATGGTTTTTTCCCTCCTGGGAGAAAACCATACTACTCTCGCCTGAGACCAACTGACTAAGCTACGTTGTGAAAAAGACCTATAAGAATTCCTCGCGTCATTGACAGGATTCGAAATCAGGTCTTTTCCACTCGGTGTGGGAAAGACGGTGATTATACTAACTGCGCTACCCACAACTGCACCACCAGGAAGACTCTGTACTTTATGCGATACCGTGACTGCATGTCTCCTCACAAGTCCAAGTCATCAGTCCACAGCTACATTCTAAGCCTGCCATGCAGCATAGATTGAAAGCAATGGATTTGAACAGAGAGCAATAGAATGGTTAATCGTTCTACGCATCAAATGAACGCAGGTGGACCGGATGTATGCCGAAGAAACGGTTTCCTGTAAACTGCAACCGGTGCACGCTACTGTACTGAGGTAATCCTTTCCCATGTGCGTCTGTTCAGAGGTACCATTGGCCCCGAGTTCGTGTTTATGGATAATAACGCTACACCCCATCGCACTGCAGTTTATAGATAATAATATGGATAATGCATCGCACTGCTGTTTATGGATAATAACGCTACACCCCATCGCACTGCAGTTTATAGATAATAATATGGATAATGCATCGCACTGCTGTTTATGGATAATAACGCTACACCCCATCGCACTGCAGCTTTTGATATGCTTTTGGAAAGTGAGGACATCTTCGTATGGATTGGCCTGCCCGTTCCAGCGATCTAAATCCCATCGAATACATATGGGACGCTCTGGTGGGTGTGGACGTGCCTAGCGGCACGTCCACACCCACCAGAAAATGTTCACCAGCTGAAGATGGCGCTGACAGAGGAATGGACGATTTTACTGCAAGAACTTATCAACAACATTGTTCTAAGTATGGACAGGCGGTGCAAAGCCTGTATTGACATTAAGAGTAGCCATATCTCCTACTGAGACCACCTCTTCCCTTTGTTCCATCTTTGGCAGTGATGCATCTGTATCATGGCAGCCAGTGTTATGTTGCCATTTTTGAATAAAATCCCTCTGTACCGTTTTGTTTCCGTTGTTATGTCCGAGTTGTTTCCTTCATCATTTCTGTACCTCACGAGGTTCCTTTGATATGCCTTTCCCATATCCAGGCCACTCCTATAAGAAGCTACAGGTGAAAACCTGACTAGTCCTTAAGTTTTGCACACCAGTGTATGTTGTTGTTGTTGTAGACATTTAGGCGTACAAGCAACGTAGGCGAAATTGTGCGTGTATTACATATCTGTAAATTGCCATGTTCTGTGGTCGATTTTCAGTGTTGTGGATGGAAAACCCAGGTTTCCGGGAGAAAAAACCATGCTACCTCGCCTGAGACCGACTAACTCAGCCACGTTGTGAAAAATACCCATAAAAACTCGTCCTATCACTGACGGGATTAAAATTCAGGTCTTTTCCACATGGTGTGGGGAGGTCGACGGTGATAATACCAACTATGCTACCCGCTAGGGATGGGATGGATGTGCTACTCATGAGGAGATGGGAGAGTTTAATTTTCCAGATATTAACTGAAACTTGTGGGATAATCACTCAAACAATAGCAGAAACTTTCTGGATTTATTATCTGACTGTCTTCTAGAGCAGCAGGTTAGAGAGGCAACAAGAGAAAACAACATTCTTGATCTGATTATCAGCAGTTACTCATCACGAATATCCAGATAAAGGAGCCACTAGGTGGCAGTGATCAGAATATACTGAAGTAGAATACACTTAAAGATACAACTACTGTCAAGGGTAAGGGAAAGGGATTCTGCTTACGTCAAGGCGACTGCAGTGGTCTTACAGTTTTTAAATTCCTTTCAGTGAGACCAACTGATGATGTTAACAACTGCAAATTGTAAATGGGAGCCATTCAGGGACGTAATCACAGAAGCTACTAAGCTTTTTATACCGAATAACAGATATAGAGATATAGTTCACGGTATAGATCTAAATGGATGTCAGAATAACTGATGAGACTAGTTACAGATAAGAAAAATCTGGATAATTATAAATTAACTAGATAATTATAAATTAACAGGGACATGGACTCCTACAGAAAATACAAACTAGTGCAACAACAAGATCACTAAGGGGATTAGGAAAACTAAGGCAGATTATGAAAAGTCGTTGGCAAAGAAAAGTAGCAAAGAATTTTTTGCTTATGTTAACACAAGGAGGAAAGAGATGGACACGCTGTCCCAGTGTCACAACTATTAATGACTCTATTCAGGTCGCTGAAAAACTATATAAATAGTGTGCTTTACATTCACTCAAGAGGCTTTTAAGGCTGGGAATACCAGAAAGTGCACCAAGTTATAAATGGGAGCTAAATGATTTTGTTATGACAGAGAAGAAAGTGGAAGAGAAATTGCTAAAGCTAAAAGTAAATAATACACCTGGGGCTGATGGAATCTATCCAGTTATATCAAAAGAAGCAGAAAAAGAAATAAGCAACCCCTTGGCCATAATAAATTTTCTGTTTTATACTCCGGGACGATCACAAGGAGTTCGCAAGACAGAGAAGAGCGAATACAACAAACAGCGCCGTATTCAGCAGTTACGGGCTTGAACCCCGGTCATTCAAGACACGTCTACTTATACACCTTCACAACTGAAAACTCGGCTACGGCGGCCAATAAATTTTCTGTTTATACTCCGAGATGACCACTCAGTCAGAGGAGTTCACAAGATGGAGAGAATACAATAAACAGCACTCATGAGAGCATCCTTGGATTCAGGGTAGGATCCTACAGATTGGAAGTTGAAAATGCTTCGTAATTCAAAAAGGGTAAGTAATTATAGAGCTGTATAAAAGCTTCGAATATGTGTGGTACAGTGCTTGGTAACTAGACACCCTTAGAAGGGACATAATTGAGGTAAATAAGGCTCTGAGAAGAGAAAGTACAGTGAATTGTCACTGTTATACATGATTCTAGAACGATGGGAAATAAGTTCAAATTACGGGGAAAAAAGTTAGGATCGAGTAGTAGTAGTAAGTAGTTTTCTTTTTTTCGCCAGAGAGTTAATTACTGGAATAAGCTGGCTACATGGTTGGTTGAGGCTAACAGCTTAGGAAAGAATCAAAGGTCAGTCTGATAGGTACAGTTGGTTGTAGAGTTTTAGGCGCATCAGCAACTTAGGCCATATTGCGCCGTATATAATATGTCTGTAAATTGCGTGTATTCTGTGGTTGATAATTTAAAACAAAATTTGAACAAACTAATTCAAGTATAAAGTAAAGTCAATTAAAATTATGTAAATGCAGAATAATATTATGTAAAGTACATTTAACAAAACTGATTAATGCCATCGAACCAACGATTAAACATTACATCAGATTGAGATATAAGAAAATATGGAGAACTAGATAAGCAATACACATAGCCTTACAAACCCGTTACCTATCTAGCTCTCCATATTCACGCACGCACGCACGCAGGGGTCCTCATTATCCAAGGATAATTGGTTCCAGAAAATTCCACTTAAAACGGGGAAACAAATTTGGTAATGTGCATTATGTAGTTGTACATAGTAAAAAATGGATTGAAGGAACTGAAAAATCTACATATTAATACGGAAGCCGTTTTCTTGAGACGGCCATTGTGAACGATAGGCCTAACCGATCGGGCTGAAAGTGGTCTCAAATTGAAGATATTTCTTCCTAGGTATGCATAAAAATGAGAAAATATAAAAATTCCGATCTATATATTAATACGGAAGCCGTTTTCGGAGGATCGAAATAAGCGATCATTAAACGAAGTTAAGTCTCTCACCAGTAGATGGCACCACCACAAATGTTAAAGGTGTTTCCTTAATAGTTATACAGTACAAAACTATTATTTTTCTTTATCTTTAAAGTTTTAAAAGTGCTTTTTTAAACAATAAATATTAAAAATAAGTGCTTCATCAAGGTAAATAATAAATAAGAGTTAATTTCGTCAAGGGAATAAAGACTTATGGTGAATGATGATTTGGTCATTCGAAGAAATGTAACGATATCTTTAGAAAATCTTCATTACTCTTCACATCATCACAACTTTATCTTCAGCTCGGCTAACTATTTGCAACTCTACGTACAGACTGCTAACGAAGACCAATTAAATATTATCAGGGAGAGAACGACAGCAGTACAATGCGATGATACGTCAGTTAATAATGCTTTTTTATAGATGGTCCTGGTGGCACAGGCATCCTATGTTCATCAGAAATATGTTTAATCGATCGGGCTGAAAGTGGTCTCAAATCGAAAATGTTTTTTCCTAGATGTGCAGAAAAATGGGAAAATATAAAATGCACGCAACGTGCACATTTTGAATAATCGGAAAGATAAGTGAAACCAAAGAAAATTTAAACGTTTCCTCAGATACTAGTATTGAGAAAGGATTCGACGCGTACTGGCTTACCTGCTCACGACAAAACGTGGACCACATTTCTTTCGGACAGCTAGAGAAAAATTCTGCTACCAACTGCGAAATTTTCGCAACGGGTACAGCTAGTGAGACAATTATTTTATTAGATATATTTTATTATATGTTGAACAATGCAAGGTTAAGTAAAGTTTATTGAAGTTACACTGTGTTTTTTTCAGTTTTGCGAATCAAGAATGAATCCAGAGTTTTGTTTTGTTTATTTTATTTTTTTATTTTTTTTACCGTATTTTTTCAGATAGAATTGCATCGTAGCATTTAGTTGTCTTTAACTTCGCGCTTAACTTCTGCTGCAGGATCATCAAGGGGGTAGTTCTCACAAAAATATTCAAGTGCGTGGTCAATTTTCTCAAGAGCTTCCTTTAATTCTTTAATTTCAAATCCTCGTAACTGCGGGGACTCGGATAACTCAGATACCGTGCACCCACTGTATATATACACAGTGTATATGGTTTCCGAATTAATAGGTTTCGGAGATGGACTGAGTCTTTTCTCCTCCTGGAAACTCGGATTTTTTATCACATAAAATAGACAAAACCGACCGGAGAATATACGAAAATCCCCGACGCCAAGACACAATGATAATTGCGTATTGGCGTCTCGTGATATTACTTGTCTTGAGTAAAAATTCTAAAGAACCCAAATAAATCTTGGAGTTACACGACTGAATGCTTCAAGTCATAAGGAAAATGATACCTGTTATGAAAGCTGCACTACAGAAAGCTGACAAAAATTTTCTAATAAATTTTGGAGTTGGAAGAACGATGAATTTCACTGTAAGTGATAAAGGGATTTTGAATAAGATACAGAAATCGGGATGGGATGAACTGGAGTGAATAATTAGGGCAATGAGAATGGTGGTTCAAGAAATAAATAATTTAGATTCTGTAAGAAAAAGAAAGTGAGCTTTAGAAGACAGTAGGTAGAAATGGACTTCACTGGATTAGAAATGAGCCTATCTATATTGGTGACATGGTGCCTGAATGAATCGTAAGGCCAAATGAGGCAACGAAACAGAATTTTCTGCATTAGGAAAAAAAAAAAAAGAGCAAATTTGATAACGAAGGTTTTCGGAGATTTTCTTTAGATGAACGATCTTCTTCGTAGATTAGGTCTATCAAGTATACAGGGTGTCTCAAAAATACACGGCATAACTTCAGGAGTGAGTTCCTCATATGTAGACAATAAAAATATTTTATATCAACATAGTTCCGGAAATGCTTGGTTTCCGAGTTTTGAAGGTCTGTCTATGACACTTAACTGTTCACATCACCTTATAGTAATTGTTCAAAATGTCCACCTTCTGCCTGAATACAGGCCTCACATCGACGTCTCATGGACTCGCGAAGACGATGCCAAATTCCTGGCATGTTTCGTATTGGCTCACAACCTGCCACAATTCGATTGCGGACAGTTTCCACATCAGCTACCAAAGTCGAATACACCAATGACTTTAAATGGCCCCACAAGAAGAAATCTAGTGGATTTAAATCAAGTGAGCGTGGAGGCAGTTGGTCCACCTCTACCTAACCACCGACCAGGAAACCGTCGATTCAGGTAATTGCGGGCCAGATGACTGAAATGTGCGGGAGCGCTATCGTGCATGAAGTGTGCTTGTTGACGAATGATCAGTGGCGTCGTCCAAGAAATCAGGCGTGTTGTTTTCCAGAAAGTTTCTGTACGCCTGCCCTGTGAGTTTATTTGGAAGTACAAGGGGCCCAAATAACTTATCACCAAAAACACCCGCCCAGATGTTGAGGATGAACCGCTGTTGGTGATGTGATGTAAGAATTGCATGTGGGTTTTCCTCAGCCCATACATGCTGATTGTGAAAGTTTTGGATTTCGTCTCGTGTGAACTGTGCTTCATCTGTGAATATCACTAAGGCAGGAAAGTGATGAGTTGTACCACACTGCTGTAAAAACCACTGGCAGAACATTACTCGCGCAGGGTAATCTGCTGGTGACAATGCCTGTACCTGTTGCAGATGGTAAGGATACAGTTGGTGTTCTCGCAACACTCTCCAAATAGTCGAACGTTGAACAGCCAGTTGCATTGCTATTATGCGTGTGCTGATTCCAGGAGTGGCATACACAACATCCTAAATCTTCTCCTCTACTTCAGGAGTCGTAGATCTTCGTCATCCTCTGTCGGCAGCACGAGGTGTAAAGGTCCCATGTTCACAAAGGCGGCGATGGATATCTTCAAACGTTTTCCTGTCTGGACATCTTTCTGGGAACCTTTCGTGGTACAAACGACGAGCCTCCAGAGCATTGCCGTCTGCCAAACCGTACATAAATGCATATCCGCTTGCTCCTAATTTGAATACATGGTCGGAATGGAAAACCACCAGATTCTGTCAGTACCTTGTGATGAAGGAAATCACTTGCGGGAGATAAGACATTCCGGTTAATAACTCGGGAACCACGGATTTCCGGAACTATGTTGATATAAAATATTTTTATTGTCTACATATGAGGAACTCATTCCTGAAGTTATGCCGTGTAATTTTGAGACACCCTGTATTTACTAGATGAGTTATACTGGGATATAACATGCTAGCTGAGTTGCTGATTAATTTATTTTTCAAAAAATTATTCAGACTTGAGTTTTACGAGACTTTTGCCATCTCCTGATCACAACGCACGTCATTCACTGCAAATATATCTATAATAAAAAATATATCTATCAAATACTGTATATCCATAAAAATAAAAAAAAAGCAAACCGAGAAAACTTAAAAGAATTATGATATGATGATTAAAATGGTTGTCTTGAAGTTTCTTGGAACATCAACTACTATACTATGGTCATAGTGCATCAGTTTATATAGTTTATTATCTGTACAAGTGTGTTGAAAGGTCGATTTCCATACACTGTGGATGGAAAATTTCGAATAACTCATGGAAGGAAATCTCACTTCCTCATACCAATATTAGCTAATTACAGCCCTGATTAAAGAATCCCTCCATATTTCACGGATTTGAACCTAGACTTCTCCGCGGGAAAAAAAAAAAAGGAGATACTGTCATAAAGATGATAAAGATGATGAAAAATCACGGTTAAAGGTAACATAACACATCGCATGCTGTATAGTTTGTCATTAGTTACAAAGAAATCCTGTTCTTAAGAAATTGTCAAATACATTTGTATACGGTTATACCCGTAAGTGTGTTTCGATTATCTTTTCCATTTACAGTAATGTGTAGATATTAATTTATTTCAAATCTAAAATTCCTAGGAGATAATTACGATGTATTTTCATATAAATATAAAATGCATATTAAAAGCTTCAAATTCTTTTACAAATTTGTTTTTTTTGCATTTGTGAATTTAATACATTCTTTATTAGTATTCTACATTCTTTGAATAATTTGTAACTTGCAGTCATCTGAAACAAATATTCGTCCGCTGAATTGCACAATTTCGGCTTTCATAAATATACACTGTTACCGCGCTTAGCCACAGAGACTTAATATTTCACGTTTAACTAAATACCAGAGCGAATTACTTCAAGAGCTCAGCAAACATGCAAAATTTAGCTAAAGGAATGGCTTCTAAGAGAAATGCGTTTTGACATTTGAAATTGCGCTGGGAAATTTAAAAAGAAATAAACTGCCATAGATTGCGGATGGTGAATCAGTATTGCAGGCGCCCAACTCATTCTTTCATTAAAAAGCTAGAATGAAAGATAGTCAAGAATATAAATGCTAGGAAATATTTCACACACGGCCGTTCAATTTACATAGTTATTTAAATAGATATCTTACCATAGAATACGAATAATTTACAGGTAGTTTTTTACTGTTTAAAGACGAAAGAAAATCCGCCTTTAAGGTTCATATTCTTTCTGTCTTACATAATTGCTTATTTAATACTTTTAAAACTTATATTGGGATGGCCCTGATTGCCAACAATTAAGGAAATTTATGTCACTTATCCAAGAAATAACATGCAAATATGCAGAAAAAAATTATGCACATAAAAATAAATTTTAAGTTTTAATGGATTTCAGATAACCTGCAAGTCCATAAACAGGTGGAGAAGAAAATTACATTCACAGGTGGATTTTAGAAACACCTTTGATGTCTAGTAAATTTGCAGCACGCACTTATGATCATTATCATCATCAGCTATTTACAATCCAGTGCAGGATGAAGGCCTCTCCAGCAACTTTCCAATTCCTTCTGTTTTGTGCAATGGCCATCCACTTACTACCCACGAACGCGTGAATTTCATCTGTCCATCACCGTTGTTGTCTTCCAGGTTTTCTTTTAGCTCCTCTTGTGTACCATTCTGTTATTTTCTTAGTCCATCTGTCATATCTTCAAGCTATGTGTCCTGCCCAAGTCCATTTCAGTTCTTTAGTTTTGATAAGAAAGTCCTTTATTTGTGTTTGTTGCCTGATACATGTGTTTCTCTTATCTAACAGTCTGATTCCTAATATAATTCGTTCCGTACTTCATTGTGTAGTTTTCAGCTTCTCTTCCATTCTTTTGGTGAGTGCCCAAGTTTCACTTTCATAATTCATGGTTAGGAGTATACATTGGTTCATTATTTTACGTTTCAGACAAATTTGGATATTGCTCCTTAGTATGCGACTATATTATGCTATTCCTCTGAAATTTATTCTTCTCTTGACTTCCACCATTGATTATATCCCCTTTTGTGGCATACTTGTTCATCATTACTTTTGTCCGAAATTCTTAATTACTCTGCATAACAGATTAAGATTTTCCTCTAATTCTTTGGGATCGTGGCTTATGATCACAATGTCATCTGCAAATCGTAGATGGTTTAGGTATTCTCCATTCACATTGACTCCTTTCTGCGACCAGTCTAATCTGAAAGCTTCAAGGGCAGCAGTAAACAACTTCGGAGATATTGTGTCTCCTTGTCGAGCTCCTTTCTCAATTTTAAATTTGCTACTGTCGTTGTCTAGTCTAATAAAGGAGGTAGCGTTCTCGTATATTTTCTTCAAAATCATAATGTACGGGGCGTCTATGCCTTGTCTTTCCAGTGCCCGAAACATTGCCTTATGCTGTATGAAGTCAAATGCATATTCATAATCCACAAATGGCAGGCATAATGGTGTTTTATATTCATTTGCTTTCTCCATTAGCTGTGATATTACGTGAAGGTGATCCATTGTTGAGAATTCTGCCCTAAAGCCAGCTTGCTCTTTCGGTTGATTCTCATCAAGTATTCTTTCTAATCTGTTAGTAATGACTCTTGTGAACAACGTGTAGATGTGGGACGACAAGCTAATTGGTCTATAATTTCCAATTTCTGATTTATATCCTTTCTTATGCAGCAAAATTATGATTGCATTATTCCACTCCTTCGACGTCACGCTTTTCCTAATGTATTTTGTGAAGAGTCTTGCTAGTTTCTGTGTCATGTCTCTTCCGCCTAATTTTAAGAACTCCACAGTAACTTCATCTTCACCTGGAGTTTTTTTAATTCTTCATTTTCTTCAATGCATGTTCTTCCTCATCAGGAAGGATATCGGGTATGTCGTATGTGTTGCTAATTTGTGATCCATCTTTCCCACTGCTGGCATCATTCCCTTGTCCCTTATATAATTCTTTATAGTAGTCCTCTGCTATTTGAATTATGCCTTCTTTGCTATTTATAAATACACCATCACTATTCTCCAGTTTCAGTACATGTGTCTGTCTGTATCCCTGCTCATGAGTGCTGATTTAAGTCCTTTGTTTTCCCTTAATGCTTGTTCTATTTTTCTTGTATTAAATTTTCTTATGTCCTCTCTGAGTCTCTTTCTAATGGCTTTGCATAACTCAGTATACTCAATTTTGTCCTTGTCGCAGTTTATCTTGCTCTTAATTTGTCGTCTTCAGTTCATCATAACAAGTTTTTATTGACTAATTTTTGCTTCTTTGGGTTTCTTTTTACCTATAAGTTTCTCGGGCTTTATCACTTTCAGAAAGTTGCTGTATTCCTCGTCGATATCTTGGTCCTAAAAGGTCTGCAGAAGCTCAAACTTGTTCTTAAGTTGCAGTGCATATTGCTTTTTCTCCTCTTCTGTTATCCCAAGGACCTTCATATTATTTACTCAAGTCAGTTTTTTCCTTTCTTTTCTTACATCTATATCGAGTGTGCATCTTACCATTTTGTGATCACTTCCAATACTTACCTTGTTCAGGACAGTAACATCGCTCACAATATATCTTCTGTTAGTGAGGATGAAGTCGATTTCATTAGTTGTTAATCCATTTGGGCTCTCTATGTCTCCTTTCTGTTCACCCTTTTCTTGAAAAAAGTGTTCATTACTGACATTCCTCGAGATTCTGCAAATTCCACAAGTCTTTCACCTCTTTAATTTCTTTCACCAATTCCAAATTTTCCAATAGTTTCCCTTCTTTAGCTGTTTTATCTCTTTCCAACCTTATCATTGAAGTCCCCTCCCCAAAAAAAGATGGTGTAGTGAGTTTTCTGTTCATCTAGAAGTCTCTCAATTTCGATGTACATATCTTCAATCTCTTCATCGCACTTATAATAAAACCGCACAAAAAAAGTCGATCACTGAATCCGGCTTGCCACAGCATAAGAATAAAATTTCTGCCTTGCTTATGAACTGTATTAAAAGAATACCAAACTTATAATTCCAGTACAACTCTTAACATCTACCAACAGTCCAGTCCTGCGTGGCAACTTAGTGGATACCATATATCGCCGTATACTACTTGTTTGAAGAGGTCTGGGTCTGATCCCATCGATGTGAAAGGATTTGAACAGTCCTCAGATGGAGGACTTTAGAAATTCTGTCGACCTAAGGCGGAGGGAGTCGGGCTTTCCCTCCGTGAGTCATCCCAGGTTTTTCAACTTGCATAGCATGCAAATCGAACACGTAAACATACATACTTCTCCAGAGAAATACACAATAAGGATATGAGCGAGAAGTTCTGGTACCGTTAAATAATAAATAAAAAATTACCAACTTAAAAGTATGAGTAATTTTTATTGATAATAAGAGATATATAATTCCAGGAATTCTGCCAAGGTGGATGATCATCAGAACTAGGTTGATAAAAGTAGTGCTTCTCTCAGTTTTTATTTATTTTTGATCATTAGAAAAATTATTCATCAGAAAAACGCTGAGCAGGCCAGCCTGCTCAGCGTTTTTCTGATGTATCCTTGTGTGTATTTGATGTATTCTCCATGAACTTGTAAATATTAGGGGAATCATAATTTCCGCCGTTGAGATCTGTCGGCCAGACTTTTTTAAAGTTAGCTGTTTGTCTTCTAATACAAAAAATTGACTTTCATTAATTTTGTGTGATGTGCATCGTTTATCTGTATATACATCGGTGTTCAAAGAAAGTGCATCACCTAGGAATTTCACATTTCTAACCCTTTTTCGCAATGGTGATGACTAGCAAAAGATATAAACATAAGAATATAATATAAAAAATATAAACAAAAGATATTTATTAATAGTTAAGGCAAAGCTAACTAATATTTTACAGGTGCTCTCAAAATATTCCAAAATGAGCATTTGCAACCTTTATACAACAGTTTGGTAAACACGACAATTATGGCTGAAATGTTATCAGAAGCCTTCAGTTTGCTTCAGTTTATCATTTTAAATGGAAAACCAAATGAAAAGTTCACTAGGTGCAAACTAATATTTAGTTGAACTGCTTCTGGCCCTGATGACAGCAGCACACCGTCGAGGCATTGACAAGATCAATTTCTGAAGATAATCAACTTATAGTTCGTGGTTCCAAACACGAATTATGGCATCCTGAAGTTCACAAAGGGTCTTTGGTTTCTTTCTGGCAACTGCACATTCCACAGGATGCCAAAAGTTATCTATACGATTCAGATCAGGGCTGTTTCCTGGCCAGTTAAGAGTTGTAATGGACCGTTCTTTGAACCATTTTTTCACCTGTAACATATGTAAACACATTACTGTCGAACCGCTAATGCAAAAATGAAGCTAAACTAACTACAGACGTGCCTACTTACACTTTTTGCCCGATGACAAGGAGCAGAGTCGTCCCGAAAGATGCAGTTACCTGGCAGGTTGAAATGGTCTCTAATGATTGGCAGCAATTTGCCTTCCAATATAGCCAGGTATCCATTGGCATTTACGGAATCTTTTATAAACTGCAGGTGACCTACTCCGCGATACCAAATGCACCCCCATATCATTTGGCTGGTAAGGAATTTCACTGTACACACCACAGTCTGGATGGTATTCTTCACCACGTCTACGGCGAATCGTTTGTCTCCCATCAGAGCTATGCAGGTTGAATTTCTTCTCAGCCGAGAAAATAACTGACTTCCACTGTTCAGAGGTCCATTTGGCATGCTCCTTGCACCAAATTAATCGGGGCTTTTTCATTTTTTTATATGAGGAGGGGCTTCTTCTTAGGGCGACGGGCTACAAGTCCATTTTTGAAGATGAGTCTTCTGACTGTTACTGCACTTGCTACCAATCCTGTATGTTCTTCCCATACAGGAGTGGCAGCAAGAAGCTTTACGAAGAAGCTTTACGGTTTATAAGCATAAGCGCTTCAAAACGCGGCCCTGTTTTGGCATAGAGATTTCTTTCCGTCCGGTTCCTTTTTTCCTATCAGCAGAACCAGAATTCTGGAGTTCAGAAAGAAATCTACTTACTGTCGACTGATTACAAGACACTCTATAAGCAATATGACGGGAAGAACATCCTTCCTCACGTAAAGCAAGAATAGCACTCTTTCTTTGTGGCGTCAACTGCATGTAAATCGCCATCCTGACACAAGCAAGGAATGGCTGCAACTCTTGCAGAACGTGCTTATAGAGCTGAAAGTAACAGCTGATGCAATATTACATCATCACCTACGCGTGTCAATCTTATCTGATGCAATCTGTAAGAAATATTGCCATATACTTACGTTATTCGGACGACAATTACAATTTTAAGGGGTTTTGAACAGCTGATGCAATATTACATCATCACCTACGCGTGTCAATCTTATCTGATGCAATCTGTAAGAAATATTGCCGTATACTTACGTTATTCGGACGACAATTACAATTTTAAGGGGTTTTGAACACCAGTATATATATTTATAGTATATGGATTTTTATTGATATATATTGTATCTAATTCTTATATTTAATGTTTTATCCTGTTGCATTCTCTAACCTGTTTTATGTTTCTTATGATACCCTATCCTGATACTAAAACTCGCATAAATTACTATACTAATGTACAGTAATTTAGGCGAACAGCCTAATAAAGTATATTATTAATTTCACGTGGTATAAGAGTGGTATTAATATAGTAATAACTTAATGGAAAACAACCACGTAACGTCCTTCCCTAACTAGGTTTTATTAGGGTCACCCAAGACAGAACTTATAAGCCGGTGTGTATATGTCTATAAATTGCAAGTGCTCTATTGTCTATTTGCCTGTTTTGCGGGATGAAAAACCCATCTCCGGGGAGAATCCTTGCTATCCACGCCTCAGACCCACAAACTCAACCACAAATTTTTAAAAAAGACAGAACGTCCTCGCGTTATTGACGGATTCGAACCCGGGCCTTTTCCAACCGGAGTAGGGGAGGACGGCGATTATAATACCTAAATACCTTACTAGAAGGCTATGATGATTGGTGGAATATAGTCTTCATGTTTCTAGCATCTATATGAGTGGCACATACCATCGTTTAAGCTTTGCGATTAAAATCAAATAGGCTGATAATGAAAGATTTACCAGCCATTTATACAAGCGTCAATTCGCAACTTCGATTGCGATTTACTTTCAAAGGCTAGCAACTGATGCGTGCTACAATTAGGTCACCGCGGTCTGATTTGCTTGGGCAATTGTTGCTTCAACTAATCAGCTAAAACCTTTATACACGTACTAAAGATAGGGCCGTGTTAAGATGAATGCATAAAAGCCACTGCATCCAGCTGGAAAAATGAACAGTATCACAGTGACGTAAGTGGGGGGAGAAGCATTTGCCATCGGGCGAGTGAATTAAAACTAATTTTCTCAGAGCTAAGAGCACCGGTGCGACAAGATGGACTTAGTGATCTGTCCTACTAAATGTAGGGGGGGGGGGAACTATATTGAATATTGATATTAGTTATGTTATTGAGTAATCTGCAGCACCAAAGGCAAGGAAAACTGATCTTTAGTTGTCGCTTTTTTTTCTTTTTTTTATTATTACGTATTACTATTTACAGAATTTACTGTTACAAATTTCCTTTGGCAAAGATGACTACATTGATTTGCTATTATTTTTAAATCTCACGTTACGTGATGTTGTTTTACATTTGTAAAGAGTTATTTGTTAATAAAATAGTAATAATAATTATAATTTTGTTTTTGTTTTGTATTTAAATAATTTATACAGAGGGGAGGCAATGAAAATATATTGCACTAACCACTCATGCCATATAACCTTGCTACATCTCTGTAGCATCATTGAGATCTTTTCATGTTATGGGGTCAGTAACGAACGTAAAAAGCCATGCATAACCTGAAATATTTCGGGAATTTTGCTGAATTTTTTTTTTTTTTTTTTGTTTGTTTAATCAAATTTTAAATATGCGCATATATAAAATCATGAGAAGAAAATTTAAACACATGCCGACAGTGAAGACATAAATAAAAACAAGTTGCAAAATTCGTTTAAATGGAGCCCTCATCGAGCCTTTCCAGAACTTTGGTCGCAAATAATAACCTATAGCCTTCCCCACCATCCAGTCCAATTCCATCTCTTCTTGGTCAGTGATCATAAAATGGTGACTTTCCCTGCCGCTCACATATCGTAATAGCTACCTGTTAAAATTTTCAAAGATGGCGACTCTACATGATTTTATCACCTAAAATAGGATTTATCCGATTTAGGCGATACTCTCTGGTTCTCTGATTCTTAAATCATGTTTAACAATAAACAGTGTTTCCTTACAATTAGAGTAATACTTAAACACTAATATAAACACTAAAATATGATAAATTAAATACTAAAATATTTAAATCCTATTTTAGATAATATTCACTAATTCTTATATAATTTTTAACAATTAGCGATTCTTTCCTTACAACAATTAGTGTAATACACTGAAATGGCAGAATTCAAGGGATACCTGGTTCCTGGGCAATGCGAAGCTGTCACTCCTCTCGACCGTGGACGAACCCACCGCTTGGCAGGTACACTGCATTCACGTAGACTGTAATTCGATGTCAGGATGGATAAACGTCGTCAGTTAACCGACTTTGAAAGAGGGATGATAGTGGGTGCCTGACACATAGGTCACTCTGTCACAGAGGTGGTACAGAAATTGCACTATCCCCATTCGTAAGTACCAAGAGTGTATGTGGAATATGCCATTTCCAGATACACTCGGCTTGCGGCTAATGATCTGGAAATATACATTTCCAGATCATTAGCCGCATTTCAACCGCAATGTCCAGTTGAAGTATATAGAGTCCTGTGTCACGGTGTTAGCGATGGGACCCTGGTGGGTCAGCGGTTTCCATAACCTCTTGCGGCTAATGATCTGGAAATGTATATTTCCAGAAATGTATATTTCCAGATCATTAGCCGCAAGAGGTCATGGAAACTGCTGACCCACCAGGGTCCCATCGCTAACACCGTGACACAGGACTCTATATGCTTCAACTGGACAAAAGAACATCAATACTAGACCTTGGATGACTGGAGATGGAGTTTCCTGAACCAATGAATCCCGTTTCCAGTTATTTCGAGCGGACGGGAGGGTGCGCTTCTGGCAGAAACTGCACAAAGATAAGCACCCATCCTGCCAATAAGGAACTGTTCGGGCAGATGGATGGTCGGTAATGGTCTGGGGGTGCTCAACTGGCACACGTTGGGACCTCTGGTACATCTAGACGCACCTCTGACATGTCCAGGTTATATATCTTTGCAGAACATCTTCATTCTCTGAACATCCTTGCAGAACATCTGCGTTCTCTGAACAGCTTTGCAGAACATCTGCATTCCTTCATGGTCATCGCACACCCACAGAGCAATGGACTCTTCCAGCAGGACAATGCGCCTTCCCACAGAGCCGTGGTGACTAGAACATGGGTCGAAGAGCATTCCGCAGATTTTTCCACCATGGGATGGCCTCCCCGTTCGCTGGACATGAACCCTGTGGAGTATCTTTGGGATGCTGGAAAGGTCCGTTCGAGCTTTGGATCCTCCACCCAGGAATGCGACGGAATTATGGACAATGTTGCAGCAAGCATGGATGGAAATACCTGTGGAATGCTTTTGTGAACTAATGAACTCAATGCCTTGTTGTGTGACTGCCCTTATCTGCGTGAAAGATGGGCCTACCCGTTACTAGGTAGGTGTCCCATGATTTCTGTCCACTCAGTGTGCTCAAACACTAATCAACTAAGTTAGCTTTGAAGATACAAACTGATGTTCCATTGATCTTTAGGTAGGAAGAGACATGGAGGCTTTATTTGTCTATAAGCAGATATTTACAACGAATCATTCCAATAAGACTGGAGCGGATTATCAGGTTAGTATACGATCTTGCTTTATTTGACTTTGTGTAAAAGTTTTGTGAATATTTAGTATCTTAATTTTACACCATTAAAAATGATAAAAATATAACTAATAGAATTTTAATTATAAAAAAAAATTATGCTGATATACATGATTTTTGCTGACCGAAAGCTATGGGCAGTTTTATTCCAACCTGATGAGATTATCGAAAATCAGAAATCTTTTTTCTACATCAGAATTTTGAAACCATGGCATTACATTTGCTGTAGGCTCATATACAATATCGGGTCTTGTATTTTCCAATAAGGAAACAAATATTGCAGGTGTGAATTTGTTCTTATTATCATTATTGTTTTTGATTTTATCCACCCCATTATGGGGACTGGTATCAAGTGCATGGGTGGTTAGTTGTCCCAGGTTACTGTTATTATTACTGTATGTCAAGGAACTTTCTTGCTATCCTACAGGTGTTCAGGATTGTGGCTTTCTGGAGTTCAATGTAAATGCTCTCTCAGAGGCCTACTGCTGCTAAGTTCTTTTGGAGGCTCTTTGGCACCATGCCAGTGGTCGGTATGGTCATTACTTGTTCCATATATCACATTTCCTTGACTTCCTGTCTTAGGTCTGTGTACTTCCTGATCTTTTCTTCGTAGGGTTTCTGGTGTTGGGCACCATTATGTCGATCAGGTAGGTAGCCCTTTCCTTCTTGTTGATGAAGGTTATGACTGGTCCATTGTGTGAGATCGCCTTGTTCGTTATTCTGGGACAGTCCCAGTATAGTTTGAGTCACGAGGCTTCCACCCCATGATGGTTACTGGTACGAAATATTTATTTAATCAATTGATTGTTAGCACAATTGCCCTATGAGCAGCATGCAAGCTAGATGGGAATATTAACAACTTAGAAAATGTATTTACAGTTTTGAGAGAAAAGACAAAGTTGTATAAATAAATGAATTGTTCTTCACTGCTGGTTGACTTCACAGGGGAGCATCCACAACCATTGTCAATACAATACACACTTAGCAATCAGACTGCTTGTTTGCAGAATGGCTCCGGGGAAGATAACTGTGCCCTGAGGCTGTCAACATCTTACATGACATCCTCGACCATGACAGACAACTAGGAGAAGACTGCAAGCAAAAGACTGGGTTCTATAGAATGACTATCTGGAAAATAGTCATTCTATAGACCTTACTGGAGCATAATTTTTCACAGTTGACTTGCTATCGGTTTAGGATTTCCATTGCATTCAGTGGGAGCATCCTGTTAGTACATTTCAATACACAGGGTGGTTATTGTGGCCAGTGTTACTGTTGGTCGAGTAATTTTCTGACAGGTGTTCTACAGGTATTAAGGATTGTGACTTTCTGGAGTTCCTTGTAGGTGTTCTCTGGGAGACCTATTAGTGCTGGGCTGTTGTTTAGGGTCTTAGGCACTATACTGGTGATTGATACAATAATCTGGATTGTTGTTACTGTCCTGGCTATTCAGTCATGTCTACAAGTGTATTCTGTATGACTGATCACCCTGCATCCTGCGATGATGTGCTGGATAGTTTCTGAGGCAAGGTGGTAACGTCAAGATGTGTCGTCTGTCACTCAGGCTTTCTTTGCAATGTATTTTCTATAGTTCTTGGGTGGCGAGCATGAATCCTTCAGTCTCGAGGAAGAGTGTCCAGCTTGTGAGCCATGCATTGGTAGCCATTTTATCTATGTGGTCTTGATGGAGGTCACTGTAGTGTCTGCCATGGAGTGTTTTCATTGCCCATCTTTCTACCTTCATTTGTTCCATCAGGGCAGGAAGGGGCTCCTCACTTAGGTTGAGCAGAGTATGGCATATGCAACTTGCCTGTCTTCCTTATGTCCTGGTAGGGTGGCACTGTTTTTCTGGAAGTAATCCTTCAGGTTTTCTTTTGCTTTCTTCTTTAGCCCAATGATGTCTATCAAGCCACTTCTTCCTTCTATGCCCTCGTGGGTAGCACAGCTGGTAGGATTGCTGTCCATTCCACATCAGAATATGAAATTCTGCCTGTCAGTGATTTTTCTAGCAGCTTTTTGAAGAATATGAATTGATGACTGATATTTCTTCCTTTCTATAAAAAGGAAGAAATAGCCATCTTCTTTTCCTGCTTATTACACATCCAATATTTCACTATTTAGACTAACTCATTCATATGGTTTTGGTTCATTCATCTCTCTCTCTCTCTCTAGGTGGCAAAATCCCCTGCACCTTCTTTTCCAGGTTGCTGCTCATTCCAAAAGAAGCAGTGCAAGAATCACTTTCACCTTTGTCAGCAGCTACTGTTAATCTATTATTCCGTGTATTCCCCTCACAAGCTAGTAGTTTTCAGACCCGCCTAACACTGCCTCGATAGCATCAGCAAATATTCTTGCACCCTTTCTATTTAAGTTCACCCTGCATCCCATCCCTGTAGAAACAGTCTCTCATGTTAACAAGCACAGACCAGGCTGAGTAAAATTCTAGCCCTTGACAGAATTGCAGACATTTTCAAATTCAACCCTAACTCACAGCTATTTTTCAACATTGACCTGTAATTCTGCCGGTCTCCTACTCTTAATATCATTAGTGTCAACAGGTACAACATCACCTTTTGTGCCTTAAAAGATATCTGCTCTACAATGTCATCAACCTTTGCCCCTGGCAGACATACCCTGCCCCGCTTTCACCTATCCTTTTTGCACAATATATTCCCCCTTTCCCTAACAATAGAGTCCCCAACAACAACTAGTTCCTGTGGGATAGCAAATTCAGCCTTGCAGATTGCCGCTGTGTTGCACGATGTTCAAGTGCAAGTCTATTATAATTATTTAATGAATAATTATAAAAGTAAAATAGTTATGATTATTATTTATTATTAGCCATATGGTGCAAGGAAGCCTGAGGCTAATGCTGCACCAGCCAAAAAAAATTTTTTCCAATTTACCCTGAGAGAGAGAGAGAGAGAGAGAGAGAACGTAGAAAGAAATCACCAAGAAAGAGAAGAATTATGATATCCAGCTCAGGACCCTGGGTTTGCCAAGCCCATACTTACCAGATGTGAGCCCCTGGGGTTAATATATTTAAACAGGGAAAATATTTAACTTCTACTTTTCCATTTTAAGGTACTGTTTTTCTTCACTAAAATCAAACAATTTTAAGATTTCAGAAGTTTCTCTAAAGAAATCTCAGAAAAAGTTTTAAAAAAAGAAAACCCTAAGTAACTTTCAATTTAGGGTTAGGAATTTTGTCCACACATTGTGCAGTGTTGTTTTATAAGTGAAGGCAATAATGATTATTTCCCCCCCCCCAACTTCATTACTGCAATAACAGTCATCATATGGGTAATTTTCTAAGCTGACCCATGCATTTTAGGCAAAAATTCTGTTAAGAAATTATACACCAATCCCTCTGCTATTGACATTACTGACTAAATCTGTGCAGAAAATAGATGTCAAGGTAAATCCTGTGATCTACCAATTTCGACGGGCTGAAGATGAACAGTTGGTCATAGTCAGCCTTATGGTAGACTAGGCCAATTCTGAAGGAGAGATGTTTCACAAATCTATTCTGCACCATTTCAATGGTATCATCGTAGGTTTTGAGGATTTAGCTCCAAAACCAAGTTCCATACTGGAGTCCAGGATGCACTAGGGTGTTACAAAGCACAATTGAAGCTCTTAGTAAAGTAATTGGAAGCTTCTTAATGAACCCAAGTGATCTATGTGCATTTTTGGAGATGGATATTAAACCTGAGAAGATTTTGCTGTATTTAAAACTGCAAGTAAAACAGACAGAATAATTTTATATTAATGTATACAATGTATTTGTGATATGGCAATAAATTATTCTTAGTTATAAACAATCCACTAGTTCAGTGGGTTCAACCAACAAGGTGTTGGAAAAATGGCAAGGTGCATAAACAACTTTCAGTTCAAAAGCTTCAAACTTAGTTTTATCACCAAGTATACTTTTCCTGGTTGAGAAACCATGTCAAGTCAAATGTTCACCTCTGTGTAAACAGATTTTTAAAGGGGCATGAATTATATTTATGCATGTAATCAATATATTATATCCTGCAATAATTCCTTTCATCAACTTCTTTGTTTGAAAAGAGGGCAATTTGAGGCATAAATATTTATAGAACCCTACTACATCCCTGATATCTCTTGATGTCGATACCATCATAAATCCATTTATCATTACGGTTACTCCACACAAAAATATCTAAATATCTTGTCTGACTTGTTGAACAAAACAACACAGCAATGCTAATCTGTTTCTTGTTTTATTCTTGACTCAACTTTCTTCCTTAGCACTTTCTCGAAGAAAATGAAATGTAGGATTTGGAAATTCTGACTCTTGATAGTTACTGTAGTCTGATGTCATAATTCAGTCATGAGTGTGGCTTAAGCAGAAGATGTAGGGTTATTAACAGATCTGCTGTAACTCTTAAAAGGCATTATCTATGAGAAAAGAATATACTGAATGGTCAAATCAATTCACTTTCCTGCATTTTCCTAAAAAAGGTGCAATATGGTCATAGTAGTTAACTCACCCATAAATTATCAACTTCTACATGATAAATCAGTGTTTATTACACATGACAATTGGAGAACTAATAGCATACAAGAAAAGCAATGAATGTTTCTTTATTGTAATCATAGATAAAGAAAAAACAAATGCCATTAATAATAATAAACACTGATAATAATGATAATATATAATAAAATAGTAATTTTCATCAACGTGAAAATTTGTTATGTACAAAGTCTGCTAAAATATTATAGACAAGCATAGAAATTTTGAAATAAATCAGAGCTCATGTTCCACATTTACTGTAATATTATATTTCTATATGAGAAACTGGGTATGGAATGCTATGAAATCTGAACTGAACTGAACTTGAAACCATCCCAGGGACCAATGCACTCGAAAATTTGTAGCAATCTGCATTTTTCTAGTCAATTTATGCAAAAAAATACTTTCATTCATGCCAATTTTTTTAGGGGAGGAATGGAAGGGAACAAGGACAGTGAAATTGTAACTGGGCCTGAAATTTTCCCAAGGACCAACGGAACATACAATGAAAATTTGGCCTCGAACTGACTTTTCATTTTAGAATAACATGTGAAATATACTTTCATTTATATGAATAAATTTCTGTTTTGTGGACTGGAGGCTATGATTGATCTTGAAATCTTTCCAGGGACCAGTGAAACATTCCCTGAAAATGCAATATCAATTGAACTTTTTCTTATTAAGTAATGTCTAAACTTCAATTTAACATACTTCTACTACAAGTCAGCTAATATGTGAAAAAATATAATTTTATATAACCTTATTCAGTACTGATTGTAGGTCTGTGATTATAATAATCTTCTGGTGGCCCTTTTTATAGACTGGAATTATCTTAAAAAAAGTACATTAATTGGATAGCACCATGTTTTTAGTATCCATGCTATAAGCTCCACTAAGAGCAGAGCAAACAGTTCCTTATATCTTTTAACTTCAACTACTGTAATAAAATCTAATCCAGAAGAATATTATTCTTTAAATGCTAAATCCTAAGAAACTTAAGGGTATGATGCAGCTAAAAATCAAACAAGAATTTGCAATATGAGGAAAGCTGTAATGTTGTTTAAAAAAGTATGACAGTAATGATTGTTAAACTATTCACATTCAAAATTGCTTCTGCAACCTCATACTGTCTATTTGTGCCAGATATCTGACCTAATAATGTTTTAATTTGGCTTTCCTTGGGTAATCTTTTTCTTGAATTTAACACATTATTAATTATGTTCTATTTCTCCTTTTGAGTAGCATGCTTATCCACAAAAATCTGATAATTTTTTTTTTTTTGCTTTTTAACCAAACCTGTAACTTCATCTCTTTGAACCATTAGATCTGCTATTTCCTTAATCATTTAAGGTTTTTTCAAACCTATCTCTTCTACCCATTGAATGGTTGTTACAAATTGAATAATTCTCATTTCTCTGTGCATGTTATACAGGGTCATCAAAAAAGGTTTCCTGATTTCTCTTTTAATTATCTTTAGAAATATTTGATCAATTGCTGTGATCATAGCAGCAAACAGTGTGGTAACTCACTAAGTTTTATTTGACACCTCAACAATGACCTTGGCTGTGCCACGAGTGTGCGCAGAATGACTCCTATGCACACCGCCTCAGTCAGTGTCAGTAAGGTGGCCATATAACAGAAAGCACAGCATGTGCTGTGGTACGCTGAATTTAAATCTGTCATAACACTGCAACATGACAACACACACATTGCACTTTCTGTTGCACAGCCATCTTACTGACACTGACTAAGGCAGTGCACGTAGGAATCATTCTGCACACACTCACAGCGCAGCCAAGGTCATTGTTGAGGTGTCAAATAAAACTTAGTGAGTTACAGCACTGTTTACTGCTACGATCACAGCAATTGATCAAATATTTCTGAAGATAATTAAAAGAGAAATCAAGGACACCTTTTTCGATGACCCTGTATTTTCAGTTGTTAATTAACTGCATTTTCTTGTTTGAAAAAAATCATTTAATATTTATTGTGAATTTGCTCTTGTATAAGCGTATTATTTACCTTATCTAATAATAAACTATCTTTATTCCTATAATCGATATTAATATTTTTTCACATGAATGGTGTTTTTAATGTAAATCTACTATTAGTACATATTAGCTTTAGTAGTAGCATATGATGCAAGAAAGCAAACTTATGCAGTATCAACCAAAAAAAAAAAAAAATCCCATTTCACCCATCCATTCGCTCCAAAAGTTTGTCCAGTTCTTCCTTGAATTTATTTAAACAATCAACTTCGAAAATGACAGATGGAAGTTTGTTCCAGCAATCAACCACCCACCGGCTAAAGGCAAACGTCTGCACATCTATTCTACAACTGACTTTCCTCAATTTGAATTTATTCCTCCTCAGGTGTGTAATCTGAGCAAAGAGGAAGAATCTCATCAGCACTGAGCTTGCTCAAACCATTCAAGGCATTATACACTTCAATTTGATCACCTCGCAGGTGCCTAGTCTCCAGACGCTGCAACTTGCAAATCTTAAGCCTTTCTTGGTAAGAGCAACCCTATATGTTCTATGATCTGAAAATTTGATTAAGTACGATATAAGTACTTCAACTTCAGATTAGTTTTTATATGTTATTAGTTAAACAAGAACTTACAATTCTGTCTTGCTCAATTTTTTGCTGCCTTATTATTCAAAACTGCAGTATAATTATATGAAATACATCAGTACCTCAGTGTCGCATTTTCTGAATCATAAGCAATTAAATTAATAATAAAATCTCCTGAAAGTATAATCTTATAGGACTATACGAAATCACTCTGAAAAACTGTGTTTTCTAGTTCTAATAAAAAAACTGTTTACGGATTCTGATGGTGGTCTATAAAAAGCATAAATCTTAAATTCATTATTAAAATCGCCTCATAACAACTTCAGACAATTTTAACAAAAAGAAGTTGAATAATACATCTTAACTGCCCTGAAATATGTTTTGTAGAAGATTATAATTCCTCCACCCTTTCGGGACTCTTAATTGGTCAAGACCATATACTTATAACATAAGCTTCATTATTTTTTAAGTTAACCTCAGTTAAGACATGAGATGTATTCTCTTAATCCATATATATAATGCAATTGTTTTCAACCAGGCTGCTGCAACAACGTTCCAGGGGTGCCATGTAATTTGGGTTTAGGTCACTTAAACTTATTATTATTTTTTAATTTATATGTTTATTTCATTATAAAAAGGTGCACAGTATCTTTTTAATTTGGTGGTGATCTATAATTGATGTTTACTTAGTACCTCTATATAAAGAATAAAATTATTATATACTGTATATACATAAAATTGTATTATGAAATTGTAATAAATATCATATAACATATATATTTTTTTTAATATTATATATACAGTATACGGATATATACAGAGAGAGAAAATCGAATCTAACAGCAGAAAATTGAACAGGGGTGCCGCAAAATAAAATAAGTTACTTAGGGGTGCCGTTATTAAAAAAAGGTTGAAAACCACTGATGTAATGTAAGAAATTAGACTAACTTTTTCTTAATGACCTTATATTCAAGATTATCAAAAATAACTCGTTTTTATTAATTAAGGGCTCTGACATCTGAATTATTTAAAAAAAAATTAAAAGGTTAGTGATAAACCTGCAATTTCTCAAAATCCATAACCAAGATTGCTTTTAACTAAATTGCACAAATAAAAATAAGAGTTACAACTACAAATACTCAATAAAGAGCTCTATCTTATATTCTGCAAGTCTCTTGCACATAGAATTCTTGAAACTCTTGATTAAACGAAAATGAAGTTTGCTGAGCAGTGCAGATGGGCTGCCAGGGCAGATCATGGAGTCTTGTCAATGATATATAGGAATTTTGCTAGTAGGGACAGGAAGGTGAGTATCCTGTTATACAAGGCAATGGTCAGGCTACACCTGAGTACTGTGTACAGGTCTGGAGGCCTCATTTTAGGAAGGGTGTAGAGTTGCTAGAACGAGTACAAAGGGCAACAAGATTGGTGAGGGGAACAAAGGAGTACTCTTACACTAAGAAATTACTAAGAAATTACACTAAGAAATTACTAAGAAATATTGTTCAAGGTTTAGGCCTAAATGGTTGTCAGATGAACTAATGAGGCATATGGCAGAGAAGAAAAATGCATGGGATACATACAAATTAACACGTGACACGGACGCCTATGATAGATACAAGTTGATCTGTAACCAAGTTACAAAGGAGGTTAGGCAGGCGAAGGCAGATTACGAGAGATCCTTGGCAAGGGATGCGAAGAAAAACAGCAAAGAGTTCTTTACTTATGTAAACTCTAGAAGGAAGGGGATGAATCAGATTGGTCCACTTGAGATCGATGGGTCAACTGTTGATGACCCTGCTCGGGTAGCTAACAAACTAAATGAATATTTTGCATTGACATTCACACATGAGGAGTTATTCAGCGAGGGGAATGCCAGAGGTGTATTCAACTCTAGCAGTAAGCTAGAGAATCTTGTAATAACTGAGAGCAAAGTGGAGGAGAAATTGTTGAAGATAAACACAAGAAAGGCACCTGGGGTGGATTGGATCTATCCAGTTATATTAAAGGAGGCAGCAAAGGAGGTAAGCAAACCCTTAGCCATAATTATGAGAGCTTCCTTGGACTCAGGGGAGGTACCCATTGACTGGAGATGTGCCAATGTGACCCCAATTCACAAAGGGGGATCAAAGGCTGACACAAGTAATTATAGACCTGTGAGTTTAACTTCTGTTCCCGGAAAATTAATGGAGGCACTGGTGAAAGAAGCACTGCAGGATCATCTAGACAAGACTTCAGTTATAGCTAGGACACAGCATGGTTTTGTTAAGGGGAAGTCTTGCCTGACCAATTTGATTGGATACTATGATGCAGTCACAAA
The DNA here is from genome assembly GCF_048544385.1 of Mastigoproctus giganteus. Lineage (NCBI taxonomy): Eukaryota > Metazoa > Arthropoda > Arachnida > Uropygi > Thelyphonidae > Mastigoproctus > Mastigoproctus giganteus. The sequence goes on along the minus strand of NC_143588.1, from coordinate 73,114,847 downwards.
AGAACTGGATGCAGGGAATAACTTTGATATTATATACTTGGATCTTAGAAAGGCTTTTGATACTGTTGCACATGGAAGACTGCTGCACAAATTGGAGCAGTGTGGCATTGGAGGCAAGTTGCTGCTATGGATAAAGGGGTGGTTGAGGGGGAGAAGACAGAGAGTGGTAATCAATGGACACTGCTCATCGTGGACTAATGTTATTAGTGGAGTCCCTCAGGGTTCAGTATTGGGGCCTTTATTGTTTTCTGTATTTATAAATGATATTGATGATGGTATATCAGGCTTAATGTCCAAGTTTGCAGACGATACGAAGGTTGGCAGGGTTGTCAAGGACACTACTGACACTATGCTGCTGCAACAGGATTTGGAAAGGTTGAGCAGATGGGCTTCGAGGTGGCAAATGAAGTTTAACATTGACAAATGTAAAGTACTACATATGGGAAACAGCAACCCCAGAGCAACGTATCAACTCTGTGGTACTACACTGACAGTGGTAGAGAATGAAAGGGACCTGGGGGTGGTGGTGCAGGCAGATATGAAGTTCTCTGAGCAGTGCAGACGAGCTGCAAGAGTAGCTCATGGTGTATTGTCAATGATATATAGGAATTTTTCTAGCAGGGATAAGGAGGTGATTATTCCCTTGTATAAGGCAATGGTCAGGCCACACCTAGAGTACTGTATACAGGCCTGGAGGCCTCATTTCAGGAAGGATGTAGAGCTGCTGGAACGAGTACAGAGAAGGGCAACTAGATTGGTGAATGGGACAAAGGGGTTCTCTTACGAAGAAAGGCTTAAGTTTTGCAAATTACAGTGTCTGGAAACTAGGCACCAGCGGGGTGATCTGATAGAGGTGTACAAAGCCTTGAATGGTTTGAGCATGCTCAATGCTGATGGGATTCTTCCTCTAGCTCAGAAAAATCACCTGAGAGGGCATAAATTCAAATTGAGGAAAGACAGATGTAGGATAGATGTGCGGAAATTTGCCTTTAGCCAGCGGGTGGTTGGTGGGTGGAACAGACTTCCATCCCTTGTCGTGGAAGTTGATAGCCTAAATAAGTTTAAGGCTCAGCTGGACAGGTATTTCGAATGAACAGAGGGGTGAAGTGGAAGTGGTTATTTTTATTTATTTATGTTACTTTTTTTTTTTTTTTTTTGGCTGATGCTGCATAAGCTTGCTTTCTTGCATCAAATGCCTCTACTAATGCTAATGCTAATGCTTACCAAGAAAGGCTTAAGTTCTGCAAATTGCAGTGCCTGGACAGTAGGCACCTGTGAGGTGATCTCATTGAGGTGTATATGGCCTTGAATGGCTTGAGCAAGCTGAATGCTGATGGGATTCTTCCTCTTGCTCAGATTAAGAACCTGAGGGGGCACAGATTCAAATCGAGGAAAGACAGTTGCAGAATAGATGTGTGGAAATTTGCCTTTAGCCAGCAGATAGTTGATTGGTGGAACAGACTTCCATCTTTTGTTGTGGAAGTTGATAGCCTAAATAAATTTAAGGCTGAGCTGGACAGGCATTTCGAACGAATGGAGGGGTGAAACGGGAGGTTTTTTTATTTTTATTTTTTGGCTAATGCTGCATAAGCCTGCTTTCTTGCATCGTATACCTCTACTAATGCTAATGAAACATCCTTTACATAACTTCTTCAAAATTTTATCAATGAATATTTATAGCTATATGCATAAGCCGGAGGCTTCTTTGCACCATATGGCTAATAATAATAAATAATAATGACTTAGCTAACTGTTTAGCTTGCAGAATCAGCTGTTTATAGTAAGTAGTCAACTGGTCATTTATAAAGGCAGGTATACTACTGTGGTTATGATAGATATCATTTTCAGTTAATTTGATTTATTATTTACTGCTTGGACAGAAAATTTTATAATTAGTGTAGGTTTAGACAGTGCAGTAGTCATAAAATTAACAGAAGGTATACTCTGTGAATATTAGATATGTAGAGAGTACACTGTGAATATCAGGTATGCAGAGAGTATACTGTGCTTATTAATCGAATTCCAGAGGGTATAGTGCAATAACCTGTGTGTGTGTGTGTGTGTGTGTGTGTGTGTGTGTGTGTGTGTGCACGCACACACATACAAGGCATATTTACTTACTCAATATATATAGCATATATAATTTATTTTTTAATTTTCAGTAAATATTTTAATAAGATTTGTTTTTTTTTCCAAGCCTTTCAAAAACCAGAAAGCATACACTATTCACCTAAAAAAAATTCAGTGGGCATACAGCATATATCCTCCACTACAGCTATGGGTTTAGAGCATTTACTCTTTGTGCGAGGTATATAATAATGCAGTGGTTCACAAACTACTGAGATCTACGGACCCTTTCAAAAATCAAAAAAAGTTCAGAGACCCCTTCAAATATCAAAAAAGGTTTGCAGACCCCTATATATAACATATGTATGTATGTATGTATGTATGTATGTATGTATATATATGGTTGACCACCATTTTGCGGACTCTTGAAACTGGTCTATGGACCCCCAGGGGTGTGCAGACCCCAGTTTGGGAAATGCTGTAATAATGAATTCATCTTCCTCATTAAGCTGAAACGAAATACAAACTGTTGGATGATATGGTCAAGGTTCTGTGCTATTAATTTCTTTAATGCAACAATTTCTATATTATTTGCTAAAAGTTGTTCAATTAAGCTCAATTCTAACATTAGCTAAATCATATCTTTCTTCATTTTGCTTGAATAAAATTTCTAATTCAACAACTTTTTTCTTAATTACACCATTAGATCCTATAATTTCCTTAAATTTTGTTGTGTTTTGCCAAAGGAATCAGAAACAATTAAAAAGGGTTAATGTCTTCAACTTCTTTCCTAAAGTCACCCATTTGATTATTTATAGGTACTATTTAAATTTAGGTGATCGAAGCATTACATTTTATGAAGGAGTTTACTTATGCATGGGTAATGCACACACATCGTTTCTACTACCAAGGTAGTTTTAATTATATCTCATATTGTGAATACCTTCACAGCAAGTTGCCATGGTATTGTACTACATCGAATGACCCCGAGTTATACTTCATAACTGGGTTGTCACTATTGCAACAACATGGTACCTGCCCACTCACCGATAAGCCAATCAGCTTTGAAATGGGGCCGTTTGGGTGGTGGTGGTATCCACCAAGAATAAGTAACATTAGTCTTCTCCATAGGTGAAGCATTACTTATTTGAGGTAGTGCAATACCATGGCAACTCGCTGTGAAGGTATTCACAATATGAGATGTATGAATTGTATGGATATATATTGTTTCAGCGGCTCCTGGAACATTAGTTCATTTCCGCTTCGTTTCACTTTACAGATACAGCACCTTGTCAAAGGCCAGGCAAGAGAAGTTAGTATGCGCAAAAAGTGTGAGCCAAGGAGCAGAGCAAAGCCGGCCACAGGGAGAAAACCAAGTAGCAAGAGTTAAAAAAAAAAAACATAAAATATACATAGTAACTCGGCAAGAACATTTAAATAATTAGTGTAGACAACTTATAAGCAAGAAGCTAGTTTGTCTAAACATAGACTATAAGCACAAAAGGTAGAGCATAAGGGTAGACATAAAGGTATACATAATAGAGCATAAAGGTATACATAATGGTAGAGTCCAAAAATTCGAGGACCATATAAATTAACAGTTCACATTTCCAGATCATGGGTACATATATCAATGCAAGGTAATAGACAGCAAAAGAGCCAGTTATCATAATTGTTAACAGAATTCAATATCATCCCAGAAGAGCATTATACGATTTGTTGGCTTCAGTGTAGTTTATACACTAAACTCTTAATATACAGGTAAATCTAAAATAAAAATAACCACTTCCACTTCACCCCCGAACAGAGGGGTGAAGTGGAAGTGGTTATTTTTATTTATTTATGTTACTTTTTTTTTTTTTTTTTTTTGGCTGATGCTGCATAAGCTTGCTTTCTTGCATCAAATGCCTCTACTAATGCTAATGCTAATGCTATACAGCTACATAAATATTGACCTTGTACCCATGGAACAAAACAGGTCCCACAGGCTTACATCTCATAAAACTCCTCAGAATTTCGAAGCTGTAGTTGTTGTTGAAGTGTCCACGGGAACAGAAGTTGCAATATTTGTGTCAGAATTTAGAGATAGTCTTCCAGCAGAGACATCACAAGCAAACAGCTGGAGCATATGAAAAGCATTAACATTTTGAACTAAGAGAGACTCTTGACCGGGAGATAAATTTTCAGTTGACTTAGATAAACCATCTCTTATGTCATTGTACAGCTGACACTCATAGAAAATGTGTTTCCAATTTTCAATCCTACCACGTCAGTTTGGGATAACCTAAATTTGTATAATTTCTCATTTAGAGATCTATGTCCTGTTAATAAATAAGAAGTGCACAGATCCATAGAGGAGAACTAGGTTTTAATTTTCTTGCTTGACATGAAGGTATCTACAGGAAAAAATTCTTTAGTGACAGTCACAATATGAGATATAATTAAAACTACCTTAATAGTAGAAATGTGTGTGTGCATTACCTATGCATAAGTAAACTCCTCATACTCTTAGGCATTTAGCCAAAAAATATCTTTTAAATTAAACCACGCACACCATCAGGCATTGCTCATATTGTGGAGTTATACTTCATAACTGGGCTGTCACTATTGCAACTCCAGGGAACCTGCCCACCCATTGATGAGGAGCCAACAAGCTCTGAAAATGGTGCCATCTGTGTGTGTGTGTGGGGGGTCTTGATGGGACCCTCATTACCGCAAATAGGTAACAACAGTCTTCCCTAATGGGGAAGCGTTGCCTATTTGGGGGATTTATGAGTGGTTTAGTTCAGTGAGTGAGTATGAGGAGTAACTGTCTCTCTCGATGGCATTTATTCTTCTTCTTCCTCTCCTACAGTCACTTTCCTACAGCTGTTTGCTTTCCTAAGTCTGATAGGGACAGCATGTGAATAACACAGTGTTTTATCCCATACCATTTTTCAATTGGTGCAGCCTGCGGGAGCTTAATGCTGCCCGAGTTGCCACGAATAGATAACAACAGTCTTCCCTAATGGAGAAGCATCGCCTATTTGAGGGATTTATGAGTGAGGAGTAACTGCTCCTTTCCTATTTCGACATTATTTCTTCCTCTCCTACTATCACTTTCCTAAGTCTAATAGTGACAAAGATATGGATAACACAGTTTTCATCCCATACCCTTTTGCAAACGGTTCCACCTGGGTGGTGGTATATACCGAGAATAAGTTTGTTTGTTTGTTCGTTATTTGGTTTTTAGGAGCATTAGCAACTAAGGCCATACTGCTCCAGGGATATGCGGTGGTCATTCCCTGACCTTTCTGCATCCTCCGTATTTGGTGGTCACAGGCTCGAGCCCCGGTCTAATCAAGAAGCGTGTGCTATGCACTGCTGCTCCTGCCCACCTGGCTACGGAGACACCCCGAGAAACTGTAACATTAGTCTTCTCCATAGGTGAAGAGTTACTTATTCCAGGTAGTGCAATACCATGGCAACTCATTGTGAAGGTATCCACAATATGTGATCCATTACCCATGCACAGCGCCAGTTTTGGGCTGTTAGCCACCAGCATGCTGAGATATTTGGCCACCCCTATTAATGCGGATCACGAGTAGATTCATAACCTAACCTAACCCCACCCAACTAATGGGAGCCTACTAGTATGTTTTTATCACAGTTCCATATAATAAATAAATAATCTGTTTATACTCCGGGACGACCAAACAGTCAGAGGAGTTCACAAGATAGACAGAATACAAGAAACAGCACCGTATTCAGCATTCACGGGCTTGAACCCCGGTCACTCAAGGCATGTATACTTATGCACCCGTGTGCCTGACCACTAGGCTACGGCGGCCTTTTATAGTTGACAGGGGTAAAAAAATCCATAAAAATATTTGATATATTTATTTTAATTTTATTCAAATCAAAAATATACAAGATATATAAAACAGAAGTAACAAAGTGTACCCATAAAGTGAAAACTCCACACTTCTTGCTTTCTTATTTGCCAATTCATCAATAACACCTGATAATTCTAAACTTTCCACTCATACAATTCCTTTTCTATAGCTAACAGTCCTAGGTCATTAAACCTTTCCTGAGTCATTGACTTTCTTAAATACGTTTTTATAAGTTTGAGTTTCAAAAAACTCCTTTAACCTGATGCTACACTAACTGGTAATGTCAGAAAAATTCTCAAAGCTATAAACAGATTAGGAAATGATGACATCAAGTTATTTTTTTGTAATATATGCCAAGTTTTTAATGGGTCTGCAATTCTACTGCTCAAAATTCTATGTTATCAGCTCACTGAAGAGCTGAAGACCATCAATATCCTTAATACTTGTGCTTCCTTTATTAATTTGAAGGGAAACATCTAAATGAAAACAACAATTTTTAATTTCCTCTTCAGTGATTTCTCCAAATTCACAAAGAAATTTAAATACATTATTACATTCATTTAGATTTTCAAAACTTTCTCGAATCGAATTTAAGGCTGTATCAAATATGTTTACGGTCATGTTTATGTTCCCACTGTGAATGTTGGTATGACTTCTTAATTTTATGGTAATGTTTGTTAAAGTAACATTTCAGGAACCTTGCCAAAACCCATCCTCAGACCATACATAGGCTGTTGCTAACCTCCTGCTTGCCGAATGTCTGAATTCCGTGCATCTCAATACAGAACATACAGCTGGAACTGAGACATTCGGTATGCAGGAGGCTGGCAACAGCCTATGTTTGGTATGAGCAGGGCCGTGCCAGGCTATATAACAGCCCTGGTGCAAATTTCTTATTGCCCCCCCCCCCCGCCTCCCCAAAGGTAATTTTTCTTATATCATTTGCTTTGGCTGTAGCAAAATTAGTCAATATTTTTTTATATCTAAAGAATCACAAATATCACTTTCTATAGATATTACTGCCAAATTATTTAATCTTTGTTGATGCATTAATGAACAGAGATGAGGTAATTTTTTATGAATTTTAACTTTTAAAAAGGGCACTAGCTCTCTTTTTTGAAAAAGACCACTAGCTACTGATACAGGCATCGTTAACATTATTCTTCACGAAATAAATATATTAGGAAGTAGAGTGGTTAAATTAAATTAGTTTTTCAATATAAAACTTAATTTCTTGTGGAGTGTGATTCACGGACATAAAATTTTGAAAATTTGTATTTCATTTGCAAGGTCAATGGCAACAATATCTTTTGGACATCCCTCATTGCTGGCCTCTGATAACTGTAATTGTAAATCTGAACAATGTTTTAAAATTTCATCTTTTGACATTTTACTTAGCTCGCTAAAACATTGTAAAAAATTAAAACTGTTATTTGGTGGCTCGTCATTTTTTTCCCTTTTCTGTATTCATAACCAGAGAGTTGTTTCCCTCCGTCAGATGTCTGAGACATTGAAAAAAAAAAAAGTTTTAAATTTAAAATTCATTATTTGTTAATATAAAATACAACAAAACACATTCTTCAATACATTGAACTTTTAGTCTCCTTAGTCTGCCATCTCTTTTAGTGTTTACAGAAAATTGGTCTTTATCGCCTCTTAGTGTCTGCCACACCTTAGTCATTACCGCCCTAGTGTGGTACACCATTTGCACCACTGAGTTGGCGCGGCTCTAGGCCTGAGCATGGATTTTGGAAAGGTTCCTGAAATGTTACCTTAATGTATAGTGATTTTGTTAATAGCTAAATAAATTACCTTAATATTCACATGGTATCAGAGTGGTCATTACAGTATAAAAATCTAGATTCCACAGAGAATTTACCCATGGATCATTGCAACGATGAGTCAGGTCTAGTTCCTCCCACTTCACGGCATCTCCGTAGCCAGGTGGGAAGTAGCAGGAGTGCGTAGCACACGCTTCTTGATTAGACCGGGGTTCGAGCCCGTCACCACCAAATACGGAGGATGCGGAAAAGTCAGGGAATGACCACCGCATATCCCGGAGAAATATGGCCTTAGTTGCTAATGCTCCTAAAAACCAAACAAACCTCCCACTTCTTAACGGTGATTGGCTATTAATCACCATGATTTTTGGTTAGAGTGAATGCCGTTTTTGCTATCTATTCCTGTCAGAAATTTTGTTTCATAATTTAAAACCACTGCAAAAATTTTCCCGATTATCCATTTTTGGCGCTGGTTTAAAATCCGGAAGCGATTTTCCTCCCAGAATTGGATCTTCCAATCACTGCGAAGCAGTGGGCAGAGCTAGACGTACCTATAACTCATTGCTGAAGAACCATAAGTGAGAACCTTGTACTGAGAAGATTAACCGAAAATTCAATTGCATAAAACTATAATTATAATTAATCGATAAAAACAATGATTCAACTCAAATAAAACAGGCATCATAATTCTATGCATCCTTGTGGCGTAAAGAATAAATATAACAATAATAATAAACAGCACAAATGTTTCATCAAATGTCCATTCAGTTTGACGGTAAGGCTATATTAAAAAAAAAAAAAAAAAAAAAAAACGCTCTAAGATAAATCGCAATATCATTTTCAGTTTCACTCTATACTCATATTTATTACCATTTCGAAATATACGCCACCAAAAATTGGTTTGATCACAAGCAAAACGTCTGCCGAATCCAGTTACCTGTGGCATACACCGTAATATACAGAAGTTTTCCTTTTACCATTATGTATGTATAAAGTAATGCGACATTTCACTCAAAGAATGTCATTAGCAGCAAAAGAAGCGTACATAATCGCATAGTAAAACTTAGGGCTAAGTGGAAACAACAGAAATTATTTTCATTTCACGTAGTTTTACGAGTTGGCTCACCAAAACAGCATGAAAATCGCATTGACCATAGATAATATTGACTACAAAATCTCATGAAAATAGCATTTTTGGAACAGAAAAGTAATCATTTCTTCGATGTAAAGTGTCGCCATATAAGAAGCGCTGAGCTAGCTGTAGCAAGGTCAGCAATAAGCGCAGCCTAATCAATAAGATGCGCACCATTCCTATCCAGTGAATTGAAGATTTAAACTCAAGTTTCGTATTTACCGTCAGTTTTGTGCTTGTGTTCTGCTACATTCCCAAATTCCGTTTCCACCTCGAAAACCAATACGCTCAGTTCAATACCTACAGAATAATTCCAAATAAAGTTGTTTTTTTTTTTTTTTGTACCCTAGTGCTGCATTACACGACTCCTATAAAAGTATTACTGTGTTAAATATATAAATATGTTTAGTTAAAAAATTTAGTTTTAGAGATCGGTATATTTTCCACGATGTTTCCGAAATTCAAAAGAAGTGTTATTCAAAGTATGTTATTTTTTATTTTTTTGACTAAAATGCTCATTTACAATCTGTTCTGTTCGGGATAACGAACATTAAGTAAATCTGATGTATGTGTGACAAATGTCAGTAGGATTGTCTTGAATGAAGGAGACGTCCAGCGACGACACTTCTATTGAGTTTACTTAATCACTGGCGACTGCATTCACACTGAATAAACATTAAGCACTACACAAAGTCCAGCGAATGCTGACGTTTTAGTCTTCGAGAAGAAAAATAAAAGAACAAAATTCAGTTAGAATATATACTGTATACAGTATAGCGTGTGTGTATCCTAAGTCGTTTTCCTTATCGAATACCTTGGGTTTGGCACTATCCAAATGGTACGTTATTATTGGATTACTACTACCCAAATGATGGAAGCACAACGACACAAATAAAAATAAATAAACTTGGAGAACAAATGTTAAAATTAAGTTCATGCCCACAGGAACATTACCAAATGTAAACAACACCCAAACGGATTCCAAATATATTTCTGTCTATTATCCGACTTGTACTGACTTAGTTTGGTGCAGACTGAGATCCTAGTACCGGATAATCAAGAGTCTACTATATTCTAAATTCTGAAATTTCCTACAATATTTAATCTGGCGCTTATTTCATTATAGATCTTTCATAATAAATTGTTTTCCAACAGATTGCATTGACTAAAATAGTAATCATGACTGATTTTCTTTCTTTCCCATTTTTCTGCTCTCTAAATATTAAAACGAGTCAATTCTAGAACGAATATACAGGTCACATAAAAATGACAAACTTCTCGATCACTATATGATCTTTCTGCATCTCCAGCCATAAGAATGACGCCAAGAAGTTAAGAGTTTCCAAATTCTTTTTGAATAAGAAACTGGTGCAATTAATATATCATTTATGTCAGTTATTCCTGATTTTCCTAAAGCAACCAACGTTCAAGGACCATATGCGTCGTAAAATAGTCACAATCGACAGATGTTTCCAAAAATCTTTCTAATAAACTAAGAGATTTGTATCGATCTCCCGACAAGTGGGGCAGTTTCTTCATGAAAGACTGCTATGCAATAGGCAGGGAAAGACGAATTTTAATCACTAGCTACGGATTTTTCATATTTCTATCAGGTAACTGAAGTTCGATTTTTACTGGCTTCAATATATTTTTCAGAAGGCAGAGATTTTAAAAAGTGGGCGATGATGTGAAATTTAATATTAAATTCCGATTTGGAGACATCAAAAAAGGTTATTTCATCAATCAGTAGTTTCCATGAGGTACAATCATCTCTCTAAAACACATTACGTTTTGAATTTAAGATGAGGGACAAAAATAAAGTAATTTACTAGGCAGAATGAATTTATTCTTTGAAATGTGCATATTTCCTCATAAAAAGTAGTCGCCATTCACATACTTACTCATCACTTCTAAATATATTGACAATTTATTCATTCATGGAGTTGAGTCTTCATATTATTTCCTATTTGAAAATATCTCATTTTAATATTCTGAATATGATTTTCTACTTGAAAATATCTCATTTTAATATTATTCTGATCCTATATTCATCATATTCCTGAACAGGTAACAGAAATGGAACTTCCAAGCAAAAGGCCTATTCACACAATTCCTGTGCCATCAAATAGAGGTTTCTGTATGGATATCCTTATGTCCATTGAAATGGTACGTTAATTCTGATGATTTTTAATTAAGCAGATTATTCTTAAACAAAAGAAATTTCTTCATTTTTATCACCACATTCGTTTTGTGCAGATTAAAATAAACACCAAGAAAGTCAGTTTTAATTAAAAGGAACTGTGATTTTTTTTTATTTTAATTATATAATTAAAGTTAAATATTAGTTAAAAGAGCATGATTTGCTCTTTATTCCAGTATAGTTCTGGAACGCTCAGAAATGCAAATGACCAAATCACCTGCATAAGCTATTCAATAACAGCATTCAAAGTCTCGAGAGCCACTTATCCAAAACAGAGGCCTCAAAACTGACCCTTGGGGCCTCCCTCTGTTACTGTCGTGCTATGTGTTAAATGCTGAGCTTTAAAAATGATTTTCCTGTTATTAAAACAGCTGCGAATAACCTCGTACAATTGCTGACTACAATTCATCTTAATTAAGAGTTCAGTACATTCTCCCACCATAATGAATCAAAGGCTCCCTCAAAATCTATGAATATTGCGAATACATACATTGCGAATAATTGAAACAGAAGTGTTACAATAATTAATCAAGTCTTATATAGCATTCTCTGCCGATTTCTCTTTCGTAAAACTTTATTGGTTAGTTTCCACCTCTATAATAATGAATTTATATAATAAATTCATCCAAAATTATCCTATAGAAATTGGGCAGAATTGAGCCCAATTTCTATAGGATGCAACTTACTGAAGATTTTCGAAAACTCATCCATCCTGCAATAATCAACCACTGCTTTTCCAATCGGCCTCTCCAACACAGATCCACAACTTCCAGTCTTTTGGATACTCTCTTCAGAATAGAACAAACTATAAGCAACAAATCGCAGACTGATATAATTTCTTTTGATATGAAAAAACTGCACAGATGACTTACATAAAGAGGCACTATTAAACAATATGCAAGAATTCATCAATGGCAATATAGTACAAAATATCTCGTCCCATACTTGGCCTAACTTGAGAGATGGTAACTTCACTTTTTAGAAGAATTTACGACAAAAGAGAAGAAAAACATGCGGCATTTTGGGCAATCCAGCAGGAGTTAATAGACTGCCAAGTGTCCCTAATATGCCAATATAAAAATATCTCACACCCATCCCATACATGCTTCAGAGATCTCTTCCTCTGCACTGGCATATCACCAAGAAAAGATATTTGGCATCAAATATTGGATCTTAAGATGGCTAAAACGACTAAGAGGAACGCCGTCCCCGATCACTATTATATGCTAACGTCGACATAACTCCTTGGAAGCTCCTCGTTCTAGTAAAAAATATCACCATTCCATCGAAATTACTGACCAAAGGAGTTGGGGTTTCTAAAATAAATGATATTGCCACGGGATGAAAGTTAACAACATTGTATGAACAGTATGTTATTATTATTAATATTGCTCTTATATTATTTCTCCCTGATTGGGGTTCCACCTCGTGACAGGTATTGCTAAAAGTACGCAGGGTGGTTGTTGTTATGTCTGGTGTTACTGTTGGTCGAGGAACTCTCTGACTGTCCTACAGGTGTTCAGGACTGCGACTTTCTGGAGTTCCTTGTAGGTGTTCTCTGGGAGACCTATTTTTGCTAGGTTGTTATGTACGCTCTTTGGCACCATACCTGTGGTTGACACGATGATCGGGATGGTCGTTACTTGTTGCATATGCCACATCTCTTTGATCTCTTGTCTTATGTTCGTGTACTTTCTGATTTTTTCCCCATGGGTTTTCTGCAGGTTGCCAGTGTTGGGTACCGCTATGTCAATCAGATAGGTACCCTTTTCCATCTTGTCCACAAGAGTTATATCCGGTCTGATGTGCGGGATTGTCCTATCCGTTATTATGGCGTGGTCCCAGTACAGCTTGTGGATTGGGGTCTCTAGTGCTGCCTGGGGTTCGTACTTTAGTACGGTACACTTTCTTTGATCAACTGGTATTTCCTTGCTAGCTTCTGATGTATTATCCTGGCTACCTGGTCGTGTCTATGAGTGTACTCAGTCTGGGTGATCACTTTGCATCCCGCGGTGGTGTGTTGGATCGTTTCCGAGGCCAGGTGGCATCGTCGACATGTGTCATCGGACACTCCGGGCTCCTTGGCGATATATTTTCTATAGTTCGTGGTGTTGATTACCTGATCTTGGATGGCGAGCATGAATGGGGAGGTGCGTCCCGCTCGTGAGCCATGCATTGGAAGCAATTTTATCTATGTGATCTTGATGAAGATCACTGTAGTGTCTACCATTGAGTGTCTTCTGTGCCCATCTTTCTAGCTTCGTTTGTGCCTCCTGGCTGGGGGGAGACTCCTCGCTAAGGTTGAGTAAGTGTAAGTGTAAGTGTGTTTAGGGTCAAGCGGCACCAGGGGTTCCCCCATCTCCGCGTAGTTTACATTGTGGTGTGTTACAGTACGCTGTAAATGCCAGAGATTTAAAAGTGTGTGGGTCTTGGATCGTTTAATGTCATGTACCGTTGTTCTTCTGGTCGTTTAGCCGCTAAACCCCAATTGGGGCCCAACGTTGCCCCACTTACGCCCCGTGGAAAAAGTAGAAATTATTGTAATTTCTACTTTTATAAGATGCCTTATCGCGCAGGAAATAGGGAGGCATTAAAATGAAAGCACCCACAGTCATATTATTGTTGCATAATACGAAGAGGAAAAAGTTGAATTGTTTAGCAATTAAAAAAAAAGGAAATTTTCATAAGTGGTCTTTACTTTTATTTTTTATTCTCATTACTGTTTCAACTTCGCATAATACGACTTTGACACAAGGAACAGTAACTTGTCTTACTCAGTTAAAAATGGAGACTATTGCTGTTTGCTGCCTAATACATAAATACACTATGCCTTAAATGCATATTATTATTTTGTTAAGTTGGGAACAAATGTATACTAATGCAGTTTTATATATGCATTTATTTAACTCAGTTTAGTTGCATAACTTCCCTAATATTAGGTTATATTAACAATTAGAGTATTAGACCAATTATCACAGCAATTTTGCATAGTTATCTAAACATTTTCAATCTACTAATTCCCATTCATCTATCACACTACTTATTGTTTTGAATTCCAATTCTGGTTTTTAGTCCGCATTGGTTCTTTTAACAAAACATTGAAGTTTACAAAAAGTTTCCAGTTGCACAGTAATATTGAAAATCAAAGTCTTTTTAACTTTAACATTTTTAAACACTAATGAAAAAATACCGTACCTTTGCAGGTTCAACCACAGTATTTGTTAACTGCATTCACGTGAAATTAATGGCACAGACAAAAAGGCACAGAATATGAATATCGCTATACATTCTGATAATACACTGCAAACACAATGTTCCACAGAATACTTATAAACCACTTTCTTCATCATAATAAACGAATTTGCGCGTCTCAACATCACAAAAGCAAACGATCAAAGCAATAATTTTGGAATTAATAGCGCCACCATAAAAAAACGGCACTTTGCCATAAACAAAAAAAAAAAAAAAAAGCTATGTACGTTGTATTTAGAATTTTGAAATAAGCAAGAATAAATAAATAAATAGAGAAATTATCGTGCAAATTACACGAAGTGCAACTATTTTTATTATAATATATTCTTAATATATTATATATTATTATTATATAGTATGAATCAGAGCTGTAATGCTCAATATTGAGCATTATATATTGAGGTAAAACTCTTATTATTTTACAAATAGTATTATTATATATACATAGAGCATAATTATTTATAAGAAGCGACATATAGCAGAACTAAATGAACCATAATGAATAAAAATGGTATTATTTATGAGTTTATTAAGTAATCACTCTGAAAACTACTCAACGGAAATGTTTAATAACAATTTTGGTTTACGAGATTGAGTCAAATAAAAAAGATCACTTTTTACCAATAATTGGTTTTCATTTTCAAAAAAAACTTTAGACACTTATTCCAAATGGAATAAGTTATATGGTATTGTAGTTATACACCAGATTATTATACCTATACCTTGACCAGAAAAATATTTTGGTTGCCATTGACAACATTGTTTGATGGCTCTACTTTTCATCGTCCGTGTGGAATCATCGTTCTGCCAGATCAGTTTTCAGTCTTTCAGAAACATAAAATTCACGTATGCTGGTATAAGCATACCCATGACTGACATCCAGCCACCCCCGGCCAAATTCCCAACTGTCATACACAGATCCACTCTGATGATGTTGTCCGCCACGATAACATTTTCTTCTGTGGCATAGTATGAGCTTCACCTGAATGAAAGTCGTTGCTTGAAAAAATTATGCTTGTTGTGGGGTTTTTAGGCTCATCAGCAATGCAGGCCATATTGCGCCGTATATAATATGTCTGTAAATTGCTTGTGTTCTGTGGTCAGTTTGCTGTTTGCTGAAAAAAAACCAGATTTTCCGGGAAAAAAATTATGCTACCCTCTCCTGAGATCGACTAACTCAGCCAAACTGTGAAAAATACCCACAAAAATTCCTCGCGCATTGTCGACATTCGAACTCAGGTATTTTCCACCCGGTGTGACATAAATTTATTCAGTTTAATAAAAGGGAAAAAATCCTCTTAAATTGCATGTTTGTCATTTTTTAAAATTAAATCGGTGTGCAGTGTGATAACATTTATGTTCCCTTTGTTAGTTCACTATCAATAAACTGTTTCAATCAAAAAACTATAAGATGATTTTACCATTATAATTATTATACAGTAACCTATTTTTCCTTTCAGTTTTGGGAATCATTTTCTCAAATATTTGGCCCACCTTATAGGAAAATCACTGTGTGTCTTTTATTAATCTGGACATCAACCTCATTTGGGTATGTATATATATATATATATATATATATATATATATATATTTATTTATTTTTATTTTTTAGATTTAGCATGTAACAAAAAATTCCTTGCGGCGTTCATGTGGAAGTTTATTGTTCAGTCCATTAAAACAACAACTTTTATTTTTTTATAAGTTCTTCTTACACGCACTTCTTTAGCATGGATATTTCTTTTGACTGGTTTTATTTTATTTTATTTGTTCCAACCAAGAAATGGAACAAATTGCTAAACCGTACATTTAACGTATCATAAAAATAAAGTGAAAATGTAACCAGATATATTAGCGAGGTCTGTACTCTCACTTTGGATAAAAGGCAACAAGAAATGTTCAGGTAAGATTAGCGTTAGTATAAACATAAAAACATTTCACAGTTAGGGAATGAACCTAATTGCTAAATACAAAAATGAATAGTCATACAACTATTCGTTTTTGTATTTCGTCTATCCATTTGATTTTATGTATAAATTCTCATTTTAGGTATAAATTTTCCTGAAAGTATTCAGGTAGTCTTATGGAGAAACACTGAATTATACATATATCAAAAGTTTTGCGTACCTTTAACTCTTAATAATGATCCCCGGTTTGCTCTACACAGAAAAGTGATAAAAGTTGCTGAGCTATATTACAACGTAGACGTTGAAATAATTCGAAAATTGTACGGATTACTATGTAATTTTGTTATATGTTTAATTGGAAGTTTTTCTTCCGTTCACCGCTTAGCTTCTCACATAGATTTGCATACAGTCTTTTTCACAATGTGGCTGAGTTAATTAGTCTCAGGCGAGAGTAGCTTGATGTGTCCCCCTCTCCCCGGAAGCTCGGATTTTTCGTCCAGAAAACAGTAACTCGACCACAGAACACACGCAGTTTATATTATATATGGCATGGCGCAACATGGCTGAGTTGCTGACGCGCATAAAACCCAACAACAACAACAACAACAACAACCTTATTATTCATTATTCACTAGTTTGACATAAGTTTGCTGCTTGTTGTAGGGTTTTAGGCGGATCAGCAGCTTAGACCATATTGCGCCGCACATAATGTCTGTAAATTGCGTGTGTTCTTATTATTATCATTATTAGCTATATGGTGCAAGGAAGCCTAAGGCTTATGCTGCACCAGCCAAAAAAAAATTTCCAAGTTACCCTGAGAGAGAAAGAGTGTGAGAGACAAAAATAGAAGGGAATCAGCAAAAAAGAGAAGAATGATGATATCCAGCTCAGGACCCTGGGTGTGCCAAGCCCATACACACCAGATGTGAGCCCCTGCTTTGCTGTTTGCTGGACGAAAAACCCGAGTTTCCAGGAAGAAAAAACCATGATACCCTAGCCTGAGGTTGACTAACTCAGCCACGTTGTGAAAAAGACCCATAAAATTGTGCTACCCACGAGAGCCATAAGTTTGTTAATAGAGGCCATGTGTCGCCTAATGAAAAACCAATATGTTTCGAAACAGCTCTCACAGATGGCCTCGAATTTTAAATAAATAGTGGATTCACCTTTTTTTGATAATGCTATTCGTATTAAAACGATATTATCAATTTAGGATGATTCGTTGATACGATGCCTTCTGCGATAATATGATAACGCCCAAGCCTCCAAGACTAAAATTCAATTTTTGGCACTAGAAGAAGCAAAGTGATTCTCAAGACAGTGATTCCCAAGGCTGAGTATAGATTTCAAATTGTGCATAAAATTTTCGAATGCGTATAGCTTTCATAAAGTCGAAACAGCCTTTAATATATCCCTATATATATTTTTAAATATGTAATTAATATATTCCGATTTTAAAACATCCATTTACTGAAATGTGAAAAGGTTGTTGCTAATATTTAAAATTAAACATTTTAGAATTACATTTTGATTTTGGTGAGCACTGGTTCTTGTTCTCTCTGTCTTGCCCTTGCTTATAAATATTGAAAACTGTAGACTGTAACCTAAAATCTCCTCAATTATTTTACAGGTTCTACGGGTTATCTATTTGGTTTCCAGAATATGCCAATCGACTGGACAACGATCACTACAACAGCAGAGCGGTAAAGAAAGTCAGTCTCCATATACGTGATACAACCTACAACAGCAGCCTGGAGAATACTCACTTCTACAACAGTATGTTTACTCATGTGAAATTCTGGCGTATGTTGTTAAACCACTGCTCCTTTCATAATTGCACTTTCACCAACTGCACGTTCAGCGACGTCAGATCTAGTAGAACCTTCTTCAGCGAATCAAATTTTTATCATGTCACCTTCCTTGATACTGACTTTCATGAATACAAATTTGAGCGATGCAAATTAACCAACTGTAATTTTTTGAGCACAAAAGGAGGATGTGATATTGACTTTGATATCAATTTCAAACTGTCCGAACTCTTTCTGGAGAATCTCATAGCCCAGCTTGCAATAATACCAGGTACAGTGATATCATCTTTCATCCTGGATCACGTTGGTCGTGTTAAAACTATGGGTATGTATCTGCAAAAGAGTTATTGGTATCTTAATACAAAAGTGTGCAAAAGTAATGTCATTAATTTTATGAGCTGATGATTACATAAAGCAGTGAAATTTTTCTCATTCGAATTGTTTTTGAGTTTCCAAGTTGTTCTTTAGTGACAAAATTATGAACTACATTACAATTCACAAAACAGGGTTGGAAAATAAACTGTTTTCTATCTGTAATATCTACTTGAAACCAGAATATAGTTCAGTTTATAATTCCAAGTCTAAAATAAACTACATGAAAACAGTACAGTTTTCATAGTGTGTACAATACTATGTATACAGGGTGTTTCAGTTAAACGTTTCAGAACTTCTAAGAGGGGTAGGGTACATCCTGACAACTCGAAATCATATAGCAATGTGGGGGCGGAAATGCTTTCCTGAAGCGGTCTTGTACACAGAAGCACCATAAAAAGAAAAGAGACCGTAAGTGAGAAATCGTTTTAATAATACATGAAAAGAAGCAAAAGGTACATGGATTAAAGTAAGTGTTCGAAGTTTCTTCAACCTCGTATTGCTTTCGCACAGTGGTACCTTGGAAAATGTGCTACAAATCCCCTTTTTCCTGCTGAAGTGTTGTTTTCCGATGAGGCATCCTTCACAAGGGAAGGAATTTTCAACACGCATAACGACCAAATCTGGGCGGTCGAGAACCTGCATGCAATACGACGTCGTGCAGCACAGATTCGATTTTCGGTCATTGTATGGGCCGGTATTATGGGAGATCACCTCATCGGACCTTACCTGTTACCGTGTCATCTAACCGGACCTATCTACTTGATCTTTCTGCAGCAAGTATTGCCACAACTTTTGAGAGATGAACAGATTTCTGCATCGACGCAACAGACAATGTGGTTCCAACACGATGGAGCCCCTGCCCATTATAGCGGAGATGTTCGTAACTACCTGGATGTCACATTTGGTCAACAGTGGATCGGACGTGGTGGTCCCGTGCGTTGGCCTGCTCGGTCACCCGACCTATCATGTCTTGATTTTTATTTCTGGGGTCATATGAAATCGCTAGTTTATGACACCCCTGTTGACAATGCTGAGGAGCTGGTTGCAAGAATCGCAGTAGCTGCCGAAGAAATTCGAAATTCGCCTGGAATATTCCAGAATGTTCGGATGTCCATGCGTCGGAGATGTGAGGCGTGCATTGTAGCCCGTGGAAGAAACTTCGAACACTTACTTTAATCCATGTACCTTTTGCTTCTTTTCATGTATTATTAAAACGATTTCTCACTTACGGTCTCTTTTCTTTTTATGGTGCTTCTGTGTACAACACCGCTTCAGGAAAGCATTTCCGACCCCACATTGCTATATGATTTCGAGATGTCAGGATGTACCCTACCCCTCTTAGAAGTTCTGAAACGTTTAACTGAAACACCCTGTATAGTGAAAGTTTATGACTAGTTTTGAACTCTAAGTAGTGCAGTACTTTAAAATTGATTGCCGTTACGAAGTACTTAATTTTCAATCTGTACGCATTAAAAATGACACTCCATCTTGTTGAACAAAGATGGCAAGCTAGTTAATTTAGTACAATTGGTAAGTTTAATTTGTTTATATTTTAGGTGTCTCATTTTTCATGGCAAGTGTAAGCACTTTATTTCTTTGGATGGTACAGAGTCGTACTTCAGTGATAGCGTTCGAAGCAATCTTTAATTTTGTTGCAGTAGCAGGCTGGAATGCTTTAGATGTCATCACAACTGAAACATATCCTGTTACTGTTAGGTAAGACATTTTTTTTATCACTACTGTAATTATATTTTTACTCAAAATATGTCACTTTAATAAAGAGCGGGAATAACTTCTTACCACATTATGATTGTTATGGAAAACATATGAAAGGAATATTACAAGAATTTAGTGAACAAAATGCCTTTATTAAATAAATAATATACGATGTAATTTGATTAAATTAAAATATAAATTAAGCGTGGTATAATCAATTAATACTGAGCTGGGTATCATCATTTGTTCTTTCTTCTACTTTTCCTTCTACTTTTGGCTCTCTCTCTCAGGGTAACTCAAGGAATGTTTTTTTTTTTTTTTTTTTTGGCTGTTGCAGCATAAGCCTCAAGCTTCCTTGCGACATATAATAATAATAATAATACAATACAATACAATACAATTTTATTTATCAAGAGAATTCGTTTACAATAAATGAACTTGTTAAGAAAAGTAAATTTCTTGACAAGTTGTAGTTCTTCCTTTACAAGTTTTGTACAAATTTGTTATCTTACAGAAAAGACTATGAAGTCATTACACATAGCATATTCCACACTGTAAACAGAGGTAGTTGATCTGCATATCAATTCTAATCTACTGTGTCATTGAGTATCAAGAATTTTCTTATTAGGAATTTTAATTTGGAGATGGGATAACTCCTCCTGAGCCTGAAATCAATGCTAGCCAACAAGTTGTTTATTATATTCATTGTGTGCCTATCTCCAAATCTATTTAGTATCCTAGGGTGAGGCAAAGTAACTGCTTTTGGGTTCCTTAAATTATGTGAGACATTTCTTTGCAGATTCGACTCTTCAAAAATAGTGTTAAGATTTTTTTAAGAATAGATTTAACTTCAGTTTTTGAATTGGATACAATATTTTATGTTTCAACAAAAATTGCCTTCTCTTATTCAGGTCATTCCAAGAGTTTGTCCCCATTAAAAGTTTCAGAATCCTATTCATTAAGTTGTCTATTGCCCTTATTTCTGTTTTATTTGCTCGTGCCCATATATTTACTAAATAATTGAGTTGGGAGTCCACTAATGCATAATATAAGGTTACTTTTGTTCTAAGATTTAACTTATTCTTAATGTAGTAGAAAAAGTACACATAAAATCTAATTTTTTTGTACAAGTTTGTTATATGCATTATCCAACTTAGACTGTAGTCGATCCATAACCCAAGGTAACAATGATTTGAGACTTCTTCCACAGTTAGACATTCGCAATTCTGGAAATTCTGTTCATGTAGGCAATCATGTTTGTGCAATTTGATAGAGGGTTGAATGTCCAAGGTTTGATGAGGAGGCCTTATTACCAAAAATTTAGTTTTTTCAAAGCTGAGTGCTAATTTATTATCGTGCAGCCAAGATTGTAAATGTATTGCATCCTGTTGTAAATCATTCGCCATTTTTGTTAGGTCCTTTCCTATTGTATATAAGATTATATCATCTGCATAAATTTTTATAGAGTTCTTAATTACTTCGAATATGTCATTTATATAGATGTTGAACATGATTGGCCCAGCATGAGTGCCCTGAGGTACTCCTCTCTTTACATTATAAGATTTCCCCTTTGTATTTTCTACTTCTACTGTTATTTTTCTCTTGGTTAAATAATTTGCTAGTAGTTGATTGAGTCTTCCCCTTATACCATATTTCAGTAATTTCTGTTGCAATATTGGGATATCAATTAGGTCATATGCTTTGGTCAAATCTATAAATAAAATCAATATGCAGTTATTGTTGTTTAAATGTAAGTTTAGAGAGTCTATTAAGTTCTCTAATAATGTCTGTGTGCTCTTGCCCTTCTGATATGAGAATAGAGAGTTGTTTAACAGTCCATATTGATGTAAATATTTGCTTATATGGGAAAATATATAATTTTCTATTATCTTATTTAAAACTGACTGTATTGTTATTGGTCTGTAGTTGCAAAAGTCATCTGGTGGTCCCTTTTTATATATAGGAATTATCTTAAATGACAGTAAGTTTGTAGGATAGCTTCCCGACTCTAACATCCGTGCTATTAGCTCTCCCAAGAGAACAGAGAACTGTTCTTTGTTTCTCTTTACCTCGGTTACTGTAATACAGTCCAGTCCATAAGATTTCTTGTTCTTTAATTGTTCTATAATTTTAAGAATCTCAGTATAATGTGGAGCTAAGACTACACAAGAGTTCATTATCTGAGGAAGCCTATCTTGTTGAGTAAAGGAATTTTGGCAATAATGTATTAAATATCTGTTGAGATCTAATACAGCTTTGGCAAACCTATTTGCAGCCTCATATTGTTTGTTTGCACCAGAAATCTGTTCTACTAGTGTTTTAATTTGGTTTCCCCTTGACCTTTTCTTCCTTGTACTTAACATGTTATTTATAATGCTCCATTTATCCTTTTGTGTTATCTGCTTATCCATGAAAAGATGATTGTAATAAGTGTTTTTTTGCTTTTTTATCATACCTGTCACTTTATTTCTGAGTGTTTTATAATTGTAATAATAATAATAATAATAATACTGTCTCATATTAAACAGATGCAACAAAAAATTAATACTTCAGAGGCTCCATCTGCTAAGTGCAACGAGCCGATTAAATTAAAACTATAATATTTAAAACTGTAAAAATAAAATCAAAATTAATAAATAAGAGCCAGTAGTTACCCAGGGAAGCACGAGGGCAAGGGAACCTACAAAGATAAGGCTCATATGCTGCCTGAAATATCGCAAGGAAAGCCCAACCCTGCACTGCCCATAAACAGACACTGACACCTAAGAGAAAAAATCGGGAAATTGAATGGTGGATGCTCTGATCAAGTTGTTCCTTTGGCTCTCCAAAACCTTTTGTGTTAATTTTCTCTTAGGTTCGCTTATGGGCAGTGTTATTTCAGAGATAAGTTGTGGCTTATCTCTGCTACTCAGGGGAAGATTTTGCCTGTTTGCTGGACGAAAAACTTGAGTTTCTGGGAATTAAAACATGTAGACCTAGCCCGAGATCGACTAACTCTGTCAGATTGTAAGAAAAGCCCATAAAAATTCTTCGCCTCATTAATGGGATTCGAACCTAGCCATTTCCCACCTGGTGAAGGGAATACAGTGATTATATCCATTGTGTTGTCTGCGAAAGCTCTAATGGGATGAACAGCCACAAAGTTCCTTTGGGTGTGTGTATGGGGGGGGGGGGAAGCTCCAAAGTAACTAATGTATGAAAAACCTGAGTTTTCGGGAGGAAAACTTTATACGACTCTTTCCTGAGACCGATTAAATCAACCTCATTGTGGAAAAAAAAAAAAAAAAAGGATAAAAATTCCTTGTGACATTGACGGAATTCGAACCCGAGCATTTTCTAGACAGAAAATTGATATCTTCACAGTCAACAAAAATAATAATATCTTTCTTAACAAAAATGTATTAATTGCTTCTTTCTTATGCAAAAACTAGATTGCGTAGAAGAAGCATGTTTTTACAGACTGCTTTACGATAAATGACTGATACTGAAACAGTCCATAGTCACTTAACTCGAGGATGTCTCGGAAGAGAAATTTATCTGTTGCTGTGAAATAGTGAACGACAGAAAGGATGGAAGTCGGCCAGTCACTTGCAGAGATCACCGAAACGTCATTTGCAGACGCTGACAGAGAGTCCAGAGCTGTAGGGGCGTTTGTGACAATTTACGTGAAAACAACTTATGTAGCAGTTCTACCCAATAGAGCCTTCGTAGGTAACGCAGTGGATATAATCACTGTATTCCCCGCACCAGGTGAAAATGGCTGGATTCGAACCCCATTAATTACTCGAGGAATTTTTATGGGCTTTTCTTACAATGTGACCGAGTTAGTCGATTTCGGGCTAGGATTGCATGTTTTTATTCCCAGAAACTCAAGTTTTTCGTCCAGCAAACAGGCAAATCGACCACAGAATACGCTCAATTTATAAACACAATACAGGGTGTTTCAAAAATGATGGTCAATAATTTAAAGGTGAAAAGTACAAACTAAAATAACCAAAAAAGTCCCAGTGAACATCGGGCCGCAAATGAACCGTTTTCGAGATAATGCACATTTTCTGATAAGATCTGCCACTGACCATTGGAGCACTAGTTTAGCTAAAAGCTGTGAATCCTTTGCTAAGGGTGGTTTTATTAAACATAAGATAATACAGTGCACTGTCGTTGGCTTTACCATACATGAAGTGCATGTCGGCTTACTCTTCATTGCTGTAACCTCTCTCCATGTTGACTATTCTTTGACAAGTACTAGTATGCCTGCTACGTCTCAGCGCATTGAGAGAGGAAAAACGGAGAGAATGAGCATAACCTAAACAAACAAGTCAGTGGTGGATCCCAACTCTGTACAGTTCACCTTATCAGTGCTGGATCCCAACTAGAAATGTGCACTATCTCGAAAATGATTCACTTAAGGACCCATGTTTACTAGACTTTTTTGCATATTGTAGCCTGTACAGTTCACCTTTAAATGTGGGTGTTTCAAAAGTGACCATCACTTTTGAAACACCCTGTATAATCTTCTGAATTCCACAAGAATAAGTGAGAGGTCTAACAGTTAATCACTCTTTGAATGAATCAGTTTTCGGAGGTCTAATCTGCAGTTATTCCCTCTCAATTTAAACTATGCTTGTATATATATATATATATATCCTTGTATAAGTCACTTAACTAAGCGTAAAAATTTCTTCGGCATTTAGCTTACTGAGATCGTTTAAAGTCTTTAACGCTTTGTTAAGGTCCACCGCATGTGACTGGTTGGTTTCCAAAATTAAAAGCAAGAGATAACATATCCAGGTCCATATTAATGCTGTAATCAAAAAATGTTAGAAATGCATTCCAATTCACGTTTTGTATATAACACTAGCAAAAAAGAAACACAAAGCAGTTCCCAATAAAATCTTAGATATATACGAATTTTTAAAAACAAAAGAGGTTTAATATGAAAAATTAAAACAATAAAACACTAGCCTACTCCATTTTTTCTCCTGGATCTGAACAATACGTTCGTTTATTGGCTGAGCAGAGCTGTTCAGAATAAGGATAGAGATATGCTGTCTGTAAATTAATAAACTGGGTTTTCTATGGTAAAATTCCTATGGTATTGGCTGAATAGAGCTGTTCAGGTATAGTTTTCTACGGTATTGGCTGAATAGAGCTGTTCAGGGATGGTTTTCTACGGTATTGGCTGAATAGAGATGTTCAGGTATGGTTTTCTACAGTATTGGCTGAATAGAGCTGTTCAGGATACGAATAGAGATACGGGCAGAGATATTATCTGTAAATAAGTGAAACTGGGCTTTATATTTTGTTTGCTTGTTTTGCGAGACGAAAATCCACGTCTTCATGGAGTTAAAACCAGGCAACTTGACAACTTCCCAAAGATTTACTAACTCGGCCTCGTTTTGAGAAAAAAAAAAAAAAAAAAAAAGCCAATAAAAGTTCCTACCGTTTTAACTGGAAGTATTTCTCAATTTCGGCTGGCGACAGAATCAAACCCTGGCCTTTTTCACACGGTGTCAGAGAGTAATGACAATGTCCACCTTATCTGGAGGACTCTATTCATGCTGGCGGATTTTTCGAACAGCAAAACAGGCAAATTGACTTGAGAATATACTCGATTTAAGGACATAATACACATTGGCAGATGAATTAGTTTTCGGACGGCCCTAATATGACACTTTACTTTAATAGCAGACATTATATCCTTCCCAATTATATAAGTTTATCTCGAAAGCATCTTATCATAATTCGCTACAGCCCTGGACGTGCCTGAATACCTGTATTTAACATAAAAAAAAAAAAAGAAAACTGATTATTATTTGTAAAATAATATTTAAAAGCAACGTCGATCTTATTTATATAACAATTCACTTTCTAATGCTTTTAAGTATAGTAATTGTTTTTTATGTCATCATTGATATATAAAATTTACCTTTTTTGTATAATTTCTTTTAATTAGAATTTCATTTTGATCATCTTTCAGAACCACAAGTTATGGATTTTTAAGTGCTATTAGCCGACTCGCTGCAATATTAGGAAATTTCACCTTTGGAAACCTTATCACCACCAGCAAAACCGCCCCAATCTTTACATCGGCATTAGTGCTCCTTATAGGGGCAGTAGCGTCATTCAAAGTAACAGAAACAAGAGAATTTCTAATGTAAAATATTAATAATATTCCACATGCAGGATGTTTACAGCCGGGGGAAAATTAACCCTGTGATATTTTTTTATTATTGATCATTGCTTCATAGCACTATAGTGGAACAAAATTTCTTGCTGATTTCAAGGATGGACTCATATTCAAAGCTTCATAAATAAACCTCATTTGCTGTATTTCTTTCACACTTTGGAGAACTTTCACTTTTTCTTGGAGAAAATCACTTTTGATAAACGTATCTACTCAATGCTATAGTGTTTCGTGACATTTCAAATGCAAATGCTTAGTATTAGCTTTTCAATTGGATGATTAAATTAAACATTTTTTCTTTTTACTGACCATAACACAATTCTTTTGAAACTTGATAAAATGCTTTACGCAAACACAATTAGAAACATTAAAAAAAAAAAAACCATTTGTAATTTCGTGGATATTTTAGGTGTAGCTAAATGCAGAAGATAAACTTTTATTAACGTATTGAAAGTTCCATTTCTAATAATGA
Source organism: Mastigoproctus giganteus (assembly GCF_048544385.1). NCBI lineage: Eukaryota > Metazoa > Arthropoda > Arachnida > Uropygi > Thelyphonidae > Mastigoproctus > Mastigoproctus giganteus. Next base: position 73,088,078 of record NC_143588.1, on the reverse strand, counting down.
CTTTTTAAGTAATTTGATAATCACGAAACATTTTATATCAGTTATCCTTAAAAAAATCCTTTAGGACCGCATTGGTAAACGCCTTCCACAAATCAGGAAATAAATGCAATTGATGATAAAAACGCACACTACACCTACTATAGTCCATTTATATGTCTTTCTTCGGTTCTTTCTAGTCAAATTTCACATGTTTCACAAAGGGATAGGTAAACATTTCGAACCATAACACTTATGCAACTTTACATTCTTTCTGTAACTTATTTCGGAAGGTCATTAATTTTGTTATATCATTTGATACATTTACTTAATAGAATAAAGGCAAGATCAGAATTAAGAAAAGTTCGTTACTTCATAATTGATGTAAAGGGAATTTTTGATTGCGAAATATGGAAGGTATTATTTTCCCTTGTTCAATTACTATTAATTTTAATGAGAAGAACTTTTCATAAATTTTTTTTATTATGATTCTGAGGACGGCTATATTAACCAGTTTTTGTGATTATTATACGTTGCATTTATGCTGAACTTTTAGCAAATCATATAACTATTGCATCTGGAAATGTTACGAAGCATTCACTGATAATGTAAGGGCTATTCATTTTAACCCAGTATTTTAGATTTAAACATGGCGCTTTTTGGTTAAAAGGTTTTGAAGGTTTTTAATTATCTTCGTCTGCAGTAGGAAAAAAAAAATTGTTGTAAGAAAAACACAATCTGTGAAAGTCATATTTTCCGACATAAACAAGGAAAGAAGCCGCAAAAATAATTTTTAATCTGTCCAAAGAAAGCTATTGTATAGTAGATACAACCTTCCTGGACAAATATTACAAATTTTATAGCTGCTTCGGACCTGTTATGTGTAACGGATATGAAGTTTGTTTTCATTTAGTTATAAACGAAACCAAAATTCTAGAACCATCACTCGATTTAGTGAATAGGTGAACGTATGCTGTTATAAATAAGAACCATAATCCAAAAACATTCCTCATAACTGATATGCAAAGCTGCCTAGAATTTATGTATATACAACGTTAGTATATATTTTGTATTGATTTAGTGTTAGTGGATATATTTAAGGGGAAACTGTATGTCTTAATAATATTGTCTGTATTGTTGAATTATGTTAATGTAACTTTCTGTTCACTTTAATTTCTAATTATATCCAATGTCTCGATGTGACCTTTTGATGTGCACTTTAACCATTTTATTATTTTGTTATGTTATATGTATTGTATATGTTTCATACAGTTTGATATCGACAAGCACTAGGCATATCTCACAACATAATCAAACATTACTGAATATTTTCTGTACAAAGGTACTTGTGATTGAGAATCATGGTGAGTACAACTGCCAGAGTGAATGTCGCATTAATCTAGAAACATGTAGAAAAGTACGAACATAATCAGAAATCTTTCTTGAGAAATTTGGGCTATCCTTTCTTCAGCATGCTTCTCATGCGCAGGAGGATGGCATACGAGATAATTATGAGATATACCCTAAAGAACGATAGTATAGATTTCTCAAAAGCATCATGATTGTATTTCTATAGTTATTAATAGTTGAGTTAAATATATTATGTATATTTAGCCGCGTCTTCGACCCATTTAACTGCTTTTAATCAAGTGAACCATCAGTTATTTTAAGAGGAATCCATAACATTAAAATTATATTCAAATAGGCTGCTAGCCATTGGATATCCTGCTAAATATAATATTAAACAGCAAAGCTTCTTTTAAGATGACTCACTTCTGAGAGCTTAGTCACTTTTAAAGGAGTTTTTCTGTGTCTTTCAACGACTTATATCTGAAATTATGTGAGTGATAATTTTCAGGTTGGTAATTTTCCTTGTCCCTAGGGGAATTCAACACGCCAACTGACCCTTCAACACACCTCCAATGTTACCTTACGAATTTATTCCAGAGATTAGTGGCATTTTCGGTCGACCTGGGGTCGTAATTAAGATTAAATATTGTTTACTATTAATTTCTATTAGTAATACTCATTATATGCGATTTCCATCTGGTAGTCTATTATCGTTGAAGCATCTAATGCAATAGAAACAGCATTTTCTAAGGAGAAATTTCAAATATTGTGTTATTAAATTCCGTTTCCTAATTACCTATCTAATTGAATTAAAAATAAGTTGCTTTCTGTATATAAAATGCCTATAAGTCTCTATAAATAAAATACCCATGCCTCCTATCTTTGCAGTTTATCGTGAAGATTATGTTGTTTACACTAAGCTGTAGCTGAAATTTTTAATCTAAGTGTGAGATGACAAACCAGCATAATGTTTGAATATATTTTATTCGTTGGTGTAACAGGTTATTTTCATTTTATATTCTAAATCTGTCCAAATATCTGTTTTGTCAGTTTTAGTGTAGGATATGGAAATCTGCCGAACTTATTCGCAAGTTTCAAGTTATGTGTTCGAGAATAGGTAGTTTTTTTTATTTTTTTATTAATATTAATAGGAAACCGAACTTGTTAGCCTGGTAGCAGGTTAGGGTTTCACTGAGCAGATATCTTTTCTAATATTTGCTCATTTAATCGTACTGATACTAGATCTTATGTATAGCTTAGCTTAATTTTCAGCACTCACCTCATAGTAATCCGCTTAGCTGGTGGAGGGTTTTACCACATACATAGTGGTTATAGTAGTTATAGCGGATTACTGTGAGGTGAGTGCTGAAAATTAAGCTAAGATCTAGTTATTACATTAGATCATAAGATCTAGTTATTACAAACATAAGATCTAGTTATTACATTACAGCACATAAAGACTTCTTAAAACAATCAAGAGTCGTACTGATACGTAATTTCATTCGTCGAAGTCCAAATTTAATGCCGCGAGTTCTTCCATTTTTTTTTTTTTTTAGTATAATTTAACGAATGAGCATTTAATTCGATATTAGGATACAGAACTTTATATTCTAGATTCATTTCAAGACTGTATAAATCAGTATTTATATTTATAGAAACATAAACTGTTTTTCATAAATTGTCAGCTATTTAAATAATATTTTATTTTATTATTTTTTTTATGGCGACTCTCAACAATATTGTAATTGCCTTCAAAATCTGGGAGGCTAAGCTATCAGAAATTATTACGGTATTTACAAACTGAATGATAAAGGAAATATAATTAAAACTACATTTTATTGTTCGTGAAAATTTAAATATTCTAATAACTTTTAAAATAAAAAAAAATCGTATAATTTATTTGTATGAATTTCTCTTTCTTATGTTAACTGTAATTTATTTCAAATAATGTAAATACCTAAAGTATATTTATTATTAAAATGTATAAACATGACAGTTACTCACATTTGTATATATACAGTACAAATAAAGAAGTTTTCACTTTAAATTTTTGAATTAAATTTAAAATATGAAACATTATATTAAATGAACATAGTGTCCCTTGATGTACATACACTGCCTGTACAGTACTAAGCTGTTTTGGCAATTTGTGATTAGGAAATTGCTTAAAGTAAATATGTAAATAAATAAACAAATATATATATATATAAATATATACTCTCATATAAGTCTATAAATTCTGTACACATTATGATCCTGTACATACACTATCACTTGTAGTAACGCACACTTATTAATAGCTCAAGATTTCATATAGTTTGTACTCAGTGATGGATGCGTTAATTTGTATTCTGTTTGTACGTGTGTATATGAAATCGTTTATTTAATTAATGTATCTTATAATTCAACAAGTTTGTTTAGCTATATTATTATTAACAATTTTCCAAAAACAAGAAAAAGATGTGCTACAATTTATTCACAATTATATAAACTTGCTATATAATTGATGTCTGCTTTCTGCACAAATAAGATAGCAAATGTTTATTATATTTTATTAAATCCGCTTTTATAACCTAACTGATGCATAACAAAGTGTATTTGAAAGTTTGTTTAAATATGGAATGTACAAAGGCCTTAGAACATCATAGTGTGAGAACTAGCATATATAATGAAGCCAGTTGACGTTAGTAATGATTAATAAATAATACATAAATAATATTTAACTCTGTTACTTATTAATTCATTACTAATATCAACCTGCATAATGTAAGACCAGTAAGAGGGATCCATGATATTAACTTCTCAAACAAGTATTTGTAAATAGATTCACTAAAAATATTCTACAATCACTGTTATTAAGTTCCAAATACTATTTTTATGTACAATACATATTTTTATTTCCTTAAAATCATTTTGGCATCTTTACATGTTTACGTATAGCAAACTTATTAGTCTAACGGAATTTTAACATTCACTTTCTGTCATCACTTTATTCCTTTCAACTCGGCAAAGTAAAGGCTAGTGGGTTAGTCTTTACAATATGGTACCTCTTCCGATGATCGTTGCGAGTAGTAGCAATACAGGCCTAACCCTCTCCTACTCGTTGCTTTCCTCACAGTGATTGGAAATTCTGATCTCTTCAGTATATGATACCTGTTTTAGTTAGTATGCTTAGTCCCGCTCCACATTGAGGCTGTTTTAAAATCTGAAAACGAGTTCCGGACCTTAAAACAGTGGAGGGGGAGGAATTCACTCTAACGCTAAATAAAAAGTAATCGGTGGGATAAGCTAGGCCTATCAATCACTGCTACTCGCAAAGATCGATCGGAAGGGGTACCAGATTGTAGAGACTAACTTATATTTGAAAAAGAAAACTTGAAATTAATTGTATGTTTCCATGTTTCACTAGCATGCCTATGTCAAATCGAACAAAATGATCAGTGTATAGATAGATCACACAATGACTATACTCAGTAGCCTAGCTACCCTTTTTCGGGCCCGGAGGCAAAGAACATGTTCAGGCCCCTTAATTAAAATTGCAAAAACAGGAGACAGCCGAAGACGCCAGGCCCATAAAGGGCCCGGGCCCGGAGGCAATTGCCTTACCTGCCTACATGGTAGCTACCCACTGACTATACTGCATTCTGCAATTTTCTCACAGTATCTATGTTCTAAGGACTTTAAAAATGTAATATTTGTACTATCATTTGTTTTAAGAACAATGTTTAAACTTTTGACCTTGTTTTGTGAAATAAAATAGCAACAGCAAAATTACTAACTGACAGGTGAATCAAAACTTAAAATATTTTTGATAGGTATCCCAATATGGCTATATATTCGTAGCTCATTATAGTACTAATAACGACATAATTTTAAAACTCATACTCAAGGCTAAATAACATTAAAAATTAAATAAAATATCTCTCTCTGCTTAGAATTGTATTAATGAAATTTTTTTAAAATGTTATATATTAAAAATAATAAGCTTTATTATTTAAAATTAAATTCATTATTAAAACCAACCATTTTGTAATAAAGGTAATTTAATGATGTATATGATTTTTAATTATTTTAATAACATAAAAATTAATATTACTTTATTTAGTAGTCTTACACGTTATTCATTTAAACAAATATAAAATTTTATCAAATAATAAGCATTCTAAATTTATTTCCTTAACATTTAAACTACTCCTATAACGTTGATAAAAATTGTTTCAGAAATATGTTTGAAATATTATAAAAGAAATTTGAATAAATTTTAAAAAATTATAACTTAAAAATTGTGTTATTTAGTGTTAAGCGATATTTTCCATTGTATTCTTTATTGTTCCAACGTGCACCTCTTATCAAATTCATTTACTGAATTTCATGTCTTTATATCAATAATCAAATTAAATAATCTAAGCTGCTTTTTTCTTGCAATGACAACCAGTCTCCAGTATTTGTGCTATTATGTATTTCAGCTCCTGTAAATTCCAAGATGTGGAAACATTAAGGTATTAATTTTGTGATGTATGACGTATGTTTAATAGTTTTGAACTGTGAGATTATATCAATAGTTTTACATATCATGAGGTTCTGCTGCTCAAGATGCAGTCGAGGTGTAAAAAAGAAAAAAAAAAATTAGCTAGGATTTAGAATGAAATAATTACACTCAAAGGTGACATCAAAGAGTTTCATCAGAATAAAATCAACATGGCTAAATAATCATGTTATTCTTCTGCAAAATGGAATGGTTATGCAAAGTCGTAGGCTCAATTTATTGAATGATGGCATTGTTCATGTTACTATCATCAGTTTTCGGTTAATCGAAGTTTGATCGAGATTGCTTTAAACGGACTTTATCGACTATGTTTAAATGCAAAACTGCAAAGCGTACATCCATAGTAATGGCCTTCTCTCGGCTTATAAAAAGATATGGTAAAAATTACCAAATATTTCGGATATGACGCAGTGTCATAACATTTCATACATGTATTTTCAATATTTAAGCAACCCCTTCACTTCACTTTGAAACCTAAAAATTCAGAATATGACACAATATGTTATAATAAGCAGTAGCAATGATTACGCGAACTCCTCTGATCCTGGTGGAGCCATACTGGAGTATAAAAGAAAATTTTATAGTGAAGCTGCTCAGAAAAAAAGAACATAAAGTAAAACTCCTGGGAATGTTAGGCCTCTTTGAAATACTGGCTTAACTACTAATGAATAAAATTATAACAAAATATTTGGCTTAAATGGTAAAAAAAAACAACGATATGATAAAATATTGGATTGAAATTTCCTGAAGTTTCACATCTTTGAAATGGTGCTAAGAGAAAGCATATCAATATGGTTGCAAAAACAACACAATCCATGTTCTAACGACAGTGGCCAACTATTAATATTATGTATTATGGATATTTTTAACTTTTTATATTTCTGGAAAAACAGGGCGGATGTCTTACGTATTATGAACTAAACGTAAAAATCAGAAGGGCTTAAAAAAATACAAATTAAAATACAATTTATTTACGTTTTACTTATTCATTTATTTGAAAACACATTGATAATACAACCAAAATGGTTATTGTTGTTGTACAATTAAAAGAAATAGGAAATCCTGAAAGAAATTGCTCAATCGTGTTCAATTAGTTGCTTACCTGACTTTCCGCCATATTATGATTGTAACTTCTCTTGTTATGGACATAATAGGTGAGTTTATTCATACAAATATCCTTTTCAACACAATTGCCAGTTTGTTGTTACAAATAGCCGTTCAGAGATATAATTTATTATTTTAAAGAAAAACGAATACATTTCTTTATCTTTAAGAAAAATATGACCAAAAAGGAACACGATTGGCATTTGGCAACTCTACCTAAACAGCATTCTAAAATGGAATGAGATTTTTAAAAGTATTGAAAAAACATGTCTGCAATTTTATGATTTGATCAGCTTTCGCTGCAAATTACAATGTATTTTTTTACTTGTTTTAACTGTCAAGTTTGGTTCAAATGTAATTACAGTATTTAAGCACGTAATTCAGAAGAGAACAAACAATGTCTCATATCTAGCCTATGAAAGGTATAATGCCTAAACTTTGCTTGCAGTTTTACTAGAAATTTAGAAAAAAAAAAACGTTTGTGAAATAAATCTGTGTATGATTTATGACATAGTAATATTTTTACGTTGAACAAATTTAGTTGTCTCGATAATAAACTTAGGCTGCTCCAAATGGAATTTTGTCCATACTGCTATTGCATAACATTGGGACTCTTCATAGCCATACTTCAAAGAGCAACATCGGTATAACTTTGAAAAAAATGAGAGTTTGTTGTTACAAATATCCTATATGTTAGGAAGTAGTACCTTATTTGGCTGCTATTTATAGTAACTAGTATTTTCACCCTGCATGAGGCAGATAAATCCGTTCCCTTACCTTTCTACAAAATGTTATCTAGTAGGTACGTAGAATAACATATCGCTGTTTACAATTACCCTTGAAAAAAGTATTGCGATGAGTTGTTATAGACAAGTGTATATTGCTTAACGTCTTGCTCTTCTACAATCAAAAGCATCTTTATTTGAGGTGCTGTATTTTACCGTCCGCGATAGTGTAAATAGAGATTACCTTCTGGACTACATTTATTGTATGATTGCGTAGTATTGTGCAATATCATGTTTCTGCTGCAGTGTTGTGTATATGCGTATATCAGGTTATAAGAAGAGTACCAACAGTGTGCATATACAAAGCCTTTGTATATATATATATATGTGTGTGTGTGTATATGTGTGTATGACTTCGTTGTACATCTGGATGTCATAGCACCTGCTTGAAAAGTAATTTTGAAAGTGATCACTGACATGCCAATTCATTATTTATTTCAAAGTGTATTGTTAGAAATGTATAGTTAAAATGAATAAATGAATGAATAATATGTATAAAGTAAAGCAGAGTTCATGATATTATTTTAAAAATTACATAATTTCCCCTCTCATTAAATTTTCCTTGAAAAAATCATCTAAAAATAAATTTAGTTCCATTTTATTATTCCGTATGATATGTAGGCATCGAATAGTTTCTCAATAAAAATTGTAGCACCAAGTAGTTTCTCAGTTTTGCTGTTTGCATCCTATATGCAACTATAATTTTCGTACTCTCAACAGAACAGCAATAAATTAATGGTTAAAGAATTATTTCATTTCCATTTCTGTGAAGATTTAGGCGAAAATAAGGATCGCGATGTGAGCAATACCATATTAAAGGACTATAGAAGACAATCCCCTTCACTCTCTTTTCTCACCTCAGAAAAAAAGTCCAGTGCAATGCCCATTGCCTTGTTTAATTTCTAACATTGGGGAAAGGCATTAGAAACCTCCTTCATATGGAGCTCCCGATTCCTTTTGATATTAATCACATCACTCTTTATCTGATATAAAAAAACAGAAATAATAATAAATAGGAAATAAAATAATTCCTGTAAATTACTTAATACCCAAAAATAATGTAAATGTTAATCATGTCGGTATGTAGAAACACTGATATTTTATTTATCTTGCACTTCTAGACTTATGCTTCATAACATCAAATCACAGATTTGAAAGTGATTCTCTGAAATAATGAAATATACTGACTTTCATAACGTTTTTTCAACAAATTAAAGTGATCTTATTCAAAGGGGCAATTTGCAGTGGATATCCTATTTTAGAAGATATCTACTGCAAACTATCGATTTAAATATACTGTAATGCTTAAATTTTTTTACTGAATTAGAAATATATTTCGAAATAAGGTTATAAATTCAGATCTTTTGAATGTTAAGAGCCTAATGAAGTTTATAGACTTTAGTAATAATTCAAAGTCAGTTTTCAATTATTTTTAGTTTTTAAGCGCTTATGACCTAATTACACTAAATTTACCTTCAGGACCCTTTGCCAGAACCAACCGTCACACCATATGAGCTGATGACAACTCTCCCTGTTTCTTGGTTATGAAACTAAGACAGTCTTAGCGTTTGACAGTCAAGGAGTGAGGAATTATCAGCTCATTATATCCTATTATTGTTAGTCTAATAATAGGATCCAGCAAGGATCCTGAATGTATACCTTAATTTGATACCTTTGTATCAAATTTAGTGTAATTCGATTCACCACTAGTATAACTTGCAACTGCACAGGTGGGTTGCAACTTATACGGCTGGCCTCTACGCACATCATGATATCTTTGACGAGTTAAAAAAACAGGTAAACTAGTCATATTTTTATCGACATTGTAGTTAATACCTCTGAAGACAGTAAGATTCAGTCAACGGCATTTACTCAAACAAGTGTTTCTCTAAATGAGAAGCAGGAAGTAAGTGGTTAGTGTTTCATGAGTTATATTGAAACAGATAATAAGTTTGTTTATTTGTGGAATTGCTAATAAACAAGTTATACACATTAATTGACCTGTCAATGTCTATTGTCCTTGAAAAGGATTCCTGCAATGTTTATGCCAGAAATGGATTCGTAAATCGACCAAACCACTTTGCAATAGATAAAAACTTTGTTTCCAGAGTTTGGAACAGATTTGTTCGTGAATCTTAATGATAATAGTGCTTTCGATACAAAAGTGTTGAACAACCTAAAAGTTTTTGCGAAAGTACATCAATATCGTTGTGATGAAATGTATTAAAATGTTGAGTGCTTGTTAATTACTGTGACTGTTTCTCAAAAGAGACGTATATGAAAAATAGGCAGCTTGTAATACGTTCTACTATCATACAATTCTCTGACGAACTATGAACGCACAAAATACCATTTTTATTTAGTTATTGCTAAACACACCTACGTATTAATAAATGATCAATACATTCCAAGTTCTAAACAAGCTTCTAACAAAATTATATCATTTAATTACAAAATTAAGATCATTTGTATCCAAAGCTATTTTTAATCACCATTTCTTTCCAAAATCTTGACAAAACTGCCAGTATAAAATTTAAAATCTGACACTGTTTACTGGAAACAAATAAAAATTATATAGAATATCGAAAGAAACAATGCCTCACAAAAGTTGATAGTGTTATTTTTATTATATTTTGAAACTACGATACAGGTGGATGTCATGGAGAATTTATATTTATTTTAACTCTATTTATATATAGCTATGTGTATAGGTCTAAATTTTAGTTTATAATAATCTCCTCAATGCATAGAACTAGCTTACCAAAGAGAAATTGCTTATTAAACTGGTACAGCAGGCACAGTTCGACTATTTTTCCCTCAGAACTAAATAAATATATTTGTTATAGATGAAATAAATGAATCTATCGAATTAGAATAAATAACATGGATATCCCTTGATTTTAGTTACCAGTTGTTAATTATTTTTTTTATATATATTCAGCCTGGCTTGCACTAACGTTGTTTTTATATTGAAAGTAGGCGTAATGAACAAATATATTAATATATTTAAGGATTTCGTCAGACAAAAGAGCTACGTACTTTTAGCACATTATGCAACTTTGTACTACAAACTACAATTAGCATTTTCTAATATACTTAGACATTCCAAGACGATCAAGGAAATGTGTTTTTACTGAATTTTCTAACCGATTTCATTTTTTATCATCCATTCCAACAATTATTATCCAATGAAATTCCTATCCTGAAAGCACTCTTGGATAAAAACTGTTTCGTTTACTTCAAAATGCTGTTTCAATGTTCCAATAGTATTACGTTTTTTATTAAAAATTTCTAATAATATGTAATTATACCTTCAATACCCATGAATCTTTGCTTTCCTTTATTGTTTGAATAGTATTAGTATTTTGCACTATGCAATGCACCTAGCACAATTTGAAATGTTTTTATGCAAAAAAAAAAAAAAAAGAAAAAAAAGAAACAGGCCATTTTGTGTATGGCACAGTGGATATCATTCTGTCCATCAAACCATTATATAGCCAAGTTAATGCAACCACATATGTACATAAAGAAATCTGTGAGAATTTTGTATATTAGAATATATCAGTATATATTCTTTAGGCACAGTTTTGATCTAATTTTGCAATGTGTTAGTCCTATCATTTCTGTTATGCAAAAGACGAATGATGAAAATAAAGACTGTTAAAGAATGATAATGTTGCATTGATTTATTTCTTCAAAAAAAAATCTCACTGGCACATAACAGTTTTTAATCAGAAGATTACATTGCTTATTTGCTTATTTTTATCACATGATTCGTTTAAATTAAACTGCATAAACACCATTAATCTACTATAATATCTAAAATAAAGGCAATCCCTGTTGTTTTCATAAACTACATAAACACGTTAATAGAGAAGATTAATTTTTTATTTGTTGTATTACTGATATAGCTAATACCTTAACGTAATGCATTGTGGGGGAAATAACCAATGTAAAAATAAACACTGTTGAGTTTAATGTATTTTAATTTGCACATTGGTCAGAGTTGTGATTTTTCCACGGAAAAATCAAAACTAAAAATAAAAATTCTTCCAAGACAGAAAACGTTAGTTTTTTTTTTTTTTTTTTCCTTTTGTAGAACAATTAATTTGCGCCGTATGTATGATGTGGTGAAAAGCAGTACTACTGTGAAAGCCACGAAAAGTGTTTTGTATTACTTATATAAGTGTTGTTTTGTCCTAACGTTTGGCTGTGGTACCCCTAGTAGGATCCCACGTTACCGCACACCACTGGGAGGTAGCGAGGGTTGTCTATTATTCGCTGGCTGATCTCTGCCAGGGTTGCCATGACCTTCTTGGACAGAGACCTAAAAAAGAAAAGAAAAGAAAACGGAATGGGGAGGTAAAGAGAGGGGATGTAGATGAAAGCATTCTCCTCGTCTGGCAGTGGAGCACGTGAACAGATTGGACCGTGACTTTCGTAAAAACAATTCAGGTTATAATGCGCTTGTTTGCCGAACTTATAAACTGTACGAGGGGTTGAAAAGTTTTTAGCCCAATATACATTGTAAATGTTTTCGTGAAAGACAATATTGCCAGTCTACGAGAAATTATCTACTATTATTTTCTCGTAATGAAGGCAGATTACGAGAAATCTTTGGCAAAGGATGCTAAGAAAAACAGCAAGAACTTCTTTAGTTATATAAACTCAAGAAGGAAGGAGATGGATCAGATTGGTCCACTTGATATCGATGGTTCGAGTGTTGATGATCCGGCTCAGATAGCTCATAATCTGAATGAGTATTTTTGGCATCTACATTCACACATGAGGAGTTATTAATGGAGGTGAATGCCAGAAGTTTATATCAAACTGTAACACGGTGCTTAATGATTTTGTAATAACTGAGAGCAAAGTGGAGGAGAAATTGTTGAAGTTAAACATAAGAAAGGCACCCGAGGTGGGTGGGATTTATCCAGTTATATTAAAGGAGGCGGCAAAGGTAGTAAGCAAAGTTAGCAAACCCTTGCCCATAATTATGAGAGCATCCTTGTACTCGGGGGAGATCCTCACGGACAGGAGATGTGCAAATGAATAGCCAATTCACAAGGGGGGGGGGATCTAAGGGTGGCACGAGTAATTACAGACCAGTTAGTTTAACTTCTGTTCCGGGGAAAATAATGGAGTCACTGGTTAAAGATGCATTGCAGGATCATCTAGACAACGGTGCAGTAATAATTCAGACACAGCATGGGAAAGTCTTGTCTGACAAATCTGATTGGATACTATGATGTGGTTACAAAGGAACTGGATGCAAAAAATAATTTTGATATCATATATTTGGATTTCAGGAAAGCTTTTGACACTGTTGCGCATGAAAGATTATTGAACAAATTGGAGCAATATGGTATTAAGGGCAAGTTGCTACAATGGATAAAAGGGTGTTTGAGTGGGAGAAGACAGAGTATTCATCAATGGAAGCTGCTCTTCGTGTGCTAATATTATTAATGGAGTCCCCCAGGGTTTGGTGTTTGGCCCACTGTTGTTTTCAACATTTTTTTTTTTCAATGATATTGATGAAGGTGTATCAGGCTTAGCGTCAAAGTTTGCAGATGATACAAAGGTTGGCAGGGTTGTTAATGACAGTAATGGCAGTGTGCTACTTCAACAGGATGTAGAAAATTTGGGCAAATGGACTGAGAAGTGGCAACTGAAGTTTAACATCGACAATTGCAATGTGCTGCATATGAGTAGCAGTAACCCCAGAGTAATGAACCAACGGTGTGGTACTACACTTATGGTGGTAGAAAATGAAAAATACCTGGGAGTAATTGCGCAGTCAGATATGAAGTTTTCTGAGCAGTACAGATGCACTGCCAGAATATGTCATGGGGTATTGTCAATGATATCCAGGAATTTTGCTAGTAGGGAAAAGGAGGTGATCATCCCTTTGTATAAGGCAACTGCCAGGCCACGCCTTGAATACTGCACACAGGTCTGGATGCCTCATTTTGGGAAGGATTTAGTTACTTGAGCGTGTACAGAGACGGGCAGCAAGATTGGTGAGGGGAACGAAGGTGTCCTCTTACCAAGAAAGGCTTAAGTTCTGCAAATTGCAGCTGCTGGAGACTAGGCACCTGCGAGGTGATCTGATTGAGGTGTAAAAGGCCTTGAATGGGTTGAACACGCTGAATTCTGATGGGATTCTTCCACTCGCTCAGATTACGGCCCTAAGGGGGCATAAATTCAAATTGAGGAAAGACAGTTGTAGGATAGACATGCAGAAATTTGCCTTTAGCCAGCGGGTGGTTAATTGCTGGAACAAACGTCCATCTGTCGTTGTAGAAGTTGATAGTTTAAATAAATTCAAGGAGTAACTGGAGAAACGTTTAGAGGGAATGGATGTGTGAAATTGTTTTTTTTTTTTTTTTTTTTTTGGCTGATGCTACATAACCCTTGCTTTCTTACATCACATGTCTCCATTACTATTACTATTATTATTATTAGTCGAGAAACTCTCTGACTATCGTACAGATATTCAGGATCGCACCTTCCTTGAGTTCCATGTAAGTGTTTCTGGGAGGCCTATTGCTGTTAGGTTCTTACGTAGGCTCCTTAGCACTATGATGGTGATTGACACGGTGATCAGGATGATTGTTTCTTGTCCCATATACCATGTAAGACCCAAAGTCTTACAAGTTAAATTAAATATAAAATAATTAAGGAAAGAATGCTAGGTAGGGTGATAATGTAAACCTTTCAAGAGAACACTTAAAGTCATAAAATTTAAGATAGTGGGTCACGTTAATGGAACTGAATTAAGTAGAGTTTGTACTTAATGTAGAGACATTAGAGGGAGAAATATGATCGGCGTCCACTCCCTAAGAGCAAGCGAAGATAGCTAGATGGACCAGTGGGTGGTCAGTGGATGGCGAGGGACGAGAGACGGAGTGCTCACGAGAGGTCACAGTAGGGGCCAGCGGGGAGCGATCCTGATTTACCGTTAACAGAGAACGCTTGGTCAAATTTTGGGGCGAGGTAGGTCAAGTAAATGGACACAGATGTTCTGGATGGTTAAGGAGAGATTCTGAGATGCTGGGAATTTCCGGTGACCTTTCTCCTATTGCACGTCACGTGAAATAGGCAAGTGAGAATGGGATGATGATGGAAAAAGAGAAATGATTGGCTGTGGAAAGGAAAGGCGTTACTAAATTTTGAGAAATAAAAAGGGAAGAGAGCGCGGGAAAAGGGCGAAAAAAAAAAAAAAGAGAGAGAAAAGTTTTTTTCGGGAGGTGAGAAAAGGTTCTTTCGAAGAAGTGATGAAAGTTTTTGAGAGGTAGGCTGGGGAAACAACCCCTAGAAGTAATTCACCTGTAGGACCAATTTTGGTGAATCGGCTAAACTCCGATAGTTAAGTAAAGTATAGATAGGAACTTTCTCGAGATAGAAGGAAGAAGTCCTAAAACCCCCTCCTAGAAATATATTTAGGAAGAAGGCGAGAGATGATGCTTACGAAAGTACACTGGGCAGCCCTGCAGTCTACACAGAGAAATAGAGTAAAAAGGAGCGACTCCGATTGAATGATCGGGCACAGCGTAGGAAATTATGATACCAGGAAGAATCGACGGAATAGACAGTATCCCTAGCAGATGTTTACAGTTCCGGAGCTGAAGGAGAGAAATCCCCGACTGATGGTGGACCCCAATTGCAGAGCGGAAAGACACAGGCGAAACATTTGTTAGCGGGAGGATTCAAATCTCAGAAGTAAGTTTCAAACAGTTTATGTACATATATATATATATATTTGCAAAGGACTGTAGGAAGATTAGGAAATTTTAAATGAGATTGCGAGAGCACTTTCAGTAAACTCAGTGCATGTTCTGTAGTTGATTAAGGAAATATTTTGAACCAGTTTTACGTAGGATTGATTCTAGTTATAGTATAATTTACAGACTAATTAATGAAGGGGAAAATTTAATAATTTTGGACGGGTAGAGCAGATAGAGTTGTATGTAAATTTATACAATGTCAATGAAGAAGAAGAAGAATTGTAATAGCCATGAGAAGAATGTAGAATTGAGCTAAATGAGTAGGAATAATAAACATAAAAATGTCAATTGTGCTGAAAGAGTAGGAATAATAAACATGAAAATGTCAATTGTGCTAAAAGAGTAGGAATAAGAAACATAAGAATGTCAATTGTATTTAAGAGTTTAGTTAAACTGATTTTAGGAGAGTATTAGTAGTAGAGAGGCAAGAAATGATGATGTATGGAAGACCTTAATGGCCAGAACCGTAGTATTAATGTAAAGTGAATAATGAGTATTGATTTGTTAAATAATCCAAGTTTGTATATATGTAATAAACCAATTTTATATATATATATATGAGTCGTGTCAGTCATTTTGAACACAGAGCCTAGTGTCCGGGTGAGGAAATTAACATTACTGAACCCCCCCCCCCCCCGAATCTAGAATCTTCTGGGAGTTAATAAGTCAGGTGCTACGTGGGAGTTGAGAAAAAAGGGGGGCATAGTAGACTCCATTGAAGAATTGATTAAAGTAAACCTCAAATAAAGCTTCAATAAAAAAAAAAAATAAACTAATAAGAAAAGTAATATTAGTTAAACGACAAAGCACCAACGTCCACAATTGGCGAGCCAGCCAGGATAATTCCTCACAACGGAAGGCTGTGTTCAAAACGACAAAAAAAAATATAAAAGTAATTCAGTTGCTGAAAGTGAAAGAAAAAATTCAGCTGGCGAGCCAGAAATTTTAAACAGAGTAAGTATTTAGAATTTGTTACTGAATTAGAATTGTTATTGTGTTATAGGATTAGTTGTAGGAATGTGCTAGTTATTGGAATTAGATGGTTAATTAAAATTAAACCCCACCCCAAAAGATAAATCATGGCTACAAGGAGGGCGCACTGCAGGGAGGATAGGGAAAGGATTGAAAATAATAATGGACAGGAGACATCAGTAGAATCAATTGTTAGTACAGGGAACGATAGTAGGGGCCCTATTAAGTTAAGTAAATTTTTAAAGGCATTTAGAGGGGAACCATCAGAAAATGTAGAAAATTTTCTGAGAAGACTACAAGTGATTAAAGAAAAAGAAGGGCTGTCTGAATTGGAAATAGTAATGATGGCAGAATTTAAGCTGGAGGGCAGAGCCCAGACTAAATATTTAGAGGAAACCCAAGCAACGGAAGTAGAAACCCTAGACCAGCTGGAAAAAATACTAAGAAAGCTATTTTCCCCGAAAATCACATTTCTAGAAGGGATCGGGATGTTAAATAATTATAGTCAGAATAATCGCGAAAGTGTAGAGGAGTATCATAAAAGATTTTTAAATGTAAAATTAACAACAGAGGTATCGGAAAAAGAAAGTTGCGCCTTTGAAAAAATTTTAATGGGCCAGTTTATTACAGGAATACGAGACAGGTATAGGCGGGAAGTCCTAAGAGGAAAACCGAACTCCTTAAAGGAAGCGTTAGAACTGGCCGTACAGGAACAAAAATTAGATTTCCAAAGTCGGGGGGCGATTAGAAGGGACATAAATGTTTTAGCAACGGGAGAAGAGACAAAACCGAAGGATAATAAAGAAAAAGAAGGCAAAAATAAATTAGAAGGGCTAGAGAGACAGATAGCGGAAATGGGAGCTAAATTAAATAGATTGTTAGGAGAATGTAACATGAGAGAGATCATGCAAGACAAAATTAATAGACAGAGGGGGGAAAACGCCCAAACCGGGCCAAACACTAGAGAAGATAGGCATGATAGGCTTAGGAGGTGTTACAATTGCGGGGGAGTGGAACACTTTGCAAAACACTGTCCACTCAGGAATAGCTGGGGGAGATACCGGGCAGGGGATGACTACCGCAACAAACAGGACACTAGGCAGCAAGCGCAAGCCTTTAGGGCAACACGCAGTGATAGACCTGAGAGGGATGGAATAGTAAATAGGAGCAGGGAAATGGGGTGGAAAAATGACGAAAAGAAAATCATAGACAGTAGGAACCCCAGGGATAGGAATTTAAACTGAACAGGTCTCTCAAGAGCGCCCGCCTGGAGAGACCAGTACCAGAAGCAGGTGCGGTTAAGATGGGCGAAAAATTGTACAAAGCATTAAGTAATGCAGACAAGATAGGCGACATGATATATATAAAGGGGAAGCTAAGAGGAATAGAAGGCAAATTTCTGGTGGACACCGGAGCTTCTCGCTCCATTTTGATGTGGCAATTTTTCTCAAAATACTGCAGGACAGCAAAAGGGGGGGAAATTAGGCGTTGTCAGGAGTTTTTATTGAAGGGAGTGGGTGCAGGGGAAATCCGCACAGATTATATTGTAATGGACGAAATTAGACTAGAGGGGTGCAAGGAGGGGGTAGCTCATGCTTATCTAGTGTCCGAAAGGATAGACAGCGGTAAGCATGACGCCATCCTAGGGATAGACCTGCTAAAAAAAATAGGTGTCAGGATCGACGTGAGAGAGGGCAGCCTTAGTTTCGGCAAGGAAATTTTAGCGGATCCAGAAGAAGAGGCAGAGGATGATAGCATAAAGGATTGGGAAGAAGAATGTGGGATTAACGCGATGGAAATGGTGGAGGAACCCCGATTAAGAAAATTAATAGGGCAATATGCTCAGGTATTTGCTAAGCGAATGACGGATCTTCAATGCACAAAACTAGTAGAGCATGAAGTGCACGTCAAACAAGAGATACCCATCTATACCCCTCAATATCGGATTCCCCAATCCCAACTGACCGCGCTGAGAGAAGAGATCAGGGAGATGGAAGAGGCAGGCATCATCGAAAAGTCGGTGTCGAAATGGAACAGCCCCCTTCTAATGGTCAAGAAAGGCGACGGTGCATTTAGGATAGTGCTGGACTTGCGGAAAGTGAATGCTGTCACGCACCCTATAGACTTTCCCCTGCCTAATATTACAGAATTACTATGCAGCCTGAAGGGAGCCAGGTATCTATCAAAGCTTGACTTACATTCAGGGTATTTTCAAATCCCTTTGAGGAAAGAGGACAGGAAGTATTTTGCGTTTTCCACACCCTTTGGCAAGTATAACATGACTAGGATGCCACAAGGAGCTAGGAATTCGGCTGCTTCCTTCCAATGCCTTATGAATACCATCCTGGCTGACCTACTGGAGAAAGGGGTGCTGTGTTTTTTAGACGATATCCTGGTATACTCACGAACGTTGGAAGAACACTTGGAACTGCTGGAAGACATCTTCCAGAGACTAGCCGAAGCAAAATTGAAGTTAAAAAGCTCGAAATGCAAATTCCTTATACCAGAAGTAGAGTACTTAGGTCACGTGATATCTGAAAGGGGGATCACACCTAATGCAAAAAAACACCGAAGCCATTAGCAAACTTAAACCCCCGATGAGTGTAAGAGAAGTGCGTAGATTATTAGGAATGGTGAACTATTACAAGAGGTTCATTAAAGATAGAGCCCACGTGATGAAACCTCTGATAGAGCTTACTAAGAAAGGCAAGAAATTCCGATGGACGGAAGAGGCAGGGGGGCCTTCACTGCACTGAAACAGGTAATGATTAGTAAACCCCTATTGAGGCACCCAGATGGGGGGCAGCCTTTTCTTTTGACATGTGATGCGTCGGGAGAGTGCATTGCGGCTGTTCTGGAACAAGGAGAAGGAGTAGAAGGGGGACCATAGGCTACTGTAGCCGGCCCTTGAACCTTCACGAAAAAAACTATTCTACTGTAGAGCGAGAGGCACTGGCCATAGTCTTTGCCTTGGAACAATTCAAATTCCTAGTTTATGGCAGGAAGACTGTAGTATTGTCTGACCACCAACCTCTACAAATATTGAGGAACATTAAGGACAAGAATAGTAGATTGATTAGGTGGAGCCTGCAGGTGCAGGAATATGACATAGAAGTGCGCTATATCCCGGGAAGAACAAACACTGTAGCCGACTATTTTAGTAGAGCCCGTTATGAGACAAACGAGGTGGAAGCCGATTCGAGGGGTGATAGTGAGATAATAGAAGCATGTGTAGCTACCGCAGGGGACACGGAACTGAGGGGGGAGGAAATTGAAATAAGGAAGGCTCAAGAGATAGATCCGGAATGCAGTGGCATTATGCTAGGCCTGAAGAAGAGATCTGAAGCCAAACCAGCTCACAAAGGTGGGGCAAGGACCAGGAGAAGGTGGTCTTACCAAAGGAAATGCGCCCCGAGATATTAAAAGCCTTTCATGCTAGCAGAATAGCTGGGCACATGGGGTTCAAGAAAACGTTGCAGAGGATCAGGAAGCGGTACACATGGAAAGGGATGAGTAAAGACATAGAACGGTTTTGTAAGACTTGCCATGAATGCCAGATGAGGGCTATACATCTAGGTAAAGCCCCTATGCAACAACACCTAGATCCAGGACGACCGTTTGAGGCGATTGCATTAGACATTGTAGGCCCCTTACCAACAACACCTAGGGGTAACCGGTACATCCTATCTGTGATAGACATGTTTACTAGATACCCAGAGGCCTTCCCTTTAAAAGACCAGTCGGCTTCGGCTATAGCAGAAGCCTATCTAAAAGGAGTGGTATGTAGGTACGGTTGCAGCAGGTATATGTTGACAGACAATGGTGCGAACTTCCAGTCAGAGTTAATGATGCAGGTATGTGAGATGCTGCAGGTAAAAAAAACTCAACACCGTACCATACAGACCCGAATCAAACGGGCTATGTGAGCGGTTCAACCGGACATTGAAGGGGGTGCTCTCTCACATTTCGGACTGTTCCGCTAAGGATTGGGACGAGAAACTGCCCTACGCCTTGTATGCGATACGGACATGCGTCCATAAAAGTATAAAGGACACTCCGGCCTACTTGTTGATGGGTTTTGACCCAACGTTTCCGACTGATTTATGCCTTAAGGGCAGTAGGGAGGAGTTCCCTGATATCACGGAGTATAAGGAGAAGATCATTAGTAATTTTGAGGAAGCACGCTTAGATGCAAGGAAGGCAAGTTTGGAGGCAAGCAAAAGGAACAGGGCACGTCTAAATATGGGAAGGAAATACAAGACGCTGGAAGTAGGAGATTGGGTAGTGCGGAAGAACCACAGGAAAGGGAAGGGAAAATGGAATAACCTATCCATAGGACCTTTCCGGATAACGGAAAAACTGTCCCCTGTTAATTATAGGATAAAGCTAACTCGACCACCATACACAGTTAGAGTGGAGCATGAGAACCATCTGAGACAATACCACTTGAGGGGGGGAGAATACATGAATGACCTGCCGCCCAAGGATCTGAGGATGGGGAAGACACAGGCAACACCTTGTCAAGGCAGGGATGAGAGCAGTGGCGAGACTCACACGAGCCAAGGAGAGATGTTGAGAAAAAGAAAAAGAGTGGATTACCAGGGACTACATAGAGGTAAATATTGCGTAAGAGGCGAGTAAGGAAGTCAGAAGGTGTTTAGAGACAGATGTATTTAGGGGGGGTTTATTTGAGGAGAGTATGGGATGGGAGTAAATTTAGTGAGGTCTAAAATATTTAGATTGTGTATATGTATATATCTGTATATAGAACAGTAAGAGGGTCACGTTCAGCTATGAGGGTAAACAAGTGGACTTGGGATTAAACTATCTTCAAAATTGTGCGATGGGTTAAGCAACTGATATTTTAATGAATATGGATACTGTTAAAAAAAAAAAAAAACACGCGAAATAGGG
Source organism: Mastigoproctus giganteus (assembly GCF_048544385.1). Lineage (NCBI taxonomy): Eukaryota > Metazoa > Arthropoda > Arachnida > Uropygi > Thelyphonidae > Mastigoproctus > Mastigoproctus giganteus. The sequence goes on along the minus strand of NC_143588.1, from coordinate 73,066,644 downwards.
ATAATACAAGACTTCATCAGGGTGATTTTGGCGTCAGATGATTTGGCGTAAGTAGTTGTGTGTAAAGGGGATAGGTAAATAGATATACGGTGGAAGGTGTACCAGTATAGAAAAAATTTACACATGCTTAAATTTACACATGCATAAATTTTTTAGGGGAGTATTGGCGAATGTAAGACCCAAAGTCTTACAAGTTAAATTAAATATAAAATAATTAAGGAAAGAATGCTAGGTAGGGTGATAATGTAAACCTTTCAAGAGAACACTTAAAGTCATAAAATTTAAGATAGTGGGTCACGTTAATGGAACTGAATTAAGTAGAGTTTGTACTTAATGTAGAGACATTAGAGGGAGAAATATGATCGGCGTCCACTCCCTAAGAGCAAGCGAAGATAGCTAGATGGACCAGTGGGTGGTCAGTGGATGGCAAGGGACGAGAGACGGAGTGCTCACGAGAGGTCACAGTAGGGGCCAGCGGGGAGCGATCCTGATTTACCGTTAACAGAGAACGCTTGGTCAAATTTTGGGGCGAGGTAGGTCAAGTAAATGGACACAGATGTTCTGGATGGTTAAGGAGAGATTCTGAGATGCTGGGAATTTCCGGTGACCTTTCTCCTATTGCACGTCACGTGAAATAGGCAAGTGAGAATGGGATGATGATGGAAAAAGAGAAATGATTGGCTGTGGAAAGGAAAGGCGTTACTAAATTTTGAGAAATAAAAAGGGAAGAGAGCGCGGGAAAAGGGCGAAAAAAAAAAAAAGAGAGAGAAAAGTTTTTTTCGGGAGGTGAGAAAAGGTTCTTTCGAAGAAGTGATGAAAGTTTTTGAGAGGTAGGCTGGGGAAACAACCCCTAGAAGTAATTCACCTGTAGGACCAATTTTGGTGAATCGGCTAAACTCCGATAGTTAAGTAAAGTATAGATAGGAACTTTCTCGAGATGGAAGGAAGAAGTCCTAAAACCCCCTCCTAGAAATATATTTAGGAAGAAGGCGAGAGATGATGCTTACGAAAGTACACTGGGCAGCCCTGCAGTCTACACAGAGAAATAGAGTAAAAAGGAGCGACTCCGATTGAATGATCGGGCACAGCGTAGGAAATTATGATACCAGGAAGAATCGACGGAATAGACAGTATCCCTAGCAGATGTTTACAGTTCCGGAGCTGAAGGAGAGAAATCCCCGACTGATGGTGGACCCCAATTGCAGAGCAGAAAGACACAGGCGAAACATTTGTTAGCGGGAGGATTCAAATCTCAGAAGTAAGTTTCAAACAGTTTATGTACATATATATATATATTTGCAAAGGACTGTAGGAAGATTAGGAAATTTTAAATGAGATTGCGAGAGCACTTTCAGTAAACTCAGTGCATGTTCTGTAGTTGATTAAGGAAATATTTTGAACCAGTTTTACGTAGGATTGATTCTAGTTATAGTATAATTTACAGACTAATTAATGAAGGGGAAAATTTAATAATTTTGGACGGGTAGAGCAGATAGAGTTGTATGTAAATTTATACAATGTCAATGAAGAAGAAGAAGAATTGTAATAGCCATGAGAAGAATGTAGAATTGAGCTAAATGAGTAGGAATAATAAACATAAAAATGTCAATTGTGCTGAAAGAGTAGGAATAATAAACATGAAAATGTCAATTGTGCTAAAAGAGTAGGAATAAGAAACATAAGAATGTCAATTGTATTTAAGAGTTTAGTTAAACTGATTTTAGGAGAGTATTAGTAGTAGAGAGGCAAGAAATGATGATGTATGGAAGACCTTAATGGCCAGAACCGTAGTATTAATGTAAAGTGAATAATGAGTATTGATTTGTTAAATAATCCAAGTTTGTATATATGTAATAAACCAATTTTATATATATATATATGAGTCGTGTCAGTCATTTTGAACACAGAGCCTAGTGTCCGGGTGAGGAAATTAACATTACTGAACCCCCCCCCCCCCGAATCTAGAATCTTCTGGGAGTTAATAAGTCAGGTGCTACGTGGGAGTTGAGAAAAAAGGGGGGCATAGTAGACTCCATTGAAGAATTGATTAAAATAAACCTCAAATAAAGCTTCAATAAAAAAAAAAAATAAACTAATAAGAAAAGTAATATTAGTTAAACGACAAAGCACCAACGCCCACAACCACATCTCTTTAACTTCCTGTCTAAGGTCTGTGTACTTCATATGTTTACTATTATTTATTTTTTATCGGTAAATATCCCGAAAGGAATGCATACAGAAAATATTTTGTGCATAATTTCAACAGTTATTTTTAAAGAGTTTTAGTTTACGAATCACATTCTATGTTACCCTCTCACTAAAGGAGCCCACTAAGGCTGTTCTTTACAATAATAAACGAATGAATAAACAACTTTCCCCGAATATTTTCTGAAGAAACTAATATTTTCTTTTTACTGTTAACACTTCATGTGAACATGGAACGTAGCAAGTTGAAGTACCTGTATATATAGTGACGTGTACGGTTCACGAAAGGCCTCCGTAGCCGAGTGGGCAGGAGCGGGAGTGCAGTAGCATACCCGCAGTGGACCAGCGTGGCAGATTATGGTCCATTTCACTCAGCATGAATTGTTGACGAGGCTTCCATCCTGCAGTGGGTTGATAATAGCTGCACTTTACTTTTTTTTTTTTTTTTTTTTTTACGGTTCATGATATCAATTACATTACAAATGAAAGTGAAAACAACTTTCTCTTTTGTTATTAGCTTTCTATGCTAAGGTAATATTCTAAAATTATATTTTTGTAAATATTTGCTCCTAAGAATCATGAAATTAGTGAAAAAAGTTATGGAGTGATGAGTACCTACTAAAGTCCGAAAGTACGAGCACATCCGAAACCGATTCACGTATGCTCACTTTAAATTTAAAAAAAAATAATAATTAATAATAATAACTGAGATTATCTTCTCAGTGAAGGTTCTTTTCAGAGGCGGATTAGCCCAGGTGGCCAACGGTAATCGCTGCCGGGGTCAACAGAAAATTTGGTTAATCGATTAAGTCATGACAGATATTTTTGATACATATGTTTTTGTCATTGTATCTTTGCCCTAGTGATTATTATTATTATTATTATTATTATTATTATTATTATTATTATTATTATTATTATCTGTTTATTTCCATAAGGAAACCACCCCGGGACTGCAAAGTGCCAGGAGGGTGCTAAGTACATATCAGGGTACTCCTCCAGAAATATTATATATAAATTTTATGTTTAATGTATACAGTATTTACACATTAATGATTCTGTACATACATTATACAAATCATATATTTACAATTCACTAATAATTCCATATATAACTTACATATTTACATAACTGTTAGAGAAGGTATATTTTTCCAGTCAACAGCTTACCAAATTATTATTGTTCTTAAAGCAGAACGTTTCACTTTTACTCACAATTCTTTGGTACTTTGCAGCCGATTCATATTTCGGTAAGTCTGTACGAATTCTGGAAGATCTCTTTCCGGTATGCTGCATCCTCACACAGTTTTTCGGCATCTATGTGTATTGAGTTAAATATTTTCGCTGCATTTGATGGGAAGAATCTTTGCAGGCTACTAAGATTGTTCAGGACTGGACGCAGTGGATTATTTACTTCTCCGCAACGTCTAGCAGTGGCACGCGGTTTGACTAGAATATTATCCAGGACTGGAGCACCTACTCTGCCTGTTAACATTTGTGCGAGAGTGTATATGTTCCTGTTAATTGTCCGTTGCATTCAGGGTATGATGTTAAGGTTTGAGTAGAGAATGGCCCTTGAGATAGTAAAAGGGTAGACAGCAACTCTGTTAAGCCATCGCAAGAACCAGTACTCGATCCCAAGGACGGACTTATAATGTGAATCTGGAGCTGAAGACCAGATTTGCGAGGCATACATTGCAATTGGCAGGACACACATTAAAATGTACTTGGTCGCTAGCTGAGGATCCCTAATTCCTACCTGTTCCTGTCTAGTAGCCCATAAAGCAGCGAATATTTTTGTCTTCATATGGGAGAAGTGTTGAGCGAAGGTGAGTCTGTCATCCAGTAAAGACCGGCCCTAACAACTGTTATTAATAATGGGTGTCATTGACATTGGAAAATTATTAGTGAATTTTAATACAGACAACCTTTAGAAATATATCAGGTCAAAACTAAATAACAGAATTTGAATAGGATAATTCAGATAAGTCCCAGGTTTAATTGTGCTCGTTTTGCCTATTACCTTTAAGTGAGAGGAAGATTAACGTAGCAACGGGAAGCATTTCGAACACGCGATACAATAGAAACACTGATGGAGCAGTCCGTAGTTAATGAGCGCAGATCAGAGTCAACATTTCGCCCCTAAAGAACAATGGATCGAAACAAAAACACAATTAAGATAAAGATGGAGCTCAGTAACGGAGGTACTCAAGAAATTGAGTGCACACTTTAAAAATTTCATGGGGGCGATTAACAACAGGTCAAGCAAGACAAATACAGGGTGTAGTTGGGCAATCACAAAGAAGATCTAGAAACTTCTAGACTTACGAACTTCCGGTCACCTTCTAGAAAGTTCCAGAAATTGCTGGAAACCGGAAGCCCTCTCTGAAAAGGGTGGAGGACACGCCCACGGAAGAGTGAAGGAGACGAATGGGAATTACAGGGGAAGGGATGTACCCAGCGATTGGTCAGATAGAAAAGCGTAGGAAATTTTGAAATTCAGAGTAAAGAAAGAAAGAGTTTTTTTAGAGAGAGTGTTTGGGAGTGTGTGGAGGAAGACAGTCGTGTGGCAGAGTCGTTGTTGAGGTTGGGTGATGGTTAAAAGTTTTGGAGTGGAGGCCGTAGTAATGGGAAGGAAATTTTCCTTGTGCGTAATTTATGTAAGTCTAAAGTTGAAGAAAGAATGTGTCCACGTAGAAGAATGAAGATACAGTAGTAGCCAACGAATATAGCACAGTGAGAGAAGCTGATGCAATCCATAGAGAAGGAAAGAGAAGAACGCCCAAGGAGAATTCTAGAGGCAGGGTACTCAACTGAGCAGTGATGAACGACCGGCCGACCCTAAAATTTCCGCAGTGCCAGAGCGGTATACGGATGCAGCGCTGACCGATGACGCGAGAAAGGATCCTTATTCAACTCAGCAGAGCAGTGCCTACGGGAGAGCGAACCTCAGGTAGATTGAGATATTCTAAGGATGAACAACCGCCCGCCTTCTAGTCTACGCCGTTATGCAAATGGTTATGGCAGCCCAGAATAGAGAGAACACTCGGAAAACTGAGTAAGTGATAGTTAAGTACGGAAAAATCTTAAGTTAGTGAAGGAAGGACTCTAGACGAAATACTTAATCTATGGGAGAAAGTTAAACGTAATTGCACCCAATGTACACAGAGTTGTAGAGAAATTAAGAGTAGGACCTTAAGGTAAAAGTTAATTAGTGGGTAGAAGGGATACCTTGATATAATAGTTGATTTTGAGGGAATGACTAATTAGGTAATAAAGGATTGTAGTTAAAAGTTAAAATATAGTGAATTTGGATTTAGTAAGAGTATAGTTTAGTGTGATAGTAATTGTTTAATAACGGATAAAACACTGATTGAGTGGCTAGCTAATTAAAGAATTATTGGATTAGATATACGGGAAGATGGTTAATTACATTGGTTGATTATGAATGATGAACAGATCTGTAGTTGAGGAAAGTATTTTCTAACTGAGATATATATACATATATGTGTACGTAATAATTTTGGAAAGGGATATATAAATAGCTACTTGTAATTGTTTATTCTCATACTGAATGCTACCAGTAGACTTACTAGGACAGTTGAGTACTGTATATGGAAAGCTGATGTAAGGATTATAAAGTGTAATGAACTCCTGGACCTGTTAGAACCCATGGATGAGGTACACTAAGAACATGATATATATATATATAATTAGTAGTTTGAATTACAAGGATATTTACACAGATAAGGCCTAGCAGTCTAACAAAGCCACACATAATAAAGTTCGCAGTTAATTGTAGCTATTGATTGAAATGTATATAATGTCAATGAATATTATTATCTTTTGTACTCATGTGTTTGTCAGTCATTTTGAACTTCAGCCAGTCCAGAGGAGGAATACCTAAATTATTGAGACCCCATAGAGTCTAGAATCTTCTGGGAGATTAACAAGTCAGGTGTAAAGTTGGAGGGGACAAAACGGGAGGCATAGTAGAGTACAGGGAACAATTAAATAAGTCTTATAGCATTGAGGAACAATTTAAATAAATAAAGGTTATATATAATAAAAAAAATTAAATAAAAGATATATATAAAGACAAAAAAACAACATCTTCACCTCCCCCCCCCCACACACAATCCCACTTAAGACCCAGGTCCAGGGGAGAGTGCACTTTTTCCACACTAGACCCGTTCACAGAGATCGAGATGTCATTTTTATTCTGCTTGTAAGTTATGGTCCTTTGGGCAGACTTCTGTGCCCAACAGTGCTTCCAACAAGCCTGATCAAATTCGTTGAGATTATCTAGTACTCACCATCAGAGCTGCGCCAACCCGGTGGTGCAAGTAGTGTACCGCACCAGAGCAGTAATGACTAGGGGCCGGCAGAGACTAAGAGTCGATAAAGATCAATGTTCTGTAAACACTAAAAGAGACGGCACAGACTAAGAGGCGGTAAAGATAAATGTTCTGTAAACACTAAAGGAGACGGCAGAGACTAAAAGTTCAATGTATCGAAGAATGTGTTTTTTCGTATTTTATATTAACAAATAATGAATTTTAAATTTAAAACTTTTGCTTTCTTTATTTCTCAGATTTCTGAGTAAGGAAACGATTCTCTGGTTATGAACACAGAAAACGAAGAAGAAAAAAAATGAAAAGCGACCAAATAAAAAAGCTAAAAAGGTTCGATTATCAGGTTTCTGGATATCCGGCCACAGCCAGGTCCATCGACTTTGATTTCCTCTAACTTTCCTACTATTGATGAAGAAACTGAAACATGTGAATAATCACCAGTCGAAGATGTTGACATTCCAATTCAGCAAGAAACACTAGGTGCAAATGAAACAAATTTGGATGAAGAGGAAAGTGAAGATCACAATAGTGGTATACAAGATAAACTAATTTCACTTAGTGATCCGGTAAATAGCCACAAATTTCAAATAATAAAATAAAAATGATGTTAGTTGAAAACAAAACAGAACAATTAAAAAAATTTGATTTTCCAAAAGATAAAGATAATAATAGAAGAAACTTTTCTATTGAATATTACAATAAAAAATTACAAAACGGTGAATCACTTTCGCGCAATTGGTAGCCGCATTCGATTTCGCAAAATGCTGTCTTTTGTTATAATTGTAAATTATTTTTAAGTTCCACTTGTAAACGCTGGATTCAAAGATTGGCAACATTTAACAAGACAGTTGAATATTCACGAAAAAAGCAATATGCATGCTGAATGCACTAACAAATTAATTAATTTACGTAAAAACTTAGTATTACAAAATACAGTAGATTAGTATTAGTATTAGTAACGGCCGCATGGTGCAAGAAAGCCTATGGCTTATGCTGCACCAGCCAAAAAAAAAAAAAAAAATCCGAACAAAACAATGATAAAAACAAAAAATAAATAAATAAATAAAATAAATAACTAAATAATAATAATTAATAAATAAAAAAATATATATATAAATAAAATAAAATATAAATAAAAAGGAAATTAAACCTATCATCCTATGCGCTTCCCTTACCAGAAAGTACTATCCAGATGACCTTTGAATTTCCCCAAACTGTCGGCCTCTACCACCCATGAAGGCAACTTATTCCAGTAATTTATAACTCGCTGGCAGTCCAATCTAAACATTTCCCCTCGTAACTTGAATTTATGTCCCCTAGTTCTAGCATCATTTATAATCTTGAAAATTTTGTCCTCATTCATTTTACTGATGCCTCTCAGAGCCTTAAACACCTCAATCAAATCTCCTCTAAGGTGTCTAGTTTCCAAACTCTGCAACACACATATTCGAAGTCTTTCTTCATAAGGACGCCCTTTTGCCGATCTCACCAGGCGAGTTACCCTTCTTTGCACCCTTTCAAGAAGCTCGATGTCTTTCTTTAGGTGCGGTCTCCATACTTGAACACAGTATCCCAAGTGTGGTCTAACATAAGCCTTATATAATGGGATTATCACGTCCCTATCTCTACTTGCAAAAGTTCGATAGATCATCGATAGGACACCATGGGCCTTCCTTGCAACCTGTTTACAATGCTCAGAGAATTTCATGTCTGACCGTATCGTAACACCCAAGTCCCTTTCCTCCAGTACTGGGTTTAGTTGAACTCCACCAAGTGAATAAGTTTTTTTCGGATTACTGTTTCCCAGGTGTAATACCTTACACTTTGTTGGATTAAAGCACAGCTGCCATTTTTCTGACCATTCTTGAAGTCTATCTAGGTCTCTCTGAAGAAGCTCAGCTTGACAGTGATCATTAACTGCTCTACCAATTTTAACGTCATCTGCAAATTTAGACATCACGCCTTCTATCCCTTCATCAATGTCGTTTATGAAAATTAAAAACAACAGTGGTCCTAATACTGATCCTTGGGGAACCCCACTTCTTACATCAACCCAATCTGGGGAATAGCCATTTATCACAACCCTCTGCCTCCTGCCCTGAAGCCATCCTTCTATCCATCTAAGGATTTTCCCAGTGATTCCAACCTGTTCCAGCTTATAAAGCAACCGCTCATGTGGGACTGAGTCAAAAGCTTTGCTGAAATTTAAATAAACAATGTCGAAATTATTCCCTAAATCCAGCTCGTGAGTGACCCTTTCGAAATAGCGAACCAGATTTGTTAAACATGATTTTCCCTTTACAAAACCATGCTGAGTATCCTTGAGAATTTCAATTCGATCCAAATGATCCTGAATTCCACCCTTGATCATTGCCTCCATGATTTTCCCTACTACTGAAGTCGATAATTTCCAACTTCACTTTTAGAGCCACCCTTATGTATGGGAGATACATTTGCACTTTTCCAATCCAAGGGAATCTCCCCAGAGTCTAGTGATGCTCGCATAATTAGCCTCAATGGTTCAATGCACTCGCTTGCCGCCTCTCTTAAGATTATAGGATATATTCCATCAACTCCAGGAGCCTTACTGGTCTGTAGGCTCGAAAGTTTTTTCATTAAATAATCTTGCGAAATTTCAATATCATTAATTACATATTTTTTAACTTCGCTCCCACAATTTCCCATTGCCACAAAAGGCTTTTCATTTGTAAATATCGATGCAAAATAACTGTTCAGTTCATCTGCAACGGCAGCTGGTGTATTTATTACTATAGAGCGGATATCATCTTTTAAGGGCACAAAAGGTGATATAGTTGTACACGTTGGCACGAATGATATTAAGAGTAGGAGACCGGCGGAATTACTTAGCAAGTACAGGTCACTGCTGAAAAAAAGCCGTGAATTAGGGTTGAACTTGAAAGTGTCTGCAATTCTGCCCAGACACGATAGGAGGGAGTATATGATGAGAGCCTTGTCGATCAATTCGGCCCTGGAGGGATTGTGCAAGGCTCAAGGGGTAGAATTTTTTTCAGCCTGGACTGTACTTGTTAACAGGAGAGATTGCTTCTACAGGGATGGGATACACTTAAATAGAAAGGGTGCAAGAATTTTTGCTGATGCTGTCGAGGCAGTGTTAGGTGGGTCGGAAAACTGCTAGTTGGGGGGGATACAAGGACTAATAGATTAACAGTAGCCACTGGCAGAGGTGGAAGTGATTCTTGCACTGCTTCTATTGATATGAGCAGAAGTCTGAAAAACAAGATGCAGGATATTTCAGAGACTGCTGGTAGTCATTGCGGTACAAGTAAACACATGGGTTGCGTTAGGGTAGCAAAGAATAGAAACAGGTGCATGTATACCTGCGTGTACACCAATGCTAGGAGTTTGGTAAATAAATTTGATGAATTTGAGGTATTGCTCAAAACATCAAAGGCAGATATTGTTGGGATATCAGAGACGTGGTGTCACACAGATATAAGTAATGCGGAACTGGAATTTGGGGAATACAATGTGTATAGAAAGGATAGACAGGACAGGAGGGGAGGAGGGGTTATGCTATTAATTAAGAAACACATAAAGTCCAAGGAAGTGAAGCCAGTTGACATCGATGGACAGGGCAGTGCCGAATCAGTTTGGTGTGACATAAGCATAGGGAAATCAAAATTGAGAGTAGGAGTGTGCTATAGGCCTAATGACTCTGATGAGTATAATAAGATATTGTACAGGGAAATAGAGTGGGCCAGTAAATCAGAGAGTCTTATAATGGGGGATTTTAATTTCCCAGATATTGACTGGAATTTGTGGGTTGGTCACTCGCACACTAGCAAGGCTTTTGTGGATTTATTGGATGATTGTTTTCTACATCAGCATGTTCGTGAGGCAACAAGAGGGAGCAATACTCTTGATCTGATTATCAGTAGTGACTCTTCGTGCATTAAGAACCTGCAGATAAATGAACCACTAGGTGGCAGTGATCACAGTGTGTTGAAGTGGGATTTACTCAAGGAGGTAACTACCATCAGAGGTAAAGGGAAGGGTTTTTGTTTTCGTAAAGGCGACTATGATGGTCTGAGACAGTATTTAAATTCTGTACAGTGGGACCAACTGATGATGTTACCAACAGCAAACTCTAAATGGGAAGCATTCAAGGAACTAATCTTGGAGGCTACCAGGCTTTACATACCAACTAAGAAATATTGTTCAAGGTTTAGGCCTAAATGGTTGTCAGATGAACTAATGAGACATGTGGCAGAGAAGAAAAATGCATGGGATACATATAAATTAATGGGTGACATGGAAGCCTATGATAGATATAAGTTGGTCTGTAACCAAGTCACAAAGGAGATTAGGCAGGCAAAGGCAGACTACGAAAAATCCTTGGCAAAGGATGCAAAGAAAAACAGAAAAGAGTTCTTTACATACTTGAACTCGAGAAGGAAAGGGATGAATCAGATTGGTCCACTGGATATTGATGGTTCAACAGTTGAGGATCCTGCTCAGGTGGCTAACAATCTAAACGAGTATTTTGCATCTACATTCACGCATGAGGAGTTATTCAGGAAGGAGAATGATGTAGGTAAAGTAAACATTGGCAGTGAGCTGGATGATTTTGTAATAACTGAGAGGAAAGTGGAGGAGAGATTGTTGAGGATAAACATAAAAAAGGCACCTGGGGTGGATGGGATCTATCCAGTTATATTAAAGGAGGCAGCAAAGGAAGTATGCAAACCCCTAGCCATAATTATGAGAGCTTCTTTGGACTCAGGGGAGGTACCCATAGACTGGAGATGTGCAAATGTAACCCCAATTCACAAAGGAGGATCAAAGGCTGACACAAGTAATTATAGACCTGTTAGTTTAACTTCTGTTCCAGGTAAATTAATGGAGGCACTGGTTAAAGAAGCACTGCAGGATCATCTAGACAAGAATTCAGTTATAGCTCAGACGCAGCATGGTTTTGTTAAGGGCAGGTCTTGCCTGACCAATTTGATTGGATACTATGATGTAGTCACAAAAGAACTGGATGCAGGGAATAACTTTGATATTATATATTTGGATCTTAGAAAGGCTTTTGATACTGTTGCACATGGAAGACTGCTGCACAAATTGGAGCAGTGTGGCATTGGAGGCAAATTGCTACTATGGATAAGGGGATGGTTGAGTGGCAGAAGACAGAGAGTGGTAATCAATGGACACTGCTCAACGTGGACTAATGTTATTAGTGGAGTTCCTCAAGGTTCAGTGTTGGGTCCGTTGTTGTTTTCGGTGTTTATGAATGATATTGATGATGGGATATCAAGTTTAATGTCCAAGTTTGCAGATGATACAAAGGTTGGCAGGGTCGTTAAGGACACTACTGACGCTATGCTGCTGCAACAGGATCTGGAAAGGTTGAACAGATGGGCTGAGAGGTGGCAAATGAAGTTTAACATTGACAAATGTAAAGTACTACATATGGGAAACAGTAACCCCAGAGCAACGTATCAACTCTGCGGTACTGCACTGACAGTGGTGGAGAATGAAAAGGACCTGGGGGTAATTGTGCAGGGAGATATGAAGTTCTCTGAGCAGTGCAGACGAGCTGCAAGAGTAGCTCATGGTGTCTTGTCAATGATATACAGGAATTTTTCTAGCAGGGATAAGGAGGTGATTATTCCCTTGTATAAGGCAATGGTTAGGCCACATCTTGAGTACTGTATACAGGTCTGGAGGCCTCATTTCAAGAAGGATGTAGAGCTGCTGGAACGGGTACAGAGAAGGGCAACAAGATTAGTAAATGGAACAAAGGGTTGCTCTTACGAAGAAAGGCTTAAGTTTTGCAAATTACAGAGTCTGGAGACTAGGCACCGGCGAGGTGATCTGATAGAGGTGTATAAGGCCTTGAATGGTTTGAGCATGCTCAATGCCAATGGGATTCTTCATCTTTCTCAGAATAATCACCTCAGAGGGCATAAATTCAAATTGAGGAAGGACGGATGTCGGATAGATGTGCGGAAATTTGCCTTTGGCCAGCGGGTGGTTGGTTGGTGGAACCGACTTCCATCACTTGTTGTTGAAGTTGATAGCCTAAACAAATTTAAAGCTCAACTGGACAGGTATTTCGAACGAACGGAGGGGTGAAATGGGAGTGGGTTTTTTTTTTTTTTTTTTTGGCTGATGCTGAATAAGCTTGCTTTCTTGCATCGTATGCCTCTACTAATGCTAATGCTAATGCTAATCCCCTTTCCCTTACGTGAAGGTCCGATCTGGTTTGTCCCGCTTGGGAGGTGCATTATGGCCACAGAAGCCGATGTGCCAACAACTACCAAACAAAAAAAAAAAAAAGAGAAAAAAATTCAAAATGATATTTTATATATAATATGAAATATTATAAGCACAAAAAATTTAGATAAGTTACAGGAACCTAAATATTATTCTTTGATTTTAGATTGTACACCTGATGCCAGTTATCAGGAATAATTGACAATTATTTTAAGATTTGTAATTTATAATGATGAAAAAAAAATTTGAAATCAGGGAACATTTTTTAGGTTTATGTGAAATCGAAAATAGGACTGGTAGTGGGGTAATTACATTCATTTTAAAATTTTTGAAAAAATATAACATTAATATTCAAAATATGCGTGGGCAAGGCTACGACAACGGGGCCAATATGAAAGGAAAATATAACGGTCTTCAGGAAAAAAATTTTAGATATAAACCCCTGAGCCTTTTTTTGTACCTTGAGCAGCCCATACTTTGAATTTAGTAGTGAAGGATGCGGTAAAAATATCTTTTTGAGACAGTTGATTTTTTTTGGAATTATTCAGGAACTTTATAATTTTTTTTTCTAGTAGTACTAAACGGTGAGCAATATTAAAAAACAAAGTTTGAAATCTTTCTCTGAAACTTTTTGTCTGCAGCCAAAGCAAATTAATGTATTTTCGTTATTTTATTTTATTTTTAACATATTTACTTCATGTATCATAATATATGTTTTGTGTTTAAAAAATAAAATTATATAAGAAAAATTACAATAAGGGGTGGAAATAAGAAGTTTGCACGAGGAGGGGTTATGCTATTAGTTAAGAAACACATAAAGTCCAAGGAAGTGAAGCTAGTCGACATCGATGGACAGGGCAGTGTCGAGTCAGTTTGGTGTGACATAAGCATAGGGAAATCAAAATTGTGAGTAGGAGTGTGCTATAGGCCTAATGATGCTGATGAGTATAATAAGATATTGTACAGGGAAATAGAGTGGGCCAGTAAATCAGAGAGTCTTATAATGGGGGATTTTAATTTCCCAGATATTGACTGGAATTTGTGGGTTGGTCACTCGCACACTAGCAAGGCTTTTGTGGATTTATAGGATGATTGTTTTCTACATCAGCATGTTCGTGAGGCAACAAGAGGGAGCAATACTCTTGATCTGATTATCAGTAGTGATTCTTCATGCATTAAGAATCTGCAGATAAATGAACCACTAGGTGGCAGTGATCACAGTGTGCTAAAGTGGGATTTACTCAAAGAGGTAACTACCATTAGGAGTAAAGGGAAGGGATGTTGCTTTCGTAAAGGTGACTACGATGGACTGAGACAGCATTTAAATTCTATACGGTGGGACCAACTGATGATGTTACCAACAGCAAATTCAAAATGGGAAGCATTCAAAGAACTTATCTTGGAAGTTACTAGGCTTTACACCAACTAAGAAATATTGTTCAAGGTTTAGGCCTAAATGGATGTCAGATGAATTAATGAAACATATGGCAGAGAAGAAAAATGCATGGGATACATACAAATTAACACGTGACACAGAAGCCTATGATTGACACAAGTTGATCTGTAACCAAGTTACAAAGGAGGTTAGGCAGGCGAAGGCAGATTACGAGAAATCTTTGGCAAGGGATGCAAAGAAAAACAGCAAAGAGTTCTTTATTTATGTAAACTCTAGAAGGAAGGGGATGAATCAGATTAGTCCACTTCATATTGATGATCCTGCTCAGGTAGCTAACAAACTAAATGAATATTTTGCATCGACATTCACACATGAGGAGTTATTCAGCTAGGGGAATGCCAGAGGTGTATTCAACTCTGGCAGTAAGCTAGAGAATCTTGTAATAACTGAGAGTAAAGTGGAGGAGAAATTGTTCAAGATAAACACAAGAAAGGCACCTGGGGTTGATGGGATCTATCCAGTTATATTAAAGGAGGCAGCAATGGAAGTAAGCAAACCCTTAGTCATAATTATGAGAGCTTCCTTGGAGTCAGGGAAGGTACCCATGGACTGGAGATGTGCAAATGTGACCCCAATTCACAAAGGAGGATCAAAGGCTGACACAAGTAATTATAGACCTGTGAGTTTAACTTCTGTTCCCGAAAAATTAATGGAGGCACTGGTTAAGAAGCACTGCAAGATCATCTACACAAGACTTCAGTTATAGCTCGGACGCAGCATGGTTTTGTTAAGGGGAAGTCTTGCCTGACCAATTTGATTGGATACTATGATGCAGTCACAAAAGAACTGGATGCAGGGAATAATTTTGACATTATATACTTGGATCTTAGAAAGGCTTTTGATACTGTTGCACATGGAAGACTGCTGCACAAATTGGAGCAGTGTGGCATTGGAGGCAAATTGCTGCTATGGATAAAGGGGTGGTTGAGGGGGAGAAGACAGAGAGTGGTAATCAATGGACACTGCTCATCGTGGACTAATGTTATTAGTGGAGTCCCTCAGGATTCAGTATCGGGTCCATTATTCTTTTCTGTGTTTATAAATGATATTGATGATGGTATATCAAGCTTAATGTCCAAGTTTGCAGACGATACGAAGTTTGGCTGGGTTGTCAAGGGCACTGCTGACACTATGCTGCTGCAACAGGATCTGGAAAGGTTGAGCAGATGGGCTGAGAGGTGGCAAATGAAGTTTAACATTGACAAATGTAAAGTACAACATATGGGAAACAGCAACCCCAGAGCAACGTATCAACTCTGTGGTACAACACTGACAGTGGTAGAGAATGAAAGGGACCTGGGGGGGGGTTGTGCAGGCAGATATGAAGTTCTCTGAGCAGTGCAGACGGGCTGCAAGAGTAACTCATGGTGTATTGTCAATGATATATAGGAATATTTCTAGCAGGGATAAGGAGGTGATTATTCCCTCGTATAAGGCAATGGTCAGGCTACGGGTAGAGTACTGTTTACAGATCTGGATGCCTCATTTCAAGAGGCATGTAGAGCTGCTGGAACGAGTACAGAGAAGGGCAACAAGATTAGTGAATGGAACAAAGGGGTGCTCTTACGAAGAAAGGCTTAAGTTTTGCAAATTACAGTGTCTGGAGACTAGGCACCAGCGAGGTGATCTGATAGAGGTGTATAAAGCCTTGAATGGTTTGAGCATGCTCACTGCTGATGGGATTTTCCTCTTGCTCAGAATAATCACCCGAGATGGCAGGATAGACGTGCGGAAATTTGCCTTTAGCCAGTGGGTGGTTGGTTGGTGGAACAGACTTCCATCCCTTGTCGTGGAAGTTGATAGCCTAAATAAGTTTAAGGCTCAGTTGGACAGGTATTTCGAACGAACAGAGGGGTGAAGTGGAAGTGTTTATTTTTTATTTATTTATTATTTATTATTTTTTTGGCTGATGCTGCATAAGCTTGCTTTCTTGCATCAAATGCCTCTACTGATGCTAAATGCTAATATAAAGACTTAGGGTTATGCCCATAAACGTTTCGCTATAAAATGAAATATCTAATATCGATTGGAAACCTAAGACAATCAAAACTCAGAGGATGATTAACAAAGTCTCGGAGAATTCAGAACGGTTATTTAACAATCTATGGAGGGCTGAAGCTCATTTTACCTTGATGAATCTCTGATTGGCAAATTATCGAATCTGGGCTGGAGAAAACAATTTTGTGTTGCAATTTCACTTCATCCATTTAAAGTTAGCTTTAATGAGTGGAGTGATTCAACAGTCACGGCGTTCGTGGGTAGCACAGTTGATTGGATTGCAGTCCTCCACACACCGGGTGGAAAAGACCAGAGTTCGAGTTCCGTCGATAATTGGAGGAATTTTTATGGGCCTTTTTCACAATGTGTCTGAGTTAGTCCATCTCAGGCGAGAGTAGGTTTTTCGTCCAGCAAAAACAAAAAATCGACCTCAGAGCACGCAATTTACAAACAATATACACGGAGCAATACGGCCTCAGTTGCCGATGCTCCTAAAAAACCCAATGATAACAACATCTACAGTCGCAGGGTTTTTATGGTGTGGATGCCACGGAGTCAAGGGGACTCGGCAGCTGGTTTAGTATTGTTGTTAAAGATCGCAAAGGTCCCCCAGTCATCCGGCGATGGAGGGAAGCAGAATTTATAGTTTCACCAGTGGTTTTTGAGTTATTTTTAAAGTAAGAAAGAACTTTAATGTTTATACTGTATTTAATATACTGTAATTAAATAAGCTGAGACTTGCTGAGAAACAATCAAGGGAGCAATCTGGCTTTAGGATAGGATTCTCAACTATGGATCACATTCACGTAATATCACAGCTAAGATAGCAAATGAATATAAAACACCATTATGCCTGGCATTAGTGGATTATGAAAGTGCATTTGACTCCATACAGCATAAGGCAATGTTTCGGGCATTGGAAAGACAAGGCATAGATACCCCATATATTATGATTTTGATGAAAATATATGAGAACGCTACCTCCTTTATTAGACTAGACAAAAGACAGTAGCGCAAATTTAAAATTGAGAAAGGAGTTCGACAAAGAGACATATCGATCCAAGAATAAATTTTGGATGGATAGCATTCAGGAAATATAGTCACATACTGCAGAGCAATGTCCCAATTTGTCTGAAACGTAAAACAATGAACAAATGTATACTCCTCATTATGACTTATGAAAGTGAAACTTGAGCACTCACCAAAAGAATGGAAGAGAAGCTAAGAACTATACAACGAAGAATGGAATTCTTCGCTACACAGCGAATTATATTAGGAATCTGACTGGTAGATTAGAAGAGAAACATATGGATTAGGTAGCAAACTCAAATAAAGGACATTCTTATCAAAATTAAAGCATTAAAATGGTCTTGGATAGCTCGAAGCTCATGATGCATAGCTCGAAGACATGATGGCAGATGGACTAAGAAAATAACAGAATGGTACTCAAGAGGAGCTAGAAGAAGACCTGGAAGACAAGAACGGAGATGGACAGATGAAATTGAAGAGTTCGTTGGTAGTAAGTGGATGGCCATTGTACAAAAGAGAAGGAACTGGAAAGTTGCTGGAGAGGCCTCCATCCTGCATGGATTGAAAATGGCTGCTGCTGCTGATGATGATGATGAATTAAATAAGCCTTGTATACTTAATTTAATTTAATTAACATAAATGAATTTAATGTTACATTATTATGCACTTGGCAGAGATAGTTAACTTTTCTTGCCATAAGTTTCGTAGATCTGAATCGTATTCAGTTATCCCGGAGGAGCCCTGTTTCGCCTTTTACAACAGGGGCTCACATCTGACGAGTATGGGCTCGGTAAACCCAGGGTCCTGAGCTGGATATCATTATTCTTCTCTTTCTTGCTTTCTTGGTGATTCCCTTCTACTTCTGACTCTCTCTCTCTCTCTCTCTCTCTCTCTCTCTCTCTCTCTCTCAAGGTAGCACAGGATTTTTTTTTTTTTTTTGGCTATAGCTAATAATAATAATAATCATCATCATCGTAAGTGGGGTGCATAACGACCAGGTTTTTGAGTGTTTTTTTTTAGATAGACTTAGGAACATTTATACGCATGTTTAAGGGGGAATATACCCGTATGCCCCCTGAATACGCCCCTGTCGCAGATTCATCTTCTGCCCAGGAGAAAGCCCGTTAATTTTATGCAAATTTTTTTTATGCCCTTCTCATTTTACATCGATATCGTACGTAATGACGCTTCAGCTTGAAGAGAAGGATTACAGTGCCCTCTATGTTATACAAACACACGTGATTCTCCCATACGAAATGGATTGTTTACATGACTGTAGTTCTCATTGCTTTCATCAACTAAACCACTTCAGTAGAAAGTTGTTTTGCAATACTATGTGTATATGATTTTCATTTCAGTTGGTTATGTTTTCGCTTCATATCTGCCTAACGAATTTTGATATTAATGGTTAAAAGCATAGAGAGGAAAATTTGGACTGTATATTTTCTTACTTGTTGATATATTTTTCTTGATATAAAATATATATATTGTCGTTCTTACGCTCCACTATGAGTTCACAGATTGCTCAGCAGCAAGTTAAATTGACTCCCGCACAGCATTGTATTTGTTCGTGCACCGGCGCACTTGCAACAACATTACTGGGTATGTAATAGTGATAATTGCAACAAGCCATTAATTATGAATAGTAAATAATAATGAATTCATTAATTTATGAACACTCACTCACCTATTTTAATACTTGGTACATCAAGAGTTAAAAGCCCTGGAACCTCTCTTTTCCCCTCATTTTGTTTTCTAGATATTTACCGTATATTCCGCCTTATAAATCGACGTTTAAAGCATTAAAACGTGCCAAAAACTTTGTCAACGTATATGCCGAGTATGAAACCCAAACCCCGAATTAAAGTCACGTGCTTAAGTTCAGAAAAATACAAGTTAATATCAGTATATTTACAAATAAATATAGTTCATCTTTTGAACACCCATGAATTTGGTCATTAGCATTGGTAGAGGCACATGATGCAAGAGAGCAAACTTACAGCATTAGCCAAAAAAAAAAAAAAAAAAAAAAACCACTTCCCATTTCACTGATCCATTCATTCCAAATGTTTGTCTTCAACAACAGGAAAGTAACTGTTAAGCCTGCTTCTGGGTCAGTTACCAGAATTGTTCATAGCGGATGTCCACAAGGATCTGTATTTGAGCCCATGATGTGGAACCTAGTCTTAAATGACTGGCTGAAATGCAACTACATCAATATACAGCATCAGCCAAAAAAAAAAAAAAAAAAAAAAAAACCTCATTTCACTGATCCGTTCATTCCAAATATTTGTCAGTTCTCCCTAAGTTTATTTAAGCTATCAACTTCCACAACAACAGATGGAAGTTTGTTCCAGCAATCAACTGCCTGCTGAATAAAGGCAAACTTCGGCACATCTTTCCTCAATTTGAATCTGTGCCCCCTCAGGTTTGTAATCTGAGCAAGAGGAAGAATCCCATCAGCACTGAACCTGTCAATCCATTCAAGGCCTTATATTCCTCAATCAGATCACCTTGCAGGTGCCTATTCTCCAGAAGCTGCAATGTGCAGAATTTTAGCCTTTATTCATAAGAGCACCCCTTTGTTCCCTTCCAGTCTTGTTGCCCTTCTCTGTACTCATTTTAGCAACTCTACATCCTTCCTAAAATGAGGCTTCCAGACCTGTACGCAGTACTGAAGGTGGGGCCTGACCATTTCCTTATACAAGGGGATAATCATCTCCTTAACCCTGCTCGCAAAATTCCTATATATCATTGACAAGACCCCATGACCTACTTTGGCAGTCTGTCTGTACTGCTCAGAAAACTTATCTGACTTCTCTTTCATTCTCCACTACCCTGCGTGTAACACCACATAGTTGGTACATTTCTCTGGGGTTACTGCTACTCATATGCAGTATTTTGCATTTGTCAATGTTAAAATTCAGTTGCCACTTCTCAGCCCATCTACCCAACCTTTCCAGATCCTGTTGCAGCAGTATACTGTCATTACTTTTAATGTCTGCATACTTTGACATTAAGCTTGATATACCTCATCAATATCATTGATAAATATACAAAACAACAATCGGCCCAACACCGACCCCTGACAGACACCACTAATAACATTAGTCTACGTAGAGCAGTACCCATTTATTACCGCACTCTGTCTTCTCCCACTCAACCATCCTTTTATCCATTGTACCAACTTGCCCTTAATGCCATTCTGCTCCAATTGTACAGTAGTCTTCCATGTGCAACAGTATCAAAAGCTTTCCTGAAATCCAAATATATGATATCAAAATTATGTTTTGCATCCAGTTCCTTTGTGAATGCATCATAGTATTAAAATCAAATTGGTCAAACAAGACTTCCCCATGACAAACCCATGCTGTGTCTGAATTATTGCTGCAGTCTTGTCTAAATTAACCTGCAGTGCTTCTTTAACCAGTGACTCCATTATTTTCCCTGGGACAGAAGTCAAACTAACAGGTCTGTAATTACTTCTCACCCTTTGATCCCCCTTTGTGAATTGGAGATACATTTGCACATCTCCAGTCTGTGGTGACTTCCCCAAGGTCCAAAGATGTTCTCATAATTATGGCTAAGGGTTTGCTTACTTCTTTTGCTGCCTCCTTTAATACAACTGGATAGCTCCCATCTACCCCAGCTGCCTTTCTTATATTTAACTTCAACAATTTCTCCTCCACTTTGCTCTCAGTTATTACAAAATCATTTAAATCCCTGTTAGAGTTTGATAGACATCTGGCCCTCTCCTCCTTGATTAACTCATCTTGTGTAAATGTTGATGCAAACTACTCATTTAGTTTGGCAGCTATCTAAGATTGATCATCTACAGTCAAATCATTGATATCAAGTAGACCAATCTGATTCATCTCCTTCATTTTTGAGTTTATATAAGTAAAGAAGTCTGTGTTTTTCTTTGCATCCTTTGCCAAAGATTTTTCATAATCTGCCTTGGCTTGCCTGACCTCCTTTGTGACTTGATTACAGACTAGCTTGTATCTACTATAGGCTTCACTGCAGGATCATTTAGACAAGACTTCAGTTATAGCTCAGACACAGCATGGTTTTGTTAAGGGGAAGTCTTGCCTGACCAACTTGATTGGATACTATGATGCAGTCACAAAAGAACTGGATGCAGGGAATAACTTTGATATTATATACTTGGATCTTAGAAAGGCTTTTGATACTGTTGCACATGGAAGACTGCTACACAAATTGGAGCAGTGTGACATTGGAGGCAAATTGCTGCTATGGATAAAGGGGTGGTTGAGGGGGAGAAGACAGAGAGTGGTAATCAATGGACACTGCTCATCGTGGACTGATGTTATTAGTGGAGTCCCTCAGGGCTCAGTGTTGGGTCCATTATTGTTTTCTGTATTTATAAATGATATTGATGATGGTATATCGGGATTAATGTCCAAGTTTGCAGACGATACAAAGGTTGGCAGGGTTGTCAAGGACACTACTGACACTATGCTTCTGCAACAGGATCTGGAAAGGTTGAGCAGATGGGCTGAGAGGTGGCAAATGAAGTTTAACATTGACAAATGTAAAGTACTACACATGGGAAACAGCAACCCCAGAGCAACGTATCAACTCTATGGTACAACACTGACAGTGGTAGAGAATGAAAGGGACTTGGGGGTGGTTGTGCAGGCAGATATGAAGTTCCCTGAGCAGTGCAGACGGGCTGCAAGAGTAGCTCATGGAGTATTGTCAATGATATACAGGAATTTTTCCAGCAGGGATAAGGAGGTGATTATTCCATTGTATAAGGCGATGGTCAGGCCACACCTAGAGTACTGTATACAGGTCTGGAGGCCTCATTTCAAGAAGGATGTAGAGCTGCTGGAACGAGTACAGAGAAGGGCAACAAGATTAGTGAATGGAACAAAGGGGTGCTCTTACGAAGAAAGGCTTAAGTTTTGCAAATTACAGTGTCTGGAGACTAGGCACCAGCGAGGTGATCTGATAGAGGTGTATAAAGCCTTGAATGGTTTAAGCATGCTCAATGCTGATGGGATTCTTCCTGTAGCTCAGAATAATCACCTGAGAGGGCATAAATTCAAATTGAGGAAAGACAGATGTAGGATAGACGTGCGGAAATTTGCCTTTAGCCAGCGAGTGGTTGGTTGGTGGAACAGACTTCCATCCCTTGTGGTGGAGGTTGATAGCCTAAATAAGTTTAAGGCTCAGCTGGACAGGTATTTTGAACGAACAGAGGGGTGAAGTGGAAGTGGTTTTTTTTTTTTTTTTTTTTTTTGGCTGATGCTGCATAAGCTTGCTTTCTTGCATCAAATGCCTCTACTAATGCTAATGCTAATGCTTCTGTGTCGCCTGACAATTTATGTGCATCCCATGCATTTTTCCTCTCTGCCGCGAGTCTCATTAGTTCAATTGACCTCATTTGGGCCTGAAACTAAACAGTATTTCTTAGTTAGTATGAAAAACCTAGTAGCTTCCAAGTTTTTTTCCTTTAAAGCTTCCCATTTAAAATTTGCTGTTTTTAACATCAGTTGATCCCATTGTATAGAATTTACAAACTGTCTGAAACCACTGTAGTCACTTTTACAAAAGCAAAAACCCTTCCCATTACTCCTGATGGTAGTTACTTCTCTAAGTAAATCCTGCATTAGTACACTGTGATCACTACTACCTAGTGGTTCCTTTATCTGTAAATTATTAATGCATGAATAACCACAGCTGATAATCAGATTAAGAGTGTTACTATCTCTTGTTGCCTCTCTAACATGCTGCTGTAGAAAACCATCATCCAGTAAAGCCACAAAAGCTGTGCTGGTGTGCAAGTGACCAACCACAAGTTCCAGCCGATATCTTGGAAGTTAAAATCCCCCATTATAAGATACTGATTTACTGGCCCACTATTTCTCAGTATAATTGTTCATTGCACTCATCAGAATCATTAGGCCTATAACAAACTCCTAACCTCACTTTTGCTTTCCCAGTACTTATGTCCCACCGAACTGACTCAACGTTGCACTGTCCATCTATGTCAACTGGATGCACTTCCTTAGATTTTGTGTTTCTTAACTAACAGCATAACCCCTCCTCCCTTTGTATCTTGTCTGTCCTTTCTGTACACATTGTACTCTCCAAATTCCAATTCTGCATCCCTTATATCTGAGTGCACCAAGTCTCTGATATCCCAACAGTATCTGCCTTGGACGTCTTAACCAGCTCTTCAAATTCATCAAATTTGTTTACTATACTCCTAGCATTGGTGCACATGCAAGTATACATGCACCTGTTCTTAGTCTTAGTTACTCTAACACGGCCCATGTGTTTACTTGTTTCATGACTCCCAGCAGTTCCTGAAATCAACTGGTTTTCTGGGCTGCTGCTCATTCCAATAGACGCAGTGCAAGAATCATTTCCACCTCTGCTTGCGGCTACTGTTAACCTATTAGTCTGTGAATCCCCCCAAGCTAGCAGTTTTGTAACCCACCTAACATTGCCTCGATAGCATCAGCAAATATTCTTGCACTCATTTCCATTTAAGAAGAAGAATCTTTATTGCAACTCTTAGAATGATAATTTACATAATATTAGTTGCAACAGCCCATCACGGCACAGTAGCCAGGGGTTAACATTGTACTACAGAGACATTATTGCCTTAGGGACCAAAATTCATAAATAAATAATAGAAATGATAAATAAGTGCAAAAAAAAAAAAAGTACAGGAAAATGGAGAAATGACTTTAGTATACTACATATATAGAACATTAAGTGAGTGTACAATCATTTGCTTCACAATACATACAATAAGGATATATTGAAGTGCATAAATAGCATTAGCATTAGTAGAGGCATTTGATGCAAGAAAGCAAGCTTATGCAGCATCAGCCAAAAAAAAAAAATATATATAAATAAATAAAAAATAACCACTTCCACTTCACCCCTCTGTTCGTTCGAAATACCTGTCCAACTGAGCCTTAAACTTATTTAGGCTATCAACTTCCACGACAAGGGATGGAAGTCTGTTCCACCAACCAACCACCCGCTGGCTAAAGGCAAATTTCCTCACGTCTATCCTACATCTGTCTTTTCTCAATTTGAATTTATGCCCTCTCAGGTGATTATTCTGAGCAAGAGGAAGAATCCCATCAGCATTGAGCATGCTCAAACCATTCAAGGCTTTATACACCTCTATCAGATCACCTCGCTGGTGCCTAGTCTCCAGACACTGTAATTTGCAAAACTTGAGCCTTTCTTCGTAAGAGCACCCCTTTGTTCCATTCACCAATCTTGTTGCCCTTCTCTGTACTCGTTCCAGCATCTCTACATCCTTCTTGAAATGAGGCCTCCAGACCTGTATACTCTAGTATACAGCTCTGGAGTACTCTAGGTGTGGCCTGATCATTACCTTATACAAAATATGTACATAGTTCTTTGGGTTAAGAATATACATTTCTCAAGAATCAAATTATAATAGTAGTAGCCTTGGCTACCCCACTGAGTATTCCTTTCCTATATTGTCTATCATGACAGAACTTATTGAAGTCAACATCTAGGTCCTGGACTCAAGATAACGTCTGCTGAGGAAGAAACTGGTCCGACAGATGAAGCACCTTTGCAGAGCATATAACTGGGGGATTGCTTGTAGACGTTCCGGTGGGATCCTCCATGCACAGTTTTCCCAGAAGGAGGGGGAGGAGATGAGATGAGACCAGTCATGAGTTTGACTGTTGTGACGAGCCTTCTTTCATTAATGAGCAATTTGAGCCTTGGGATGTTAAGTGCATTGGCCATATCGGTGGTCTGGAGCTGTGGAGGCAGGCTAAGTTTGTGGCATGCCCACTTGAGAAGCTGGATTGATGGTAGAAGGAGATGCAGATGCCCAAATTTCTGCAGCATAGAGAAGTGGTGGCTACACTATTGTTGAGAAGTATCTCACCGTGGTGGATTTATCTGTTACATGGTGCAAATGCTTACATATCCATCTCAGTCTGGCGGCTTTTGTGAGGAGTATGTCTACTTGCTGGTCGAAAAGAAGCTTCGGATTGAAACTTATTCCTAGGTCAATGTGATGTTGGACAAGAGGGATGGAGGCTCCATTGAGGGCTGGATAGAATTTTGTTGGCTGTTTTTTTAATGAGAAGACTATGATTTCTCACTTTTCAGAATTGATACGCAGACCAAATTGTTTGAGGTACATACATATTGAAGAAAGAGTGGAGGTTAGCTCTTCTGAGACTTGGTGAGGGTTTTGGCTTGCTTTAATTTTTGTGAGTACCTTTAGATCGTCAGCATATACCAGGATATTTAACTTTTGGATTACCAGTGGAGCAATAAGGGCAGCGAAGACCAGATATCACTGTCCCTTGCGGGACTCCAACTGACATTACTTTGCGGTATCGTGAGTTATCTACACATAATTTGACTATTCGGTTATTCAGCAGAGATGTGAGGAAAGCTAAGATGTCGCCACCTATCTGATAGTGCTTTTCTAGTAGTTTTAGGAGAGACGGGTTGTGCACGGCATCAAATGCAGATTCAATGTCTATGTAGGTGGCTGCCAGCTCGTCTCTGTTCTCAAAGGCTGTGAGGATTCTGTTAGTTGTTGCTAGAAGGTTGGTCACAGTTGTTCTGTGTGGGAGTGCATAGTGGATTTGTGGAGGACTGTCTGGCAGGATTTGCATAGTGAGAATCGGGAGCAGTATTTTTTCTAGCAGTTTCAATAGACAATGAATTTGAGATTGGTCTGTAGCGTTTCACAAGTGATGGAACTCGAATTTTTGCCTTGGTTTGACAAGGTATTCCTTCTGTTGGTGTGGGAAACAGCGCTTTGAGAGCACCAAGTTAAAGATATGTAACAGACGTTGTGGGATGTAAGGACTCAGGCTCTTAAGCATAAATTGCAGAATCCCGTCAGGTCCAGTAGTAGGAGTTGCTGGCAGTGAGTTGATGGCATTAATTAATTCTTGTCTCGATATTATTATGGTTGTCAGTGGGTCAAAAGTGGTGTCAGATGTTGGTAGCGAGGGCTGGTCTTCTGGGTTGAGAGTGGTGGTAAACCTAGTGATGTAGTCACGCCAGCTTTGGGGATCAAGTTAAGGGGGAAAACCTGAAGGGGTATCCTTATATGGAACTTTCCCTATGCGCATGGTCCTGTCAAGGTACAATTTGATCGCTGTGGATTTCTGGCGGTTAAACTCAGCTTGAGTTCTAGAGTATGCAATTCTGTCCGTAATGTTGTGAGATTGCTTCCACAATTTATGTAGATGTTGCTTGAGGTCGAATCGTTTCTTCAGGTCGTGAGACCACCATGCTTTAGAGTAAGGGGAAATTGTGATCTTTCTTGTGGCTGCATAACTTGTTACAGATATAATCCAATTGGTAAGGAGGGTGATGGCTAATTGGATATCACATAACTCTAGGGTTGACCAAGGGATTAAAAATGTTGCCTCGATGCATTTCGGTATGTTCAGGAATGTAGGGCTGACATGTGACATGGTTTTGTTCTGCCGATTTGGAAGATGGCGATTAGTTGGCATTAAAAGTGCATAATGGTCAGAGTTCAGCACCGTCTCTAAGGTTTTATCGATGATGCATGGTATGGAGGCTAGTATTAGATCAAGTTGGTTAGGCCCACGAGTTGGGAGTTCGCTGACAAGGCAGAGAGAGGTCTGCGGTAAGAAGGTGAGACAGGAACAGTTGCTTTAGGTTATTAAGTTGAGGGGGTAGATTGAAGTCACCACATACGATGTTTACAGTGGCCAATTGCAGCTGGTGCAGGATCCAGTTTGCTACTTCAAGGATAAGGTCTTGAGATGGTGATGGGGGCACATAGACTACAGTCACTTGAAGTACAGTAGATTGGTACTTACTTGAGTTTGACATAGGTAGCTTCAAAATCTTGCGATTCACTTGAAATGGTAGAGATCAGTGTGAAGAGCCTTTGTTTATAAAAGATGGGAGGTGTGTTATGGCCACACCTTTGGGAGGTGCGTTATGGCCACAGAAGCTGATGCGCCAACAACTAACAAAAAAAAAAGTTGATTGCTGGAACAAACTTCCATCTGTTGTTGTGGATGTCGATAGTTTAAATAAATTTAGGCAGAACTAGACAAACATTTGGAATGAATGGATCAGTGAAATAGGAAGGGTTTTTTTTTTTGGCTGATGCTGTATAAGCTTGCTTTCTTGTATCATGTGCCAATGCTAATGCTAATAACCAGGTTGCCAACATGTGCTACCATATTTACATTGATGCAGTTGCATTTCAGCCAGTCATTTATGACTAGGTTCCACATCATAGGCTCAAATACAGATCCTTGTGGACATCCCCTATGAATAATTCTGGTAACTGACCCAGATGCTGACTTAACAGTTACTTTTCCGTTGAAGTAATCCTTGATTATGAAATAAATCTGATGGGAAAATATAGCCTCGTGTTACCATAGCAGAGTGGTCAGGAGCAGGAGTGCAGTAGCATACGCTCTTTGAGTAGACCAGGGTTTAAGCCACTGGCTGCAAAATACAGTTGATCCGCCAACCTGTACTGGACCAGCGTGGCAGATTATGTTCCATTTCCTTCAACATAAATTGTTAAGGAGACTTCCATCCTGCAGTGGATTGATAATGCCTGCACCTTACCTTACACTATTAAGACACTTTGCCAATTTATTTTATCAGACACTCTGGCAAAATCAATGAAGATACCTAGACAGTATTTCACCTGCAATTGCTGCACTATAGTCACTAGCTGCCTAAGCGGATCATCTGTTCCTGTGCCTTGAGTGAAACCATATTGTGCATATGACAGGATGCTATTGTCGCAGACATATCTGATTATTCTGACAACCAACATATGTTTATAGACTTTCCCTAATTCACTTAGAAATGCTATTGGACAGTATGAAATTGCAATTTTAAAATTAATTTCAATAATGCTTCTTTCCAAATATCCGGGAAAATCTCGTCTCTCAAGCGGGCATTATATATAGTAAGCAGCTGTGCTGGCATCAAACAAACACTTTTTATAATTACCTCACCCACAACCAGGTCCATGCTCGGACATTCATTATTTTTATATTATGAATTGCCATCTTCAGCTCCTCTGTTTGAAATTGGGGCTCATTTCCTATGCCAGTGTAGTTCTCATTAAGCAATATCATTCCTTCATATGCTGAAATATT
This sequence comes from Mastigoproctus giganteus, assembly GCF_048544385.1. NCBI lineage: Eukaryota > Metazoa > Arthropoda > Arachnida > Uropygi > Thelyphonidae > Mastigoproctus > Mastigoproctus giganteus. The sequence goes on along the minus strand of NC_143588.1, from coordinate 73,038,175 downwards.
AGTTTCATTCTCATTGTGATGGTTCAAATTTCCCACCAAATGGTCCAGTATTAGTGTTATACTTTCCTCCCAAGTACGAGTCATCCTTCCTGCAGCCTGAATTGAATGCACATCTCCAGCAGGGTGCCATAATTTGTTATTACACAGTTTATATACCAATCCCAGGGATTGTTGTTTCCACGTGTTTGTATCAGGATTTTTTTGTGCATTATACTTTTCTCTAATGATCATTGTGTGAATTTCCGTCTTGCTTGTCTGTATTCATTTTCAATTGAATTTCATTTGTATTTCATTGCCTCCCCTACACTTACATTTCTGATAGAGTTTCCTTGCTTTAATGGTTTCCTTACAGAGAGATGTTAGTTCTGGTGTCCACTTGACTGGAGCACATCATATCTAGGTGGTGTGCATTATAGCCATAGCAGCTTGTGCATCATTAAATGACCATTATCTAGGTGCATCTCATAGCCTTTTCAGACACCTCCTGTAACCAATCTTGTAATAATTGGGCAGCCACATTCCCAGGTAGTGCACCAATCTCATCCAGCATTACCACTCCAGTTTTAGAATGCAACTGCTCATCAGAAGTATCCCAGTTTGCTGATTTTAATGAAAAGCTGTACAATACACCCTGTATATCTAGGAATACAATGGGATATCAATCTCAACTGGAACTTGATTACTTGGTGATCATTGGATACCCAAACTGGTTTGACAACCCATTTAGTGATAAAATCAGATGTATGAATAGTTGATAGTGTCACATCAATATTGGATTCTCCGTTTACTGTCCACAATGTCCTGTGTTTAAATCATTGGTTGTGAATGAACAGGTCATGCTGAGTAATCAACTCCTCCAAAAATCGTTCCCATTCATCAGTAGCTCTGCTGAACTATGATGTGTTTTTCGAGTTATAGTCCATTCCATGCAGATAATAACCCTCTCACTTTGCAAGTGGTCCAGCAAGCTTCCAATGTAATTCAATTGTTGTTATGTTGTTATTTGGTTTTTAGGAGCATTAGCAACTAAGGCCATATTGCTCCAGGAATATGCAGTAGTCATTTCCTGACCTTTCCGCATCCTCTGTATTTGGTGGTGACGGGCTCGAACCCCGGTCTAATCAAGAAGCGTGTGCTACGCACTACTGCTCCTTCCCAACTGGCTATGGAGGCGCCCAATTCAATTGTAATGCAATGTCACCGTCATGATGAAAATAAATGCCCACCAAATAAAATTTAAATCTCCTCAGTTTCAACACAAATGCAAACCACATCAAGGGTACAATATTGCCCTCCACTGCAGACTGTTGCAGATCTATGGGATCTAATGAATCTTGGGAAGGTTTATTTTTTAAAATATGTAATCTTGAATTTTTCTTTCAACCATGCGAGATTGTCTTTTTTTTTTTCATGGCAAGGTCTCTCATCCTCTTTAATAGAGTATCTCTGTAGAACTGCATTCAGACTGTTGCTCACACCATGTCACAGCAGCTTCTAGCCAGTGAAGACCCCCGAATGAGTGGGCCCACTTTGTCTTCTTCATCATCAGAATCTCCTTGGTTAAAGTCAGCACATTCTTCATCCTGGACTAATGCAACAATTTCTTCAGTTAAAATATGATAACCAGGATCATCAGCATCATTGTTTAACTATGCCTTTGCATCACTTTGCCCACTCTCAGAAAACCAAGGAATCCCTTGAAATAAAGTTACAATCTCACCTACATCTTCATTCAAATCTTGCATGTGTGACCTTCTCTTCGGCAACACCCTGTAGTTTATGCCATGCCTTTTTCAGATTTCTCTCTGACAACATGTTCCAGGCATCTGCTGACATGTAGCACCAATCCTTAATATTGAACTTCTTTTAAAACTCAGCCATGCTCTCTTCATCTCACTTCTGGTAGCAGCAAGTGATGCAAGACTTGTTTTTTTTTACATTGTTTTTAGTGTCTCTATAACACCTTGAATAACACCTTTGGTGGTGAAAACCTGACAATCAAGTTCTCATCAGTCAAATTCAGTTTTTAAAGAGGAAAGTGTAATGGTGCATTATCGATAATAAGCAAAACTTTACCAGCTTTATCCTTATTTTCTCGAGTCTTCTTCACACTTGGAATAAAATCTTGGCTAAACCAATCCAAAAAAATGTTGGAATTCATCCAAGCATTTTTCTGTCCTTTATATTGTACTAGTAGGCACTTTACACCTTTAAAGCATCTTGGATTTCCCAATCACTAACAATGATAAACATGCTGTCCACTTGTATTTGCACATACCATAATTGTAACACACTGTTTGTTAGTTTTGAAACCAGGAGCAGCCATTTTGCGTTGTGATTCAGGGGATTCACGTGTTGTTGTTGCGTACCCCAGGGTTTCCACCATTAGCCGCTTTTGTACAGCTTGTGAAGAGGCTTTTGCCTTATCTGGTCATGTATAGGCAGTGTTTTGTGTAGTGTTCATGATGGAAGTGATTTACGAGGGAATGACTTCCAATTAAGACCAGTTTTATCTGCATTGTAAACTTCATCCTTGGAAAAACCTTCCTCTGCCATTTTCAGAAAAGACTCTTTAAGAGCTTCTGCTTTCGGGCCATCACCTGATAAAGCTTCTCCTTGAATTTCAAGCTCTCTTATACCGTGGCAAGATTTGAAAATTTTCAGCCATTCTGTACTTGCTTTAAATTCAGATGGGCTTTTAAACTTTTGATTCAGTTGTAACACTTTTTCGTAACACTTTTTCACATAAGAGGTCCAGAAGTCCACTTCTCTTATGTAGAAAGCATAAATAAAGTCTTTTAATTTCTCATCACTAGCTTTTTTTCATAGTTTTCCTTTTTTTTCTTTAGAGCCATCTTCATTGTATAACTTTGAAGTGTTTTTTGAAATATGAAATATTTCAGAATTTTATTTTTTCTGCTCTTTATGTCAGATATGGTTGCTGTACCAACATTAAAAATCTTAGCAAGCGATACACCAGTTTCGCCCTTCCAGTCTATTAATAATTGTTATCTTGTCTTCTATCGATAGCACATTAAGGTTACTTTTGCCTGTAGATGTCATTATTAGCGGCAGCAGTATTAAAATTAAAAAGCAAAACGACACAATATTTCACTCTGAAAAGTCATGAACAAAATCTGGAATGAGTGATTAGAAACAAAACACCTGAAATAACCTCACACTGCAGTGGCTCGTAGAAGATTGAGTGAAAGATACCCCCCCCCCCGGCCATACTCCCGCACTCACAATGGAGAATGATACAACAGACAATGATGCATCAAGGTCGTGGGAGACTGTCCTGGGTCCATGCAGTTGCTAAAGCCAACATTTGATTTTTAATTCCTGTAATGACAAATTAAGACTATTTCTATGCTATACTGCATATATCTTCGAATAAATAATCGGAAACAAATGGCCCCGAGTGCCAAGCGATGTTAGTGACCACAGCGCCTTTTCATAGTGATTATCTGATACGCTTTACTGTATATATGTTTCTCCTGAATTTCGCAGGTCCGTTAACTCTTGAGCATTATAATTGAATAGATCTTTCAAATTATATAACCCAGAAAGGAAAGCACCTTTCTTTAACCCCCTTTTTATTTTTCATTAATACTAACCTTCTCTTCGCTTGGGTCACTAGGTGGCACCGCTCTTGCCTCCATGTGGCGGGGCTGGTAACCTGGGAGAAAAAGATAATCTCCCGGGGCCAAAAAGAGCACGTCATGAGTAAATCAAACTCGGACTTATCTGGGCTGCCAGATGCACCCCGGACATCAAAAAAGAAAGATAGTTCTATTGCAGGAACTTCAAAATGGCAGAAAACTGATTCTGACATCAATCCTTCTCCAGCTTTCCTGATCATGCACTCAACTGGTGAAAATGCAATTGGCAAAATCTCGCCATTTAGAATACAAAAGGAATTAGAAAGCAGAGCTGGAGCTCCTAAGTCTGTAAAAAGACTTAGGTCAGCAGATATTCTGATCGAGACCTCTAATAGTAAACACTCAGAGCGGCTCTTGAATATTAATCTCTTTGCTGGAATACCAGTTACTGTGACACCCCGTAGATCACTGAACACCTCTAAAGGAGTGATCTCTGACTGGGATTTAATAGATGTGTCCGAAGAGGAGATGCTTGAAGAACTTAAAGAAGAAGGCGTTATACAGGTCAAGAGAATTTCCACCAGAAAAGGAGTTCTGACTCCTACACGCAATCTCATTCTGACCTTTAATACACCACATCGCCCAGCATCCATTAAGGCTGGATATCTGGTCTGTAATGTCAGACCTTATATTCCAAACCCACTACGGTGTTTCCGATGTCAGAAGTACGGCCATTCCCAGACAGCTTGCCGGGGAACTCCTGCTTGTGCAAAGTGCGGGTCAGTTGAACACAACTGCGAAGCCTGTACTGCTCCCCAACCGATATGCCCAAACTGCAAAAAAGATCATCCCGCTTACGCTAGAACATGCGATCGCTGGAAAACTGAGAAACTTATTCAGATTTATAAAACCAATCATAATGTGTCCTATCAAGAAGCAAAGTGAAACGTCTCACCACCAACCCTTGCAAATAGATCTACGTATGCTCAAATCACCAAAAAATTCCAATCAACCGCATCGCAAACTGAACTAACAGTACCCCCAAAAGAGTCTTTCTCGAACTATGTAAAAACACTGTACAATGCAACTCACACTCAGGCAGTCAATACGCCAGTTTCTATACCAATCGAAAATCTCCACTCCCCGGACGAAGGACGCAAAGAAAAACAAATCGTAACTTTGGTCACCAACAGGAAATGGATACTAAGGAAATACCCCCAGATGACCTGGTCCTACACATTTTTGTAGAAGAAGACATGGAAACAGAAAGGCCCTACTTTCGAAAGAAAGACAAAAACAAGAGTGAAAAACAGAGAACCTCAGCACCAAGAAAACACTCGGAAAGTCTAACTATAGATAAACAATGAACACAATAATTCAATGGAATTGTCGTGGTTTCCATGCCAATATTAATGACCTGTACGACCTTACCTCTAAATACACACCAATATGTCTCTGCCTCCAAGAGACGTATTTCAAACCTCAAGACACACCAAAACTGTCTTATTACAATATCTTTAGAAAAGATAGAACCGATCAAAATACTGCACATGGTGGTGTAGCTGTTATAACAAACCCATATGTTCCTGTCAAACAGGTCTTACTGAAATCTCCCCTCGAGGCAATAGCAGTCCGTGTAGCTGCTGACATCCATATTACAATCTGCTCCTTATATATTCCACCAAGCTTTTCCATCCAACAAAATGATCTAAACAACCTCATAGCTCAACTCCCCACACCTTTCCTCATTCTGGGAGACTTAAATGGTCATTACACACTATGGGGTAACAACAATATCGACCAAAGAGGAAAACTAATTGAAAAATGTTTAGATGATAACAACCTTCTCCTTCTAAATGACGGGTCACCTACTTATGTTCACCTTCCTTCTGGAACATATACTGCAATAGACTTGTCTATCTGTTCTGCAACTTTGTATCCTACTCTAAAGTGGACGGCAAACAATGACCCACTGCATAGTGATCACTTTCCCATTACAATTGAATTACTAAATAAACCCTCTTATCATCTTACTAGAATTCCTCGGTGGCTAATTGATAAAGCAGACTGGAAGATGTATAAAAAATTAGCTGAACTGGACCCTGAAATTATACAAAAATCCCCAACCAGGGAAGTGGTTGAGTATGTCACAAAAACTATACTACACGCAGCAGGACAAGCTATACCAAAATCCTCCTCAAAATTACCTGAACACCCAAAAATATGGTGGAATGACAAATGCCGTGCAGCAAAAAGAGACCAAAATAAAGCTTGGAATACTTTTAGGCGCTATCCAACCACAGCTAATCTCATTCAGTTTAAACACGTTAGAGCAAGAGCGAGGTATGTTAGACGCAGTAATAAAAAGGCCGCTTGGATTTGCTTCACTTCAACCATCAATCAAGCAACTCCCACACATAAAATTTGGAAAACAATCAGGAAAATGAGTGGTAAATATCAAACGACACCTCTGCCTATCATGGAATGGAGAGGGCAGAACATTTCTGACCCTACCCAAATTGCCAATATACTAGGGGAAACTTTTGCCAAACATCAGCAACAGAAAGTTACATACCAGCCTTCAGAAGATTCAAAGCAAATTCAGAAAAACAAAAGTTAAACTTTTCTTCAAAAGCAGAAGAACAATATAACTTACCATTCACTATCCACGAACTACATAGAGCCTTGTCAACATCTAGGCGTAGCGCTGTAGGACCAGATAATATCCATTATTCGATGATACAGGAACTAAGTGCTGAATCACTGCAGTCACTTCTTGATCTGTTCAATAGGCTCTAGCGGGAAGACACATTCCCTAAACAATGGCACCACGCTACAGTCCTTGCATTCCTTAAACCAGGAAAAGACCCGAAAAACCCTACTAGCTATAGACCCATTGCCTTGACCAGTTGCCTTTGCAAAATTCTGGAAAAGATGGTGAACCGTCGACTGATATGGTACCTGGAAAATTTCAATCTCTTACATTCTGCACAATTCGGCATTCGACAGAACAGATCAACACTAGATATACTAGTAAAACTAGAGAATTCCATTCGGAATGCATTCCTTAGATTGGAACACCATGTAATGATTTGCTTTGACATCAGCAAGGCCTATGATTCCACGTGGAAGTATGGAATACTCCGCGAATTACACCGCCATGGACTTCGGGGCCATCTCCCGATTTTCGTACGGAACTTCCTAGACAAGCGAACTTTCCAGGTTCGATTTAAAACTTTACTGTCGGAACTATTTTTTCAAGAAGAAGGAGTTCCCCAGGGCTCTGTACTTAGTGCTACACTCTTTATAATTGCGATAAACACCATTGCTGAACAACTTCCAAACACTATCGATAAGGCACTGTTTGTAGATGACCTTAGTATTTCTTGCCATGCGGCACCTCCGTAGCCAGGTGGGAAGGAGCAGCAGTGCGTAGCACACGCTTCTTGATTAGACCGGGGTTCGAGCCCGTCACCACCAATTACGGAGGATGGGGAAAGGTCAGGGAATGACCACCGCATATTCCCGGAGCAATATGGCCTTAGTTGCTAATGCTCCTAAAAACCAAATAACAAACAAACAAACATCTTGCCATGCGAAAAACATGAATACGATCGAGAGACAGTTACAAGGGGCAATAAATAAGATCAGTACATGGGCACAAACCAATGGTTTTCAGCTTTGTTCTCAAAAAACGTTGTGCATCCATTTTTGCCGACAACATAAATTGCACCCACACCCGGAACTACAACTGAAGGGACAACCAATAGCAGTTCAACCCAGCATACGATTCTTAGGAATCACCTTAGATCATAAACTTACCTTCCTGGAACATATTAAAAGACTAAGAACATCCTGCCAACAAAAATTAAATATCATCCGGGTTCTCTCAGCAACAAAGTGGGAAGCTGATCGCCTTACCTTATTACGGCTATACAGATCTTTAATAAGATCAAAACTTGACTATGGGGCACCAGTGTATAGCTCAGCAAGGCCTTGTGTCCTTCGCTGGCTTGATCCACGTGGAAGTATGGAAGTATTCCACGTGGAAGTATTCCACGTGCAATACGCATTGCTCCTAGAGCAATGCGTATTGCACATAGTGCAATACGCATTGCTCTAGGAGCATATCGCGCGTCTCCAATACATAGTCTATATGCCGAAGCTCACGAACCCCCTCTCTCTATCAGAAGGCAACAACTTATATTACGCTATGTATATAAAATAAGATCTATGCCTGAACACCCAAATTGGGAATTACTTTTCACCCCTCAACACAGCAGGTTATACCATAACCGCCCTACTGCTAACTGACTGTTAGGTATAAGAATAAGACATCTTCTAGAAGAACTTAATCTGAGTTTTGATAATATCTCAAATACCCCTCCACTATTCCTTGCTCCGTGGAGCATTACTCCACCTTTATGTGATAAATACCTTAATAAATGGGATAAATCTGCACTGCATAAAGAAAATTTCTTGCAATTGTACCTTGCAGTGGTGGAGCAGTTTCCAAACTTTGTTGTAGTTCATACAGATGGGTCAAAGAATGGCACCCACATTGGAATCGCCGCAGTTTTCCCGAACATAACATTGGCCTACCAACTGCCACATGAGTTCAGTATATTTTCTGCCGAATTATTGGCAATTCAGGTTGCACTGAAGCATATCGAGACCTCCAATATTGAAAACAGTATAATTTTCTCTGATTCTCTAAGTGCACTTCAAGCCCTGGAAAACACCATGAACATCACACACCCAGTCGTAAAAGAAATAACAAACTCTTTATATACCTTATCTGAGCTTGGAAGAACCATACATTTCTGTTGGGTCCCAGGACATATGGGAATTTCAGGAAATGAATTAGCGGACAATGCCGCAAAAGCGGCCGACTTACCACCTGATGTACAGTGGAGAGTTCCACATCAAGATTATAGACAAATAATACAGGAAAAATGCATGTACCAGTGGCAATCAACATGGCAAAACCAACTTGAAAATAAGCTTCGAAGTATCAAGCCAAATCTTGAGCAATGGCCTTCAAGCCTCAGTGCAATTCGACAACAGGAGGTAATACTAGTTCGTCTCCGTATAGGTCACACTAATACTCATGGTTACCTTTTAAGAGGGGAGATTCACCCCCAGTGTGATCACTGTAAAACAGTGCTTTCAGTGAAACATATCCTTGTGGAATGCACAAAATTTGCAATAGAATGCCAGAATCACTTCAATCCAGCCACAACTGAAGACCCACTAACGCTTAGTTCACTTTTGGGCAATAAAACAGATGTCTCAAAGATTTTTACCTTTCTCAAAGCAATCGATGTATACTACCTCCTTTAGCTAGTCAACAATCAGTTTCCTGACTCTCGATCCATAGAGAAACAGCATAAATACTAACCTATGTATGGCACATTATGGCCATAGACGCCCATGCACCAAAAAAATCCCCAAACAAACAAACAATCAGAAACAAATGTATTAAGCAGCAGGAATAATATTTCAACATAACAACCAGTGCACTAAAAGTAGATACTGTAATTTTTTGGTGGGCAGTGGTGGTTCGGATAATTGAAGGTTCAAATAATCACATTCTACTGTAGTTTCTTTTTTTTCTTTTTTGGATTTTTTTTTTTTGCACCACCTTGCAAAATATTCTACCAGTGCCCATGGAACCACCCTTGTGACAGGAGATACATTTGAACATCTCTAGTCTACAGATGCTTTCTCTGAATCTAAGGATACCATCATTATTATAGTCAAAGGTATTGCTATCTCTCTTGCAGATTCTCTTGATATAATTGGATAGATTTCATCAGCCCCCCCCCCCCACCAATGCTTTGTTCACTTTTAGCTGTAGCACTTTCTTAACAACTTTACTTTCTGTTATTATAAAAGCATTTCACTCCAAGTTAGTTCTCCCGATTTATTCTAATCTCTGACAACTTCTTATATGAATGTAGATGCAAAATATTTATTATTTATTAGCAATCTACAAAATACCATCAGTAGTAATACTATTCATATCCAGTGAACTAATGTGATTGATCTTTCCTTCTAGTGTTAACAATTATGAAGAATTGCTTCCTGCATTTCTTTACATTCCTAGCCAAGGACTTTTATGATATCCCTTACCCTGCTAAACTCCCTTGAGTAACTTGGTTTCTCATTGTATCCCTTGACAATTTGTAATCTTCCCTTTTTTTTTTTTCTCTGCTACCAAGCTCATCAAGTTTATCTGACATCCATTTTAGTGTAAATCTTGAACAGTATCTTTTAATCAGTATGAAACACTTAGTAGCCTTTAAGGTTACTGCTCTAAACACTTCCCATTTACTTTTTTTGCCAATATCAGTTTGTTCCACTGAAAAGAGTTTAAAAAATGTCTGAGCCCATTATAATGACCCTTGTGAAAACAGTCACTTCTCTTTACACTTGACTGTAGCTATTTTTTTGAATAAAATCTATATTAATATGCAGTATCACTGCCATCCAAAGATTCCCTAACTCGAAGATTTATAATACATCATAAATCACTACTGATAACTAAGTCAAGAACGTTGCTTTTCCTTGTTGCCTCTGTAACATGTTGGGGTAGAAAGCAGTCATCACAAATCAAAAAATACTCTGCTACTCTAAGCTCCACGAGTTCCAGTTGATACCTGGAAAGTTCATTAAGTGGAAAAAGCATAAATTAGGTAGTAGCAAGTATGTCAAAAAAAGAAGAAAACATAAAAGAGTAATAACTTAGGTGCACTGTGGTCATAATATAAGGAACATCTAGATGTTCATCATGTTATGTACTTCATGCTGAGGGCATCTGGTATGGCCCAATAACTGGATCCTGGATAGCAATGTTGAGTGTACTGTCTTAGAAATGAAAAATTAATAAATAATTAGATCCTAAACATACATATGAAACCAAAATATAAGACATTAATTCAATTAAATATTCATTACAGCCCTCTTTCCAAGAGAGAGTAATGGCAGTTATCACAGAAGCTCATAGTATTTCGATTTTACACCTGTGATGCCTAAAGTTTGCTTCTGAACAGCATCATTGGGCCATTGATAACTGGGGAAAAAAAGTTGCCTTTTCCAATGAATCATAGTTCATTTTCTGGAGAAAACCTGCCATATTTAACATTGTGTGAGAATTAAGGTAATGTTAACTTTAGAAAGGAGGTTACAGTATAAATTGAAGAAGATATTATTATTATTATTATTATTAGCAGCCATATGGTGCAAGAAATCTGAGGCTTATGCTGCACCAGCCAAAAAAAAAAAACCCGAGTTACCCTCAGAGTGAGAAAGAGACAGACAGAAGTAGAAAGGAATCACCAAGAAAGAGAAGAATGATGATATCCAGCTTAGGACCCTGGGTGTACCAAGCCCATACTCACCAGATGTGAGCCCCTGGGGTTAAATATACAAATATGTACTCTAGGTATATGGTTAATGCACCACACAATTATTATAAATAAATAAAATAATCTTTATTGCTTACTAAAGAATACAATAAAGCAATGCAGTATTAAAAATTAACAAATTTGATTTTTAATTTCAACAAGAATTTTTAGTTCAAATACATTTTCTTTCAGTTACTCCTTTGGATGTTGTAAAAACTCGTCTACAAGCTCAGGAAAAAACATTTCAGTCTAGAAAATGTTTTTTATATTGCAATGGCTTAATGGACCACCTATGTTACTGTGTTGATGGTAGCAGTGATTGGTATAAAAAGAATCCAGGCCATTTTAATGGAACAATGGTACGTAAATTTAGATTTTATATCAATAGTATCTGTAATTTCTATCAGAAATAATTGTTGATTTCGTTTATTAACACATGGCTGAAAAAAAGTAGCTTGAAACAGTATAGTACACTTAATTGAAATGAGTTAAATATAATAATTATGAACTCTGTTTTCTTTTGGCATTTCTCAAATTATAAGTTATGAATTTTATATCACAAAATCACTTGAGTATAATTAAAGTTTTAAAATTATTGTTGTAGTTTATAATATTTTGCTTTCACTTGCTGATTTTATCAGTGTACAGGGTGATCAGAAAAGATTCTCTAGTTTTGAATTGATTGTATTTCTTTAAGTATTTCGCTGCAGCTTTGTTTCTGATATCATGAAACATGATAGATTTTTTTTTTGTTAGAGAACATTTTCAGTGTGATCCCTATGTATCTGGTAGTGTTTGCAATGTTTTTGGAAATTTTCTGTAGCTGTGACTAATGTCTAAGTGATGTAACCATATTATTATTCTTAGCTGAAATGTGGATTATTAAGAAATCCTCCTGTGAGAGGGCCATTTTAGAGATTTTCTAGAACAATAAGTAATTGCTTCTTCAATACATCAAATGTTTGGGCATTCCACACCAGCATTTTGTGACTTTTTTAATGAGCCTCTTAATTGCCGATCTACTCTGATGTTCTCTCCTGTTAGATGTTATTCAAAACACAAACCATACCCTTTAATAACACTATCAATTTGAAAAATTTATTTCACACTAATTGCATGCTACTTGATAGTGTATGCCACTTTATTCATAATTGCTTAAGGAATTTTCCACCTTGGACAAGTAATAAACCTACATGCTTTACATGATCTGTGACTCCATAATTACAGTAAGTTAAATATTTAAGTAAATACTGCAGTATCTTACACATGATACTTTAGACTACATTAGGCAAACAATATTGCAATCTCCAAACAAATCTCTATTGAAAGTCAGTATTCAAGGGAGATATCACCTGGTTCAGCTCATTTCAGTAAGAAAACACCTAAAGTATTTTATATACTGAATCCATAGTATGCATGAGTTTTGGGATAATATTAAAAATATTATGGTACTCTTGCCGATTTAAAAATTTACTATGCTGCAAAAGTATCGAAATTTTGAATAAAATTTATTTCACTGATGAAGTGTGGTTTCACTTCAGTGGCCACATTAACGGTGACATTATTCTCATAATAAATTGTATTTTCCATTAATAGTTGTTGGGTTTATTTTTAAAATGAACACCCTGTACTTGCTCATTATCTTAGCCTTCTAGCTTCACTGCTTCTTTTCTAATAAATACAGCCTTAAAAAATTTTGATTAGACATTTTACATGAAATTTACAGAAAAATATACACATAACAAAATTTATAGCGAGTCAAATTATGGAATGTTATAGATACAAGGGTTTTTTCTTATTTATCTATCGACATATTATTAGCATTAGCATTAGTAGAGGCATATGATGCAAGAAAGCAAGCTTATTCAGCATCAGCCAAAAAAAAAACAAAAAAAAACACACCACTCCCATTTCACCCCTCCGTTCACTCGAAATACCTGTCCAGTTGAGCCTTAAATTTGTTTAGGCTATCAACTTCAACAACAAGTGATGGAAGTTGGTTCCACCAACCAACCACCTGCTGGCCAAAGGCAAATTTCCGCACATCTATCCGACATCCGTCCTTCCTCAATTTGAATTTATGCCCTCTGAGCTGATTATTCTGAGCAAGATGAAGAATCCCATTGGCATTGAGCATGCTCAAACCATTCAAAGCCTTATACACCTCTATCAGATCACCTTGCCAGTGCCTAGTCTCCAGACTCTGTAATTTGCAAAACTTAAGCCTTTCTTCGTAAGAGCAACCCTTTGTTCCATTCACTAATCTTGTTGCTTCTCTGTACCCGTTCCAGCAGCTCTACATCCTTCTTGAAATGAGGCCTCCAGACCCGTATACAGTACTCAAGATGTGGCCTAACCATTGCCTTATACAAGGGAATAATCACCTCCTTATCCCTGCTAGAAAAATTCCTGTATATCATTGACAAGACACCATGAGCTATTCTTGCAGCTCGTCTGCACTGCTCAGAGAACTTCATATCTGCCTGCACAATTACCCCCAGGTCTTTTTCATTCTCCACCACTGTCAGTGTAGTACCGCAGAGTTGATACGTTGCTCTGGGGTTACTGTTTCCCATATGTAGTACTTTACATTTGTCAATGTTAAACTTCATTTGCCACTTCTCAGCCCATCTGTTCAACCTTTCCAGATCCTGGTGCAGCAGCATAACGTCAGTGGTGTCCTTAACAACCCTGCCAACCTTTGTATCATCTGCAAACTTGGACATTAAACTTGATATCTCATCATCAATATCATTCATAAACACCGAAAACAACAATGGACCCAACACTGAACCCTGAGGAACTCCACTAATAACATTAGTCCACGTTGAGCAGTGTCCATTGATTACCACTCTCTGTCTTCTGCCACTAAACCATCCCGTGCTGCGCCTCCGTAGCCAGGTGGGAAGGAGCAGCAGTGCGTAGCACACGCTTCTTGATTAGACCGGGGTTCGAGCCCGTCACCACCAAATACGGAGGATGCGGAAAGGTCAGGGAATGACCACCGCATATCCCGGAGCAATATGGCCTTAGTTGCTAATGCTCCTAAAATCCAAAAATAACAATAAACCATCCCCTTATCCATAGCAGCAATTTGCCTCCAATGCCACACTGCTCCAATTTGTGCAGCAGTCTTCCATGTGCAACAGTATCAAAAGCCTTTCTAAGATCCAAATATATAATATCAAAGTTATTCCATGCATCCAGTTCTTTTGTGACTACATCATAGTATCCAATCAAATTGGTCAGGCAAGACCTGCCCTTAACAAAACCATGCTGCGTCTGAGCTATAACTGAATTCTTGTCTAGATGATCCTGCAGTGCTTCTTTAACCAGTGCCTCCATTAATTTACCTGGAACAGAAGTTAAACTAACAGGTCTATAATTACTCATGTCAGCCTTTGATCCTCCTTTGTGAATTGGGGTTACATTTGCACATCTCCAGTCTATGGGTACCTCCCCTGAGTCCAAAGAAGCTCTCATAATTATGGCTAGGGGTTCAACAATCTCTCCTCCACTTTCCTCTCAGTTATTACAAAATCATCCAGCTCACTACCAATGTTTACTTTACCTACATCATTCTCCTTCCTGAATAACTCCTCATGCGTGAATGTAGATGCAAAATACTCGTTTAGATTGTTAGCCACCTGAGCAGGATCCTCAACTGTTGAACCATCAATATCCAGTGGACCAATCTGATTCATCCCTTTCCTTCTTGAGTTTAAATAGGTAAAGAACTCTTTTCTGTTTTTCTTTGCATCCTTTGCCAAGGATTTTTCGTAGTCTCCCTTTGCCTGCCTAATCTCCGTTGTGACTTGGTTACAGACCAACTTATATCTATCATAGGCTTCCATGTCACCCATTAATTTGTATGTATCCCATGCATTTTTCTTCTCCGCCACATGTCTCATTAGTTCATCTGACAACCATTTAGGCCTAAACCTTGAACAATATTTCTTAGTTGGTATGTAAAGCCTGGTAGCCTCCAAGATTAGTTCCTTGAATGCTTCCCATTTTGAGTTTGCTGTTGGTAACATCATCAGTTGGTCCCACTGTATAGAATTTAAATACTGTCTCAGACCATCATAGTCGCCTTTACGAAAACAAAAACCCTTCCCCTTACCTCTGATGGTAGTTACCTCCTTGAGTAAATCCCACTTCAACACACTGTGATCACTGCCACCTAGTGGTTCATTTATCTGCAGATTCTTAATGCATGAAGAATCACTACTGATAATCAGATCAAGAGTATTGCTCCCTCTTGTTGCCTCACGAACATGCTGATGTAGAAAACAATCATCCTATAAATCCACAAAAGCCTTGCTAGTGTGCGAGTGACCAACCCACAAATTCCAGTCAATATCTGGGAAATTAAAATCCCCCATTATAAGACTCTCTGATTTACTGGCCCACTCTATTTCCCTGTACAATATCTTATTATACTCATCAGCATCATTAGGCCTATAGCACACTCCTACTCACAATTTTGATTTCCCTATGCTTATGTCACACCAAACTGACTCGACACTGCCCTGTCCATCGATGTCGACTAGCTTCACTTCCTTGGACTTTATGTGTTTCTTAACTAATAGCATAACCCCTCCTCCCCTCCTGTCCTGTCTATCCTTTCTATACACATTGTATTCCCCAAATTCCAGTTCTGCATTCCTTATATCTGTGTGACACCACGTCTCTGATATCCCAACAATATCTGCCTTTGATGTTTTGAGCAATACCTCAAATTCATCAAATTTATTTACCAAACTCCTAGCATTGGTGTACACACAGGTATACATGCACATGTTTCTATTCTTGGCTACCCTAACACAACCCATGTGTTTACTTGTACCGCAATGACTCCCAGCAGTCTCTGAAATATCCTGCATCTTGTTTTTCAGGCTTCTGCTCATTTCAATAGAAGCAGTGCAAGGATCACTTCCACCTCTGCCAGTGGCTACTGTTAATCTATTAGTCCTTGTATCCCCCTAATGAATTATATCCTAATAATATCCTAATGAATTGTTGAGTGAATTATTATGTTTGTTTGTTTGTTTGTTTTGATTTTTAGGAGCATTAGCAACTGAGGCCATATTGCTCCAGGGATATGCGGTGGTCATTCCCTGACCTTTCCGCATCCTCTGTATTTGGTGGTCACGGGCTCGAACCTCGGTCTAATCAAGAAGCGTGTGCTACGCACTGCTGCTCCTGCCCACCTGGCTGCAGAGGCACCTGAATTATTATGGCAAGACCTGCCAGTTAATTACAAAAAAGTTTAGATTAGAGCACACATGTATGACATTTTGTAATTAGTGTTTCTTTTCAATATTAAATTGAAAAGAAATATGGAATATTACATAATCATTTTAAGATAATTTGTGAGAAAAGGTATGTTTTGACACGGTTGTAATCCCACTCCTTAATTTCTAATGGATGAAAAACAACGATTAAACTGTAATTATCTTTTTAAGGTTAGGAATAAGATAAATATAAAATTCTTGCTGATGCTAACAAAAAACTCAATTTGATGCTTGAAAATCCAAGATCATGTCTCTTTCTAGAGACACCATCTTGGATGACTTTTTTTTTTCAAGCCTTGTTTCCTGTTTTGTCAGCATTGGTAAAAATTTACATGCAACACTGATTGGGTTCATCAGATGCATGTGAGGCCCAGAGAATTAAGATCTCATTTAAGATATGCTTTTTAAATAAGCTCTTTTGAAGGTTTTATCCCAATTAAGAGGTTCAAATTGTTTGCTCACAACAAAATTATCTTGAAAAGTTTCACTGTATCTAATTATATAGAATTGTTGATCTTTTAAGTTCCTTATTCTCAGTTAATTACAAAAAGTTAATAATGAGGTAATAGAGCATAAATAATGTCATCATAATTTAAATATTTATTGATTATTGCCATATGTTGCTAGTTTTCTATCACGAAAGACAACTTCTCAATAATAGAGGTATAGATTGTGTCATCTTACTTCTATGAATGTAAGCAAGGAAATAGTAAATTTTAGCTGTACTATCAGTTGTGTGGGGGAGTAGAAAAAAAAAAAAAAAAAATTAAATTTCTGTGTGGTCCCAGGACATTAAATGGCTACATTTTTCATGGGTAAGTGTAGGCTATGATTATGTGTAGAATTACATGGATATGATTAGTACATGACTTAAGCTTTTTCTTCTTCTGTAGCTGTCTGCAATCACAGCAGAAATACTTCATCAGGTGACTTGTGTTAATTTGTATTCTAAACTGTTAGTATTCTGAATAGACTATTTTTTCAGTCTCAGAAGAATGAAGTGTGCTGTATTGGAGGTTATTGAAAAATTGTTACAAAGTTAGCCCCACTATTTTGACTAGGGTGATTAAGCATCCTGATTTTCTGGAATTGCCCCAATTTCAAGTGTAATGTCCCAAATAACATTTTGGGGACACTGTTTTGTCCCGATTTTCATGTAAAGATCTTTTCTGAACTAAATATACAATGTTAAAATTAATATATAATTCTGTTAATTTAGAATGGCAGTTAACATTGTTGTAATAAACAGTAACACTCATTTGTTTTACATCTAACATTGTCAAAGTGCAAGCATATTGTAATGAAGCATCAATACAAACTGTACATTCAGCTTGCTCATGCATTACTTATTGATATCCTGTGGTACTGTTTTTATGTCTTAAACAATTGAGTAAGCAGAAGAAACTTGTTATAATTATTGATGAAAAAGAGCATGAGATATCTTATTTTCTCCTCAATCAGTAACATACCTATGCATAAATGTGTTTATAAGGAACAGTATTCAAAGCCTTGGACATTTAACAAAAAAAGTTATACTCTGGTAGGTCCACTAGGTCAGAGGAGTTTACAAATCTGCAATTTATTTTGTGTTCTTATGTGTGTAAGTGTGTGTACCTCAGCTGTACATAAAATATGTTGCGTTCTTGCCAAAATAAGCCTGATAGTTTTTGCTACATTTGTGAAGTGGTATTAAAATAGCAGTGGAAGCTACTGTCACATCTTGCGAGAAAAGCTTATGAACTTTATTTTGGATGTAAGATCAGTTATCAAAATAAAAGTATGGGCTCCAAAAATTTCCAATAACAGGCTGGCTTAGAAGTAGTTATAAATTGATGCCTTTTACTATTCCGGTGATATGGAGGGAACCTCGAGACCACATAAACGATTGTTACTTTTGCATGACCAATATATCTGATTTTTCTGGGAAATCCAAGCTATCCCAAGATACCTTGGGATAGCTTGGACGTAGAGTATCCTAACATACCTTCTGCTTTAAGGCCGGTTCCTCATGATGATACAATACCAGTGCCAAGACTACCAGAAACTTATGGACTTGACTCTGATTCAGGATTGGAAAAGGAAGAAAAGAGAAAAGGAGAAGATTCCACTGTTTTAGCTGTGGAATCTTCTTGAAAAGGGCGTCAAGGTGTCTTTTTATAGAAAGAGGCAATCTAACTTAACAACCTATTATTCCATGGATGGTGCTTTTGATTTATTGTAACAATGTCCAGGAATTAATGAAAAGAAATGAAATGAAAGAAATCTGGAGCATGTCTCTGAACAGTGGAGGCTTTTAATTGATTCATACAAGGTCAGTTTGAAAGTAGTTTTACTCCATGCAGTTCACATGAAGGTAACATACAAGAACCTACAGGTTTTTTTTTCAAAAAATATGCTATAAATGAAAATGGAATATCTGTGCCAACCTAAAAGTGGTAGCTTTGCCACCTGGGTTGCAAGGTGAATACACTAGATACTGCTGCATTTTATGTGAGTGAAAGAGCCGAGCGAAAGATTGCCACTATAAGGTAAAAAAAATGGCCAGACTATTCAGAAACTACACTAGGACAGAAGAATGTAGCACATCCTCCTTTGGCAGATAAGTGAAAAATCTACCTCCATTGCACATCAAGCTAGGTTTGATAAAAAAATATTTGTGAAAGCAATGGACAAAAAAGAGGAGGATTTTACTGTTTGAGGCAAAAGTTTCCTCGAATCAGCGAGGCCAAAATAAAAGGGAATTTTTGTGAGTCCTCAAATCAAACTACTATTCCAAGATGAGAAATTCACTAAAAAATTAAATTCTATGGAAATAAGAGCCTGGAAGGCATTTGAAAACATTTGCTGGAACTTTTTAGGCTATGAGAAATCACAAAATTACAGTGAAATTGTGGAAAGTTAATTTTAGCATACAGAGAGTTGGGATGCAACATATCGTTAAAGCTTCATTTCCTACATTATCATTTAGACTTTTTCCTGCAAACTTGGGAGCAGTCTCTGATGAACATGGTGCAAGGTTTCACCAAGATATTTCTGAAATGGAAAAAAGATACCAGGGAAAATGGAATCCAAACATGTTGACAGACTATTGTTGGATTATCATATGGGAGTCACCAATGGATGATTATAAAAGGCAAAAAATGACAACATAAGTGTTTTGTTATCAGATAAACGTTTTTATAAATAGAATAAAGTTAATAGACCCATTGTTCAATATTTAGTACTATATGTAACATTTTCCTAAAATATATGAAATCTTTTTTACTAGAAACTTAGTTTTTGACTTTAATTCCTTCTCATTTTAAATTGATGGGTATTACAATAATGTGGTTGTCATATTTGAATTCAGCAACATCAGATCCACAACAATCACCCTGAATTTTACCAGGGAGCAAAAAAAAATGTTTTTTTTTGCCAACCAGTGTTATCAGTTCATGTGCAGTTGATATCATTAGTTCAGCAGTGAATCTCTCTCTTTGAAACTCTCAATGAAACTCTTTTTAGATCTTTAAAATCTGAACGTGTTATATCATAAATTTTCATTCTAGGCATATGTACCTAATTCTGCCTGCTGAACCCATATTTATTGCAAAAAATGTTATCCATTTCTCATGCAACACAGTCCACCCCTCCCAACAAATTATATTCTTTTCAACCAAAGCAGTTGTCACTTGATAGTTTCAAATGAAGTCTGAATCAGGAGTGCCTCACTTTGTAGTTTACTAGAACTTGAATTCCAGTAGATTCTACAGGTTTTCTTTTGCTCTAGAGCAGTGGTTCTCAAACTTTCTGAGCCCACACCTCCCTTGACCTGTAAAATTTTCCCCGCACCTCCATTGACTACCAGTAACTCACCGTATGTAAAATGTTGACGTTCGTATGTGATTCGAAATACACATACACTTAGACCAAATGGCTGATTGTACTCTGAATATGTGGTTACTATGAGCAGATTTCTGGTGTCACGTCATTCAGACTCATGCAAGGTCAAAAAAACACAAACGTGTGAAAATACACAAACCAATTGCTTGTAGTAACCGGAACCCAAGAATACGATCCAAATATTTTCTATAATTATTTACATGTAAAATAATAATACAAATCAAATAGTAGTAGATATATAATAGTAAAAAAAATCATTCTTAATACATTTTTAAAATTTGCCATGGAAATCTTACAAACTATTATATCATCTGTGACGCCCCTGGTAAATTATGACACCTCCCTAGGGCACTGCGACACAGGTTGAGAACCTCTGCTCTAGAGTATCATCCTTCTTCATCAGTACTTAGACTCATTCAGCAGTGCACCAAGTTTTAATTTTAATTTGCCACATTCCTGTATCCCCATCTGCTATGTTGTTACCTAGGGAGTCTCATCTGTTGAACTAGGATTATTTACAAGAGCATCTTTGGACATGTTACAGGATGTACATGCTTTAGTAGTAGTAGTAATGGCAAATGATGCAAGAAAGCAAGCTTATATAGCATCAGCCAAAAAAAAACACAATTCACCCATTCATAGCCTGCAAGAATTTGTCTAGTTCTCCCTTGAATGGGATTCTTCTTCAGCAAGAAGAAGAATCCTATCAGCATTGAGCTTGCTCAATCCAGTCAAAGCCTTAAACATGTCAGTCAGATTGTCTCACAGGTGCCTAGTCTTCAGACACTACAGTTTTTGCAGAACTGAAGCCTTTCTTGGTAAGAGCATCCCTTTATTCCCCTCACAAATCTTGTTGCTGTTCTCTGTATCATTCCAGCAGCTCTACATCCTTCCTAAAATGAGACCCCAGACCTGTATACAGTACTCAAGATGTGGCTTGACCATTGCCTTATACAATAGGATAATCACCTTGTTATCCATTCTAGCAAAATTTCTGTATATCATTTACAAAACCCCATGTCTGTCTTGGCAACCTGTCTGTACTGCTCAGAGAGCTTCATATCTGACTGTGCAATTACCCCAGCTCATTTTCTACTACTCCTAGTGTATTATCATTCAGTTGATACTTTACTCTGGGATTACTACTACTGATGTGAAGTACTTTGCACTTGTCAATGTAAACTTCAGTTTCCATTTCTGAGCCCATCTGCCTATCTTTTCAAGATCCTGTTATGGTAGCATATCATGATTACTGTCAACCACCTTTCCAGAATTTGTGTCATCTGCAAACTTAGACATTAAGCCTGATATGCCTCCATCAATATCATTAATAAATACAGTCAATCCTCGTATAACACGTGTTTACACTACATGAATTCGATCACACACGATTTATAAATAGGGGAACAATGTCATATATAACACAAACCGAATTCGCTTATGCATGATTCGTCTTTGTGTTTACAAGAAATGGCAGTCGAATGCAGAATCACCCCAACTGAACGCAACACGATAGGAATGAAGAGAAGATTCTGAAAATGTATTTATGTTTTTTATATCAGTGAAGGGGAAACACATTTCACCATAATAATGTGAAAACCCACACAATTCCAGCTATTGGTATTATCACAAATGCAATTAGATCGAGTTTACTGCCTGTTTATAACAGATTCCTCTAACAAAATCGCAACTGGAAATTGTTTTTATTGTTTTATGGTAGTAACCCCCAGAAATGTGCTTTAGTAAAATGTGAGGTGTTATGGTGTGTCTCTGCCTTTACGGTGTTGTTTATTCAGTTGCCATATGCATGCAGCTTTGTTTATGTGTATCAAGTGTGCCTTCTCATTTTGTAATTGTGCTTTATTCCCTAAAAATGAGTAAAATACTTAAAAGGTGTGAATAGAAAGCATTCTTGTGAAGACACTACAGATTCAGAGAGAAAAAGAAAAGTAATATCGATAGACAGAGACGAACTGGGTCAAAAATTCTTACACGGGAATTTTTTTAGCAACCTCACACTGGCCTCCATCGCCTTCTGGCCTCTGACCCACCAGGGTATCCCTGGTAAAGCTCTAAGGCCAGTCCGTTTCTGTCAATAGGGAAAAAATATGAAATTGTGAAACACTTTGAGCAAAATGAAAGACCATGTGATATTGCACGTGCTACAGGCTTAAATGAGGCAACGCCGAGAATTAGAAAGAATACAGAGAAAATAAAAACAACTTTCATAGCAGAAACAACTCAAAGTGTAATAAAATCCATTAGATCAAGACACAAAGAATTGGAAGAGATGGAATGGCTGTCATCTGTTTGGATAGAAGATCAAACAAAGAACAAGTTTGCTTACGATAGAAGCAAAAGCATTAGCAATATTTTATTACGTAATAGTCATAATAAAATACGTAAGTGTTTTATTATGATTATTTATTGTGTTCGGTAACGTTTTGGTTACAAATGTGTGTTCAATCTTGGGTAGTCGGCACCTAACCCTATTTTTCCCATAGGGCCTGTTATTTATATTGCATGATTTTGCAATGTATGAGGGTTTCTTGGAACACAACTATCGTGCTACACGAGGACTGACTGTATAGAACACAACAATAGGCCCAACACCGAATCCTGGGGAATTCCACTAATAACATTAGCATTAGTAGAGGCATATGATGCAAGAAAGCAAGCTTATGCAGCATCAGCCAAAAAAAAAAAAAAAACTTCCACTTCACCCCTCCGTTCATTCGAAATACCTGTCCAGCTGAGCCTTAAATTTATTTAGGCTCTCAACTTCCACAACAAGAGATGGAAGTATGTTCCACCACCCAACTACCCGCTGGCTAAAGGCAAATTTCCGCACATCTATCCTACATCTGTCTTTCCTCAATTTGCATTTATGCCCTCTCAGGTGATTTTTCTGAGCAAGAGGCAGAATCCTATCAGCATTGAGCATGCTCAAACCATTCAAGGCTTTATACACCTCTATCAGATCACGTCTCCAGTGCCTAGTCTCCAGACACTGTAATTTGCAAAACTTAAGCCTTTCTTCGTAAGAGCAACCCTTTGTTCCATTAACTAATGTTGTTGCCCTTCTCTGTACTCGTTCCAGCAAGTCTACATTTTTCTTGAAATTAAGCCTCTAGACCAGTATACAGCACTCAATGGTGTGGCCTGACCATTGCCTTATACAAGGGAATAATCATCTCCTTATCCCTGCTAGAAAAATTCCTGTATAGCATTGATAAGATACCATGAGCTACTCTTGCGACCTGTCTGAACTGCTCAGAGAACTTCATATCTGCCTGCACAGTTACCCCTAGGTCCTTTTCATTCTCTACCACTGTCAGTGTAGTACCACAGAGTTGATACGTTGCTCTGGGGTTGCTGTTTCCCATATGTAGTACTTTACATTTGTCAATGTTAAACTTCATTTGCCACCTCTCAGCCCGTCTACTCAACCTTTTCAGATCCTGTTGCAGCAGCATAATGTCAGAAGTGTCCTTAACAACCCTGCCAACCTTTGTATCATCTGCAAACTTGGACATTAAGCTTGATATACCATCATCAATATTATTTATAAATACAGAAAACAATAATGGACCCAACACTGAACCCTGAGGGACTCCACTAATAAGATTAGTCCACGATGAGCAGTGTCCATTGATTACCACTCTTTGTCTTCTCCCCCTCAACCACCCCTTTATCCATAGCAGCAATTTGCCTCCAATGCCACACTGCTCCAATTTGTGTAGCAGACTTCCATGTGCAACAGTATCAAAAGCCTTTCTAAGATCCAAGTATATAATATCAAAGTTATTCCCTGCATCCAGTTCTTTTGTGACTGCATCATAGTATCCAATCAAATTGGTCAGGAAAGACTTCCCCTTAACAAAACCATGCTGTGTCCGAGCTATAACTGAAGACTTGTCTAGATGATCCTGCAGTGCTTCTTTAACCAGTACCTCCATTAATTTTCCTGGAACAGAAGTTAAACTCACAGGTCTATAATTACTTGTGTCAGCCTTTGATCCTCCTTTGTGAATTGGGGTCACATTTTCACATCTCCAGTTTATGGGTACCTCCCCTGAGTCCAAGGAAGCTCTCATAATTATGGCTAAGGGTTTGCTTACTTCCTTTGCTGCCTCCTTTAATATAACTGGATAGATCCCATCCACCCTAGGTGCCTTTCTTGTGTTTACCGTCAACAATTTCTCCTCCAATTGACTCTCAGTTATTACAAGATTATCTAGCTTACTGCCAGAGTTGAATACACCTCTGGCATTTCCCTCCCTGAATAACTCCTCATGTGTGAATGTTGATGCAAAATATTCATTTTGTTTGTTAGCTACCTAAGCAGGATCATCAACAGTTGAACCATCGATATCAAGTTGCCCAATCATAAGTAAAGAACTCTTTGCTGTTTTTCTTTGCATCCCTTGCCAGAGATTTCCTGTAATCTGCCTTTGCCTGCCTAACCTCCTTTGTAACTTGGTTACAGATCAACTTATATCTATCATAGGCTTCTGTGTCACATGTTAATTTATATATAATATCGGTGTAAATACACCATAGTTAACCCATAGATTTGAGCTACGATTGTAGCGTAGAAGGCATCGTTTTAATTGCATCTCATAATGTGGTTGCCTTCACAACAAGATGGCTACTATTGAATTACTTCAAATAAATAACGCTTCTCTAGTAGAGAAGACTACTGTTATTTATTTTCAGCGGTACCACCACCCAGACGATTGTTTCGAAGCTGTTTAGCTTCGTCATCAGTGGGCGGGCAGGTACCCAGGTAATACAACAAGCCATCTCAGTTGCGAAGTTATATCCACATTATGAGTACCTCCCCCGAGTCCAAGGAAGCTCTCATAATTATGGCTAAGGGTTTGCTTACTTCCTTTGCTGCCTCCTTTAATTTATATTTATCCCGTGCATTTTTATTCTCTGCCATATGTCTCATTAATTCATCTGATATCCATTTAGGCCTAAACCTTGAACAATATTTCTTAGTTGGCATGTAAAGCCTAGTAGCTTCCAAGATAGGTTCTTTGAATACTTCCCATTTTGAATTTGCTGTTGGTAACATCATTAGTTGGTCCCACTGTATAGAATTTAAATACTGTCTCAGACCATCGTAATCACCTTTACGAAAGCAAAAACCGTTCTCTTTACCCCTGATGGTATTTACCTCTTTGAGTAAATCCCACTTCAGCATACTGTGATCACTGCCACCTAGTGGTTCCTCTATCTGCAGATTCTTAATGCATGAAGAATCAATACTAATAATCAAATCAAGAGTATTACTCCCTCTAATTGCCTCCCGAACATGCTGATGTAGGAAACAATCATCCAATAAATCCATAAAAGCCTTGCTAGTGTGTGAGTGACCAACTCACAAATTGCAGTCATTATCTGAGAAATTAAAATCCCCCATTATAAGACTCTCTGATTTACTGGGCCACTCTATTTCCATATACAGTTTCTTATTATACTCATCAGAATCATTGGGCCTATAGCACACTCCTACTCTCAATTTTTATCTCCCAATGCTTATGTCACACCAAACTTACTCGACACTGCACTGTCCAGTGATGTCGACTGGCTTCACTTCCTTGGATTTTATGTGTTTCTTAACTAATAGCGTAATCCCTCCTCCCTTCCTATCCTGTCTATGCTTTCTGTAGACATTGTACTCCCCAAATTCCAGTTCTGCATTCCTTATATCTGTGTGACACCACATCTCTGATATCCCACCAATATCTGCCTGTGATGCTTTGAGCAATACCTCAAATTCATCAAATTTATTTACTAAACTCCTAGCATTGGTGTACATGCAAGTATATGTGTACCTGTTCTTTTTCTTAGCTACCCTAATGACGCCCCAATAGCCAGGTGGGCAGGAGCAGCAGTGTGTAGCACACGCTTCTTGATTAGACTGGGATTCGAGCCTGTGACCACCAAATACGTAGGATGCGGAAAGATCAGGGAATGACCACCGCAAATCCCTGGAGCAATATGGCATTAGTTGCTAATGCTCCTAAAAACCAAATAACAGACAAACAACAAACAGCTACCTTAACACAACCCATATGTTTACTTGTACCACAGTGACTCCCAGCAGTCTCTGAAATATCCTGCATCTTGTTTTCCAGACTTCTGCTCATTCCAATAGAAGCAGTGCAAGAATCACTTTCACCTTTTCCAGTGGCTACTGTTCATCTATTAGTTCTTGTATCCCCCCAAGCTAGCAGTTTTCCTACCCACCTAACACTTCCTTGATAGCATCAACAAATGTTCTTGCACCTTTTCTATTTAAGTGTATCCCATTCCTGTAGAAGCAGTCCCTTCTGTTAACAAGTACAGACCAGCCTGAAATAAATTCTACCCCTTTAGTCTTGCACAGTCTTTCCATGGCCGAATTGATGGACAAGGCTCTCATCATATACTCCCTCCTATCATGTCTGGGCAGAATTGCAGACACTTTCAAATTCAGCCCTAATTCACGGCTTTTTTTCAACAGTGACCTGCACTTGTTAAGTAATTCTGGCGGTCTCCTACTCTTAATTTCATTAGTGCCAACGTGTACAACTATGTCACCTTTTGTGCCCTTAAAAGATGATATCCGCTCTACATCATCATCAACCTTTGCCCCTGGCAGACATACCCTGGTCCTGTTCCACCTATCCTTTTTACAAAGCATGTTCCCCTTTTCCCTGACAATAGAGTCACCAACAACTACTAGTTCCTGTGGGACCAGCGCATTCTGCCTTGGGAGTTGCCACTGTGTTGCGTGATGACTGAGTGCAAGCTCTGGCTTTGATGTAGGCAGCTGAGAGCTTGATGGGCCCCTCACTTTAGATCCTTCGAGGGCATCCACCTTGTCCTTCAAGCTCTCATATAGGCCCATAACAACGCTGAGTTGTCGCCTGATTTCGTTACACTCCTTGCATCCCCCATGGCAATATCATGTCCCGTACCCAATTGCTCCACAAACATCATGCAAGCAGTGTATTTTAAAAGGCTGTGATTCAGAGGGCAACTGCACCCCCCTCAGTTCTCCTCTGAGCCACAGCACTCCCATTAGCTTGAGCCTTTTGCTTTGCTGCTCTGGTCTGAGTCATGATTTCGATTTGATTTTAATAAAATTTAAATTTCAGTACAAAATTATAACCCTAAACTTGTATCCCAACACAGTTATAATGCTATATATATTTTTCAGTATCAATTATTATCTACGAGTTCTGTTTATATAACTTCCGTATCAAGTTATGTATTAATTAATTATGTTTCATTTGTAATCTAAGTCGTTATATGTATTTAGTTAAAAGTACAATTTAATTGACAATGGAGTTTAACAAAATTAGTAGATTTTGCTGATTAATTGACAATATTATATTATATACTATATTATACTATATATACTATACTAACGCTATCTAGTGCAGGATATAACGTATCATATAACAATGGCGCAAGTTACGAATGGTAAATCTACAGACACTTAAGTATTAATTAACTTCCAAATCTCGCTGTCCCAATTCAGAATAAACTAACGATCCTGACTAGGTCTATAAGCTACTTATAGAATATAATTTTATGTGTCAATTGGTCAATGAAGCGGCTAAATATGGCTAAAAAACTTCTCGTTCAGCGGAGCTGCAACTTGTAATACGTGGATATTATACCCTTACCGATACTTTTATGCAATTACAAGGCCGAGTAAAGAATAAATACACTAGATTAATCAGAAAATCACAAAATAATGCTATACTACTAAATTTAAATCAAAAGTTTTAGAAAAACAATAAATTCAAATCAATAAATAAGAAAATCCGCTTAGCAGCTTTGAACATGTCTGGCTCCCACTAGCCTCGTCAGCAGACTTCACATTATTAGCATTAGCATTAGTAGAGGCATTTGATGCAAGAAAGCAAGCTTATGCAGCATCAGCCAAAAAAAAAAAAAAATCGATAAATAAAAAATAACCACTTCCACTTCACCCCTCTGTTCGTCCGAAATACCTCGTAGTCAGATAGTGGTAATCCATTGATTACCACTATCTGACTTCTCCCACTCAATCATCCCTCTGTCCTATCAGTAACTTGCCCTTAATGCCACACTGCTCCAATTTGTACAGCAATCTTTTATGTGCAACAGTATCAAAAGCTTTCCTGAAATCCAAGTATATGATATGAAAATTATTTTTTGCATCCAGTTCCTTTGTTAATGCATCATAGTATCCAATCAAATTGGTCAGACAAGTTCCTTTGAGATCTGCAAGACCCCCTTGATCTGCAAGGCTTAGTTGAAAAATATTGAATGAAAATAAATGAGAAACCAACAATAATAATAATAAAATATTTCATATGTTTTAGAATTTTTAAGGTCACTCATCTTCCAGATTGAAACAAATGCTGGTGTGTGGCTGATGCAACAGGAACATATATATTTTCATCAGCTGTTCATGTTTAGCCAGTGAAACCAAAGCTCTATCAAGATTAGCCAACAATCACTGGTGTCCCAAAAATGCCACATGGGAATAGGAGTTGCCTAGAAGAAAGATAGATACATTTGTTTGATAGGCATCAACAAAATTTTATGTCTTATAATTCATGGTATATCAAAATGAAGGTATAAAATACCGTATAACCATTTAGAGAATAATTATTATTGCAGTGGAATTGGTTGGCAAAGGTATATAGCAGGATTTGATTTAATTTTCAAATTAAAAAAAATAACAGAAACATTTAAAGTGGCATTGTCAGATGCCATACTAGGAGAAGGTTAAGGATGGAAGGTTTAAATAAAAATATCTTCGTTAAATTATTCTTGTATGCATGATATGTATTGTGAATACTAGTTTGACTTGGATAGTAAATACAAGACAAGTTGATTTCATAAACCCACTTTAAAAAAGTGCAAAGCTTAAATTTTATAAATTATAATAATGATCAAATGCTTTATTATATTATTGCTATATTACTTTGTCTACGATGGCTATTGAACATTTGTGGAATTTATATGTTCCATCAGTATGGACTGGCTGTACTCTAGCAGTTATTCTGCATTGCCACAAGTAAAGAAATTATGGGTTTGAGCTGAGCCCATATGTTATCATAAAAATGGCACAGCCTATTGTGCACTGTAGCAATATAAACTCCTAGTTGCCTGGTGATTAATTCCATATGTATAATACAATCACAATGAATATTTAAACTCTTCTGACCTTGGTCATCACAAGAATAAACAGAAATTTATTTATATTGTATTCAATTCCAATGAACCTAAGAAATTGAAATTAATTAACTTTGATATATAGTCTAATTGTTTACAGTAAAAACCCTCCCAACAATCATCACATATACGACAAGTTACAAAAAAAAACAAATATTGACAAGAAATTGAACCCTTAAAGGATTCCTAAATGCCTTAGAATTAAAAGTGAAAAGAATGTTTAAGCAAACTGAAGACCAAGTTTAAAATAATCAAACCTTTCATGCTGCCAAATGTCTGAGCAGTTCCAAGTTCCTCATATTTGAATAAATTTATTCAACTATGAATTGCTCTCTATACTCTCTTATTTGAGCTCAGAAAAAATATGGGATATGAGATAACCGTCACAGTAAATTATCATGGTAAGTTATAAAAAACAGAATATTCTAATTAACTATTTATTCTAAAGCAGGCCTGGCCAGCCCGTGGGCCACATGTGGCCCGCCACATTATTTTTTGGCAGCCCGACAGACAATTTTTATACTACTGACAGCATCAGTTGGGAAATCATTCGCTAGCTGCACTAAGCACGAGAAATATAATACTAGACTAGCTGTACTTCTCCAAATCTCCACCACTCATTCCCTTCTTCAAACCGGAAACTGCAGATTGGTTTACAGTACAACAATGAATTAAAACACATTCACGCCACAACATCAAAAATCAACTTTTACAACACGTATGTGACAGTGGAAAAGTATCCAAATTAAGATTTTTGCACAAAAAATTGCGAGCACCTTCGAATCCACATCATTTATGAAACTTTCTTTTCAAAAATGAAATTTATTAAAATTAAATCTTGAACTTCAATAACAAATCAATTAAGATGTGCAACTACCAATATCGAAGTAGGTTTTAAAAAAAAATTGAGTGATTGCAAAGAAAAGCAAATATTTTATTGATGTAGATATAAAATAATAACGAATGAATGAAATAAATTTTTATGGCCTTTGATTTTTTATTTTTAAAAGATTGTTTCATTTTATATGTGGCCCGCAGAAAATTTGTAGTTTGCCAAAGTGGCCCACATAATGATTTGGTTGGCCAGGCCTGTTCTAAAGAATAAACCAAGATATTTTCTTTTCACAGAAGCTACTGTTCTCATTATTAGCAATTAGTTAAATCTGTCAGTTTGAGAAAGCAGTTTAAGTAAATATCTCTTTCTGTAGGATGCATTTATAAAAATTACAAAATCAGAAGGTATTGTTTCCTTATGGAGTGGGCTTTCTCCAACATTGTAAGTATGTATATTATACTTCAATTTACCTTTTTCTGTTTAATTTAATTATTATTGCATTGGACTTTTGATTATCTAATATAATGGAAATGGAGAAATGGTGCAGGTAATTCAAGACAATAACTAATCAAAAATCCAGAAGTATCCATCAGATTTTGATAATATTCTTGTCGAATTGACTAGTTGTAAACTTCTCTAATCTGTCTAGTCATGTCAGAATATAAACAGACTATTAAACATCATCAAACTTTTTTGCTACATTTTAATTTAAACATTGATTAGGAATTTACCTTGAAACTTACCCTTTTTTGTGATTGTTTGTCCAATGTTCTTATCAAGACACTATACTTATAATCTAACTTAAATGTGATGACTGTGTGTCATGTTTAATATATTTATATTTCTTTTGTATAGTAATCTTTACTAAATTTATATCTAAATTAATTGCAAAGCACTAGGGATTAAAGTTGCTAGTTTAACCAAATTATATTGTACACTGGAGTGTTAAAAGATTTTGCCAAGGAAAAAGTGGGTGGCCAGGTAGTAAGCTCACTTTTTTATCTAAAGTGATTCGATAAAATGAAGTCAGAAAATTTCATATTCAGTTGCAAAAAGGTTTAAATTTTCATTATACAGAGATGAGATGGGCAACATCGGTGTCAAACATTTGTTGCCATTATGAATATCGCTAATTAAAATTAAGTGTGTGGGCAGATATATTTGTATGTTGTGAATGAATGTCCAATTAAAGGCAGATATTGTAGGGGATATCAGAGACTTGGTGTCACAGAGATATAACCAGTGCAGAATTAGAATTTCAGGATTACAATGTGTACAGAAAGGGTAGAAAGGGAGGAGGGATTATGCTGTTAGTTAAGAAACACACAAAATCTAAGAAAGTGCATCCAGTTGACATGGGTGGACAGTGCAATGTTGAGTCAGTTTGGTGTGACATAAACATTGGGAAAGGGAAAATAAGAGTAGAAGTGTGTTATAGGCCTAATGACTCTGATGTGTACAGTGAACAATTGTGCAGAGAAATACAGTGAGCCAGTAAATCCGAATGTCTTGTAATTGGGAATTTTAACTTTGAAGATATTAACTGGAACTTATGGGATGGTTAGTCACACACACTAGCAAGAATTTTGTGGATTTATTGGAGGATTGTTTTCTACAGCAAGTGTGTTTGAGGGGCAACCAGAGGAGTAATACTCTGGAACTGATAATCAGCAGTGATTATTCATGCATTAAGAATTTGCAGATAAAGGAACCACTAGGTGACTGTAATCACAGTGTACTTAAGTGGGATTTACTTAAAGATGTAACTACCATCAAGAGTAAAGGGAAGGGTTTTTCCTTTTGTAAAGGTGACTACAGTGGTCTCAGACAGTTTGTAAATTCTATACAGTGGGATCAGCTGATGATGTTAAAAACAGCAAATTCTAAATGGGAAGCCTTTGAGAAAATAACCTTGGAAGCTACTAGGTTTTTCATACCAACTAAGAAATACTGTTCAAGATTAAGACCTAAATGGATGTCAGATCAACTAATAAGGCAGAGAAGAAAAATGCATGGGATGCATATAAATTATCAGGTGACACAGAAGCCTATGGCTGATGTAAGCTAGTCTGTAATCAAGCCACAAAGAAGGTTAGGCAAGCAAAGACTAATTATGAGAAAACCTTGGCAAAAGATGCAAAGAAAAACAACAAAGACTTCTTTGCTTATGTAAACCTAGAAAGAAGGGGATGAATCAGATTGGTCCACTTGATATTGGTGGTTCGACTGTTGATGATCCTGCTCAGATAGCTGACAGACTGAATGAATATTTTGCGTCTGTATTCACACATGAAGAATTCTGTAAAGAAAGGGAGGACAGAAGTTTACTAAACTCTAACAGGGAGCTAAATGATTTTGTAATAATGGAAAGCAAAGTGGAGGAGAAATTGTTGAAGTTAAACATAAAAAAGGCACCTGGAGTGGATGGAGTCCATCCAGTTATATTGAAGGAGGCCGCGAGGGAAGTATGGAAACCCTTAGCCATAATTATGATAGCATCCTTAGATTCAGGGGAGGTCCCCATGGACTGAAGATATGCAAATGTATCCCCAATTCACAAGGGGGTTCAAAGGGTGACACAAATAGTATTAGTAATGGCCGCATGGTTCAAGAAAGCCTATGGCTTATGATGCACCATCCAAAAAAAAAAAAAAAACCGAATAAAACAAAGATAAAAAAAAATAATAAAAAATAAATAATAATAATTAATAAAAGAAAAAGAAATTAAACCTATCATCCGATGCCCTTCCCTCACCTGAAGGTACTATCCAGATGACCTTTGAATTTCCCCAAACTGTCAGCCTCTACCACCCATGTAAGCAACTTATTCCAGTAATTTATAACTCGCTGGCTAAAATAAAACTTCCTGCAGTCCAATCTAAACATTTCTCCCGTAACTTTAATTTATGTCCCTTAGTTCTAGCATCATTTATAATCTTGAACATTTCATCCTCATTAATTTTACTGATGCCTCTCAGAGCCTTAAACACCTCAATCAAATCTCCTCTAAGGTGTCTAGTTTCCAAACTCTGCAACCCACACATTCGAAGTCTTTCTTCATAAGGGCGCCCTTTTGCCGCTCTCACCAGGCGAGTTACCCGTCTTTGCACCCTTTCAAGAAGCTCAATGTCTTTCTTTAGGTGCAGTCTCTATACTTGAACACAGTATTCCAAGTGTGGTCTAACAAAAGCCTTATATAATGGGATTATCACATTCCTATCTCTACTTGCAAAAGTTCAGTAGATCATCAATAGGACACCATGGGCCTTCCTTGCAACCTGTTTACAATGCTCAGAGAATTTCATGTCTGACCGTATCGTAACACCCAAGTCCCTTTCCTCCACTACTGGGTTTAGTTGAACTCCACCACCATATCTATAAATAATTATAGACTTGGTAGTTTTTTAATTTTTAACGTATTCTTTGTTATTTAACATAGTACATTGTGTTTTACGGAGATAATAAAAAGGTTAAGTAGCATTCGTTAGCTTCTTATTTTGAATTTGACCAGCGATTTTGGAAGTTATGGCTTCCGGCGTTGGCGCCAATATTGTTGAACTAGCTGCCATATTGTAGTTGATAAGAAATAGCTTAACGTATATGTATTTCGAACTGATAGCGTAAGGTATAAAGTTAAACTAGATAGCGTAATACGCAGCACTGTATTAGGAATCTGTTAGCATATTATAGTATTATCAATTAATCAAAAATATTATTAATCTTATTAAATTTCATTGTTAATTAAATTGTATTTAAACAAAAATCGTGACTCAGACTAGAGCTGCGAAGCAAAGATCACAGACTAGCAAGAGCTGTGGCTCAGGGGGGGGAAACGAAGGGGTGATTCTCCAATTCATTACAGTCTCAAAAAATGTGCAAAATGTGAAATATTTGCCGACCTTTCTAAAACAGGATGTGATCTAGCCAAGGAGGATGCCTTTGTGTGTGCTAGGTGTTTGGAGTGTCAAGAAATTAGGCGCCAACTCAGCATTCTGATGGGTGTTTATGAGAGCTTGAGGTGTAGGGTAAATGCTCTCGAAGAAATTAATATGAGGGGCCCATCAGGCTCTCAGCTACTTAGCTCAACAACAGAGCTCACTCCTGTGCATCAGGCAACACAGAGGCAATCTCCAAGGCAGAATGCACTAGTCCCAAAGGAACTAGTTATTGTTGGCGACTCTATTGTCAGGGAGATGGGGAATATACTTTGTAAGAAGGATAGGTGGAACAGGACTAGGGTATGTCTGCCACGGACAAAAGTTGATGACGTTGTACAGCAGATATCATCTTTTCAGGGTACAAAAGTTGATATTGTTGTACACGTTGGAACTAATGACATTAAAAGTAAGAGATCTCCAGATTTAGTCAACAAGTACAGGTCAATATTGAAAAAAAGTTGCGAGTTAGGGTTGAATGTGAAAGTGTCTGCAATTCTACCTAGACACAATAGGAGGGAGTATATGATGAGAGCCTTGTCAATCAATTCAGCCCTGGAGAGATTGTGCAAAGCTCAAGGGGTAGAATTTTTTTCAACCTGGTCTGTGCTTGTTGACAGAAGAGACTGCTTCTGCAAGGATGGGATACACTTAAATAGAAAGGGTGCAAGAATGCTTGCTGATGCTATCAAGGCAGTGTTAGGTGGGTCGGAAAACTGCTAATGTGGGGGGGGATACACAGACTAAAAGATTAACAGTGGCCGCAGGTAGAGGCAAAAGTGATTCTTGCACTGCTTCTATTAGAATGGGCAGCAGACTGGAAAGCAAGGTAATGGATATCTCCAGGACTGCTGGGAGTCATAGTGGAACAAGTAAATACATGGGCTGTGTTAGGGTGGCGAGGAGCAGGAACAGGTGCATGTATACTTGCATGTACACCAATGCTAGGAGTATAGTTAATAAATTTGATGAGCTTGAAGTGCTAGTGAAGACATCAAAGGCAGATATTGTTGGGATATCAGAGATGTAGTGTCACACAGATATAGGCAGTGCAGAGTTGGAATTTGGGGAGTACAGTGTGTATAGGAAGGGAGGAGGGGTTATGCTGTTAGTTAAGAAACACATAAAATCTAAGGAAGTGCATCTAATTGATGTTGGTGGACAATGCAGTGTTGAGTCTGTGTGAAATAAGCACAGGGAAAGGAAAAATGAGAGTAGGTGTGTATTTTATAGACCTAATAAATCTGATGAGTATAATGAGCAATTGTGCAGAGAAATAGAGTGGGACAGTAAATCAGAATGTCTTATAATGGGAGATTTTAACTTTCCAGATATTGACTGGAACTTGTGGGTTGGTTACTTGCACACTAGCAAGACTTTTGTGGATTTATTGGATGGCTGTTTTCTACAGCAACATGTTCGAGAAGCAACCAGAGGGAGTAATACTTTTGATCTGGTTATCAGTAGTGATTCTTCATGCATTAAGGATCTGTAGATAAAGATACCACTGGGCAACAGTGATCACAGTGTATTGATCACTGTTTTTAAATTCTGTTTTTAGACAGTTTAAAGACAGTTTTTAAATTCTGTACAGTGGGATCAACTGATGATTTTACCAACAGTGAATTCTAAATGGGAAGCCTTCAGGGACTTAATTTTGAAGGATACTACGCTTTTCATTCCAACTAAGAAATACTGTTCAATGTTTAGGCCTAAATGGATGTCAGATGAATTAATGAGGCTAGTGGCAGAGAAGAAGAATGTATGGGATGCATATAAAGTATTAGGCGATACAGAAGCCTATGGCAGGTATAAACTAGTCTGTAATCAAGTCACAAAGGAGGTTAGGCAGGCAAAGGCAGATTATGAGAAATCTTTGGCAAAGAATGCAAAAAAAAAAAAAAAACAGCAAGGAGTTCTTTACTTATGTAAACTCTAGAAGGAAAGGGATGAATCAGATTGGACCACAACATAGATGGGTTGACTATTGATGATCATGCTCAGGTAGCTGATAAACTGAATGAGTATTTTGCATCTACATTCACACTTGAGGAGTTGTTCAATGAGGGGAGTGTCAGAAGTTTATCAAATGCTGACAGGGAGCTAAGTGATTTTGTAATAACTGAGAGCAAAGTGGAGGAGAAATTATTGAAGTTAAACATGAAGAAGGCACCTGGGGTGGACGGGATCTATCCAGTTATATTAAAGGAGGCAGCAAAAGAAGTAAGCAAACCCTTAGCCATAATTATGAGAGTTTCCTTGGACTCAGGGGAGATCCCCATGTACTTGAAGTGAAAATGTATCACCAATTCAGAAAGGAGGTTCAAAAGGCAGTAGTAGTAATGGCATGAGATGCAAGAAAGCAAGTGTATGAGTTCATGCAGCATCAGCCAAAAAAAAAAAAAAAAAAAAATCGCACCATTCCCTCCAAATGCCTGTCCAGTTCCTCCTTAAATTTATTTAACTTATCCACTTCCACAATGACAGATGGAAGTTTGTTCCAGAAATTAACCACCCGCTGGCTAAAGGCAAATTTCTGCACATCTATTCTACATCTGTCTTTTCTTAATTTGAATATATGCCCCCTTAGGTTTGTAATCTGAACAAGTGGAATGATCCCTTCAGAATTCAGCGTGCTCAACCCATTCAAGGCCTTATACACCTCAATCAGATCACTGCGCAGGTGCCTAGTCAACAGCCACTGCAGTTTGCAGAACTTAAGCCTCTCTTGGTAAGAGGATCTCTTCATTCCCCTCACCAATCTTGTTGCCCTTCTCTGTACACGCTCAAGCAAATCTACATCCTTCCTAAAATGAGGCCTCCAGACCTGTACGCAATACTCAAGGCGTGGCCTGACCATTGCCTTATACAGAGGGACAATCACCTCTTTTTCCCTGCTAGCAAAATTCCTATATATTATTGACAAAACCCCATGACCTGCCCTGGCAGCCTGTCTGCATTGCTCAGAAAACTTCATATCTGACTGCACAATTACTCCCAGGTCTTTTTCATTTTCTACCACCTTAAGTGTAGTACCACACAGTTGGTACTTTTCTCTGGGGTTACTTCTACCCATATGTAGTGCTTTGCATTTGTCAAGGTTAAACTTCAGTTGCCACTTCTTAGCCCATCTGCCCATATATCTAGGTTATATCTAACTTATATCTAGGTGACACAAGTAACTACAGACCTGTTAGTTTAATTTCTGTTCTGGGGAAAATAATGGAATTACTTTTTAAAGAAGCATTGCAGGATCATCTAAACAAGACTGCAGTAATAGTTAAGACACAGCATGGGTTTGTCAAAGGGAGGTCTTGTCTGACCAATTTGAATGCTTACTATGATGTGGTTACAAAGGAACTGAATGCAAAAAATAATTTTGATATCATATACTTGGATTTCAGGAAAGCTTTTGATACTGTTGCACATGGAAGACTGCTGAACAAATTGGAGTTCCTCAGGGTTCAGTATTAGGCCCATTGTTGTTTAGTATATTTATCAGTGATATTGATGAAGGTATATCAGGTTTAATGTCCAAGTTTGCAGATGATAGAAAGGTTGGCAGGGTTTTTAACGACAGTATGCTACTCCAACTGGATCTAGATAAGTTGGAAAAATGGGCTGAGAAGTGGCAACTGGAGTTTAACATTCACAAATACAAAGCACTGCATATGGGTAGCAATAACCAAAGAGAAACATAACAACTGGGTGGTACTACACTCATGGAAGTGGAAAGTGAAAAGACCTGGGGGTAATTGTGCAGCCAAATATGAAGTTCGCTGAGCAGTGCAGACGGGATGCCAGGGCAGGTCATGGAGTCTTGTCAATGATATATAGGAATTTTGCTAGCAGGGACTAGGAGGTGATAATCCCGTTATACAAGGCAATGGTCAAGTCACACCTAGAGTACTGTGTACAGGCCTGGAGGCCTCATTTTAGGAACGATGTAGAGTTGCTAGAACGAGTACAAAGAAGGGCAACAAGATTGGTGAGGGAAACAAAGGGGTGCTCTCACCAAGAAAGGCTTAAGTTCTGCAAATTGCAGCACCTGGTGAGTAGGCACCTACGAGGTGATCTGATTGAGATGTATAAGGCCTTGAGTGGGTTGAGCAAGCTGAATTCTGATGGGATTTTTCGTCTTGCTCAGACTAAGAACCTGAGGGGGCACAGTTTCAAATTGAGGAAAGATAGTTGTAGAATAGATGTGCGGAAATTTGCCTTTAGCCAGCGAGTAGTTGATTGCTGGAACAAACTTCCACCTGTTGTTGTGGAAGTTGATAGCTTAAATAAATTTAGCCAGAACTAGACAAACATTTGGAATGAATGGATCAGTGAAATGGGAAAAGGTTTTTTTTTTTTTATTAGCTGATGCTGTATAAACTTGCTTACTTGCATCATATTTCTCAACTAATGCTAATGTACAATATCTGAAATATTAGTATTAGTTAGTAAAAATGGCATAATGATTCCATTAAGGAAAATTACTCTGCATTTGCAAGAAGAAAAAAAAAAAACTCTGATATTACTTTCATCATCCGAAAGTGCCTCTTCATTTCTCCTAGAATAATTTTTCTAAACTCTCAATCTTCGCCGCTACTGCAGGCAACTTATTCCAGTATTTCACTCCACTCTGCTTGAAGGTATTCTTATGATCTAATCTACTGTTACTTCCGAAGATTTTTATTTTATTTCATTTCATTGTTTATTTTTTGGTCGCTGTTGTATTAACTTGTTTTTGCTTGATTCCTTTCATCATTTATCAATACTAATATTTATTGGGGAGAATATTCTTCCCCAATTCATTGTTATAGACCCCACTAAGACCTTATCTGCTTCAATGATAACCTCCCCCCCCCAGCTGCCAAGCTCTGCGCTTAGACCACATCTTCTAAGCCATTCCTCATAGGGATAATGCTTAGTGTTCTTCACTAATCTGTTTGCTTTTCTTTATGCCACCTTCTCATCTAGTTCTACACCTTTTGGTGTTAATCTCCAGACCTGTATACAGTATTCTATAGTTCTATACTGTAGAAGTATAATAGTACTGTATATACTTTCTATACTTCTTTAGCTTCTCCCTTATGGATTGGGGAAATACTGGCATCTTTCTAGTTCAGCTCTATTATAGGCTCCAAGTCTTTCTCATCCTAAACATTTTTAGTTCCTCTTCCCCTACTCTGTGACCTACTTCTGGGTTTCTGTTCCCCAAATGGATACATACATTTGGTCCAAATCCTTTTGAAGCAGTAAAGCCTTGTTCTGATCATTAACCACTCTCCCAGCCTTTAAATCACCAGAAAACTTTGATGGTTCCCCTGTATTCTCTCATCATTATCATTTAGGAGATAACAAATAAGAAAGGCCTGAGCACTAATCCCCGAGAGACTCCCCCCTTGCTGCTCCACTACTCAGAATAATACCTATTTATGACCACCCTTTGTCTCCTGTCTTTCAGCCAACCACTCATCTGCCAATAGATTTTCTCTGTTATCCCAGCCTTCCCTAACCTCTCATGAGGAACTGTATCAAACACTACTAAAATCCATATGTTTAAAGTCAGAGTTGTTTTTGATATCCAACTGCTTTATAACCTTGTAATAGTAACTTACTAGGTTTGGCAAGCAAGATCTTGTTATGAAACCATGCCAAAACTCATTTAGGATGCCATTCTTGTCAAAGTGATTCTGAATTGTGTCATTAACCTTTGCTGCTAGGGTTGACCTGTGACCAGCCAAATTCAGAAATTACAGGATTGAGTCAATCTGGATTACAAAGAGCAGAGACATTTTGGCTTTCTCCTCTCCAGGTCAAATTCCAAATCTATGCCAATCTCCTCTCTATGCCAAATACTTGCTACCTGGGAGTCTGAAACGCTGATAGAACTGATATTCGGGTGACACTCAAGTCGAGTGGACCCAATTTCGGCGATGTCCAGACGGTCTGTGACAGCCAA
This sequence comes from Mastigoproctus giganteus, assembly GCF_048544385.1. Taxonomy (NCBI): domain Eukaryota; kingdom Metazoa; phylum Arthropoda; class Arachnida; order Uropygi; family Thelyphonidae; genus Mastigoproctus; species Mastigoproctus giganteus. The sequence goes on along the minus strand of NC_143588.1, from coordinate 72,998,031 downwards.
ATCCTCTGCTTGCACCTTCACAATGGTGGGACTATTAGTAATCCTGGGTATAACCTCCATGCACAAATACATCGTGGGTGACCACCCAGGTGTGAACCCATGTAAGCAGGGGTCGAGGTGCGGCATCCACACCACATGGAGGAATGCCGCCCCTCTATGTTACCAGGCAGTACTAGGTGGTAGATCACTTTCATCAACCGGTGAAATACCACCACTTTGCTTATTGGAGGCTTGAAATGGTGGAACCCATGTTTAGTCTCAAGAGCTAAGTTCCGGTCAACCCTTCCCTATCTCTTCCACCATGCAGTATGATTGATGACTTTTGAGGTTATGATCAACATCGTGGCGAGATCCAATATTCCTTACATTTCGAGGGTACAGCTCTAAAACGGTGTTCACAGGCCGGCCGCTAGTTAGTACACCGGACCGAACCTATTGGTAACTTTCTAGGAGGCTTCCGGATCAGCTAGTGTATAATCTTGCTACCTCTACTCTGCCAGATAGTGATTGGAGGGAGTCCAAGTAGTGTGTATGCGGGGAGCATTGTCGAGACCACGTTATGTTCTTACCATGTGTACGCCATATCCAAAAATTTCATTACTTCATACAGCATGTCCCATCCGCTTTTTCTTACTATTGAATACACCATGAATTGTCAAACTAATAGAGCAAGCTTATCTGCAAAAAGATCTAAACCTCCCAAACACTTCCTAATTCATTTCACAGATATACGTGGTCTCAATTCTAATCTCAGCGATGTCCATTTCCACTTGCAGTCTGCCAAACCCCACATACTTTTTCTGACAGAATCTCAGTTATCGGTTGCTTCAACTACTGCTCATCTCCGATGCCCAAATTATTCACTGTATGATTCCTTTCGCCTCAAAGGTGGTACTTGTGCATGTGTCTGTTGTGATATTCCGTGTCAGAGACTTGGCAATTTGGGATCTCCTCTCTTTGATCTTCCTTGGCTTAAAATCTCTCTACCTCATTGTGTCAAATTCATCTGTTGTCTCTGCCATTCTCCCAATCCCACTAATCACTTGAAGCTCTTTGACTTCCTCTCTTTGCAACTTGACTTTCTCCAGTCCAACTTTCCTAACAGTGAGGTATTTTCCTTGGTGATTTTAATGTCCACAACTCCAGCTGGCTTTCGTTTTCCAGTCACACTGACCCAGCTGGTCGAGATGCTGAGGCTTTTGCAATTACTAATGACCTTGCACAGATTGTTCATTTACCTACAAGAATACCAGACAATCTTAATCAGGGGCACCTCTGTAGCCAGGTGGGCAGGAGCAGCAGTGCATAGCACACGCTTCTTGATTAGACCGGGGTTCGAGCCCGTGACCACCAAATACGGAGGATGCGGAAAGGTCAGGGAATGACCACCGCATATCCCCCGGAGCAATATGGCCTTAGTTGCTAATGCTCCTAAAAAAACCCAAATAAAAACAACAATAATCATAATAATCTTAATAATACAGCCAATACGCTTGATCTTTTTCTCACAAACAACCCTTCTAAGTACATGGTTGAAGTGAGAGGTCCTTTAGGCACTTCAGATCACAACTTGGTGATTGTCTCTTCTCCAATGGAGCCTTTATCTCATGGTTATTCCCCACCTCGTGTGGTTTGGCATTACAAGAATGCAAAATGGGATGACCTGCGAGACGTCTTTTCTACTTCTCGTTGGTCGGATTACTGTATCAAAACATCTAATGTCAACATTTGCTCAGATCGTGTCAGCGAAATTATTCTTGCAAGAATGGAATCCTTTATCCCACACTCCACTTTAAAATCTTGTCCTTTATCTGAACCTTGGTTTTCCAATAAATGTGCTAAGGCTGTTCAAGAGAAGAATGTTGCATATCGTAATTGGCTTGTTTCTAATTCTTCAATTTCATTTTCTGCCTACGCCAAAGCTCGCAACCATTGTAAACCAGTTATTAATCAGTCCAAACTAAAGTTTGAACAGGCTAAGAGTAGAAAACTTGCTTCTTGCCCTAATGGTAGCTGAGCATTCTGGTCTCTTGCCAAAGCTATTGGCCGCAACTTTTGCCCATCTCTGCTCCCACCTCTGTCCAAACCAGATGGTTCTGTTGTCACTTCAGCCAAGGATAAAGCTGACATGCTAGCATCCCATTTTTCTTCCAACTCATGTATTAATGATCTTGGTAAAACACCTCCCACCATTCCCAACACGCTCCATTCAATGCCTCCTCTGGTCTTCCATCAAAAGGATGTCAGAAGGATTTTGACGAATCTTGATGCTTAAAAATTCCAGGTCCCGATGGTTTTTCTCCACTTGTTCTCAAAACCTGTGCTCCTGAACTTACTCCTTTTCTTTGCTGCCTTTTTTTTCACTTTCTTATTCCAAAGGTGTTTTTTCCATCTACTTCGAAATTTTCTCACATCCAGCCAGTTCCTAAAAAGGGTGACAAATTCCTCCCATCCAATTATCGTCCTATTTCAATTACTTCTACTCTTTCTAAAGTAATGGAGAAATTAATTAACTGCCAACTCTTTAACTACCTAGAAACCTTCCGTCTGATCAATGATCGCCAGTATGGATTCCATCAGTGTCAATCCACTGGTGATATTCTGGCTTATGTTACTCATTTATGGACTAATTCAATGGAAAGGTTCGGTGAAACATAAGTAGTTGCTCTTGACATCTCAAAGGCTTTCGATCTTGTTTGGCATAAAGGTCTTCTAAACAAGCTTCCATCTTACGGTTTGCCAACTGTTTTTAGTAATTGGTTATCCAGTTTTCTCTCTGATCGCTCACTGAGGGTGATGGTAGATGGCGGCGCCTCCGTAGCCAGGTGGGAAGGAGCAGCAGTGCGTAGCACACGCTTCTTGATTAGACCGGGGTTTGAGCCCATCACCACCAAATACAGAGGATGCGGAAAGGTCAGGGACTGACCACCTCATATCCCGGAGCAATATGGCTTTAGTTGCTAATGCTCCTAAAAAAAAACCAAAAACATGGTAGATGGCTCTCTGTCTTCTAACTTCTCCACTAATGCCGATGTCCCCCAAGGTTTAGTTCTTTTTCCCATTCTTTTCCTCTTGTATATTAATGACCTTCTTCCATTGACTGGAAATCCTATCCATAGTTTTGCCGATGATAGCACATTGCATTCCACTTTCCATTTTGAGAAACCTTGTCCTGCTCAATCAGCTTCAACTTCTCGAAAATCTGCTACCAATTCCTTAAATGCCGATCTTCAGGTAATTCTCCAGTGGGGCAAAGAGAACTTAGTTGATTTCAACCCTTCTAAAACTCAGTCTTGTCTTATATCTCGCAAAAAAGGATTCTTCTGTTCCTATGCTTACCTTTGGTGACACTCCGATTTCTAGGCAAAATGATATATATGTCTTTTGGCATGTTTCTGCTGCATGCCTCTTCTACAGATACTTCCATGGGCACTGTTCTTCTGAATTGGCTTCTATAATTCCTGTTCTCTCTTTCAAAACATCCGAACACGTGCCGCCACCAGCCAACATCCATTTACTGGCCAACTTCAAACTCACGGAACCAACTTTTCATCTTCCTTGTTTATTCATTCAACTGCTGCTTTCTGGAACAACCTTCCTTCATACGTATTTTCTGAAGATTACAGTCTACAGAAGTTCAAGTCCAATGTCGACAAATATCTTCTTTTGTCTTCTCAACCTCCAACCCAAGCACGGTACTAAGTACTATAGGTTCTAATACCTCTCGTGTTTGGGGTTTACATAAAAAAAAAAAAAAAAAAAAAAAAAAAACACTAGTGAATTAGTCAGCTTCTCTGTCAAAGGCTGCTTGGAAAAAATATCCGGTTTTCTATCATCAAATTGGAACAGAATGGTTCTTAAAGTCAGTTTGCTTTTTTTTTTTCATCCACCTGACTTTAAGACAGTTCCTTAAGTGATAGTGGGGAGTGATCATAATGTTGTAAAATCGATAATATCCAAAGAAATTTCAGTGGTCAAAGGGAAATTTCAGGTTTTTAATTACTGCTACTGCAAACTTATGTTTCTTGAGCTCTGTTAACCATTACTAGAGCTATTACTATATGATATTTGATAGTATTGATTATGAGAGGTGTTTAAGGGATTTATTATGGAGGCCACAACCACCTTCATTCCAGTTGAGAAGTACTACAAAAGGAAGATGCCAAGATAAGAGAGCTGAAAGATTTAATTGAGCAAAAGAAAATGACATGAGATAGTAATAGGCTGTTGTTTGTGACATTGCTTCATATAAAAAATATAAGCAGATGTAATAAAACCATTGGCAGGGTAAGTCTTGCAAAATCTGAGTATTAAAAATTACTGGTGGAGAAAGCTAAGAATGAGGAAAAGAAGTTATGAATGCAAAAATTCAGAAAGTAAATTTGATAGACCCCCTACTGCTACAAGATCAAAGAGGAGATATAATCAGCAGTCTAGCCAAAATAGTGGCTGAGTTGAATAAGTATTTCGCAGCAGTCTTTACTGTTGAAACTACATTGGTATCGTGGGAGAATATGATAAATCTGATAATTAATCTAAAAATATCACTGATAATTAAGTTCCATGGTTAACCCACAAAGCAGAAAATTGAGCCTACTGTATGAAGAATACAACATGCTATGAAGTTATAGAGGAATAGTTAATAGATTAAATACATATGAAGGAATCCTCCATATGTTTTTTTTTTTTTTTATGAAAACCCCAAACACGAAAGGTATCAAAACTTATAGTACTTAGTACCGTGCATGGGTTGAAGGAGAAGTATTGGGGGAAGGGGATGCTGGAAACTTTGCTCTAGAGACTAAACATGGGTTTCACCACTTCAAGCCTCCAATAAGCAAAGTGGTGGTATTTCACCGGTTGATGAAAGTCATCTACTGTGTGTGTGTGTGTGTGTGTGTGTGTGTGTGTGTGTGTGTGTGTGTGTGTGTGTGTGTGTGTGTGTGTGAGAGAAGTTGTCTAGAAACCTATAAACTACTGATACAAGATAAAAAAAATATATATTAGTAATACTCAGCGAACATACCAATAAGCTGGCACAAAACTCAGTTGTGGAAATTAAGTTTGATATCAGTTGTGATTAGGAGCAACCATTGAGGGACATCATGCAAGATTTGATTATCAACAAAATCATTTGATCATATCATAGCATGAGTGTGGTGAACATTAGGAAATTGCTGCTTAGGAGTGAAATGGCAGATTTTCCTGCAGTGAAATTTAACTGCACCCGGGTGCCAACGTTCAAGTGATGCCTGAAAACCTGAGGTAGCACCCCTAATTGTAACAAACATATTGACACAGTGCCACCAATATATATATATATATATATATATTTTTTTTTTTGATCTTCTTACAATATATCAGTCTTGCTTTTTCTTAATAAATTGCAGTACTGTTATATAAGGTGGTGCAATAGCATCATTTCTATACACATTAAACCAACCAAAGTTGTGTAGTGGCTTCATTGCATAACATCTCACATTGTGAATTCCTTCGTGAGTTGCCTATCTCATTAAACCTCAGATAAGTTCCCTGTTTATTAAAATCCCTCATTCATTTCACAAATACAGGTGGATTCAGTTCTAATTTCAATGATGTCCATTTCCACTTACAGTCTGTCAAACCCCATGTACTTTTTTCAACAGAATCTCAGTTATAGGTTGATTCAACCACTGCTCATCTCAGTTGACTGAATTGTTTGCTGTACGATTTCTTTCACTATAAAGGTGGTACTTGTGCATATGTCCATTTTGATATTCCCTGTTGGAGATTTAGTCATTTAAAATCTTCTCTTTTGATCTTCTTTGGCTTAAAATCTCTCTACCACATTGTGTCAGATTTATCTGTTGCCTCTATCATTCTCCCAACTCAACTAAACACTTGGAACTCTTTGACTTACTCACTTTGAAATAACTTTCTCCAGTCCAACTTTCCTAACAGTGTGGTAATTTTCCTTGGTAATTTAATGTTCACAGCTCCAGTTGGCTTCCGTTTTCTAGTCACACGGGCCCAGTTGGTCGAGATGCTGAGGCTTTTGCGATTACTAATGACCTCGCACAGATTCATTTACCTACCAGAATACCAGACAGTGTTAACCACACAGCCAACACTCTTGATCTTTTTCTCACAAACAACCCTTTTAAGTACACAGTCGAGGTCAGTGTTTCTCTTGGCACCCAAGGTCACAACTTGATGATGGTCTCTTTTCCAATGGAGCCATTCTCGTGTATTAATGATCATGGTAAACCACCTCCCACCATTCCCAGTATGCTTCATTCAGTGCCTCCGTGGTCTTCCATCAAAAGGATGTCAGAAGTGTTTTGATGAACCTTAATCCTAAGAAAGCTCCATGTCCTGATGGTATTTCTCCACTTATTCTCAAAACCTGTGCTCCTGAACTTACTCCTATTCTGTGTTGCCTTTTTTCACTTTCTTATTCGAAAGATGTTTTTCCTTTTGCTTGAAAATTTGCTCATATCCAGCCAGTTCCTAAAAAGGGTGATAGATCTTTCCCATCCAGTTAATATCCCATTGCAATTACTTCTACCCTTTCTAAAGTAATGGAGAAATCAATTAACCACCAACTGTTAAACAATCTAGAAACCTTCCATCTGATAATGATCATCAGTATGCATTCCATCATTGTCGATCCATTGGTGATGTTCTGGCTTATGTTTTCCATCTATGGATAATATATTCAGTGGAAACGTTTGGTGAAACTCAAGCAGTTGCTTTTGACTTTTGAAAGGCTTTTGATCATATTTATCATAAAGGTCTAAATAAATAAGCTTCCATCTTATGGGTTGCCAACTGTTTTTTGTAATTGGGTATCCAGTTTTCTTTCTGACCACTCACTGTAGTAATGGTAGATGGCTCTCTGTCTTCTAACTTCTCCACTAATGCTGATGTTCTCCAAGGTTCTCAAGTCTTTCTTCCACTTTTTTTCTCTTGTATAGTAATGATAATGACCTTTTTCCATTGACCAGAAATCCTATTCATAGTTTTGCTGATGAAAGCACATTGCATTCCATCCTCCAGTTTCTGATATCTTGCCCTGCTCAAAAAGCTTCAACTTCTCGAATATCCACTACCAATTCTTTAAATGCTGATCTCCAGGCAATTCTCCAGTGGAGCAGAGATAACTAAGTTGATTTCAACCCTTCTAAAACCCAGTCTTATTCTCACAGAAAGGATTCTTCTGCTTCTATGCTTATCTTTGATGATGCTCTGATCTCTAGGCAAGATCATATCTCTCTATTGGGGATTACCCTGACTTCTAATCTCTCTTGGCATAAGCACATTACAAATATTGCTTCCTCTACATCTAAAAAACTAGGCTTTCTCTTTTGCTCTGGGTGTTACTCTTTTTCCAAACAGCTGTTCACTCTATACAAATCACAAATCCATACTACCATGGAATATTGTTCCCACATATGAGGCAGTGTACCCAAAACCTCTCTCGGGCTTCTAGATTCCATTCAGAAGAGGGCAGGTAGATTGATTAATGACTCATCTCTAACAGATTCTCTCCATTCTCTGTCTCATAGATGTTCTGTTTCTGCTGCGTACCCTTACTATAGATACTTCCATGGGCACTGTTCTTCTGAATTGGTTTCTATAATTCCCCCCCTTCTTTCCTCCCTCCCTTCCAAAGTAGTCCAAAAACATGCCATAACCAGTCAACATCTTTTTCTGTCCAACTTCAAACTCACAGAACCAGCTTTTCTTCTTTCTCATATATTCATTCAACTTCCATATTCTGGAACAAACTTACTTCTTACGTATTTCCTGAAAATTACAATCTATAGAAGTTCAAGTCAACAGATATCTTCTTTCATCTTCTCAACCTCCAACCCATGCATGGTATTAAGTATGTGTATGTGTGTGTGTGTGGCGTCTCCATAGCCAGGAGGGAAGGAGCAGCAGTGCAAAACACATGCTTCTTGATTAGACCAGGGTTCAAGCTCGTCACCACCAAATACGGAGGATGCGGAAAGGTCAGGGAATGACCACCGCATATCCTGGAGCAATATGGCCTTAGTTGCTAATGCTCCTAAAAAAACCAAACAACCTAAGTTTTGTGGTTTTCATAAAAAAAAAAAAAAAAAAAAAAGTAATACTTCCCCCAGTAGAAGAGGAGCTTACTGCTACCTATTTTCAGTGGGTACCACCAACCAGATGACCATTTAAGGGCTATTTGGGCCCTCATTGATGAGTGGGTAGGTATCCCAATGATATAACAGCTGACGAATTAAATGCATTTATAATTTTTTAAATGAAAATTTTAAAAATTTAATAACATGTTATTTTTCAACATAACAAGATATTTATTAATTCTGTTGGAAAAGCAAAAAAAGAAATGAACATCATAAACATGAAACTATTAGTCATTTCCATTTTCAAGTTTATAAGACCATTAATGATGTGAAAATTCAACCTAATGCATGCACACATAATACACACATATAAGCTAGTGACAGCGGAGGCATTTACCTTAGAATCCAATACCAGTAGTTTGAATCCATTTTCTGCAATACAGTCAGTTCTGCTATAATGCGGTACAGTGGTGGATTAAGAGTAAGGGCACGTGCCCATACCACAAATTTTCATTTTTCAGAGAATATGCACCAATTGTTTAAATTCCCTCTAGCTACAAATAAAAAAAATTTTTTTTTTCATTGTTAACATAGGATTTTATCTATATATGCATTGTTGCTGAGCTATTTTCAACTGACTACAGTTGGCACCACTGATGCTAATGTTATCGCTATTCTAGTTCGAGGCATTAGCATTAGTAGAGGCATATGATGCAAGAAAGCAAGCTTATTCAGCATCAGCCAAAAAAAAACACACCACTCCCATGTCACCCCTCCGTTCGTTCGAAATACCTGTCCAGTTGAGCCTTAAATTTGTTTAGGCTATCAACTTCAACAACAAGTGACGGAAGTCGGTTCCACCAACCAGCCAACCACCCGCTGGCCAAAGGCAAATTTTCGCACATCTATCCGACATCCATCCTTCCTCAATTTGAATTTATGCCCTCTGAGGTGATTATTTTGAGCAAGATGAAGAATCCCATTGGCATTGAGCATGCTCAAACCATTCAAAGCCTTATACACCTCTATCAGATCACCTCGCCGGTGCCTAGTCTCCAGACTCTGTAATTTGCAAAACTTAAGCCTTTCTTCGTAAGAGCAACCCTTTGTTCCATTCACTAATCTTGTTGCCCTTCTCTGTACCCGTTCCATTCACTAATCTTGTTGCCCTTCTCTGTACCCGTTCCAGCAGCTCTACATCCTTCTTGAAATGAGGCCTCCAGACCTGTATACAGTACTCAAGATGTGGCCTAACCATTGCCTTATACAAGGGAATAATCACCTCCTTATCCCTGCTAGAAAAATTCCTGTATATCATTGACAAGCACCATGAGCTACTCTTGCAGCTCGTCTACACTGCTCAGAGAACTTCATATCTGCCTGCACAATTACCCCCAGGTCCTTTTCATTCTCCACCACTGTCAGTGTAGTACCGCAGAGTTGATATGTTTCTCTGGGGTTACTGTTTCCCATATGTAGTACTTTACATTTGTCAATGTTAAACTTCATTTGCCACCTCTCAGCCCATCTGTTCAACCTTTTGAGATCCTGTTGCAGCAGCATAGCGTCAGTAGTGTCCTTAACAACTCTGCAAACCTGGACATTAAACTTGATATCCCATCATCAATATCATTCATAAACACCGAAAACAACAACGGACCCAACACTGAACCCTGAGGAACTCCACTAATAACATTAGTCCACGTTGAGCAGTGTCCATTGATTACCACTCTCTGTCTTCTGCCACTCAACCATCCCCTTATCCATAGCAGCAATTTGCCTCCAATGCCACACTGCTCTAATTTGTGCAGCAGTCTTCCATGTGCAACAGTATCAAAAGCCTTTCTAAGATCCAAATATATAATATCAAAGTTATTCCCTGCATCCAGTTCTTTTGTGACTACATCATAGTATCCAATCAAATTGGTCAGGCAAGACCTGCCCTTAGCAAAACCATGCTGCGTCTGAGCTATAACTGAATTCTTGTCTAGATGATCCTGCAGTGCTTCTTTAACCAGTGCCTCCATTAATTTACCTGGAACAGAAGTTAAACTAACAGGTCTATAATTACTTGTGTCAGCCTTTGATCCTCCTTTGTGAATTGGGGTTACATTTGCACATTTCCAGTCTATGGGTACCTCCCCTGAGTCCAATGAAGCTCTCATAATCATGGCTTGGGGTTTGCTTACTTCCTTTGCTGCCTCCTTTAATATAACACAATAACATTACACATGACCAAACTCAGTTTGGTCATGTGTAATGTTTACTTCAGAGTAATTCAGACTTTAGCTGTGTGCCTATGTCCACAGTCACATTATGTTTGAGTGTCATATTTGTTTTGTTCTGAGCATTATTTTGTGCCTTGCTTGTGCACAAACAAGGCACAAAATGGTGCCCATCCTGCCATTTTTTTCTGGATCCGCCACTGATGCAGTATGTGTTCCTAAAAATCTTCACGTTATAGTATTTCGTGCATTAAAAACAACAGGGCTTATGGGGAAAAATAGGAAAGGGGGCAGAGCACTCAAAAAAAAAAATTTCAGTCTTGTAAGTAAAACACTAAAAAAAGTTAGAAACCCAATAAAATTGCTAACACAGGTTTAAACATCTTAAATTTCTAATAAATAAATAAATATTACAGTAAATATAGCACTTTACCTTGACAAGATATGAAGTTTGTTTGTTTGTTTGATTGATATTTCTGTTCACTGACATTTTCTCTTTTTTTTGGATTGTAATATTTAAAGCATTAAAAAGGATAAGCAATCAATAATAACGGTGAACACGGGATGCACAAATTGCACAAGTGAGATATGGAGTAACAAGTTTACGAATCTTGAAAAATAGGAATGAAAAGAAGATTCTGAAAATTTATGTTTTTATATGATTGAAGATTTCATGGAAAGGGAAACGCATTTCACCATAATAACATAAAAACCCACAGAATTCCAGCTATTCGTATTATCGCAAATGGAATAAGATCAAGTTTACTACCCATTTATAATTAATTGCACTAATTGAAAAGCTCAATAAACCGGGAACTGCAAATTGGTTTTATTGTTTTATGGTAGTGACCTCCACAAATGTGCTCCTCTGCCCACGCTATCACGCCTCACGAAATTTCTGTTCGAACAGAAAAATGTGAGCTGCTGAAAACATGAGTCAGCCTACAATATCACATGTTATCTTTGTGAATACAGTGAGTGACAACAGTTTGTCTCCCACCAATACAACTACAGTAAATGGGAAATATAGTTCTCACACATTTGACATTTTTTAAGCTTTGTGAACTTCTATGTATTGCTGCGCAGGTCACTATGTTCAGCTTGGTGCCAGGTTTTGCATTCACTTAGTGTTACTTGCAGATGAAATCACATGAGCGAATGTGAAAATCGCGTTATACTTGCATTGTTACCTAATATAACAGTCGCATTGCAAAAATGAGCATTATAGCAGAACTGACTGTATAATCATTGAATGTACCCTCCTCCAGTTGGAGTATATCATTAGGCATTCAAGTCATTATTACCAAATGATGCATCTGCATCATCATGACTTTTAGTGCCTGAAATGCTGATGCTACCCATTGTGTGCCACTGATTATGCAATCAGAGCATTTTTAATTTTTTAAAAAAATTATTTTTTATTTTCTTTTAAAATTAAACTTTATTGTTTTTAATATAAAATACTTAACTAGTGTTTTGAAATTATATTATTGATTTCTATAGGGTTATGGCTATTCCAGCTACTGCTTTGTATTTTACGTTATATGATAAAACTCGTGAGAAACTGACTGATCTACTTAAAGCACCTCAGCAGCCACTCTGGGTGCCTGCTGTATCAGGAGCAGCAGCTAGAGGTAGTCTAAATTATATGATAACTTCAGAAATTCTGAAATTATTTTTAATTTCGTTTTAAAATTTATAAATGTTGTGGAAAAAAGGGGACAATAGCAACTTTTTAATGTAGACATGTACAGTATAGTTGTATATCATTGGCAATTTTTTTTTTTTTTTTTTTTTATTCCAATGCTGTGTCATATAAAATGCATCATTTTGTTGGGTTTCAAGAAAATTTTCAAAATTAATATTGGTAGCAGTTATAGTCAGTAAATAGCAAATAACTTATATAACATAGTGAATCTAAAACTACTAATATGTTATTTAATGCTCTCAGGCAAGTGTGAGAACTGAATTCATTTCAGAGTAGCATTGTGTAATTTCTCATCTTACAAAACTGTTATTCATCTGTATGATAAACCAGTTTACAGTTTGTTTTGATTTACTTATCATCTTAACTGTTGTTTTTTTTATCTTTGTCTACTATTTATCATTGCAATGTATTTAGCAATCTAGAAGTTTCTATTTATATTTGGATATTTTCAGATGTAAATTTATTTTATACACATTAGTTTTGTAGTATAAATAACAGGCATCATTTTTTTGAGAAATGTTTCACTGATTCAGTTAATCACTTAACAGTTAACTTTTATTCAAGAAAATGTTCCAAAAACTCACCCTTTTTTTCTACTGCTTTCCAAAAGCTGGTTAGCTTATGAGATTGCAATATGTGTGTGTGTGTGTGTGTGTGTCTCTGTTCCCCCACTCTAATAACATTCCTGTTTACAGTCTGATAAAAACCAAATTTATCATGTACATACTTCCCCTCTACATCAGTGTATTTAAGCACCCCCAGGAGCACCATCTGTTTATAACTCATATGTTTACATTATAATCCAAACCAAATACATTTTTTGGGAGAGTGTAAAAATTCACCCTAATTGTGGGCGGTTACTTTTATTTCAATCTGCCATCTTTGAAACAATCTGGTTATCATTTGACAGTGCAATCTGTTTGAAACTCTTCTGTTTGCAGACTTATAAAAACAAAATATACAAGTATTCCTCAACTTAATCTTTAATTGCTTCCACGGTAGTTTCACATTAAGTAGAAAGATTTATAAAGGTTTAATGTTCCATAAACATAATGATGTAAATAGGTAATTCACTGGTGAATGTTGAAAATCAGACTATATTTTTGTATTACTTAAGCAGTTATTGGTACCATAAATACAGTACTCTCTATATCCTGGCTGTTTATGTATATACAGTCTACCTGATACATAATTTCTGAGACCTTTTACCCAGTGATTGAGGGGGGGGAAAGGTCTCTAGAAGCCTAGCTTCCAAAATTAGTGGGATGGATGAGCTTTTATGCTATGTAACTCATTTGTGGTGCACATACTGAGTAGAAAGTCCACCTCCTTGCTGACCTCCCCTCCAATAGACTTGTTCAAGGACTCCAGGTTGAGTCCAAGGACCACAGTTGTAGGCTACTATTCTAGGTGTTGGTCTAAATATTAGAAACATTAGCTACTAGAGGATTATCTGAAAAATATTCCACACTGTGCGTGTGCCCTCATTCCATGCATCTACATGATTGACATTTATCAATGTAATAATGTGAAGTTTAACCTTAAAATTAGTGTGCTTGAAATAGACTTCTGCCATTGAATGTTAGAGGCTTTTAAAAATTAATTTTGCTGATATTTCTTCAGGTCAGTTTTACAGTTTCAGATCAAAGATTTTTTATCAAAATTGAAAATTTACTTGGTCGAACACAAATTTATAAATTGCTGCAGGAAGTGTGTGATGAGTTAACAGTAGATTGTAGTACAATTTCACATTGTTCTCAAAGGTTTCATCAGACTCAGACCAGTGTTGAAGACAAGCAGTGCTCAGGTAGACTGAGAACATCTATAGACAACACATCAGTTGTCATTATTACTGCCATTTTGGAGGAAGACAGAAGTATGAGCTGTGAAAAATCATCTGTTCACCTACAAAAATGAAAAGTCACCACCTGATGGATCCCACATTTTCTGTCAGATGAACAATGAGCAAAGTGTTAAAGTAATTGCAATGCTGTTACTTGCACATTACCAATAAGATGATGAAGAGTTTTTAAAACTCGTTGTTTCCATTGATGAGATATAGATGTGGGACTTTGAACCTGAACTGAAGTTACAGTCAGCTTGATGGAATCATCCATCTTCACCATGCCCCTCTAAATGTCAATAGCAAAATCAAAGCTGAAACAAATGGTTATCATGGCTTATGATTATTAGGCCATTATTACCACTGATCATGTGCCCCTTGGAAGATCAGTAATTGGAGATTACTATGCAACATTTTTTAATCAGAAATTACACCTGAAAATTTATCAGAAGTGGCTACAGAAGCTGGTATGCCCGTACTCCATCACAATGCAAAGCCTCATATCACAGTCTGTACATCTTGTTTTCACCAATTAGAAGTAGGAGCTGCTTCCTCACTTGCCCCTTTATAGTCCTAATATAAGTCTTTAAGATTGCGATCTATTCCCTGAGCTTGAGGAACTGTTGCATGGACAAAGATTTCTGTCTTTAGAAACATTGACCCAGTGCATTTGACAGCTTAACTTCAGCAGACAGTTAAGTGGCTTTCAAAAATTACTCAAATGTTGGAAAAGGCTGTCATAATGCACGAATGAGACTACATTGAAAGTTTTTAATGTAAATATGTTATAAAACAAATTCATTTTAAATTAACTACTTTTATGCATTACTTTTGGAATAACCCTTGTATTATTTCCATCTTGCCGTAGCTGAGTGGTCAAGTGCCAGGATACATAAGTAAATGTGTTTTGAGTGACCAGGATTCAAGCCCATGACTACTAAATACGGTGCTGTTTCTTGTATTCTCTTGGTTTCGTGTGAACTCCCCTGACCATATGGTCATCCCAGAGTATAAACAGATTGTTTATTTATTATCTTATAATTGGCTTTAGTGTCTTATATTAATCAATTGGTTGTCTGGAGAGCATTAGTAGTAATAGGTCTGTTTTTAGTGTATAGTGAATATTTGGTGATTGAAATGGTAGCAGATGTGCTGTGTATATTGGGAGAGGAATACTCTTAAGGAGCTTCAGAAGGTTGGATACTTTTGAAACATCTAAGATGGTATAACTTGGTGGGAACTTTGCTTTTCACACAGGGAAAATTATTTATATTCCATTGTGGTAAGCAAAAGTTTTATTGTATAATTCCATAGAAGATGCAAAGAAGGGAATGCACCTAGACATTTTATTGTAAATTGCAGTATTCAGTCATTTCCAGAATAAACTGATTAACTAGTAGCCACAATAACTTCATTGCAGCTATTAGTTGATCAGTTTGTTACATAGATATTTGCAAACACATTGTATTGAGTTCGGGTGAGTAGAAACTGAGGGAGCAATGGGACACTAAGCGCCTCCGTAGCCAGGTGGGAAGGAGCAGCAGTGCGTAGCACACGCTTCTTGATTAAACCGGGGTTCGAGCCCGTCACCACCAAATACGGAGGATGCGGAAAGGTTAAGGAATGACCACCGCATATCCTGGAGCAATATAGCCTTAGTTGCTAATGCTCCTAAAAACCAAAAAAACAACAAACAACAATGGGACACTATCTTTGAACCTAATCTATTTCAACCAATCACTTGCACTGAGTTTGGTTGGAATTAACTCATAATTGTTGAATATGATGAGGTTCCCTTCTTGAGTGTGACATCAGTGTAGTATAAAGTTATTTGGAGCTAGTTGGAATATCAGAAGTTAAAAACCACTGTGTTAAAAATTCTCTTTTGTTCACATAAAAAATGAAGCTTAAAATGGTAATTTTTCAGTTAGTTGTCATTTTGTAATTTATAAATGAATACTAAATGTATGCTTTTCAGAGAATAATAATTCAGTAATAATAATGTGCTAATATTGGGAAATGTGCTTCTTATTTTCAGTTATTTCAGCATCAGTTGTAGGGCCTGTAGAGCTGATTAGGACTAATTTGCAGTATCGTAGATTCAGCTACAAAGGTAAGTATTAGGGTTTCATATGTTTAAAAATAAGATATAAGGTTTAATTATAAAATCAGTGTTTCTTTTTTTTTTTTTTTTTTTTGTTTTTGCATAAAATTTATTTTAAACAACAAAAAATTGTGCAAAAGTAACCTATATGCACTCAGAGTTTCGTATAATAAATGTTGAAATATCCATCACCTTGTACATAGGAATCTACCTGTTTCACCATGCCATCCAATGATGTATTATCATTTATCCACTATAAGTGCTTGTTCTTAAAATATCCCCATGTGAAAAAATTTGGGGCAGGGGTCCCAGTGAAATTATTTGTTTAAAAAAAATGCCTTTGTAGCTGTTATAGTTGTATAAGCAGCATGGCAGATGGTTCCATCTTGTTAAAATCACAAATCTCTCATGATTCTTCAGAAAAGCAATAAATTGCATTATGATCTCCTGGGAAGATTCTGTATTAATGTTGTTTCAGAAGAATATTTAACCATCAGTTGCTTGACTTGATTCAGGTAACATGTTCTGATTTTTACTAGTTGGTTCAGTGGCCTTCATAATAACCATAGATTTCCTTATATTACTATTTTGGTTGGTTATTTAGTCACTCATATCCAACCTTGCTTCATCTGAGATAGTGGTGGTGGTTTCAATTTTGCCATGAAAGAAATTTGTGAACCAGTGACAGTATTAAAGCCTTGCAGCTTCATTGGTGGGCCACAAGTTATGCATAACTTGAATGTTGCATGCTTGGAAATTCCACTTAATGGGCAGTTCTAAAGTAATATTTTTTTGTTGAACAAGTTTTGTCTATCATATACTAGAAGATTGTAATAAACTGAGTTGAGGTAATAATATTTAATAAAACGCGCTTTACCACGTGAAAATGCTAATAGTTTATTAGCATGAAAGGATAAAATGGTCCCAATACTATGTTTTAGATTTTTGAATCGGAAAAAAATCAGACTTGCCTGTACTGTGGGTTTAGAAAATCACTTAGATCATGGGGGAGAACATAACTATACCACACTAATATAAGAATCACTGAGATATACTATGTAGGTAGATAGTGTTTCTCAGTATGGAAAATGGCATTCTGGATTGTTGTGGCAGTAAACTGTTCAATGTTTTTATTTACTGACATTAGCAATATGCTGGAATCATGGACCACATTGTCAGTTGTCATTTGTAAAATTTCCCTCAATTAAGGTTCTCAACCATGCCTCTTTATGGTGTATTTTTTTGTCTTTCGGGGTCTCCATGTTATCCTGGTATATTTAATCCTTTAAATAAACCCATAATTAAAAATCACATGGATTGAAGTCAGGTGAGCAAGTGGTCAGGCATTTGGTAAAGGAAATTATGAATTTCCTTTACCAAAGGAAACTTTATGAAACTTTGCTGTGAGTATTCATTGCAGATAGATGAATCCACTGACATTTCACTTGCTCTGCTTTTTTTTTTTTTTTTTTTTTTTTTTTTTTATGTGAACCCCAAACACGAGAGGTATTAGAACCTATAGTACTTAGTACCGTGCTTGGGTTGGAGGTTGAGAAGACGAAAGAAGATATTTGTTGACATTGGACTTGAACTTCTGTAGATTGTAATTTTCAGGAAATACGTATGAAGGAAGGTTGTTCCAGAAAACGGCAGTTGAATGAATAAATGAGGAAGATGAAAAGTTGGTTCTGTGGGTTTGAAGTTGGACAGTAAATGGATGTTGGCTGGTGGCGGCACGTGTTCGGACTGTTTTGAAAGAGAGAGCGGGAATTATAGAAGCCAATTCAGAAGAACAGTGCCCATGGAAATATCTGTAGAAGAGGCATGCAGCAGAAACAGTACGTCTATGAGAAAGCGAGTGGAGAGACTCCGTTAGAGATGAATCATTAATTAACCTAACTGCCCTCTTCTGAATGGAATCAAGAAGCCTGAGAGAGGTTTTGGGGGCACCACCCCAAATGTGGGAACAATATTCCATGGCAGGGCGGATTTGCGATTTATACAGAGTGAGCAGCTGTTTGGAAGAAAAGTAACGCTGAGAGCGAAAGAGAAAACCAAGTTTTTTAGATGCAGAGGAAGCAATATTTGTAATGTGCTTTTGCCAAGAGAGATTAGAAGTCAGGGTAATCCCCAAAAGAGATATATCCTTTTGCCTAGAAATTGGAGTGTCACTAAAGATAAGCATAGGAGCAGAAGAATCCTTTTTGCGAGATATAAGACAAGACTGAGTTTTAGAAGGGTTGAAATCAACTAAGTTGTCTTTGCCCCACTGGAGAATTACCTGAAGATCGGCATTTAAGGAATTGGTAGCAGATTTTCGAGAAGTTGAAGCTGATTGAGCAGGGCAAGGTTTCTCAAAATGGAAAGTTGAATGCAATGTGCTATCATCGGCAAAACTATGGATAGGATTTCCAGTCAATGGAAGAAGGTCATTGATATACAAGAGGAAAAGGGTGGGGGAAAGAACTGAACCTTGGGGGACACCGGCATTAGTGGAGAAGTTAGAAGACAGAGAGCCATCTACCATCACCCTCAGTGAGCGATCAGAAAGAAAACTGGATAACCAATTACTAAAAACAGTTGGCAAACCATAAGATGGAAGCTTGTTTAGAAGACCTTTATGCCAAACACGATCGAAAGCCTTTGAGATGTCAAGAGCAACTGCTTGTGTTTCACCGAACCTTTCCATTGAAGTAGTCCATAAATGGGTAACATAAGCCAGAATATCACCAGTGGATCGACACCGACGGAATCCATACTGGCGATCGTTGATCAGACGGAAGGTTTCTAGGTAGTTTAAGAGTTGGCGGTTAATTGATTTCTCCATTACTTTAGAAAGAGTAGAAGTAATTGCAATGGGACGATAATTGGATGGGAGGGATTTGTCACCCTTTTTAGGAACTGGCTGGATATGAGCAAATTTCCAAGCAGAAGGAAAAACACCTTTGGAATAAGAAAGTGAAAAAAGGCGGCAAAGAACAGGAGTAAGTTCAGGAGCACAGATTTTGAGAACAAGTGGAGAAATACCATCAGGACCTGGAGCTTTCTTAGCATCAAGATTCATCAAAATCCTTCTGATATCCTTTTGACGGAAGACCACAGGAGGCATTGAATGGACCGTGTTGGGAATGGTGGGAGGTGTTTTACCAAGTTCATTAATACATGAGCTGGAAGAAAAATGGGATGCTAGCAGGACAGCTTTATCCTTGGCTGAAGTGACAACAGAACCATCTGGTTTGGACAGAGGTGGAAGCAGAGATGGGCAAAAGTTGCGGCCAATAGCTTTGGCAAGAGACCAGAATGCTCGGCATTAGGGCAAGAAGCAAGTTTTCTACTCTTAGCCTGTTCAAACTCTAGTTTGGACTGATTAATAACTGCTTTACAATTGTTGCGAGCTTTGGTGTAGGCAGAAAATGAAACTGAAGAATTAGAAACAAGCCAATTACGATATGCAACATTCTTCTCTTGAACAGCCTTAGCACATTTATTGGAAAACCAAGGTTTAGATAAAGGACGAGATTTTAAGGTGGAGTGTGGGATAAAGGATTCCATTCCTGCAAGAATAATTTCACTGACACGATCTGAGCAAACGTTGACATCAGGAGTTTTGAAACAGTAATCTGACCAAGGAAAAGAAGAAAAGAAGTCTCGCAGGTCATCCCATTCGCAAATCTTAAATGTGGTACTAGTATTCATCCAATATAGATTTAATAATACTATCAAAGAAAACCTGCTCTTATGTGAATCTCTGTAAAGCAACACCGATTCAACTGCATCAACAATTTTATCACATTTTCCCCAACTCATGTGGCTAAATTAGTTGGAAAAAAATGTATTGGCGTATGTACTGATGGTGCTCAGGCAGTGATCGGGAAGGTAAAGGGAACTGTGATGCAAATCTTAAATGTGGTACCACAAAGCACTATCAGTCATTGTGTTCTACACAGACAAGCTCTGGCAGCTAAAAAAAATACCAGCATATTTAAAAATTATGCTGGATGAAGCTGTAAAAATTATTAACTTTACGACCACTTCAATCCAGATTATTTAAAATTTTGTGTGATTAAATTGGTAGTCAGCATAAAGTGCTTCTTTTACACACTGAAGTAAGGTGGCTATCCAGAGGCAAAGTATTTGTGAGACTTTTTTGAACTTCATAGTGAACTACTGGTATTCTTCGCTTTTGGTAACTCAGGATGAAATTTTATTGACTGTTTGACAAATTCCTAGTGGCAAATGAGACTTGCATATCATGCAGATATTTTTTCAAAATTAAATTAAATTAATCTGTTACTACAAGGGAAGAATGTGATAATTTTTAGTACAATGGATAAAATTTCATCATATAGAAAGAAACTGGAATTCTGGATATCTTCTGTAGAACGAAATAACTTTGACTGCTTCCCCACATTACATGAATTTCTGATTCAGCTTCACTGTGCACTTATTTGAAAGCCTAATTGATTTAATTTCTGACTATAATTTAAAACAAAAGTTTAAGGAACTTCCACTTAATAATTTTTGAAGTAGCTTAATAGAACAGTACCCCAATGTGGCTAAACGTGCAGTTTGAGTATTATTTCCTTTTGCTACAACTTATTTGTGAGACTGGCTTTTCCTATTATACTAAATATACAAAAACTAAATATAGGAATAGACTTGATGCTGCACCTTACATGAGAATTCAACTTTCCAGCGTATCTTTATATCTACTATAAACGAATTTGTGATTCAAAGACACAAACATCAATCCCATTAAAATGCAATTAATTTTTTCCTTTTAAAAATCATAATTCATGTTGTTTTGGTATGTACGTTTATATAACACTTTTCTTATGTAGAATGCAGCTTTAATTTTCAACTGATTTTATAATTTTTATACGTATATTTTTATTTTGATTTTATTTTCAAAAATAAAATGCATTTGAGCATTAATTTTATGTTTTTTATTTAAAAACCAAATAGCCACAAAAGAATATAAAAAAAAAAGATAAAGTGCAGCAATTATCAACCCACTGCATGATGAAAGCCTCCTCAACAATTCATGCTGAGGGAAATGGACCATAATCTGCCATGCTGGTCCAGTGCGGGTTGGCAGATCGACCGTATTCAGCAGTCAGGGGCTTGAACCCCGGTCTACTCAAAGAGCGTGTGCTAATGCACTCCCGCTCCTGACCACTAGGCTACGGATAAGCGTTCCGTGACTAAAAAAGTTTGGGGAACTCTGCTCTAGTTTGAATGTTGGAAATAATGTGCTTGGTGAGGAATTTATGATATCGAGCACCAGTCAAGGTATGTGCTGTAGGAAAATTTAGTCAAACCTCCTCAAAAAAGAGGAGTCCTATAATGAATATAATGGTGAAACTGCATCACACAATAACATGTGGGCACCTCTGTAGCCAGTTGGGCAGGAGCAGCAATGCGTAGCACACGTTTCTTGATTAGATCGGGGTTCGAGCCCATGACCACCAAATACGGAGGATGCGGAAAGGTCAGGGAATGACCACCACATATCCCCGGAGCAATATGGTCTTAGTTGCTAATGCTCCTAAAAACCAGATAACAAACAAACAATAACATGTGCAGAGGGTATACATTGACATGTGATTGTAATGTTCCCCACATCTGACAAACAGCGATCAACATTCAGTTAAAAGTGTGCCTGATCAGTCTGTGGAACATTTCAAGGGTAATTACCTGTACTGTCAACCTTCACCCTAGCCAGTAACTGAAAACCATAATCCAAACATTTCTCATGATTGCTGAGAGTTAGCACAATTTGCTGTCCTATATGACAGTATAGTATTTTTGCTACATGCCAAAACCACTATATTAAGGGTGGGGAGGGGGGTTGAATAAAAAACAAGATTATTAATTACTTACAAAACATTACATCCATTAAAAAAAATAACTCTCTTTGCAGATTTTAGCACAGATAGAGTTAGTTTTAGTTTGTGATTTCTTGGCAAGTTTTATTAATGTTAATTTTCATTAAGTATTTGAAGAAATTTTATAAACAATATTCTTGTTGACAATGACCAGACAGGAAATGTGGAAGGAATTTTGTTTTTTTTAAAGTAGTAAAATAAAGTCTGCCTATATAGAAAAAAGAAGGAAAATGCCAAAAACTAGTTTAAGGGGTTCCAGAAATGAAAGACTAAGATGAATGGAAGAATATTTTCAGAAGTGAAAACTCTGGAATGCCAGTGAGATGATATATCTCTTTGATTGGCTGTAGATGTCTCATGCTGAAATGAAAATTTAGAGAAGGTGAAATGATTAAAGTGAAGGTCACCTAATAAAGATTAAATGGAAACACCTGAGAAAGAAGAAGGATCAGCTGCTGATGCCCCATGTTTTTAAGGGGAAGTTACAAGGCACTCCAGTAGATAAAGGATCAACATAGCATTTCGATAACCCCTCATCCCAGGGTATCTAAGTAGAGCAGCTCTAGCCCCAACACTACAATAAACACAATCCTGACCATTAAAAACAATGTTAAAAATGCTAGGCAGTTTAAGTAACTTAAGAGAAGGGATGGGGGTAAAATTGGAGAGTTCTAAATGGTGAGTATAGAAGAAGGGCTGAAAACTGTAAATTAACTATAAAAACCCTTGTTTATCCCTTGGTTCCTTCTCAAAATTATTTTATCTTTTCATACTTTGTAATTACGGGATGGCCTTTACGACTTTAACTTTGAAATATCAAATATTTTATCGTCACTAGAGGCTTTGAACATTCAAATTCTGTTCATGCATTTTCTATTTCATTTTTCAAAGCTTCAAGCGCTTCACTGGTCAGGACTGCGATTAGTGGCATTTTTAATGTCAGGGCTGTAGCTACTCAACTCAGACTCTCTAAGTTGAAGGGTTATCACAACACTGCGTTTCTCCATTGCATGCTGGAGTATCTTGTAGCTTTCCCTTGAAAAGTTAAGGCATCCGCAACCAAATTTGTTTTTGTTTTCCAGGTATTTTTATTTATTTTTTATTAGGGGACCTTCATTTTGCCCTCTTTAAATTTTCATTTTGGTAAGAGACAGCTTTAGCCAATCAGACAATTGTGTCACTGATGTTTTGGAGCTTTCACTTGTGAAAACTTTTCTTCCATTCATTCTAGTTTTTTATAACCTGCAAAGAGACACTCTGTCTGACTGGTTTTTGTTATTTTCCTTCTTTTCTTATTATTCTTTTCCTATATAAGCAGACTTTATTTTCCTACATTAAAATAAGTCATATTTCCTGTCTTGTTGGTGTTTACAGGAATATTGTTTGTATTTCACTCCTGACCTTTAAACTAGGGCCATTATAGACTGAAGAATTTTTGTTTTTCTCTTTATTTTTATATAGTAAAAGGAAGGCAATAGTCTTATAAATCAGCTTAGATTTTAATACATCTGTTTATGCACCACATGTTATGATTATATTTTAATTATTGTATTTTCTAGATATATACCAATCAGTAAAAGAGTTGATTTCTCAAAGAGGCATGCTTTCACTGTGGATGGGATTAACAGCAACATTGTTAAGGGATGTTCCTTTTTCTGGTTAGTATGATTTCCTTTTTACAACAATTAGAACTTCGCTAAAAATTATGCAAATAGTATCTGATATTACTTTCACTAATTCTTCCTTCACGTATAATAATGAACATTTAAAGCAGGCAGATATTTAATACTTCTGTGTGTAACTAATATAATTGGATTTGTACCATTGTTTACTGCATATCGTGACCTACAATGCTAGGTGCTTATGTGCTGGAACTAAATGTGTATGTTAAGGTGGGTATAGCAAATTTTAATTTCAGTGCCTGAGTTCCTTCTGTAGGCATAGTAAATCCCTAGAGAGGAGTCTTAACATGTAATAAACTATGTTACCAATCCAATTGTGCTTTATGAAGATAAGTATTAAATATTTGAAACATAGAAGAACAAAATTTTGCAGATAATTGCAATTAATGGGATAATGTTTAACTAAATAAACATTCATAAAATGAACAGTTCAATGTCAAATTATCATCATATGAAGTTTCAAAGGATGAAAATATATTTTTATACTTTTATTTACTGATAAATATTGTATAGTGGAAAGAAATTAGCCCCTTTCAGTTTTAAAGAGACACTTCAGACACTGTATAAGAACTGTTTTGTTATTTAAAAGACCAAAATCAGAAATGCTGAGGGAAAAATGTTATTTTTAGAGCAATTTTTACTAGTTTATCATTTATTATTTGTTCTTATTAATTTCATCATTTCACTTTATTGTGATTTTTAATTGCAGAGTGGAATAATAGTGTCAATTTGATATTTGCTTTATATTCAGCTCAACATCAATAGAGTAGAATTCACTTGCCTCATCCACTATTACTAAACAAAACCCAGATTTTTTTTTTTCCATCTGTAGCCACTATCATTACTAGCACTGCTTGACAGAGTGCCTGTGTTTGACAACAATATCAAAGGAAAGAAGAGAAGTTCAAAATGTGGGACCAATAAAAGGTTAACTAGTCCAAACTGAAAAATTTTCATAATGGTGATTCTGCATATTTTCAATGAGTGTGATGATTTATCTCATAGTAAACTGTTTGGAGGTAGTATCGGTGAGTTTCATTATATAGTTTCTGTCAATTCATTTCTGTTTGAATTGACAAGTTTTTCATTAACATTTCCTTAAAAACCAGTCTAAACATTTCGAAAGGCTTTCCACACTGATTTCTCACTATCACTAAGGGCACATTTGAAAAGCTAGTCTTTGAAAAGTTGCTTTATTTTTGGATCAATGAAAATGCCTGCCTTAATCTTCTCTGTACTAAGCCTTGGGAATTTCTCTTGCAAGTATGTAAATGCAGGACCTTTCACTTCAAAAGCCTTCACAAAATTTTTCACGAGCCTTAGTTTGATGTGGAGTAGTCGAAACAAAACTTTATTTTGATTTCCCAGAGGTTCAAATGCTACTTTCTTTATTCCAGGTATTAATGATTTTCATTGAGGCCAACTCCTCTTCTCGTAATGCCTATCCTTGGAAAAACTATTCCACTCACAGAGAAAGCAACAATACTTAGTGTAACCCTTTTGTAGTCTTAATAAAATGGCGATTATCTTTAAATCACAACATATCTGCCACTCATACTTCTGATAGTGTACGCCTAAGAGGATGTTCTCCATTTGCTTATGTTTCTTTTTTTGTGGATGGCATACGCAAGAGGTATTGAAGGCAGCATATTTCCATTGTGTAATAACACAGCCTTGAACTAACCTTAGAAGCATCTTTAAATAGTTGGCATTCTTTTGGAACATGTCTCGTGTTCGTTGCTGCCAATGTAATATATCATAGTCTTTATTTCGAGTACAAAATGTTGTCATTTTCATCACTTTCACAAAACGATCGAGAAGATTTCATTGTTGTAGCCTTGAGGCCAAACGCTCTGCCTTATTCTTCGGCAGTTTGCGATCCCTGATGAGTCATTAAGTTCACTTTCTGTGATCTTATTGGTTCAGAAGGATAAAGGTTTGGACAAAATCGTGGATCCCTTGACACAGACAGCTGCTGTAGCTGTACTTCTTCATGTATATCAATTTGATGTTCTTCAGTGTCTTCATCAGAATGTACAGAAAAATGGTCGGCTGACTTCCACTGCTCAGGGGTCAAATGGACCCCTGAGCAGTGGAAGTCAGTTATTTTCTCGGATGAGAAGAAAAATTCAACCTGCATGGCTCTGATGAGAGACAAGCAATTCACCGTAGACATGACGAAGAATACCATCCAGACTGTATGGTGGCTACAGTGAAATTCCCTACCAGCCAAATGATATGAGAGTGCATTTCGTATCGCAGAGTATTAGTTTTGTATCACCTGCAGTTTATAAAAGGTTCCGTAAATGCCAACAGATACCTGGCTATATTGGAAGGAAAATTGCTACCAACCATTACAGACCATTTCAACCTGCCAAGTAACCGCATCTTTCAGGACGACTCTGCTCCTTGTCATCAGGCGAAAAGTGTAAGTAGGCACTTACGTAGTTACTTTAGCTTCATTTCTGCATTAGAGGTTCGACAATAATGTGTTTACATTTGTTACAGGTGAAAAAATGGTTGGAAGAACAATCCATTACAACTCTTAGCTGGCCGGGAAACAGCCTGGACCTGAATCCTATAGAGAACTGTTGGCATCATATGGAATCTGCAGTTGCCAGAAAGAAACCAAACACCCTTTGTGAATTTCACGAAGCCATAATTCGTGTTTGGAACCATGAACTATTAGTTGATTATCTTCAGAAATTGATCTTGTCAGTGCCTCGACAGTGTGCTGCTGTCATCAGGGCTAGAGGCGGTTCAACTAAATATTAGTTTGCACCTGGTGAACTTTTCATTTTGTTTTCCATTTAAAACGATAAACTGAAGCAAATTGAGGGCTTCTGATAACATTTCAGCCATAATTGTTGTGTTTACCAAAACTGTTGTATAAAGGTTGCAAATGCTCATTTTTGGAATATTTTAAGAGCACCTGTTAAATATTACTTAGCTTTGCCTTAACTGTTAATAAATATCTTTTGTTTATATTTCTATTTCTGATGCTAGTCATTAATGTAACATACCATCGCGAATAACGGTTAGAAATGTGCAGTTCCTAGGTGATGCCCTTTCTTTGAACACCAGTGTATAGATGAAACTTTTAAGTACTTTTAAGAATTTAAAGAAACTTTTGATGCAAGAAGTCCACCTAATCACTATATTGATGTGAACGGAACTTTGTCAAACCTAAAATATGCTGTAAAAAAGAGGGAGGAGCAGGGTTATTTATTAATGATATAAGAGATATTTCTGTTTATTTTTTTAGACGCTTACACATTATATAGCTATAGATTAGTGGCTATTGTATTTTAGATGTTTGTTAGCCGACCGAGCTAGCCAGGTGGGTAAAGTGCCTGCCTGGTCACAGGTTCAAATCCCATCTCTGGCTTGTATAACAGTAAAATACAAAAACTGTGGGAGGTGCATTGTGGCCACAGAAGCCGATGCAACAACAACTAACAAAAAAAAAAAAAAAAAAAAAAAAAGCTGTTAAATCAAAAAAATTGTTTCTAATGTTTATATATATATATATATATATATTTAAATAATGGCTTAAAAATTAAAATATAATAACATAAAATATTTTGAATTATCAGATATATATACACTGTATATACTACCAGTACTCATTGCGAAAATTTTGCAATTGGTAGCAGATCTTTTCTCTAGTTGTCCTAAAGAAATGTAGTCTGTGTTTTGTCGTGAGCAGGTAAGCCAGTATGCGTCGAATAGTAAATAGCTGTACCCATTGCAAAAAAGTTTGCAGTTGGTCACACAGTTTTTATTGCCTGATATTTTCCCGAAAACTTTGGAAAATTCATTGTCATCTCTATAAAATACTACTGAAAAGGGCTGAGTATCAAAAAAGTATATTAAAAACTCACCTTTTACTTTAAAAACTCAGTCAGACTTTCATTATTAGTGTTTCGTTTCTTTTGTTTTCTTGCAGATGCTTTTACTGTACAGTACCTCTTCAGTATCCAGCAAATATCAGCCCTGATGTTGACATTTCAACTCCAATAGTACTCATCTGTATGTGTTTAATGTCCTGTTTATCCCTTTCACCCTGTTCTTCACTTACACTTCCAAATGTGGAAGGGTAAAAATGTACCGTGATAATTATGTTGCAGCCCAACTTAGCATTAGTAGAGGCATATGATGCAAGAAAGCAAGCTTATGCAGCATCAGCCAAAAAAAAAAAAAAAAACACTTCCACTTCACCCCTCTCATTCGAAATACCTGCTGTCCAGCTGAGCCTTAAATTTATTTAGGCTGTCAACTTCAACGACAAGGGATGGAAGTCGATTCCACCAACCAACTACCTGCTGGCTAAAGGCAAATTTCTGCACGTCTATCCTACATCTGTCTTTCCTCAATTTGAATTTATGCCCTCTTGGGTAATTATTCTGAGCAAGAGGAAGAATCTCATCAGTATTGAGCATGCTCAAACCATTCAAGGCTTTATACACCTCTATCAGATCACCTCGCTGGTGCCTAGTCTCCAGATACTGTAATTTGCAAAACTTAAGCCTTTCTTCTTAAGAGCAACCCTTTGTTCCATTAACTAATCTTGTTGCCCTTCTCTGTACTCATTCCAGCAGCTCTATATCCTTCTTGAAATGAGGCCTCCATACCTGTATACAGTACTCAAGCTGTGGCCTGACTATTGCCTTATACAAGGGAATAATCACCTCCTTATCCCTGCTAGAAAAATTCCTGTATATCATTGACAAGACACCATGAGCTACTCTTGCAGCCCATCTGCACTGCTCAGAGAACTTCATATCTGCCTGCATAGTTACCCCTAGGTCCTTTTCATTTTCTACCACTGTCAGTGTAGTACCACAGAGTTGATACGTTGCTCTGGGGTTGCTGTTTCCCATATGTAGTACTTTACATTTGTCAATGTTAAACTTCATTTGCCACCTCTCAGCCCATCTGCTCGACCTTTACAGATCCTGTTGCAGCAGCATAGTGTCAGTAGTGTCCTAGACAACCCTGCTATCCTTGTATCGTCTGCAAACTTGGACATTCATCTTGATATACCATCATCAATATCATTTATAAATACAGAAAACAATAATGGACCCAACACTGAACCCTGAGGGACTCCACTAATAACATTAGTCCATGATGCACAGTGTCTATTGATTACCACTCTCCGTCTTCTCCCCCTCAACCACCCCTTTATCCATAGCAGCAATTTGCCTCCAATGCCACACTGCTCCAATTTGTGCAGCAGTCTTCCATGTGCAACTGTATCAAAAGCCTTTTTAAGATCCAAGTATATAATGTCAAAGTTATTCCCTACATCCAGTTCTTTTGTGACTGCATCATAGTATCCAATCAAATTGGTCAGGCAAGACTTCCCCTTAACAAAACCATGCTGTGTCCGAGCTATAACTGAAGTCTTGTCTAGATGATCCTGCAGTGCTTCTTTAAC
Organism: Mastigoproctus giganteus; assembly: GCF_048544385.1. NCBI lineage: Eukaryota > Metazoa > Arthropoda > Arachnida > Uropygi > Thelyphonidae > Mastigoproctus > Mastigoproctus giganteus. The sequence continues at coordinate 72,969,042 of NC_143588.1, read as the reverse complement.
CAGTGCCTCCATTAATTTTCCTGAACAGAAGTTAAACTAACTGGCCTGTAATTACTCGTGTCACCCTTTGTTCCCTCTTTGTGAATTGGGGATTTGTGGATTTGCACATCTCCAGTCCGTGGAGACGTCCCCTGAGTCCAGGGAAGCTGTCATAATTATGGCTAAGGGTTTGCTTACTTCCTTAGCTGCCTCCTTTAATATAACTGGATAGATCCCTTCCATCCTGGGTGCTCAAGCCCATCACCACCAAATATGGAGGATGCGGAAAGGTCAGGGAAAGACCACTGCATAATCCCAGAGCAATATGGCCTTAGTTGCTAATGCTCCTAAAAACCAAATAACAAGCAAACAAACAACTGTGATCACTGCCACCTAGTGGTTCCTTTATCTGGAGATTCTTAATGCATGAAGAATCACTACTGATAATCAGATCAAGAGTATTGCTCCCTCTAGTTGCCTCCCAAACGTGCTGATGTAGAAAACAATCATCCAACAAATCCACAAAAGCGTTGCTAGTGTGAGTGACCAACCCACAAATTCTAGTCAATATCTGGGAAATTAAAATTCCCCATTATCAGACTATCTGATTTACTGGCCCACTCTATTTCTCTGTACAGTTTCTTATTATACTCATCAGAGTCATTAGACCTATAGCACACTCCTACTCTAAATTTTGATCTCCCAATGCTTATGTCACACCAAACTGACTCGACACTACACTGCACTGTCCAGTGATGTCGACTGGCTTCACTTCCTTGGATTTTATGTGTTTCTTAACTAATAGCACAACCCCCTCCTCCCTTCCTATCCTGTCTATCCTTTCTGTACACATTGTACTCCCCAAATTCCAGTTCTGCATTCCTTATATCTGGGTTACACCACGTCTCTGACATCCGAACAATATCTGCCTTTGATGTTTTGAGCAATACCTCAATTACATCAAATTTATTTACCAAACTCCTAGCATTGGTGTACATGCAAGTATACGTGCACCTGTTCCTATTCTTAGCTACGCTAACACAACCCATGTGTTTACTTGTACCGCAATGACTCCCAGCAGTCTCTGAAATACCCTGCATCTTGTTTTCCAGGCTGCTGCTCATTCCAATAGAAGCAGTGCAAGAATCACTTTCCCCTCTGGCAGTGGCTACTGTTAATCTATTAGTCCTTTTATCCCTCCGAGCTAGCATTTTTCCAACCCACCTAACACTGCCTTGATAGCATCAGTGAATATTCTTGCACCTTTCTATTTAAGTGTATCCCATCCCTGTAGAAGCAATCTCTCCTGTTAACAAGTACAGACCAGGCTGAAAAAAATTCTACCCCTTGAGCCTTGCACAATCTTTCCAGGGCCGAATTGATTGACAAGGCTCTCATCATATACTCTCTCCTATCGTGTCTGGGCTGAATTGTAGACACTTTCAAATTCAACCCTAATTCATAGCTTTTTTTCAATAGTGACCTGTACTTGTTAAGTAATTCCGCCAATCTCCTACTCTTCTAAGAAAATATTCTTGATTTTAATACAACGGTATAATAACATACCAGAATTGGATAATTTTGGTCTGCTGAGTATCGATATGAGAATATTCTTTATTTTATAACATAGGATGAAAATAAAAACTTTTTATAAATTAATAATTTTTTATGATATTTCAGCATCATAGCTATATGAAAATTATTTCTACAGTAATAGTTGTCTCTAACAGAAAATGTAAAGGGCAATATGTGTATTTTTTTTTATTTTTAAATAAGCATTTATGCATATTAACTATTATGGATTTTGTCTGCCCCAGCGGCTGACATCTGGTGAGTATGGGCTTGGCAAACCCAGGGTCCTGAGCTGGATATCATTATTCTTCTCTTTCTTGGTGATGCCTTCTACTTCTGTCTCTCTCTCTCTCTCACAAGCGCACACAGGAGGTAACTTGGGAATTTTTTTTTTTTTTTTTTGGCTGGTGCCGCATTAGCCTCAAGCTTCCTTGTACCACATGGCTAATATTATTAATAATAATAATAATACAGGTTGCTTTTAAATCTCTGAAAAATGGGTGGAAAAAATAGAAAAACAATTAAACCTCCACTAAAATGTTAGGATGATGCTTGTTAATTATGAGATCTATAATAAATTAAGGACAGCATTATGTGCTGCTGCAAGATGCATCCTGATTTGAGGGTCCAGAAGCAGATATGCTTGAGTGGACTATGGTTTAAGTCTATGTGACTGCTTAATATGTTTAATGATTGTATTCATTATCAAACTAATAATTAATGTCAACTCCTCTGACCTAGTGGTCATTCCGAAGTATAAACACAAACACATTTTTTTGGCCACTGTCTCATAAGCTGAACAAAACAAAAAAATATATAAATAAATAAAATAAATAAGAAAAATAGTGTTGTAGTTTCATTTAGCAGCAATTCCATTTCTGGACATGAAAACAAGTTAAGATAACCTCAAAATTCTGCCAACCTGTTTTTAGTGTATATTGAGGAAACTTTTCAGTTGGTCCCACTGTACAGAATTTAAAAACCATATGAGACCATCGTAATCACTTTTACAAAAGCAAAAGCTCTTCCCTTGCCTTTAGCAGTGGTTAAATCTTTATGTAAATCCCATATTGTCAGTTATATACAGCAATTTTTTCAGCAGGGATAAGGAGGCCACATCTTGAATACTGCATACAGGTATAATCGCCTCATTTTAGAAAGAATCTGAATCTGTTGGAATGGATGCCGAGAAGACTACGAGGTTAGTGGATGGAACAGATGGGGCAGCGCCTCTGTAGCCAGGTGGGAAGGAGCAGCAGTGCATAGCACACGCTTCTTGATTAGACCGGGCCCATCACCACCAAATACGGAGGATGCGGAAAGGTCAGGGAATGACCACCGCATATCCCGGAGCAATATGGCCTTAGTTGCTAATGCTCCTAAAAACCAAATAACAAACAGATGGGTACTCTTATTAAGGAAGGTGTTAGTTGTGTAATTAGGCACTTGCAAGGAATTTGGTTGAAGTATTCAAGGCTTTGAATGGATTGGGTAAGCTAAATGCATATAGCATCTTTCCTCTTGCTTAGACACAATATACAGAGGAGGCATAAAAAAGAATTTGAGGAAGATTGGTGGAGGATAGATGTCTGTGCTGATCGTTGGAACAAACTTCAGTTTGATATTGTGGAAGCAGTTAGTCTAAATAAATTGAAGGAAGAACTAGGCAATTATTAGAGGAGTTGGACAGGTGATGCAGGAAGTTTTTTTTTTTTTCTGATGCTTGCATCATTTGCTACTACTAATACTAATATGGTGTAATTTCAGAATGTAATATAAAACACTATATGTATTTATATATTCTTTGTTATTCAAGGATATCCGTACTGTCAATTAGTACATTAATAAAAAACTTTACTTCCAGCACTTCTTATGCCTATATTGAACAAACTCCAGCCAGCTGGGCTTTGCAAATGGATGTATTTCAATAAATTTATTAATAATAATAATTAGTTCCAGTATAGCCACATGTCACTGCTACAGGCTGGTGATAGAAATCTGGTGGTATGGGAAGTGTTTTTGTGGCAGAATGGTTTTAAAATAATAATAACCTTAATAATAATTAGTGTTAAGAATCATAAATAAATGACTTGTCAAGGCTTTAGTCAGTGTGCAGTTGTTGTTACTGGAAATAAAATCTTCCATTTGTAAAACTTTTAGTAACATAGCTGGAATTGTGTTAGTCTGGATTGAATTGTTTGTCTGCAAAAATGAGTTTCACAAATTACTTCATTATCGTTTTTAGTCATATACTGGACTGGCTATGAGACATCTAAGGTGATATTTCAACAACAGAGCATGGTATTTCACCATCAAAAGGAATCAGAATTTATGCTTCATTTTGCAGCTGGATTCTTGTGTGGTAGTGTAAGTACTGTCTGTATATAAATATACATAAGAGATGCATATATTTTAATACCCAAATAAGATGAATTACTATTCTCATTGCTTAAAAAAAAATGCAAATTTAGTTTCAGTTCTAATTTTGAATAATTGAAATTTGTATACATTTCAGACAATGTAAATTATAATCCATTTGATTTCTAATAAATTTGAAAATAGCAACAGCTCATATTTTATGTAGAACTCATTTTACTAGTACTACAAATAAATATACTAATAATATGACAGAACAACCTCACAAGGTTTCATCCTTTTCACCTTAAAAGCAATCATTGCTGCTTGCTTTTAGCTGAAAAGGGTGTTGATGGCAGGACCTAGTGATAGTAGTATGAATCAATGGGTGGCTCTATCATGTCAGGTGTCAGTGCTATAGGCTGGTGATAGAAATATAGTGGTATGGGAAGTATTTTTGTGGCAGAGATTAAGTCTCCTGGTACTGGTAGATAATGTTTGAATGTGACATCCTATTTGAACATTGTTGCTAACCAGGTGGATCCCTTTATGCCCACAGTTTACCTGCCTTGTAATGGTTTCTCCCAACAGATTAATGCACCATGTCACAAGTCTCAAATAATTTAGGATTGATTCCAGGAGTATGACGGTGGCTACTATAAAATTCATGATGGATATCAAATGAATGAGCATCTGTGGGATGAAGTGGAATGAGCCATTTGTAGCCAGAATTCATCACCAATCTAATCTAAAACAAATATGGGAATCAATTAAGCCTGTTCTGGATAGAATCTCTGTGGAATGCATTCAACATTTCATGGAGTCTATTCCTCAGTGATTTGAAGCTGTTTTGAAGGGCTAAAGGAGGCTTTATATGCTATTAGATTGGTTTACCTAATAAACTGGCCACTCAGTGTATGTTATTATCTCTCAGTAATAGGTAATAATAGGCAGGCCACCTTCTGCTCATTATTTTATGAAAGATAGGTCAACTATAATATATATGTTGTTATTTTATGTGCAGTTTTTATAGCCTTAGTTGGTACTATGTCATAGGTAGACGATTGTAATTTTTTGTCACTTACACATTTAAATGCATTTTAATTCAGATGTGTTCCATTAGCAACTGTTGGCTTATCTCAACATAAAATACTATATTGTGTTTGTTATAATGTTACTTTACAGTTTAATGGTCTTATAACCTTATGCTGTTATAACCTACTCTGTGCTGAGATTATCCTTTGTGATGAAGAAATTAAAAGATATTTCCAAATGAAATTTTCAGTTTCACTTTATATTCCAAAGTAACTTTATTCTGCATACTGATATGATTCATAGCAATTCTCTTAGTAATATGAGGATGTTAAAACAGGTCTCAGTTCATGTTAAATAATTATCAAATACACTGTACTGTTGTTGATTTGATATTTTGCTGCTCTGTGGTCTTCTATGTCCATTATGGCAAAGAAACAGATTATGTCCTTTGAGTATAGAATGACTTGTGGATTAATGTTAAAAGAATTAATGTTAGTTTTATGGTTCTGGCAACAATTTTTAAAAATTTGGCTTATTTCTCCTTTGTCCACTATGTTACTTATGTGAAGATATACAGTGTTTAAAATGCTGAGTGGGGTGTTTGGTTTCATGGCTGTGTGGCCCCATGGGATGCAGTCAGGTTACTTAATCTTTTTGATATGGCTGCTGATTTTGACCTTGTTTTCTTATGTATGTTGAAGTGTACAGTCTTGTGCTAATGTGGAAAAAAAAATGGGAAATTTGATACATTGTCTTTTATCAACTTGTTAACAGCTGTAACCATATTTTCATTTGTTTTTTTACAGGATTGTTTGACATAATTACAAGTTTATACAAAGAGCTATGCTTTTAAATAGAAATCCTAATATTTTTAGTATTTATAGATCTTTCATTTCCCAAATGGATTTGACCACTAGAAAATGGTACAGGAAGCACATTCATGTAACTTTACATGAATGTACTTTCCTTACTCAGAGCAGGTTAATGTAAAATTAGGTTAAAAGCTGTTTACAATATAATAAAGCTGAAACACAAGACAGGTTGAACTTGACATCAAAGAAAAGGCTGATATGAATGGAAAAGAAAAACAACACCCAAAACTGATGCCAAAACCAGAAAAAGAAAAATATACTCATATGGCTATTTCTGATTTATAAAAGGATTTAGCTAGAACTGGTGTGAAAATGTGATTCAACAGTGCATCGCAGACTTTGTGATGCACTGTTGAATCTTTGTGGTTGGGCAGAGAGCTTTAAGCCAACTAAAAAGCAACTTTTAATTCAAGCTGTGAAGACAAAAAAAGACTGAACTGCCAAGAGGTATAAAGCTGGACTAAAGAAGATCAGAAAAAAGTTCTAATTTCTGATGAGCCATTTTGAGGTGCAGGCAAGGAAACTTATAGATATCTATAGATGGGATGATGAATAGTGACAAATGCATACTAATTTTAGCAACAAGCCTGTTATCAGATTTGAATAAGCTGGATGCAATTGGAAATGTCATTTTTCAGCATGATCTTGCTCCCTGCCATTCATCCAAGAAAGTCATGCAGATTTTAAAGAAAACAATATAAAGTGCTTGGAGTACCTAGAAACTTGACTCGCCTCAATTGCATTAAATCTAGGACAGGCTCAAAAATATGCACTTGTATAATAAAAGAGAAGATGGTTTGTGCTGTGATAAAAGTTTCATGATCCAGAAATAAATGAAACATAAAAAAACTGATCAATTCCATGCTGGAACAAGTAAAGATGGCTGTTAAAGCTAAAATATTAAATATCAAAAATTTTAAAAATTTTAATATCATATTAAATATTAAAAAGTGTATTTCTTTGGTTTTTAACTTGAATTATGAAATACTTGAATATTTTTGAAAAATATCTTTCTGTTCATATTAATTTTTAAAAGACCATACATTGGATCATTCCAACTTATTATAATATGCACAAAACGGTATTTTAACCTTTAATCATGAGATTTTCAAATTATGTTTTGAATATTGAAATTTAGTGACCATTTTCTGCTTTTATTTTTTCAATGTAAATCCTTCTTTGTAATTTTAGTCTTCAGGTTGCAGAAATTCAGTATGTCAAATGATATTTGTAAATTGAGTAAATTATTATTATTAATTGGGGAAGTCAATACTGAATATTGCATTGTGCAAAAAAATTGAGTTTGACCAGCTGTGTTGACAAACAATGCATAATATACTTACAAAACAATATAGTACTTATAATGAATACTTGAAGCCAAAACCAAAAAACATCAAAACTAAATGCTATTCTCTGATAGCTGCATTTGGCAGTTAGCAGAGAATAGCATTTAGTTTTGACAGGGGAACTATTAAAAAATGGAAATAGTAACACTGTGGTTTTTGAATAAATTTCAAAGCAAGAAATTTCTGAGAAGTTTCCTTTTTCATCAGTAGCAGTTGACAAACTCTTAAAGATGGGATAGGCACAAACACACAACTAACACTGATGCACCATTACCAGTAACAAGATCAACCATTACTTGCAAGGGGGGGGGGAATCTATGTGATTGTTTGTTAATATATTAATGAATTGATAGACACTACACTACTATATCATGTGGTAGATTAAGTTATTTATTGAAATGATACAATTTAAAGGAATTGAACCAATTCGATGCCAAACACTTAAACAGTTTATGGCTACATTTTAGGAACTTGCTGTTTCCCAATCTTGAATTTGAATACATTGTATTGTAAGTAATTGAATTATTCTCCATTTAATTTAATGCAAATATCATAAAATCGAAAACTTTTATCACTCCTCGAACAATTTTTCTAACCCCCAATATGCCTGAAGATTGGAAACAGTGAGTTCCCGAAACGTTGCCATAAATTGTTTAAGTGTTTGGCATTGAGGCGGTTCAATTCCTTTAACTTGTATCATTTCGATAATAAATAACCTAATCTACCACATGACATAGTAGTGTAGTGTCTATCAATTCATTAACATAGTAAAGAAGTTTTAGTATTTCTTAATTAAGGTGATTTTTAAATCAAAATTCATACTCTTTACCTGCATTCAATACTTGCAATCATTTAGCATTGAGGGTTTTTTTTGTAGATTTTCATAGTTCCTTTTGTACAAAATTTGGGATCCTTGCTGTGCATATTTGTCCTTCTTTTGATTATTTTTGCTTTGAAATGCTTACTGTGAAATTAATATGAGCTACAATGACATAAGTTCCAAGTTACCAAGGCTGCCATAACCAAGTGGTCAGGCACGAGGGTGCATAGGTATCCCATGTCTTTAAGTGGTTGGGAAAGTCACTCAAGACATACAAGAAATAGAACCATATTTAGCAGTCAAGCCCATGACTGCTAAGTATGGGGCTATTTCTTGTATTCTCTCTATCTTGTGAACTCCACTGACCATGTGATCATCTCAGAGTATAAACAGAAAATTTATTATTTATTCATTTATCATTAAAATGATATTTAATACCCAGAAATGAATTAGAGTGGCATCTCAAATATGTTAACTGCCTCATTCATGTTTTTAATTTAAATTAATTATATATTGAAAACATATAATTATTTTATTAGAAAATAAAAAAATAGATATTTGTATCTTGTTTTGATATTTTCTGTTTAGCATTAAAGAAAATCACTGTTTGTGACTGATATTTACTGTTTTTTAATAAATTTAACAAGTGCTTTCTTTTTCTTGCTAGATAGCTGCAACATTAACACTTCCTTTTGATGTAGTTAAAACTCATCAGCAGATTGAATTGGGAGATAGGAACTTCCAAAAAAGTAAGTGCACTAAACATGATCTTTTCAAAAAATGCATACACATAGTGTGCATCTGTTGCTATTCAGGGAGAGCATATATTATTCACCACATTACAAACTACTTTAAAAAGAAAAGTACACTAGATAAAGAGAACAGTTCATTTTATTTGAAAGAACAATTCAAAAAGTTTATCATAGAACTTTTTGAAGCCTCAAGCAATATAACCACAGTCTCAAGTAATATAACTGCCGATCATAGAGTTGAAAAGCTCATTAAATTGGCATTGGTGCAAAAAGCATCGCATATGCTGTGATATTATGATTTTAAATCTGTCAATGTGAAAAGACATCACCATTTGGAACATGGAGAGAAAGTGCCTGGGAAACAGTCTTCCCAATAGTGGTTGAAAACAGTTTCAAGAAAGCTTCAACAGTTTTAGTGCAGCACAAAGAAGTTGATTCAGTCTGCCAGTAGAGATTTTTGAAACATGAAGTTTGAAAATATGCTATTTCTTTTTTTTAGCAATGTTCAAATGGAGCTGGAAAATTTTTCTGCATCTCTCTTTTTCAGTAGTAGTGACAAATGAAGAAAGCTTATAGTGTCAGCTAAAAAATAAAAAAGAAGAGAGAAAGAAAGAAGCCACACTTCCCATTTCACCTGCCCATCTTCTCCAACAGTTTATTTAGTTCTTTCTTGAATTTATTCAGACTACCGCTCTATCACATCATTCACCTGTCCATCTTCTCTAACAGTTTATCTAGTTCTTCCTTGAATTTATTCAGACTAACCCCCTCTACCACACCAGATTGGAGTTGGTTTCAAAAATCGGTCACCATCTGGCTGAAGATAAATTTCTGCACATCTGACCTGCAACCATCCTTTCTCAGTTTGAATTTATACCCCACTCATATGTAGTCTCTGAGCAAGAGGAAGGATTCTATCAGCATTGAGCCTATTCAATCATTTCAAAGCCTTAAACACCTCAATCATATCTCCTTACAGGTGCCTAGTCTCCAGACACTACAGTTTGCAAAACTTTGCAACCTTCTTGCTCTTCTCTGTACCTGTTCCAACAGATCTAAGTTCTTCATAAAGTGAGGCTTCCAGACCTATATGCAGTACTCAATACATAACAATTGCCTTTTACAATGGGATAATCACATCCTTATTCCTGCTGGCAATTTTCCTGAAAAAAACATTGACAACCCCATGAGCTATATTGGCAGTGTGTCTACACCACTCAATTACCTGCCCTGACTGTGGTATCACATAGTTGTGGTACATTAAACAGGGATTACTGCTCCCCATATGAAGTACCTTGCATTTGTCAATAAACTTCACTTATTACTTCTTAGTCCATTTGCCTAGATCTTGTTGCAATAGCATATCCTGATTACTGTGATTAACTGCCTTGCCAACCTTCGTATAACATAGACATTGAGGCTGCTATGCTTTCATCAGTATCATTAATAAATGTAGAAAACAAAAATGGGCCCAGCACTGAACCTTGGGAGAATCTGCTAATAACATTAGTCCAAGAAGAGCAGTGTCCATCGATAACCTCTCTCTCCGTCTTCCTTACTTAACCAGCCCTTTATCCATAGCAGCAGTTTGCCCTTAATGGCACACTTGTTCAATTTCTGCCTTAACCAGTCGCTTCAGTTTCTTTGTTACTGTACCATAATATCCAATCAGATTTGTCAGACAAGATCGCCTCTTAACAAATCCATGCTGTAATTATCATGTAAATGCATTTTGGTCTAGTTATTCCTGCATTACTTCCTTTAACCAGTGATGCCATTATTTTTCCCAGAACAGAAAAGAGATAAAACTAAGATTATTAAAAAGATTAATGCTACACTAATTCTGCTTATTTAATGGCAGTTTGATGATGATTACTTTACATACTGATAAAGTTATGTTATTAAAACATTATATTGCTACAAATTAGTTTATGGACCTCTTCTGATACTAATTATGCTGCTACAAACTATGTAGAAAACTTTGAAGTGTCACCTATATCAATAGTATACAATGGCAGCTGAATTTGAATGTTTTTGTTATAGTACAATGGCAGCAGAAGTTGAATGTTGGTATTGATACATTGCTGATTGAATGTTCTCATTGATATACTGTTACAAAACTATGTAGAAAATCTCCAAGTTGTTGCCTACATTAATACTATAACAATGGCAGCAGGATTTGAATGTTATTTTTACAACACAGTGGTGGCAAAATTCAAACATTCTTATCAATACAACAAAATGGCAGCAGAAGTTAGTGGTTTCTTAAACAGTTACAAACCAAGTAATGAACAAATTCACCAACTTAATCAGAGAATCACAAATAATAACTATACTACTAAATTTAAATCAAAAGTTAAAAGTTCCTCCCAAAAAAAGTTAAGCATCCAGATAGCCTCGTCAGTAGGATATTTTGATAGATACTAACTAATCTAATAATATGACCTGTTTCTTATTGTAAAAATATATTAATTTAAATATTCTCCAGAAATTTACCCTTTAATGAATTTTTAAAAAAAATTTCAGAAAGTCTTCCCGATGATTCAATGTTCAAGGTTATGAAATATATGTATCGCAAACAAGGAATCAAGGCACTATTTGCAGGTATGTTTTTTATCTTTAGTATAAAATAAAGTAACTTTATTTAAAATAAAACCTTGACTAATATTAGTGTTGAGCTTATTGGTAATTTTTTTTACCCTGCTGTCAGTTAGTTACAGTCTCTCATACCTATTTACATATTACTTTTTGTTTTTTCACATTAATGTACAACAGGTTATTTTTTACAAAAATAAATTACAAGTTATTTGACACTATTCTACCAAAATATTAGAGAACATATGCAATATCACATAGCTGCTGCTATGCAATTTCACATAGTTGAATCTATACCATGCAATCTTGCATGGTATAGATTCAACTCAGGTATCACTGGTGATATTATTCCACTTCTGCTGAGAATGGCAGTTAGATCCATCAGAATTGTTCATTACTGAGGCCTCTCTTAGATTCATTGTTCAAAGTGGTCCCACTGTCTTAATGAAAGTCATATCCAATGACATTGAGAGACATGGTTAAATACTGCACATTGCTTTGCATGCCAATTGTGCACAATTCACACAGGACTTTGATTTGGTTCCTATTTTTTCCCTACTCTGCATTCTGTTTTTCTGTCATTCCATTTACAAGGCATGGCTTATGCTTCCTTTAGAAACAGCATGGTTATCTGCAAGTCAATTTAAAATTACTAATTTAATTTCTTATTTGAAGAGCATCACCAAAATAGGTGAATCTACTGTTCAATTAATAACAAATACACTCCCATTACAGCCTGTTTGAGACTTACTTGTCTCTCACCAGTTGCAGGTGGTAGTTAGTAGTTTTGTGCCAAATAATGAATATGTTGAGTCTAAATGAGCAGCCAAGTGGTGTGAGGAAGAGCTTTCCAATTAAATATACAATGAAATTTATGAGTAATTTTATCCCTTGCACTGGGCTATGTTCACTCATTGCAACAAATTAATAAGAGTGAGGGGTTTTATTTCAATGCCTGCATTGAAATAAAAAAAATCATTGGGAATCTCCTCCCTCAACAGAAAAAATTATGGATAAAAAGGAGAAGAAACAAAAGGACTAATTTGATAAATATACATTAGTTATCATACATAGCAGTTTCTCTCTGTTCAAAGACCATCAGTGGGATAAATGAACAGTATTTAATATGTTGAGTGAAAGGGCATATCTTGGGAATTAATTTAAGTACATAATTAATGAAAAATTTACAGGCCTGAGGAGGGAATCCCACACATGTGGGATAGTAATAATAGTATTTGCCACATAGTGGCAAATACTATTATTATTAGTCTGAACATAGTAAGTCTACCAAAGTTGATTACATTGGCATAGATAGTATTATTTACAACTGATATTTGTAATGCCTTCACAATACAACCCCTGTAATTTGAATTTATTGCCTTTAGTTCTGGAATTATTTATAACAGTGAATTCACCTTCATTCATTTTACTAATCCCTCTCAGTGCCTTATAAACCTGTCAAGTCACCTCTGAGGTGCCTGGTTACCAAGCTCTGCAGCTCACATAATTGGAGTCTTTCTCCAATTGAGTGTCAGATTTCTTGAAAGACCATGTTTATTAGAATTGATATGTGCAGTTAGACAAGACGTTTTTCTCTATTTATTCCGAGCACTTTAATAACTCTGAATAATTCTGTTTCTTGGCTAGTCTTAGGTAAAATCTATTTAGATATTTATTTAATACTTCATTGTTCAATGAAGTATTAAATAAATATTTATTTATAAAATTTTAATTTATCATGAGAAATTTTTATTTTCACTGTGTATAAAGTCAGTTTTCCTATAAATCAGTAAAATTGTTTGTTCTTGAGCATTGTCTTTATTTTACTTTTTAATGATTTTTTTATAAAGATTTTTTAAAGATTTTATTGAAATATAAAATTTTTATTTCAATATAAATTCTGTAATGAATAATATAGATAAATTTCATTTTTATTTTTATCATTTATTAAAAGGAATACTATTATTAATAACTGTGCATAAAGCAAATGAAGTGTTGATGTTTTGAATTTTTAAATAGTAGTTTTCCCCTCGTGATTTTAGGTAAAAATAATTTATTAAAATCAATGCAATATATGATACTTCTAAGTGTAGATCTAAGCATATTGTAAGCATTAATTAAATGTTAATACTAATGTAATTTTTATGGATGCAGTAATTTATAACAGTTTTTTTTTTTTTTTTTTAACTATTCCAGGTTTAGTTCCAAGAGTTATAAAAGTAGCTCCATCTTGTGCTATAATGATTAGTATTTATGAGCTTGGGAAAACGTTTTTTCGAGATTATAATCAGTCTAAAGAAGGAAAAGCTGAATCCATTCAGGAAAATTGATAAATGAAGCCAAATCAAGGTCATAATATCTAAAACTGGGGAAAGATCGACGTGGAGTTGAATTGAACAATAGACCATAGAAATTCTTTAAAAAAAAAGCAATGATAAAAAAAAACTGCATTAAATTCCATTTAGTGTATATTGTTTAGTTACCTATATTTTATGTATAATTATTTTCCTTTGCTTTGTTTAGGCGATAAAAAATAATTTCCTTTCTGTGTTCCTACATATATACACATAGATAGTATATATATTTTAATATAAATACTAAGTAATATATATATATTTTATTTTATTTTGCTATGTATGATAAATAGTAGTCCAAAATCTTTTATCATTGGTTATTTTTTTTTCTCTGTAGATGAATCAGTGGGCCAAATGAAGTATTACATTAGGTATCCAGTGATCATTTTATCCCTATAATTTTAAGTGGTTCCCAGTGGTTTTTTTTTTTTTTTTTTTTTTTTTTTTTTTTTTAATGAATGTACACCAGTTTGCCTGCTCAAACAGTTAAGAATTTTAATCCTCAAAGCACAAAATATAAAATATTTATATTTGTAACTGTGAATAGTAATTTAATCACTTGTTATAGTGGTAATGAGAGAGTGTACACAAGAAAGAATTATATTTGTAAAATATGTATGGAGGAAAGGAAAATTGATATTAATTTATTTTGGCTTTGATGTATAACTTTGGTACTACCCCTTCTAATGTAGAACTATAAAAGCACTAGAAAGGGTTTAGGGCTGAAAGCCTCAGATTATGGGAAATTTACTAGATGAACGAGTTAGAGCAAAGTATCATTTTAGTTTAGTAAATTCACCAAAGTAGATGAAATGGAATTGTTTTTGTTACATCTCATATTGCAAACTCCTTAACAATGAGTTGCTTGTTATTGCACTACCTCAAATAAGCAACACATCCCCAGTAGAACACTTACACATTAGTCTTCTCTGCTGGGAAAGTGTTGCTTATTCAAGGTAGTCCAATAACAGGCAATTCATAGTGAAGGTGTTCACAATATGAGATGTAACAAAAATGATGCCATTTCACCTACTTCAGTGATCTCCTATGAACCAAAATGATGCTTTACACTAACTTGTTCATCGTGTAGAACTATAATTAATATTAACCTTTTTGGTAACACCTTATCCCTTTTTGATTTTTATTGTAACAACGTTGGGGAATGTGGCTGCTTAGTGAGAGCCTAATTCTGTTTTCTTAGAGTTGGATTAGCTGTGAGTTGACCACGAGTAGTAGTATTAACAGACTGCTACTTATGGTCAGTGTAGTAATATATTGTGGTTCAGTTTCTGTACAGTTGAAGGAAGTTCAAAGAATCAAAATACATCTGTTTTGGTTTAAATGGGTTTGATGTATCCATACAGATGAAATGTGGAGCAGATGGTGTCTAGGTCATGTAGAGATGCATTATATACACACAGAAAAAAAAAAAATGCTAATTATTGTACCAGGAAGGAACCAGATGAATAATATTGAATTTAAAACAGCCAAGGAGATTATATGAATGCAGTGATAAGTAGCTAGACACTGAGTTGTAAAAAGCAGCTTATTTACTTTCAAAGGTTCCATTTAAGTATGAAATAAACATCATCTGCACTGAGAATTAGTTTTAGAATGTAGTCTCTCTATCATCCTTTTCTTCTTCTTCAAGAGGAGTGTTTCCATTTACAATGAGTTTCCTCATCCTTCAAGTTATTTTTTGAATTTTTCCCTGCCATAAAGTGCGATTCAGTGTCTTGGTCGGTTAAACCTTGGGCTGTCATGTACTCCTGTACTCCATCCATCCATGTCTTCATAGGTCTTCCTCTTCTCCTTCTTCCAGGAGATATCCATTCCAGGATAGCCTTTGGATGTCTGGTTTCTTGCATCCGTTTTACATGTCCATACCATGTCAAATGCTTTTCTTTGATAGTGTCGATAATATTCTTTTTCACTTCCATTTTCTCTGTTATGTCTTCATTCCGTTTTCTGTCTCTTCTAGAAGTTCTTGCTGAGTGTCACCAAAAATCTATTTCTGTGGAGAGCAATTTGTTTTCCCCTCGCCTATTCAACGTCCAGGTTTCTGCTCCATACAATAGAAGACTTTGTAGTCGTTTGAAATATAAGTTTCTTTGTTTTATTTAGGATATTTCTGTTTTATAGAACAGAATTTAACATGCTGATAGCCTTTCTGCCATCTGCAGTTCTCGTATTTATCTCTGCTTGGGATGATCCATCACTTTGTAAGATTGATCCCAAATATTTGAATTTATCGACTTGTTTGATTTTAAAACCTGCAATATTTAGAATGTGTCCTGCTCCTGAAGACAACATTTCAGTCTTGCTAAAATTGTTTATATTCTTCAAACAATTGGCAACATACATAGTCTGTGCCTTCTAAGTCTTGTACTATCACCACCTGATCGTCTGCAAAAAGTAAATTGTGAATATAGATGTTCTTATTGATCGGCAATCCCAATATCATTTGGCCATTATCATCTCCCAAGGGTAGGAATTAATGTGATTATTACCTGTTATACTATTGATATCAGTGCCTCCGTAGCCAGGTGTGCAGGAGCAGCAGTGCATAGCTGTTTGTTTGTTGTTTGTTATTTGGTTTTTAGGAGCATTAGCAGCTAAGGCCATATTGCTCCGGGATATGCGGTGGTCATTCCCTGACCTTTCCGCATCCTTCGTATTTGGTGGTGACGGACTCAAACCCCGGTCTAATCAAGAAGCGTGTGCTACGCACTGCTGCTCCTTCCCACCTGGCTACGGAGGCGCCTGCAGTGCATAGCACACGCTTCTTGATTAGACCAGGGTTCGAGCCCGTGACCATCAAATATGGAGGATGCAGAAATGTCAGGGAATGAGCACCACATATCCCAGGAGCAATATGTAGTTGCTAATGCTCCTAAAAAAAAACTATTGATATCCCAGTCATTCACCTTTCGAACTCAATAAAAGTAACATCCCCTCCCTCACCTGTTTACTCGATCTGGGCTGGATTCTCAATGGTGCCTTGAATTCCAGTTAAACAACTCTGGCTTTGGCTATCTTTCTCTTGTGGAATGGCAAAACACACAGAACACACTCAACTTCATTAACAACTTCTTCATTTAGACAATCTCAGCATATAATTGAATGTTGTGGTGAAGACTCGTGTCCTAAGCAGTCGAACAGCACGTGATGGAAAAAGAGAAGACCACATTACCCCATCACGCCACACATCTGGTACATCTGAAATCCAGCTAAGAGTGATACAACAAATCCTCTCCATTACCTTTTTTGCAATGGAAGGGTGACACCTTACGTTTGTGAACGCTTACATGTGCTAAAGGTATTCACTTTTTCACGTGAGAATCACAGTTTCTTTCTCTCTTTAGCCCTGTGTTGGCATTCCACATCTCTTAAGGCTCTTTGTTGTTTATATGAATGAGATAACTTCTCTGACCCATCCACTCTTTCAGTGGAAATTGTTGCTTCTTGGTTAAATGTAGACTCCTAGTAACATGCTTATGTAGATTTAGTTACAAGTGGAGTTTTTGATACTTTTAAATCACACTCTCTTAAAATATGTTTTCCATTTAACTGGAAAAGTGTTAATGAACCCACAGGTTATTAGGTATTCAAAGGTAAAAAAAGGGGTAATTAAACAAATAAGGATCAATTTACAGTAGAAAAATTAAATAGGGGTGGTAAAAACTCCATTGTAACATGCTATTTATAGATATTGATAAGACAAGTCATATTATTGAAAGCTGAGTTTTTGTTTTGAAACTTCAGCCTAGATGTAATCATAACATGGAATAATGTGATGTTAACAATGGTCAATTAATTACTAAATATAAATAAAAAATTATAAAAAATTTGGATTATTCTAATGAATTACCTTAATGATACCCCTATAATTAAGCCTTAATCAATGATATAGTGAGCATCACTATATCATTGATTGACAAGACTTATTATTGAAACTAAAATCTCAAGTGCCACTCAGCAGTTGCCCCCAGCCTATTTCAGTAGTTTTTTATTTTACTTATTTTTTAGATCTTGTATTTTCATTATTGTAAGTATAAACATTTTAATAGTATCAAGTGTTTTTAATGGATTTTACATTCTGGAAACAATATATATTTTTTTGAACTTATGCTATTTTTTTTTAAACTTATACTTGAACTTATAATAGGGGTTTTAATTTTGCGTATGTTATTTATTAATATTTTATTTGTAATAACTGTAATATAATTACAACTTAGAAATCTTTTAGAACTAGTATTGCTTATAGCCAGAATATAAATAAAATGCTGGTTTGTATTCTGTTAAAATTACGTTTTACAAACACTTAACACTGTTCTGTAAATCATTTCCTACTTCGTGTAAATACGAGTCAGCTGCTGCCCATGAGCTACCACTCTAGTAACAAATAAGCCATTTTTTTCAGCAGAGAAAGAAATTTAAGACAATAAAAATTCAGGGCCAGAAGCCTCAGATTACAGAAAAACTTACAGTAGAAAAATAAATGTAACAGAATTATAAAAGAAACATTTCTTTTAAAGAAAATGTAGTCTTGCTTAGGGAATATGCTGTTGTTATTTGATTTTTTAGGAGCATTAGCAACTAAGGCCATATTGCTCCGGGGATATGCGGTGGTCATTTCCTGACCTTTCCGCATCCTCTGTATTTGGTGGTCACGGGCTCGAACCCCGGTCTAATCAAGAAGCGTGTGTTACGCACTGCTGCTCCTGCCCACCTGGCTACGGAGGCACCTGCTTAGGGAATAATTCTAGATTCAATACAGAAAACCCCCGATTTAACAGACCTCAATATAACAGATTTCGGATTTAACGGACCGGACAGATAATAATACAGTAATGTACATATTAATCTTCTCGACCATATTATTTTTTTAGGTTATACAAAACTTCAGTGTTATTATTAATTTTTAATTAATAATAATTATCTATTTCCATTATTGTTTTGATAATTGCCTACTTTTATTTTATAATCAAATTCAGCAAATTGTTTTTTATTCTTTCTGAAAATGTGTTAAAATAGCAGATCTACTGACTTACTTTGTTTTGATCTCGGTCTGCCTCAAGCTATCATGCATTCAGGTTGTATACAGAGTGTTTCTGTGATTTCTGAATTGTGACTTTATTTATTAAATAATTTTGCAATCCTTACAATTTAAAATGACATCAAGTGATAGCGGAGTTAAAAGAAAGCTTGTGAACTTAAATGTGGTACAGAAATTAAAGCTAATTAAGAAATTAGAACAAGGCGTCTCAGTAGAACGTGTTTGTGAAATTTACGGCGTGAAAAAACAAACTGTTTCTGATATCCGTAAATCAAAAGGCCAAATTGCGCATTTTATATTTATAATTCCATATGATACTCTCCAGAAATTCTGGAGAGTATCATACGGAAGCGTTCTACGTACTATATTGAGGTAAACTCCTCTTATTATTTTGCAAATATTAATATCAACGTAGAACATATTGAGCATTACAGCTCTGATTCATACTATACAACATTATAATTATTTATTAAATTATTTATTATAATTTAATAATTTTATATTGTGCAGTACTGTATATTGTATTAAAGCTTTTTTTTTAACATTAAGAACAATAAAAAATCCCCCCCCCCCCCGGTTACATTCAATTTAACGGACTTTTGGCATTAACGGACACCCTTCTCCCCTATTAGTCTGTTAAATCGAGGGTTTACTGTATGCATGTATTATGAAGATCTTTGCTTCATTTGGTGGAATGCCTTACACTTGCAGAATAATTCTACATGAATAAAAGTGTCACTATGTACCCTTATTCTGAAATATCCAAAACCTTTTGCTTCCAGAAAGTGCCTCTGTGCTAAGATGATTCATGTGCTTAACAATAAAAAAATAATAATAAATTTTTTTTTTTTTTTTTTGGCATAAGTTAGTAGGTTGCAACCATTTCAGAATAATTTTTTTGCTTGTATGTACATAAATGAATATAGCGGGGGCCCCAACATCCAGTGGTAATTTGTTCCACAAAACTCATTGTAAGTTGAAACCAATAGTACATTGATTTCCTGTAATTCATTCTAAACGTTTGACAGGCAATCCCAACAACACATAAAATAGCTATTTCTTAATGTTATACTTGATTTTTTAAAATTAAAAATGAGTGTTTTATAAAGATTATTTAATAAATACAGCAGGATCAGATTAACCAGGACACTTCAAGACTCCAAATTAAAAAACAAAACAAAAAACAATCAGAAATCATGAAATTCAAGTAATAACTAGAATAGGTATAAACAGATGTTTTGCAAATTTTAAATTAGTGATAAGAAGTGGCATTATAAGTCATGATTGGCAGAAAAATGAACCTATTATCTTATAACTCCTGTTGTCTTCACACCCACCACTCAAAAAAAAAAAAAAAAAAAAAGAACAAAAGTTTAGTTTGTTTTAGTGTGTCGCATCGATTGCTGTGTTCCATCGCACGCCAAAAGACAAATTTTGTTTTGTCATTTATGTCAGGGATGTCAAAAGTTTTTTATAGTGAATATTTTTTTTTTTTTTTTTTAGAAATTTCAAAAATGATCTGTAAACACAAAAGAGTTGTGCTTTCAATTAAACAAAAACTTGAAATTATTCAAAAGTTTGAAAACGGTGCATCCGTTAAATCAGCAGTGCCCAAACTTTCTCGGTTCACGGTGTCCTTAGTGTCCCGGTAATTTTTTCACCGTGCCCCTGAGCCAAAAGAAATACCTAACACAGTGGTTTTCACCCTTTTAATAATCCGATTCTCTCTGTGTATGTATAAATATTAAAAAAAAATACGTTATATGATAGTTATTATAATTTTATTATTTATTTAGAGGTGCTAAATAAAGATCAATTATAGATCACTATAAAATTAAAAAGAGTACACCTTTTTATAATGAAATAAATATATATAAATTTCAAAAAAAAAAAAATAGTTTAAGTAACTTAAACCCAAATTACATGACACCCCTGGAATGTTGTTATGGCACCCTAGTGTTCCGCAGCACCCCTGTTGAAAACCACTGCGTTAATTCTTTAATGAACCATTATAACATTGTGACCAAACCATACCTGACATCATAAAAATAAAGGAAGCATCATATTGGACACGCAACTAGTGCGTCTTAAGTTTTTTTATCTATCACCATACTTTTTACGTAGGTTGCTGAACATATTTCAATACAGTAAGTCCCCAAATTACGTAACTTTGGACTTTAACGTAAATTTTTTTTTACAAAAATTTTTTTAAAATTTTATTTTTAGGATTGTAAAATTTAAAATAGTAAAGAAAAAAAAAAAAAGTAATCAATAACAATGATCACAGCACGCACAAATTTTCAAGTGAGATACGGAGTAACAAGCTTAAAAATATTCTTAAAATTTGTTTTTTTATATATGACTGAAGATTTCAGTGAAGAGGATACATTTCATCATAACATAAAAACCCACAGAATTCCAGCTATCAGTATTATTGCAAATGCAATAAGAT
Organism: Mastigoproctus giganteus; assembly: GCF_048544385.1. Classification (NCBI taxonomy): domain Eukaryota; kingdom Metazoa; phylum Arthropoda; class Arachnida; order Uropygi; family Thelyphonidae; genus Mastigoproctus; species Mastigoproctus giganteus. The sequence goes on along the minus strand of NC_143588.1, from coordinate 72,947,851 downwards.
CTAGTTTACTACCTATTTATAATAGATTGCATTAACAGATTGTTATTTGTTATTATTTGGTTTTTAGGAGCATTAGCAACTAAGGCCATATTGCTCCGGGAATATGCGGTCGTCATTCCCTGACCTTTCCGCATCCTCCGTATTTGGTGGTGACGGGCTCGAACCCCGGTCTAATCAAGAAGTGTGTGCTACGCACTGCTGCTCCTTCCCACCTGGCTACGGAGGTGCCTTGCATTAACAGAAAAGCCCAATAAACCGGAAGGCATTCTTTTATATGATTTATTATTGACAAATAGCTACTGTTTTGGAATCTATTTGTTAATTCTCTTATTTCAGTGTTAAAAGCAGATTTGGAAGTAGAATATTTATAAGCATTAAGAAACTGGTTTAACGTTATCGACCTTGTATAAGGGAAAGGGTGGTAGCTATTGTAATGTAAAAACACACCAGTATTTGTTGGTTTCCTGTATATCTTAAACTGAATGTCATACATATCACGTATGAGAGTAAAATTTTAAAAATTTAACAATTTCTTATATTTTCAATAATTTAATATATATTTTCAATAATTTTCAATAATTTTAAAATATAATTCTTATATTTTAAAACTTAATATTTTCAGTTTCTAACATCAAATATAGTCTAAAGTGTATATTATTAAAAGCGTGTAAGATATCCCGAATGGTGCTTGAATCTGTAATACAAAGTATGTCATAGAGGTATCTACAGTAATACCTAACACTAGGGAGAAAAGGTGTTAAATGTAATTGTTGAATTCTAGAGAAGTAAATTTCAGACATTAGACCACTAAGACTCAAACCCCATAGGTAAACCGAAAATCCCTTTATAGATTTTCGGCTTACAAACCAATTGGTAAGCAAATTCGTTTCCCAGGCTATTCTATTTTATTTTCATATTACTGGCAAATATGAAAGGGATAGGTATGGACAATTCCTTCATAGCTCAAGGCCTTTTGAAATGGTAAAAAAGCATTGGTTTTAGCTTCGTATCCCCAGATGCATTTGCACCCATTAGCAATCTTAATTGGTCTTTGGCTGCTTTAAACCTGGAAGCTCTTTTCTCATCTTGGAAGATGAAAGTTTTGGAAGGCAAGCATTTCCAGAATAGCCTGCTTTCATTCACATTGAATACCAAATTTCCTTGCTCCCTATGGCTTGCAGTTATGCAGGAAATTCTGCTGCTGCCTGGACTTCAGCATTTGAGGCCTCACGCTTCAATCTAACGCTATGAATTCTGGCACGTTTTTTGAATTTCTAAGACCATCCCTGAGAAGCTGCAAAAGTCTTAGTGGTTTCTTCAGCTTCCTGGGCCCTTAAATAAGTTTAGTGCTTAGTGTTGAATTACTGCCTGGGTGAGTGGCATATAGAGCTGTATCATATCATCTACCCAAACACTTAACATTTTTTTCCATGTTCTTTATAATGCTACTACGTGTGTGTGTTAATTTAGATGCAGTAAGGTCGCTACAGTTTTGCACAGAATCCTTAACTATATAATGTTAATGAATTGATAGACACTACACTATTATATCATGTGGTAGATTAAGTAATTTATTATCAGAATGATAGTTTTAAAGGAATTGAACCACTTCAATGCCAAACACTTACACTATTTATAGCTGCATTTTTGGAACTCACTGTTTCCTGTCTTCAGGCCTATGGGGATAGAACATTGTTTGAGGAGTGGTACTAGAAGTTTTCATTTTGATAATGATATTTGATTATTTACAATATAATGTATTCTAATTATGCTATACTTTTTTACATGTACAATTATCTTATAATTATTACACTTATGCTTATAATTTAATTAACTCATTAATCAATAAAGATAGTTTATGAAAAATCCCTAAAGTTGCTATCTAAATTAGTTGGTAGGTCTTACCTGTTAATGTGATCTGGCTCATGTTATCCAGTATACCAGATCGTGATAACAGGTAAGCCTTATAAGCCGACCGGGCTAGCCGGGTATGTAAAGCGCCTGCCTGGCAACCCAAAGGTCGCAGGTTCGAATCCTGCCTCAGGCTTCGATCAGAATAAAATGCAAAAACTTTGGGAGGTGCATTATGGCCACAGAAGCCAATGTGCCAACAACTAATAAAAAAAAAAATAATAATAATATAAAAAAAGTCTTATAAATCTAAGGATATGTTGACTGTATGTATCATGTCTGTACAAATAGCCCTTTTGTAGAAAAGCTGATTTGCATGTTGTGTAGGCTGAAAAACCAGATAATTTGCAGAAAAAAACTCATTCCTTCTGCTTGCAATCAGTTAACTACATCCCTAATTGAAGAGGATTGCTAGGCATTCCCATAGTTTCTTATTGGATTTGAACCCAGACCTCTCCAAACAAGTAATGGCTAAACCACTCCACATCACAGAGAGTGTATACTGTATAAGCATGTAAATGGTATTAGTATTTGTAGTGTCAAAATGATGCAAGAAAGCAAGCTTATGCGGCATCAGATAAAAAAAACACCATCAACTTCATTCCCCCCCCCCAAATTTATCTAGTCCTTTAAATTTATTCAGACTACAAACTTCAAAAACAGCAAATTTTACACACATAGACCACTTGCAACACCCTTTTGTAATATAAATATTTAAATTTATGTCTCCTTGTACTTGTCATCTGAGGAATAGCAAAGATACCTGCAGCATTTAGTTTATCTAGTCCAGTGTTTCTCAACCTTTTTTTAACTATTGACCCCTAAAGGGCTTTTTTAGACAATTTCTTTTTCCTGATCGCCCTCCATGAAATTTTAAACATGAAAATGCTTTATACTTCTTTTATTCAATGGGATCCCTGAGCTGGTTGGTTTTTTTTTTTGTTGTTTTTTTTTTTTAGGAGCATTAGCAACTATGGCCATATTGCTCCGGGGATATGCAGTGGTCATTCCCTGATCTTTCCGCATCCTCCATATTTGGTGGTCACTGGCTCGAATCCCGGTCTAATCAAGAAGTGTGTGCTACGCATTGTTGCTCCTGCCCACCTGGCTACAGATGCCTGTCCCCTGAGCCTGATGCTTCTTAGCTAAAAGTTCGGGTTTGGTATGAGGTTAGTAAGTTTAATTCTAATGTCTCCTCTTGAACAAATATCAGTTCTGTTTCTTTCCTTTGTTAATATTTTATTTACTGAACTAAATCCACTTTCATCCATAGATGTAAAACAAAGTAGTACTTTGGCCATATGTTGTTATTTGGTTTTTAGGAGCATTAGCAACTAAGGCCATATTGCTCTTGGGATATGCATTGGTCATTCCCTGACCTTTCCGTATTTGGTGGTCATGGGCTCGAACCCTGGTCTAATCAAGAAGCATGTGCTACACACTGCTGCTCCTTCCCGCCTGGCTACGGAGGCGCTGGCGCCTCCGTAGCCAGGTGGGAAGGAGCAGCAGTGCGTAGCACATGTTTCTTGATTAGACCGGGGTTCGAGCCCGTCACCACCAAATACGGAGGATGCGGAAAGGTCAGGAAATGACCACCGCATATCCCGGAGCAATATGGCCTTAGTTGCTAATGCTCCTAAAAACCAAATAACAACAACGGAGGCGCCTGGCCATATCATTGGATAAAGATGTTTAGTTGATTTTGATTCCCCACACACAGCCATTCCACCTTTTTCGAATTTATATTTGCATTCTTCGTTACATTTTAATTCAATGAGTTCTTGAATTTCTTCACTAGCAGACCGGCATCACATCCAATTGGATATAACAGCCATGGCTTCACTTCAAAGAAAATAAATCTGAAAATCTATTTTTCATTTTGCCTTTTAATGAACACAAATGATCTGAATAATTCTTAAGATCGTTCTCGCTGACCGATACGCTGATTTCAGCTAACTCTTGCATACCATGAAATTGTTTTATCATTAAGCAAATAATAAGGTGTACATATTTGCGCTGCACGTACTCATATTCAAGTTTGTGTATTATACTAATCCTCGTAAAGTCTCTGCACTACAGACTACATAAGGCTGCCGTAGCCTAGTGGTCAGGCGCGCGGGTGCATAAGTACACGTGCCTTGAGTGACCGGGGTTCAAGCCCGTGACTGCTGAATATGGTGCTGTTTCCTGTATTCTGTGTATCTTGTAAACTCCTCTGATCGTTTGGTCGTCCCAGAGTATAAACAGAAATTTTTTTTTTTATAGGCCCTTGTGGGTAGCATAGTTGGTAGAATCGGCGTCCTCTTCACACCGGCTGGCAAAGACCTGAACTAGCATCCCATCGATGACAGGAATTTTTATGGGCCTTTATCACAACGTGGCTGAGTTAGTTGGTCTCAAGCGAGGTTAGCACGATTTTTTCTCCCCGCAACTCAGGTTTTTCGTCCAGCAAACAGAAAATCGACCACAGAACACACACAATTTACAGACAGTAGACAGAGCAATTATATCCTTAGACGCTGATGCCCCTAAAACCCCGCTACTACTATATTGCTAATTTAATGAAAATACATTTGGATTCGATATTGAAGTTGCGGCCTATTGGAATATTAGAGGCAAATTCAAAGTGGAATGACTCTATTAGGCACATTGAAAAGGAATCGTAGAGTTTTTAAAGTACGGTATTTCTAAGTATTCACGGGTTACAATTTTCGAATGTAAATATTTACTTTTTTATTACCTTCCGCCAGTATTATACTTATTTACCCAAGTAAATTTATGGCAAAGGTAGTAAGTATACTTCATCCTCTGGGAGTAGTGTTTTTTATATAAAGTAATGCAAAAGTTGTGGCCTATTGGAATATTAGAGGCAAATTCAAACTGATAATTTAATTAGGCATCATTGAAAAGGAATCATAGTGTTTCTTTAAAGTATTTCTAAGTATTCACGGGTTACAATTTTGGAATGTAAATATTTAATTTTTTATTACCTTCTGCCAGTATTATTATACTTATTTACCCAAGTAAATTTATGGCAAAGGTAGTATACTTCTTCCTCTGGGAGTAGTGTTATTTTCTATAAAGTGGTAATGCAAACCGAGGCAACTCATGGTGGAATTTAAACATGAGATGGATGCATTTCGTAGCAAACTTAGTGTACACATAGATACATACAAAATGTAGTAGTAGTAGGGTTTTAAGAGCATCAGTGACTAAGGACATATTGCTCCATATATATACACTGGTGTTCAAAGAAGGTGCATCACCCCTTAAAATTGTAATTGTCTGAATAACGTAAGTAAAAGGCAATATTTCTTACAGATTGCATCAGATAAGATTGACATGCATAGGTGATGACATAATATTGCATCAGCTGCTACTTTCAGCTATATAAGCACACTCTGCAAGAGTTGCAGTCATTCCTTGCTTGTGTCGTGTCAGGATTCAGGAGTGGATTAAGGTCGGTTGAGGCCCCGGGCACAGGGAAAATATTGGGTCCCTTAAAAAAAGAGACAAGGAAAATAAAAATACATGTTAACCAATTTTTTAAATAAATAAAAAAGTATGTAGTATTAATGTTTTATTTCCAATAAAATTTGAATATAATATATGTATAATATAATTAATAATAGCATAATAATAATCACAAAGTTTTGAACTAATATGTTCAACTAATTTGTTGCGGTTTTGCGTGAGCCCTTCAGAAGTTGGGGCCCAGTGCACCCACCGTTAAATCCGCCTCTGTCAGGATGGCAAGTTACATGCAGTTGACACCACGAAGAAAGAGTGCTATTGTTGCTTTACGTGAGGAGGGATGTTCTTCCTGTCATATTGTTTATAGTGTCTTGTAATCAATCGAGAGTGATAGATTTCTTTCCCAACTCAAGAATACTGGTTCTACCAATAGGAAAAAAGGAACCGGACGCAAACGAGTCTGTGCGCCAAAACAGGACCCCCTTTTAAAGCGCTTATGCCTTAAAAAAACTTCTTCGTGTGAGCTGAAAAGAGAATGGGAAGAACATATAAGAGTGGTAGCAAATGCAGTAACAGTCAGAAGACGCCTCTTCAAAAATAGACTTGTAGCTCATCGTCCTAAGAAGTAGCCCGTCTTCACAAAAAAATGAAAAAGGCCTGATTAATTTGGTGTAAGGAGCGTGTCAAATGGACCCCCGAGCAGTAGAAGTCAGTTATTTTCTTGGATGAGAAGAAATTCAACCTGCATGGCTGTGATGAGAGACAAACGGTTCGCCCTAAACGTCATGAAGAATACCATCCAGACAATATGGTGTCTACAGTGAAATTCCCTACCAGCCAAATGATATGAGGGTGCATTTCGTATCGCGAAGTAGGTCACCTGCAGTGTATAAAAGGTTCCGTAAATGCCATTAATATAGCCAAAAACCTGGCTATATTGGAAGGCAAATTTCTGCCAACCATTAGAGATCATTTCAACCTGCCAAGTAACTGCATCTTTCAGGACAACTCTGCTCCTTTTCATCAGGCGAAAAGTGTAAGTAGGCAGCATTGGGGGGAAAAAAAACCCCACATCATCTGTCCATTCCTTCCAATAGTTTGTTTAATTCTTCCTTGAACTTCCACAACAACAGATGGTAGTTTTATCCAATAGTCAACCAAACGCCTGCTGAAAGCAATCTTCTGCACTTTTGTCCTACAATGATAATTTCTCAATTTGGATTTATGCCCCCTCAAATGTGTAGTGTGAGCAAGAGGAATAATACCATCATCTGCATTCAGCTAGATCAAAACAAACAAAGCCTTAAGCACTTCAACATATCACCTTTCTTGATAAGAGCACCCTTTTGTTCCACTCGCCAATCTTATTGCCCTGCACTGCACCCATTCTGTCTACATCCTTAGCCTGTATACAGGCTAAGGATCTCCAGACCTATATGCAGTACTCAAGCTGCTGCCTAACCATTGCCTTGTACATTGAGATAATGACCTCCTTATCCCCATTAAAATATTCCTATATGTATTGACAGAAACCCATGGCCACCTGTCTGCACTGCTCAGAGAACTATATTTTGCTGCCCAATTACCTCCAGGTCTGTCATTTACCACTACCCTGAGTTAATTTTCCACACAGTTTGTACATTACTCTGGGATTACTGCTATCCATGTGCACTAAGTTGCATTTGTCAATGCTAAACTTCAGTTGCCATTTCTTATTCCGTATGACTAATTTTTCTAGATCTCATTGCAGTAGCATACTCTGATTGCTGTCATTAACCTCCCTGCCAACCATTGTATCATCTGCAAACTTAGATATTAAGAGTGTATACCTTCATCAGTATCACTAATAAATATAGAAAACAACAGCGGGCCTAGCACTGAACCCTGTATAACTCCACTAATAACTTTAGTCCACAAAGAGCAGTGCCACTTGATAACTGCTCTGTCTTATCCCAAAAAACCATCCCTTTATCCATAGCAATAACTTGTCCTTAATGCCACACTGCTCCAATTTGTACAGCAGTCTTTTATTACCCCTGGGGGCTCACATCTGGTGAGTATGGGCTTGGCACACCCAGGGTCCTGAGTTGGATATCATTCTTCTCTTTCTTGGTGATTCATTTGTATTTCTGACACTCTCTCTCTCTCAGGGGTAACTCAGAAATTTTTTTTTTTTTGGCTGGTACAGCAAAAGCCTCAGGCTTCCTTGCACCATATGGATAATAATAATAATAATGTGCAGTAGTATCAAAAGCTTTCCTGAAATCCAAGTATATGATATCAGAATTATTTTTTGCATCTATTTCCATTCTCACTGCATCGCAGTATCCAATCAAATTGGTCAGACAAGATTGCGCCTTAAGAAATCCATGCTGTGACCGCAATATAACTGCACTTCTGTCTAGGTGGTCCTGCATTACTTCTTTAACCAATGATCCGTTATTTTCCCTGGAACAAGTTAAGCTAACCAATTTTTCATTACTTATATCACCTTTTGCGAATTACAGATACATTTGCACATCTCCTGTCCACATGGAATCCCACGAATCAAAAGAGGTTCTTATAATTATGGCTAAGGGTTTACTTGCATCCTATGCTGCCTCCCTTAATAAAATGGGACGAGGCCCCCCCCTTAATGGGACAAGGTCAGTGGGAGCGAGACGTGTTCAAAGCTACTAAGTGAACTTTTTTATTTATTGGTTGAAATTATTGTTTTTGTATAACTTTTGATTTAAATTTAGTAATATGGTTTTTTGTAGTGATTTGCTGATTAAATTGGTGCATTTATTTTTTACTTGCCTTGTAATTGCGTAGAAAACCACAGTCGATTTCTGCCGGCATTGTATTGATAGTAGCATTCAAATCTACCGCCATTGTTTTCATATCGATACAGCAAATACTGGCAGTTTCTACATAACTTGTAGCAGTGTAATCAGTATCAGCAGAGGATTATAAATCATAAATTATAGCACTACTTATGTGATTTAATAACTGAACTTGTCACGTAGATCCTTACGTAGGGCAGTAATATTCGTAGAGCTTTTAGAATCGGTGTATTGGCATAGATAGCTAGTAGAGAGTTCGAAACATGTGGGTGGCAATAGATAGTTAAATTTATTTAACTATCTAATAATAAATTGATAGTATCTATTAATAAATTAGTAATTAGTTAAATAAATCTATTTACTTAGATTTTACAAACATTTTTTAACTAAATACATATAACGACATAGATTTTACAAACATAACATTATAAATTAATACATATAACTTGATAATTTTATGTCCAATTCTTTAGCGGCCAAGACCATAGTATGATTTCCCCATGCTTTCTTCTACCAATTGCATGTTCTGCAAGGATATAGTCTTTTTATGTTGATGTTGGGCAACCACTATAGCTTTTCGCAAGAATTCTACAAAATCACGGATAGCGTTTCGGACAGCGTCAAAGCCGGGTTTTGAAATTCTTCCGATTCCCGCTCTTCTTGCCATTCGTCTAATTGCAGATTGCGAATTATATTTGTCATCCCATGAGAGGGTGGTTGACGATATTCATGACTAACCATACTGACCAAATTTTGAAAGACGAATAAAGCCACACTTAACAAAACAGTAACCACTTGCTTTGTTGTCAATATACATCATTGTTAACCGAAAATACTCATTCCTTCACTCAATAATTGCCATTTGCTAAAAAGAATTGTTAATATAATCCAAAGATGGAAATTAAAATTTTGGAATATTATATCAATTATTGTCATTCACTTAATTTGTTTATATTTTGAGGGTTGAACTAAAGGAGTGTGGGCGTATTCTTCCACTCACTCAACCTTCCATTTGCACCTTCGATGCAATCTAGAAAACAAATTCAGTCATCAGGACTTTTAACCCCTCATTGTTATGTGTTATGTAACAATGGATATTTAATCAAAATGGAGAATAATTAATGTGTAAGACAATTTCGATTACTACCTTGCAGTGATTTTGGCCATGGCGTACACTGAAAGGACAGAATTCATGGGGTTCCTGAGCAACGCGACGCTGTAACCCCTCTCGCTAGTGGGCGAAATTACCGCTTGGCAGGTATATAGATAAGTACACTGCATTCACATAGACGGTAATTCGATGTCAGTATGGATAAACGTCATGAGTTAATAGACTTTGAAAGAGGAATGATAGTGCATGCCCTATCATTCTTGGCAGTACGGATGAACGTTATGGGTCACTATCGCGGAGGTGATACGGAAATTGCACTATCCCCGTTCGACAGTATCAAGAGTGTATCGGGAATACGTTATTTCCGGAATAACATCTCATCGTGGACAGCGCTGTGGGCGGAGAAAATTAGAGGATGAAAGTGGCCGTCGACGTCTGTTTTGCATTGTTTCAGCCAACCTTAGAGCGACAGTGGCACAAATCACCGCCGACTTCACGAGGGAGGTGCCAGAAACGTCTCCTCCAAGACCATCAGGCTATCATTAGCCACAATAGGTTATGGGAGCCGCCGATCCACCAGAGTCTCATTGCTAAAACCACAACACAGGACTCTACGCCTCAACTGGGCCAAAGAACATCGGCACTAAACCATGGATGATTGGAGAGGGGGTTTCATGGTCCGATGAGTACCGTTTCCAATTATTTCGAACGGATGGAAGAGTGCGTATCTGGCGGAAACCGCACAAAGCTATGCACCCTTCATGTCAACAAAACTGTTCAGGCAGGTCGGTAATGATCTGGGGCGTGTTCAACTGGCACACATTGGGACCTCTGGTACGTCTAGACACATCTCTGAACGGTCCAGGTTACGCGTCCATCCTTGCAGACCATCCGCATCCTTTCATGGTCATCGTGCACCCACAGGGCAATGAACTCTTCCAGCAGGACAATGCGCCTCACCATATTCAATTCGTATCGAGGTTTATTACATCGTCCTTGCACTTCGAGGATGTAAAATTTTAAATTTCTAAATTTCTTGCTAAATTTCCATGCTAAATTATATACATTATTAATTTAGCTGAACACAAGAGATATTAAACACAAGAGATATTAAATAACTTGCAAACGCACAACTAAATAAATAGAAGAGTATATATGAGCAAGGCAAAACTGGAAGATATAACATAATATAATGAAATTCATATGTAGATTGAAAATTTTCATGCCATACTCAGTTATCAGGTTTTTATTATAAAAATAGTCCGGTTAAATCAACGTTAATCGCATTTAGATATTCGATAATTTAAATCTCTGGCTTTTCCAGTCAATTGGTTCACCCACAATGTAAACTACGCGGAAATCCCTGGTGCCGCTTGACCCTAAATACACTTTACACTTTACAATCAGTGAGCTGGTCTTACTGGAAGAGAGGAAACAGATTTCAGTCTCCACCTTCCAAAAAACTTCTAGAAAGTTCTCTAGAGCAGTGTTTTTCAATCTGTGGTTGTTGTAGGGTGTTTGGAGCGTCACCGACTAAGGCCACATTGCTCCTTATTTCTCACGGAACTCGAGTTTTTCTCGAGTTCCGTGAGAAAAACCATGCTGTCCTCGCCTGAGACCGACTAACTCAGCCAAATTATGAAAACGCCCCATGAAATTTCTGTAGTCATCGACGGGACTCGAACTCGGGCTATTTCCACCAGGTGTCCACCCCTTTCAAAGCCTTAAACACCTCAATCAGATCTCGCGAATGCCTACTCTCCAAACGCTGCAATTTGCAAAGCTGAATCTTTTCTTGGCAAGAGCATTCATTTGTTCCCTTAACCAATCTCGTTGCCCTTTTTTGCATCCATGCCAGCAGTTCTACATCCTTCCTAAAATGAGGCTCCAAACCTGTATACAGTACAGTACTCAAGATGCGACCTAACATGTCTTTGTACAAAGGTACAATGACCTCATTTTGCGCCGAGCAAGCAAGCAAATCGGCTGAAGAATAGGTGATATTACCGACACATACCTCAGGGGCTTACATCTGGTGAGTATGGGCTTGGAAAACCCAGGGTCCTGAGCTGGATATCATCATTCTGCTCTTTCTTGCTTCCTTGGTGATTCTTATGAGTCTCTCTCTCTCGCTCAGGGTAACGCGGGATTTTTTTTTTTTTGGTTGGTACAGCATAGCCTCAAGCTTCCTTGCCCCATATGGCAAAATAATAATTTTTGGGCTTAATACAGATATAACAGTTCCTTCTGTTTTTTTTTTTTTTTTTTCAAGAATTGAAAAATTATTGAATATTACTGCAAACATGCATATATTTATTACAATTTGAATTATAACTAAATAGGGTTGGGTTGTTGTTGTTAGCGCATCCTCTTCTGTGGCCACAATGCACCTCTCGAAGTTTTTGCATTATACTGTGATTCAAGCCCGAGGCCGGATTCGAACCGGCGATCTTTGGGGTGCCAGGCAGGCACTTTACATACCTGTCTAGCCCGGTCGGCAACTAAATAGGGGTTCACATCTTTTGAGTATGGGCTTGGCATACCCAGGATCCTGAGTTGGATATCATCATTTTTCTCTTTTTTGGTGATTCCCTCCTCCTCCTCCTCTCTCTCTCTCTCTCTCTCTCTCTCTCTCTCTCACTCAGGGTACTTAAATTTTCTTTTGGCTGGTGTAGCATAAGCCTCAGGCTTCCTTGCACCATATGGCTAATAATATTAATAATAATAAAATAAAAAAGTCATTCCCTGGGGCTCACATCTGGTGAGTATAGGCTTGGCACACCCAGGGTTCTGAGCAGGATATCATCATTCTTCCCTTTCTTGGTGATTCCCTTCTACTTCTCTCTCTAGGGGTAACTCAATTTTTTTTTTTTTGGGTGGTGCAGCAAAAACCTCAGGCTTCCTTGCACCATATGGCTAATTGTACCTGTAATAATAATAAATATTTTAGGATCATTTACAGATGACCTTCGAATTACCTTGGATTACTGAAGTGATATCTTCATAGCTCGTGCCGTACAGTTCACAGATTTTATTAAACGGTGGTACAGCTAACATCTAAATTGCTTAAAATATTTCTTTTCTGAAGATGGCACTAGCAAGACAATTTAAAATATTTGTTATTTCTGAGATTCGGGGATTGGGAAAAGCTGTCAAAAATATTGCCCCATCGGAAATGATGGTTAGTGACCTTGATCTTTCAGGTAAGTTGTTTTTAACTATTGTATTAACCATAAATGTATTAGTCGTAGTTATCTCTTATGGAAATAACTGGTGGTGGAAATGACTTTTTAAAGTCGTGATTAGATAAATATTATTTTAATTTCCCTGATTGAAACTTTTTTGAATTCAAGGCTGCTTAAGTAAATTAAAACTCTTTTTGATGGCTGTAGGGGACGAACTGAAACCCTTTTAATTTGTTTCATATGGCTTTATCACGTTAGTTTAATGACTATTATATGAGGTTTTTAGTTTATATTAATAAGTTTACTCTCATTTGAGGCACTAGAAAACATGCATAAGCACTAATAAACGATTAACAGTGGACGCACAAGAGAGTAACGCACACTCTGGCGCACTGCCACCGCAGTTTTTTCAGGACCAGGAACGGTGCAGAACTAGCTTGTGGAACTTAGCCTTTTTTTATAGAGATAGAAAGCCTTATTTTTACTACCTCCTAAAATATGTGCGTTAGGACCACAGACAGACTGCCTAAAATTGACATTGATTGCCACAAACAACTTACAGTTCTTTTGTTAATTATTATTATATGCATAATTCAGATAATATGAAGAAAAATGGTCTTATTGTTGTATTTCTGTTTGTCAGATTTTGTGAAAGTTGAAATACTTTTTTTGCCAGATGTAAAATTTAACGAAAATATAAGGTGAAAAGATCCTTAGTATTCCGATGCAAGACATCATTTTACTTTTTTTTTTTTTTTTTTTTTTTTTACATTATTTGTTTTATGTCACAGAAATACCTATATAACATATGTGTATTTCTGTGAAATAATAATAATACATCTTTTAACAATAAAAACAATAGAAATGAAATGTATTTTTCCCTCAAAGTGTAATTTTCTTAATAATTCAAGCAACTTAAATCTGGGACTGTCCTGCATAATCCAGGATGTCTGGTCATGTTATGAAAATCCAAGCACTGGGAGTTGCATTTGTTAAATTTGGATGGACCAACATGCTGAAGCTAATAAGTATATATGCATTTGTGAATGCACCAAAAAAGTTCTTAAATTTCTAGTTGATATGCTAAAAAAAAAATCCAAGAGCAGCCATATGGTGTATTGAATACACTGTTCAGTTTTTGGGGTAAAAGGCAAGAAATTAGTTGAAATTAACAGCAATTCTGTTCTCCAAATGAAATAATTTTTTTGATACCTCATTTGTAATGCAGAACAATTCAGAGTGAAAGAAATTTGTGCTCTGTATTGGAAAATGAACAGAGGAATAGGTGTGTGTGTGTTTGCAACTTTTGCATATAATGCAAACCATAACAATTTTTTTATCACTATTCTTCTCCAATTAAAAAAAATAATTCATAATGCAAATTAAAACTGAATATTATGCTGGAGGAATAATCAAATTCACTCCGACATAATCTAATATTTCAATTTTGAAGTTTTCCTGTATTTTGGTTAATAAAATGCACAGTGCATGCCCACTAGAAGATTGGATTGAAATCTATCTGTATGAGCTTTGTCTGTATTTTTATATACCATCACTTGCATTGTTAGGCCAGCTAAAAATTCTGGAAATGCTACTGTTAGTGTTTATATATCCATTACTTTTGTATGCATTGTTATATAAACATCTAATATCACTGAAAAGGTTTAATTCTCTGAAGATTAAGGGTACTTAATGAAAGGGGTTTACATAATCGTATGCCAAAATATTAGCACGTACTGCAAGTGCAATAGGAACTATTTCCATTCCATGTACAGTATTCTGTATAATCCATTGCATCTGTAAAATGAATAAATTGTTGTAAGTGGGTTAGTACATAGTAAGTAAATTGCGATTTTCTAAATCCGAGATTTGTGGATTTTTCCAGTAACTCTTAGAAATCTACTGCTACCTAGAAAATATTATTCCGTCTGGAGGAAGGGGTGTTTCTTATAATTCTAACAGTTAACAATATGTCAATTTTTTATTGTTACAAAAGTGCATCAAACTTAAAATGGTAATTTCTGTAGGGAATGCTGCTGCAGCTGATTTATGTTCAGATATAGAAAGCCATGTTAAAGAGGCAGAAATTCTTCTGGTTGATGGAAATATTCTTTGTCGCATCATGCATGCAGTTCCAAAACTGAAATGGGCCCATTGTAGTTGGGCAGGTAAGTACTGTGGAGGTATAAATGAAGGACCTTATTAATACCCCTTGTTATATTTATTTTATGTATTATCTATTCCTTCACTACTTTTTCTGCTTTTCTCTGTACACCACACTTGGCCCTTTCGGAGTTATTCTATGACAGTTACCTCTCTTTGATATGACAGCCCCTTCAAAGCACTAAGGCTCACAATTCAGTGTGACTGCTATGTTATAATTCCCAATATGATCAGAACATCCAAAATCTGATGTTATTTTTTTAATACAAATTTGTATTTTAGGCAGAATTATATCTTGTGACAATACAGGCAGAGACACAAAATTGAATAACAAAACATATATTAATCAGCAAGGCTGTTTACATAAATACATGTACAGGGTTTATCATAACATGTGGGACCCACTTCTGGGATGGATTTACGACCTAAAAACAATAAAGAAAAGTTCATGTAAACATAGGTCTGATTTCGTGTTGTTTCTGAATTATAGCCATTTTTGTGTTCCAGCAATTCTTTCCACAAACTGAGTTAGCATAGCTGGCTCCATTCATCTGTTTACAAACAATGCTCAATATCTCACAGAGAGCCTTGATGATAGTTATGTAAACAAGATCCCATAGTTCTTTGAGTGATTTCAGTTAGTTCTCCTGACAAGGGCACTACATTTGGAGCTTGTTATTAACATTTTGATACTGTGCATTTGCTGTGATAATGGAGGCTTATTCAAATTGAGAGATGGCAGACATACATCTCATGTATGAACTTGCTAGATGCAATGCAACCGAGGCAAGATGTCTGTATGCAGAAAACTTCTAATCATCGTGTGCCAAATAAGACCTTTTAGAGAATGCATGAATGCCTTGCAGAAACTAGTTCATTTAGAAAAGTTTCAGATGGTGGTAGACCCATCAGCACCAGAACAGCAAATTTGACAGACCCTGGAATTTTTTAGCATAACTCGGAAAAAAGACTAAATTAGACCTATGTTTATATGGATTTTTTGTTTTTAGGCCCTAAATTCATCCCTAAAGTGGGTTCCACACATTATGATACACCCTATATACAGGGTGATTCACTACCAGTGCGACAAACTTGCAGGAGGTGTAGGGGGCACAAAGACGAATCGGAATCACATAGCATTGCAGGGTCCGAAATGCCTTTGTCATGCAGTAGAGGACGTTGAACGGGAGGTCGCGTGAACAGCGATCCCGCTGGAAGTCAGCATTTGCGAACCGGTTCCCGAGGCAGTAGGATGGACGAGTATTCAAACGTTGAACTGGCCGACATGCACCTCACGTATGGAGCTGCGGACTGTAATGGACGCGCCGCTCTGCGTTTGTACCAGGAACGTTTCCCACACAGGCATGCTCCTCATCATACGATTTTCACACATGTGCACAGAAAGTTACGTGAGACTGGCTGTTTCACGAGAGGTACCATGAATCGAGAGCGAACGACAAGGACGCCAGACAGTGAGGAGAATGTCCTACGTCTTGCAGAAGGCAATCCGAGTAAGAGTACTCGAGCGATAGGCCAACGATTTGGTATTTCCCAATCCACTGTATGGAGGATACTGTCAACAAACTAAATGAGTTCATACCATCTGCAATGCGTCCAATCATTGGAGCCTGCGGATTATCCACTCCGGAGGACTTTTGCTACTTGGTTTCTTCAACAGAAACGGTTCGCAAATGCTGACTTCCAGTGGGATCGTTGTTCACGCGACCTTCCATTCAACGTCCTCTACCGCATGACGAAGGCATTTTGGACCCTGCAATGCTATGTGATTTCGATTCGTCTTTGTGTCCCCTACACCTCTTGCAAGTTTGTTGCACTGGTAGTGAATCACCCTGTATACACATAAGATGAACCATCACTGATAAATAATCCATCTAAATTTCCAATTATTATTCACTTTTTTCATTCATTTAAAATTCCCTTAATCAACATCACAGTTAGTGCAACTTCAATTAATCAAGTTGTAACTAGTTAAGTATTCTCAAAATTCTCCCCAGTCTTGCTTTAATAATTCATTATTCTAATTACTACTTAATGATGCTGAATTCAAGAAACCTTGCAATGTTGTTCACTACAATTAAACCAATAACATTAATCTTTATTATTTAGGCTTTCGTGACACTTCTTGTAATTCTCAAGGAACACAATTAACATTACAAACAATATTTTTCCAACTTAAAAATTAAGTTCCTGCAACTGTATAACACAAACTTGCTAAACACAGTCTAGCTAATGCAGTCTTGCTAGTATAAAATGTTCTCTTTTATGATAGTACATAAAATTATATCTATTACAGGCACTCCCCGGCTTATGTAATACTCAACTTATGGAAATTCCACTGACTTTACGTAAGTTTTTGCTGGCTGTTGCAATCTTAAAAAAATCGTGGAAACATATTTCGCATTCCTTAATAATGGAGGTATCGTGAAAATATCGTAATGTGAACCCAATAACACATTGTTTTTTTTTTTTTTTTTTGGTAATTCGTTCCAAGACCTTGGAAGTTGAAATTTTCGATATATAACTAAGCTATTTATCTCTCTGAAAGGTCATTTTTATAATGGAAATTGCACTACACTTTCATCATTATTATATGTTCCATTATAAGAATCAATTTTGAGTGTCTTTGTAGTATTTTTCTAATACACATTTCTGGAGGTCACTACCATAAAGCAGTAAAAACAATTTGCACTTTCCAGTTTACTGGGCTTTTCTGTTAGCGCAATCTATTATAAATGGGTAGTAAACTCGATCTTATTGCATTTGCCATAATACCGATAACTGGATTTCTGTGGATTTTTACCTTACGGTATTAATGTGAAATGAGTTCCCCTTCACTGAAATCTTCAATCATATAAAAAACAAATACATTTTCAGAATCTTCTCTTCGTTCCTATTTACTTATTACAATGGTAAAGGGACCAACGGAAAGTGCAAGTGCTGGAATCGAAACAAAATTGATTTAGAAATGAAGATGATTAATTAAGAAGTACAAAGCAGGACACAGTTTGTCATCTATTGCACTGAATTAGGTCTCGCTGCTTCAACAGTGAATACTATTTTAAGAGACAGTGCACGTATAAAAGAACATGCTAAAGGATCAACAGTGATCACAAAACAGCGTTCAGGTGCTATATCGAAGATGGAAAAGCTATCAATGATATGGATGCAAAATCAGATTCAGAAGCAAGTGCCCCTGAGTCCAATGGCCATTCAAGCAAAAGAAATAAGTATTTATGAAGATATTAAGGATAAGTATGGTGAACCACAAGCCAAGTTCGTGGCAAACAACGGGTGGTTTAATAGATTCAAGCATCACGCTGGTTTCCAAAACATTAAAGTATGCAGTGAAGATGCCAGTGCCGATTCTGCAGTTGCACAGAAATTTTTTGATGTGTTGGAAAAAACCCCTTCTAAATCTCCACAGCAGTGTGCATATCAGCTGGAAAGTTAATTCTGGCAACGATGCTTGAAAGGTAAAACTTGCTGACATTATGCCTGGCTACTCTCTTTTTGTAATTTTATAATTTTGAAATTTTTGTAATTTTGTACACTTTTGTAATTTTTCCTGCTCATGAGAAAAAAAATTGAATAAATAATTCTATTTACATGTTTGTCGAACATTTATTTTTTTGCTTCAATCAAATTCAGCACACACAGTTGCGAGTGCTGCATAAGCATTTAGGGAAATTCAAACTTACGTAAAATTCGACTTACATAGAGTTTCGCAGAACGCAACCCTTATGTAAGTCGGGGAGTGGCAGTATTTATAAAATTGTCATTCGTAATGCATATCTTATTTAATATCTACAGTTCATAACCTGTCATTCAATCAGTCCCATCAATTTATTTTTATCATTACATGTTTCTCCCCTAATATTCACTCTGCAATAATTTAAACATTAATTTAAACATTAGCCTATTTTCTTCTGAAATTCTGTCAGGTTCTTATACAACCATCAATGTTTGTTGATAGTTCTGGACCACTTACATTTTTTTCATGGTGTTTTCTGTTAGCATTGTATGGACCAGCCTCTGAGGTAAGACACTTCATTCTCTCTGCAGTTCATTTTCACTTCTTCAGTTCCCAATTCATTTGGTTAATAGAGCTGGATGTCCAAGCAATTTCAATTCACTTATACTCTGGTCCATAATATACAACAAGCCACATGTTGCCAGTGGATTTCTACACTGCATTGTGGCTGTCGACTCGAAGCTTAAAACTTTTTTACACTTCATCAGTAATAAACATTGCCTTTATTCAGTGTAGCTGAGACCAGATAGGTATCTTTAAAACCTTTTATTTTACACTTATCGACTTGTGTATATTCATGTGTGTGGAGTATGAGTCTTCAATGAGACTCGTACTCCACACACTGATTTCTGCATTTCCATATTTCTCTTTCAAATTCAAGAACTTCTTACTCATCAAAAATTGCTGAATGAACACCATTACTTTCGAGCGGCTCCTTTTTCTATTTATCTAAACCTTTAATTTTACAAGCATTCAGATTTCTTTGTTACAATGACCTTAACAGTGTACTGAAATTATATTTTGTTGGCATTATTGTAATAAATCACGATGTCATGTCCTCTTTTGTGATTATCTGGATGCAGGATTTAAACTACATAGTAAGTTCAATGGTCTTGATGTCTACAGCAGAATGAACTTTGTCTTTTCCTTGAGGTGCTTTGGCATTGCTTTACTTTTAAACAAATGGCATTGCCAAAAGATTAATCTGTGACTTGTTTCATAGGACCATAAATTCTCTGGCCAGTGACAGATTTAGATATCATTGAAGTGCTGTGTCTTGATTTTTTTTTTCCATTCACCAAGACATTGTAGTTTCTGATGAAATGGAGCCTTTGTGGATGAATTTTTACTCTGTATTTATATTCATTTTTAGGTTGAAGTTTATTTTACAAATTTTGAACCCTCTGAAAACACAAGCTTGAAAGGAGACAGATGGGCTGTTGAGCTCTTTCCACTTTAATAAGTGCTTTACAAAATATTCTTTCTAATGCTAATGCAGTGCAGTTTTTAATATATACAGTTATAATCCTTCTGTGCATCACTCTTCATATAAAATATACAGCAGACTCTCGATTTACCGGGAACACTTCAAGACTTCAAATAAAAAAATAAAAAAAATAAACCAAAAATCATAAAATTCAAGTAATAACTAGAATAGGTATGAACAGATGTTTTGCAAGTCAGAAATAAGTGACGAGAAGCAGCGTTATGTCATCATTGGGAGATTAATGTACCTATTATATTGCATATTGCAACCCCACTGTCTACACACACCCTCAAAAAAAAAGAGAAACAAATGTTTAGTTTGTTTTAGTACGTCGCATCGATTGTTGTGTTCCGTTGCACCGCAAAAGAAATTTTGTTTTGTTATTTATGTCAGGAATGTCATTTTTTTTTATAGTAAATATATATATATATTTTTTGTTTATAAATTGCAAAAATGATGGGTAAACGCAGAGTTGCGCTTTCAGTTTAACAGAAACTTCAAATTATTCAAAAGTTTGAAAATGGTGCATCCGTTACCATTATAATGTTGGTGACCAAATCATACGCAACATCGTAAAAAATAAAGGGAAGCTATTAGATTTAAAATCAACATTGTAAAAAATAAAGGGAAGCTATTAGATTTAAAATCGACATTGTAAAAAATAAAGGGAAGCATCGTATTGGATATGTGAGTAGTACGTAGTAAGTTTTTTTATCTATTGTCATATTTTTTATGTAGGTTGCTGAACATATTTCGATACAGTAAGTCCCCGATTTACGCAACTATGGAGCTACGTAAATTTTTTTCACTCAAATTTTTTTTTTTTTTTAATGAAAACCCCAAACACGAAAGGTATCAAAACCTATAGTATTTAGTACCGTGCATGGGTTGAAGGAGAAGTATGGGGAGAGGGGGATGCCAGAAACTTTGCTCTAGAGACTAAACATGGGTTTCACCACTTCAAGCCTCCAATAAGCAAAGTGGTGGTATTTCACCGGTTGATGAAAGTCATCTATTGTAAAATTTAAAACAAAAAAAAAATAATAATAAGCAATCAGTAATGACGATCATGGCATGTACAAATTTCACAAGTGAGACATGGAGTAACAAGCAAAAAAATAGAAAGAGAAGATTCTTATAATTTATTTATGTTTTTTTTTTTTTTTATATGACTGAAGATTTCAGTGAAGGGGACGCACATTTCACCATAATAACGTAAAAATACACAGAATTCCAGCTATTGATATTTTCACAAATGCAATAAGATAGAGTTTACTACCCGTTTATAATTAGATGCACGAACAGAGAAGTCCAATAATACGGAAAGTGCAAATTGTTTTATGATAGTGACCTCCAGAAATGTGCTTTAGTAAAATGTTAGCTAGCGTGGGGTGATAATAGTGAGTTTTCGCCTTAACCCTGTGAAGCTCTTTACAGAAAATTTCATCTTGACAGTTATCATGGTGCTGACAGAGAATAAGTGAAAGCGGTACTAGTAAATCTACCAAGAAAAGGAAAGCGATCGATTTGGATCAGAAAATTAAACTAATAAGAATGTATGAAAATGGTCAAAGATTAACAAGTATCATGCTGAATTCAGATTTGTCAATAATAATATAGTAGCAATATGTTATTAGCCATTCCCGAGTTACGTAAAACTCGACGAAGTAAGAAGTTACGTCTTATGTTATGATAGTGACCTCCAGAAATGTGCTTTAGTAAAATGTTAGCTCGCGTGGGGTGATAATAGTGAGTTACTCTTTAACCAGGAAATCAATTATCCGGGATTTTTTTTTAACACCTATCCCGGAAAATTGAGAGTACTGTATTTTATATAACTGCCATTTATTTGGAAGATAGGGCACTCAAATAAAATCCATATACTTTGCTCCATTCAATCTCTGTTATGGGGGTCTTTGTCTTCCACTGAAGACAGGCTTAGTAATTGATCTTAAGACTTGGGCTTATGTTCAACTTAAGACATACTGTTATCTGCATTTCTGATTAAGTTGCTAATATCTTTTTAAATTGTATAGTATCATCCAAAAAGGTGAATCCAATATTCATTTTAAAAATCTGAGACACTTCCAATTCAGGTGTTTTGAAGTTTACTGGTTTCTTGTTAGCTGGCAGGGTTTTTATTACTGAACTCATGCTAAACATACATTTTAGGAAAGCTTTTGATACTGTTGCACATGGAAGACTACTATACAAATTGGAGCAGTATGGCATTAAAGGCCAGTTCCTGCTAAAGATAAAGGGACAGTTGAGTGGAAGAAGACAAAAAGTGGTAATCAATGCACACTGCTTTTTGAGGACTAATGTTATTAGTGGAGTCCCCCCCAGGGTTCTGTGTTGGATCCATTGTTGTTTTCGGCGCCTCCGTAGCCAGGTGGGAAGGAGCAGCAGTGCGTAGCACACGCTTCTTGATTAGACCGAGGTTCAAGCCCGTCACCACCAAATACGGAGGATGCGGAAAGGTCAGGGAATGACCACCGCATACCCCCTCGGAGCAATATGGCCTTAGTTGCTAATGCTCTTAAAAACCAAATAACAAATAACCATTGTTGTTTTCTATATTTATTAATGATATCGATGAAGGTATATCGGGCTTAATGTCCAAGTTTTCAGATGATACAAAGGTTGGCAGGGTTGTCAATGACACTAATGACTGTATACTACTTCAACAGGATCTAGAAAAGTTGAGCAGACTGGCTGAGAGGTGGCAAATGAAGTTTAACATTGACAAATGCAAAGTACTGCATATAGGTAGACGTAACCCCAGAGTAACGTATCAACTGTGTGGTAGAGAATGAAAAAGATCTGGGAGTAATTGTGCAGTCAGATATGAAGTTTTCTGAGTAGTGCAGACTGGCTGCAAGAGTAGCTCATGGGGTCTTCTCAATGATGTACAGGAATTTTTCTATCAGGGATAAGGAGGTGATTGTCCCCTTGTATAAGGTAGTGGTCAGGCCACACCTTGAGTATTGCATACAGATCTGGAGGCCTCATTTTAGGAAGGATGTAGAGCTGCTGGAATGAGTACAGAGAAGAGCAACGAGATTGGTGAATGGAACAAAAAGCTGCTGTTACCAAGAAAGGCTTAAGTTCTGCAATTTGTAGCATTTGGAGATTAGGCACCTGTAAGGCGATTTAATTGCAGTGTATAAGACCTTGAATGGTTTGAGCAAGCTCAATGCCGATGGGATTCTTCCTCTTACTCAGATTACTCACCTGAGGGGACATAAATTCAAATCAAGGAAAGACAATTGTAGAATAGATGTGTGGAAATTTGCATTTAGCCACAGGTTGGTTGATAGTTGGAATAAACTTACATCTGCTGTAGTGGAGGTCAACAACTTGAATAAGTTCAAGGCAGAACTACACAAGCATTTGGAGTGAATGGATGGGTGAAATGGTGAGGTTTATTTATTTATTTTATTATTTATTTTTTTATTTCATTATTTTTGGCTGATGCTATATAAGCTTGCTTTCTTGCATCATGTGCCTCTAATAATGCTAATATTTTTGAATTCCTATATTCATGTCGGTTAGTTTATTTTTGTATTTAGATCAACATTTGGAAGTGGTAGATGATTCTCATCAACCGGTGCCATACCACCACTTTTCTTATTGGAGGCTTGAAGTGGTGAAACCCATTTTAGTGTCCAGAGCAAAGTTTCTGGCAATTTCCCTCCCCACTCCTTTCACCTATGAACATTACTACTAATACTAATATAAAATAACATTAATAATACACTACTATAATATAATACTAATACTTATGAGTACTCTAATACTCAAACTAGGTTGTAAATGACTCTCATCAACCAGTGCAGTACCACCACTGTATTACACAGAACAACAAATTTTGGGTCTTATCTTGTTACTGGCATGAAAATAAGTTTATTTTATAGATTTTTGGGTGCTAAACATGGAAATATTGCTTGAAGTGGCTCTTGTTTTAAAAAAAATATATAGTTTTTTCGTTTTTTATATTTATACAAAGGTATTTTTTACTTATATCACAGTAAGATGTAGCTATAAACACATCTATATCAAACACTGGACTTTTTCGCATTTCACTTGTATTCAGCTTCGGGAGCATCCCTTTCCACCATCCAACAATAATTGGCTAACGTGGTGGCTCTCCATTTGCTTTTATATTTTATCCTTTGCTGCAATGTCTTAATGGAAGCTCTCAATATGATTATCACTGACAGTATCACAGTTTGGAAGGAAGAAATCCAGGTGTGAGTGCAAGAAATGCATCTTCAATGACATGTTGCACCCCAGTTTTTTGTAAGAAGTAAAGTGTTGAGGGTCTTTCAGCACCGGGAGATGGGGTCTTTCTCCCCCATCTCCATGTTTGTGTCATTGTCTGTGTATCACAGTACTCTGTGAAGGCCAGAGATAAAAAAGAACAGTGTGTCTGTGTATTGTTGTTCCTCTGGCCATTTAGCTGTTGGGCAATTAGTGGATCCCCATTCGCCACCCTCAGCCCCGTGGGAGCAGACCAGACATAGGGGCTGCATTGAACTCTGGCAGGCCCTGCCACCTAGTTTCCGAAGATTTCAGTGGCAAAGGCCAAAAAAAAAAAAAAGTGCGAGTATAGGTAGAGTAAGGGGTTAAAGATTGAAGAGGGGTAGGGAGCAGGCAGAAATATGATGGTGAAAGGGAAAACTACTCCAGGTTCAATAGAGATGTATCTATCAGGTGAGGCGCCTTCGTAGCCAGGTGGGAAGGAGCAGCAGTGCGTAGCACACGCTTCTTGATTAGACCAGGGTTCGAGCCCGTGACCACCAAATACGGAGGATGCGGAAAGGTCAGGGAATGACCACCGCATATCCCCAGAGCAATGGGGATATGGCCTTAGTTGATAATTTTCTTAAAAACCAAATAACGCAAACAAACAAAAAAAAATAATAACTATCAGGTGAAAATAAGGGAAAGGGAAGTGGATTAAAGTGGCAGTGCAAGGGTGCACTGCCACTTTTGAGTTTGCCACATGACAATGGTCATATCTCTTTCTTTGGATGTTGTCAAGTCCATTGAGAAGATCCAGTTAAGGATTGACTGCAGTTAGGTGTGTAGAGTCATGTTCAGTAGGTATGGTCAGGAGCTAGTTGTCATGTCTGATGGTGAGACTCCGTTCAGGATAGGGTTCAGGTCCAGTGTCACTTCATAGTCAACACCTAGTTCATATGCCACATTCAGTCAAAATATTCAATTACCAGTGGAGTTGAATATTCCATGTCTGGTGATGGGATCCAGTTGAGGATGAGAGTCCACTGTAGTGTGCAGTGTTACCTCTTAGAGCTGTCAGCCATTGAGTGCATCCCAGTCAATTGGTGCAGACAGAGTCAATTTTCCTTGTTTAGGTTTAGTGGAAGGTTCCAATTCATTCCATCACAGAGGCTCGACAGAGGCAACTGCCAGCATCAAGTCCTGGAAAATGTCATTCGTTGGAAGAACACCTGCTGAGAGAATTCTGTAAATGCTGAGTAGTCTTCAGGGCATTCAAGAAGTTAGTGCTCCCGGTTCTTAGGAGGATAGTGGATCCTAGTAATGAGAATGCACCTGAGGTCTTCATACCATTTGCATGTATACATCAGATGCTCTCAGCTCCCCAAGTGGGGCTGCAGCGGCATAATGAATCAACAGTGGTGAGCACATGAAGCGTTTCCTTAAAGGGCCCATGCTGAGTAAGCATATAGGTCGCGTGTAGGCCAGGGGAGAGCCAGCCAGTTGATTTAGGATATGCAGTATGCTGGAAAAATTTTCTAGTTATTTCACCTTTAGTGGAATTGCTCCAACTACATTGCCAGATGTGCTGTAGATCTGTGGTTAGTCGCTTCTTTTCCTGTTTAATGGAGTTTGCAGGCTCCGTTGTGAAAGCCAGGCATGTTGCTGCTTTGCCTTTCGAAAGTTGGTATAATAATAGGCCTATTCTTACTATTTCCATGTCCATTGGAAGCACGCCGGCCAGCACCTGAAGAGCATGGGTGCTGACCGTACAAACAACCCTGGTGATTGTGAGCAAGATAGCACACTATATGGATTCCAGTTTTCGTATATTTACAACAGTTTGTGCTTAGGAGTATCAGACCTCAGAGGCATAGCTAATGATTGGTAAGAAGACTGCCTTGTAATATAAAGAGACGGTAGGTTTTCACAGTCCCTAATCCTGGTGTGATACTCTGTTAACAAGTACAGTGTAGTTCTGTATTTTCTTCTGATAAATAAATTAGATAAATTAGATGCAGAGTGAAAGTTAAATTCCTATCAAGGATGATGCATAGGTGCTTCAGTTGAGTGTTTAGTTTCACCATTCGTTCTCTTATTTTCAGCTGTGGTGGCCTTGCAATATTCAGATTGCCTTTCAGCAAGATGGAACTTGTTTTCTCCATTGAAATCTGTAGGTAATTTTCACTGGCCCATTCCTGGAAGGTGGCAAGAGCTGTATTTCCAATAACCTCAAGCTGCTGGCTGCTATCTGCTGTGAGGGTGATGATCAAATCATCTGCATAGACTAGGGTGGTTGTGTTCAACAGGTCCATATTTAGTAACTTGTCAAGAACAAGATTTTAGAAGAGGGTCCCCCGGGACAGATCCCTGGAGACAATCTCTGTGAACTGGGTGCAAAACTTGGCTGTAGGGTGTCCTGACTGTAATGGTTCTTTGTGAGAGATAGCTATTTATGGAGGTGCCTCCGTAGCCAGGTGGGAAGGAGCAGCAGTGCGTAGCACACGCTTCTTGATTAGACCGGGGTTCGAACCCATCACCACCAAATACAGAGGATGTGGAAAGGTCAGGGAATGACCACCGCATATCCCGGAGCAATATGGCCTTAGTTGCTAATGCTCCTAAATAACAAACAAACAAACAGCTATTTATGGATTTATAAAGATTTATTGGGATATGGGCTGAGCATAGCCTGCCAAGGACGACTTGACCACCAAAGCGAGTCAAGCACCCTGGCAAAGTCTATTGAGATGATCAAGAAATATTTCCTATCAGTGGCCGTTGCAGACTTGATAATTTTCTCCAGGACATCGATGGCTGAGCTGCCCTTCTTAAAGCCATATTGATTTGGCGACTGGAGGTGTGCATTGCTGTAATGGGCTGTGTATGAGTCAGGTGTAGTTATAATGGAAAAATAAAAGCAGATTACATAAAATTAAATAAAAATAAATAAAATAATATATTTTTATTTAATTTTATGACAGGTCAGCACCCATACACATACATTTATCTAATCTATTTATCCATATATATATATTATTTTTTTATTTTATGTATTATAGTTAACAGTCGCAAGATAGTCTCTAAATGGCTAAATTTAGAGAATGTAAAACTAGAGTTTTATTAAGTGTTTTGGTAAAGTTATAATCTTAGTAATTAATTGATAAAGTGATAATTATATCTGGTTTTCACTTCTGTTAATGGCAGAAAAAGAACACAAATTCAATTAATTAAAAAAACAAACATGATTGAATTCAACTTAACACACTGTATTTATTAATTAACTTGTTGCTGTGCATATTGGGTTCTTTGATATGAGAGGAGCAACATTTCTGTGCTACAGGTTATTTGGAAATTGTTTCTGATGGGTATATTCTTTTGTGGCTATAGTGTATCCATCTGCAAATGGAATCTTCCAGTAGAGTCATGTGCTGTGTCACAAAGCCAGAACTGTACAAAAATTATTCCAGGAACATGTGAGTGAATTCAGCCTAGCAGTTTCAGTGATCTCTCCAGTCACAATCTCAGTCCAATTGAGCCCTTCTGGGATGAGGCGGAAGTAGAGACCTTCCGCCTCATCCCAGTTGGTTGAGACCTTCAACCATCCAGTTTGCAGCAGCTAAAGGAAGCAATTGTGGCAACATGGAAGCATTACTGTGGTATGTTTTTAACACCTCAGAGAGTCCTCAGAATCCATGCTGTTCTGAGAGATATAGAGGGACCTGCATACTATTTGCAAGGAAGCTGCAGGATTTTGCTGCACTGGGCAAAAATAAATAAATAAATAAATAAAAATACATTTTTATTAAGCAGGTTTACTTAATGAAGTGGCCACCCAGTGTAGTGTCAGAATGCAGAATGAAATTATAAAGGATATGTTTAACTGTTCCTTGCCTATTAATAACTGAAAAATCCCAAATTGTCTTTTTAAAATCAACCATGTGGCCACTTTCGGGTTTTTTTTTCTTTGCCATGGTTAATAGGGTTAATAATAGGGTTAATAGAGAGTTAATAAATAACCCATATAAAATGAAAAGTACAGTTATTAAATTGTAAATAACTTTCTTTCCAGTTTGTTTGTTAGACTAGTTTTTTTTTTTTAAATAATTATTTTGATCTTAAACTGAGGTTTGTAAATTTTGCTTCTTTTAGGAGTGGATCCTATTCTTAATCACATTGCAGAACATAAGGTAGGTAGATATTTTTATATTTATAACACAGGATAAGATTGTTACAAGCTGTGTAGAAGTATTCTCTGTTTACTTTTGTTTTATAACTTAAAGGCATACTGTTCTTCATGTGTTTTGGCCACTGGTGATGGGAGTGAGTCATTCGAATAAAGGAAGAATTAGACAAATTACACCGAGCCAACAATTTTAAACTTTTTTCTGATAACACGAACAAAATCAACTGATTTTGACTAAATTGCATGTGCTGAAAACGAAAATGACAGTAGAAAGTTCATAGCGCATTACATTTTCATGTTATGGCATCATGCTCCTTTTTTCCAAAAATTGTGAATTTTTACTTATCTAAATGTACTTTACTACTTTTCTTGTAAATTAATTGCTTGAAATAGAAATGATGACCAGTAAACATTCCAAGTGGATAAAAAACAAAATATTTAAGCAATTGACCCACAAAAGTGGGGGCAAAAATAGGAAATCGTACTACTTACAGTTATTTTTACCTCTTGTGAGCAGACTGGTCCTCCCTTATCAGAAACCAGCAATAGTCACCCATCATCCTTGGTACCTCTGCTCCATCGAGTGGATATCTTGGTGGATTCGTTTCCCCTGCTCATCACTGACAGATATCCCAAGTTGTCCAGAAAGAAGCCCAGGTACGAATGTAGGAAGTGTATCTTCAGCAACATTTGGCGGTGGCGCCTCCGTAGCCAGGTGGGAAGGAGCAGCAGTGCGCAGCACACGCTTCTTGATTAGCCCGGGGTTCGAGCCCGTCACCACCAAATACGGAGGATGCGGAAAGGTCAGGGACTGACCACCGCATATCCCGGAGCAATATGGCCTTAGTTGCTAATGCTCCTAAAAACCAAACAACAACAACAACAGCAACATTTGGCATCCTAACTTTTGATAGTTATGCAACAATTCTATAAACTCTTTATAGTTCTCTACTTTTTTTATTCCAAAAAAACCCACTAACAACAGCTCTGAAGGATTTCCATGCAGCTAATTTAGTGTCATTAAGTTTTAGTTTCAAAGATTTTTTCCTTTAAAAGCTATCTAATTTGTGGACCTACGAATATACTCTCCAACTTTGGATCACTAATTTTTGGAAACTGGCTTTTTAAGTACTTGGAACTTTTGCAAAATTTTTCATGAGACCCAACTTAATGTGCAAAGGCGGGAGAAGCACCATTTCAGGTTTCACTAAAGGGGTGCATTTGATGTTGAGTTTCCCGGGAACGTATTCTTCTCTGATGGGCCATTCTTTTACAATATAATGATGTTCTACTGCTCAGCTATCCAATAAACACAGGAAACAACAATACTTAATAAAACCACCCTGTAGTCCAAGGAACAAAGCGATTACTTTTAAATCCCTATAGATTTTCCAACAATATTTGGGCGCCTCCGTAGCTAGATGGGAAGGAGCAGTAGTGCGTATCATGCTTCTTGATTAGACTGGGGTTCGAGCCCGTCACAACCAAATACGGAAGATGCGGAAAGGTCAGGGAATGACCACCGTATATCCCGGAGCAATATGGCCTTAGTTGCTAATGCTCCTAAAAACCAAAACAACAACAACCAACAATATTTCTTATAGTTTAAGGGGGCAGGTATGGGCGTTTAATAGCAATGACATGCTATCATAGGTTTCTTTCATAGCCACTGAATGAGCCACTGGGACTGACAGTTTGATATTACCATTGTGTATCAAAACTACTTTTAAACTGAGTTTAGAAGAATTGATGAATAATTTCCATTCTTCAGGATTGTGTTCAAACCCTAGTTCACCTATCAATCCATTTACAGACACAAAGAGAACCTTCCATTTGATAATAACCCGCAAACTTTTCATTTCGGTTTCTAAACATAGAAATCCTCAAGGTTTATGCCAGAAAATTCCACTGTTGCAACCTAGAACCTAATAGCTCAGCCTGTTGCTTTGAAAGATTTAAATCCCTAACCAAATCATTAAGTTCACTTTGCTCAATGGGGTTTTGTCATTTTCAGGATTGTAACAAAGAGATCTGCAGATATTAAAGGGGCATGTATGGGCTCTAGTGACTCTTGCTCTTCTTCTGGAATAGTGATTTTTTCACAACTAGGTAGAGGAATAGGGAGTTCCGGTATGTGTAGTGCTGGTCTTATTGCAGATGGAAGGTTAGGGTATTTTATTTTAACTCTGTTTTTCCTTGAAAACTTCCTAGTATTATTTATGAGGCAGAAATAATAAGCTTGTTTATAGTAATATAACTCAGAGCAGCCACTCCTCAGGGCCATAAAACTAAAAAGAGGTATTAGTATACCATTAAACAACGCAGATATGTCTCTTTTGTTACAATAAATTGAAACGGGAAAGGTGTGATGTTGGACAATTTTGGCTGATTTTGAAGCTATTTTATGTTTTTTTTTTTTTTTCAAAACTCTTTTTGCATTTTTTTCTAAAAAATGTGACATGATAGAAACTTTTTACTGTCATATTCGTAATCGGCACATACAAATTAAAAAAAAAAAATGCTTGCTTTCACCCATGTTAGCAAAACCTTGTTGACTAGTGTTATTAGAGGGGATGGATAGGTGAAGCAGTTGTTTTTTTTGGTTTATTTTTGTTATTTATTTTCATTAATTTATTTCTTTATTATTATTTATTTTTTCTTTTGTTTTTTTGGCCATTGCTGTATAAGCTTGCTTCTTTTGCATCATTTGCCAGTACTAATACTGTACTAACTCTTTGTATTGCAGTTAGTGGTTTATACTTTAAGTAAGGATACTTATTAAATCTAATGTATTTAATCCTAAAAAATATTATGCAAATGGTTGTGTGGATTGCTGATAGAGACCCATTTTAAATGGTCATAGTGAAAATTTTCCCAATCAACAATAATAATAGTTTAAAAGTCAAATATGGTACTTGTCTGTTATGTTATGGTGCCTCCGTGGGCAGGAGCAGCAGTGCATAGTACACGCTTCTTGATTAGATCGGGGTTCGAGCCCGTGCCCACCAAATACGGAGGATGCAGAAAGGTCAGGGAATGACCACTGCATATCTCCGGAGCAATATGGCCTTAGTTGTTAATGCTCCTAAAAACCAAATAACAAACAACTTGTCTGTTATCCACCTGCTATTGTAAGTTACAAGTATGTCTAACCTAATCTAACCAGTGTATGTTTATGTGTTTATATGTATATTTATTGTATTTATTTTATGTGTATTTACCTTTTGTAGTTTTAATTATTATGTAAGTTTAATAGTGACAAAGGTTGCATTGCTAGAGTGGTATGTTGTAATTACTGGTGTGAAGATAATAGGAACAAGTACTTAAAATATTGTATTTATAGTGATGGCAATTTTTTTTAGAAAATATTTTGTGATTGTGCTCTGCAACTGTAGTACATATAGTTGCAGAGCACTGCAGTTATATGCATTATAGAAGTAATATATAATCTTAAGAAGGGCAAAAAAAAATTAAACAAAACTTACTTTCGTAATGTAAATGGCAAAGTGTCTTTTTTTCCCTCTAACTTTCAGAAGCATATAATATGGCCACATTTATTCTTTTTTTTCCCCTACTGGTCATTAATATTATAATGAATACAATGAGAATAGTTATTTGTTTTTTAACCTTTCATCATTTGCCCATTGAATTTAATAAAGATATTCACATGGCTTCTGTGAGATACCTCTTTTTCTTTTAATTATAAAAAATGAATTTTTAGCCTTTTTATTGAATTGAAAATAGTGATCTATTAATTATGATTTGCTAAACACAATTAAAGAATATCTAAAATGAAAATAAATGAGTATGACAAGCTAGGACTTGTGCTTTCTTGGAGTCTAAAACTGATGGAACTGATATTTAGATGCCACTGATATAGGTGAAGTGGACTGAATTTTGGCAAGGTTCATTCATTCTGTGACAACCAAATCCTTTACTTGCACTTTCATGATGGGACTGTTAGTAACCCTGGGTATAATCCCTGTGTGCAAGTCCTGATAAATAGCACCTGGTATTTTGGAGGTAACCACCCAGGTGTGAACCAACGTAAGCAGGGGTCAAGGACTGGCATCCAAACCACACAACAGAGGAATGCCACCCCTCTGCGTTACGTGGAAAATGATGAAAGAAATGAAGATTTTTTTTTCTTTTTTTATGAAACCCCAAGCACGAGAGGCATTACAACATGTAGTATTACTACCATGCACGGGTTGAAGGTTGAGATGATGGA
The DNA here is from genome assembly GCF_048544385.1 of Mastigoproctus giganteus. Taxonomy (NCBI): domain Eukaryota; kingdom Metazoa; phylum Arthropoda; class Arachnida; order Uropygi; family Thelyphonidae; genus Mastigoproctus; species Mastigoproctus giganteus. The sequence continues at coordinate 72,915,481 of NC_143588.1, read as the reverse complement.
AGAAGATACTTTTTGACATTAGACTTGAATTTCTGTAGAGTGTAATTTTGAGGAAAAACATATGAAGGGAGGTTGTTCCAGAAAAGTGAAGCTGAAGGCATAAACGAGGAAGAAGAAAAGTGTATATTTTACGTCTAGAGCATTTTTTTTTAATTTTCAAAAGAATTAATTTTTTTATTATTATTTTTAAATAACTGATATTACATATTTAATATTTTAATTTAATTTTTTATTAAATTAAAAATAAGTTATATCAATTGAGTATTGCAATCCATTAAGAAAAGATGAAATATTGGTATTGGCCAGACAGAATTCAGAAACACCCAAAAGTTTTCTTTCAGAAATTAAAATGAAGAACGGTGCATGTCAGGTGCATGCCACTGATTATGCAGTATGTTTCGCACCACTACTGCTGGTGTAAAGATGTAGTATAGGATTGTCTTGGCAGGAATGTAGTTATATAGAAATCACAGTATGGCTTTGTTAAATGAACACCTTGTCTGAGCAATCTTATTAGCTATTGTTATGCAGTAATGCAGTAACAACGGAATTGAATGCAGAAAATAATTTGATACTGTTCCACATGAAAAACTACTGTACAGATTGCAGCATTAAGGGCAAGATACTGCTAGGGATAAAGGGATAGTTGAGTGGCAAGAAGATAGGGGATGACAATGAATGGGCACCACTTCTTCTTGGACTAATGTTATTAGTGGCATTATTTAATATTTCAATTTATTTCGATAATTATTATTTATATTTATTTATTCATATTGATGAAGGCATATCAAGCTAATTTTCTAAGTTGCATTTGCAGCAAAGGTTGGCAAGGTGATTAGTGAGAGAAATCATCCTCCTAGAAAAATTAGGCTGAAAAGCTGAAATTAAAATTTAACAACATTAATAACTGCAAAATACTGGATATGGGTGGCAGTTATCCCTGAAAACAGCTGTGTAGTACCACTCAAGGTTGTGGAGAACAACCTTCCAGGACCATGCCACAGACCTGGCAAATAACTGTAAAGTTGATAGAAGTACAGGCTGCAAACCTACTTAACATCAATATGGCAAATGCTGGATGATGTCTGACAAAGGAGACGTTACACGAAGGTTCTTTCTGAACTTGCAACAGGTGTACCCAAAATATCCGACATGGCTCTGCCCTAGTCTTCACGTCACCTACTTTCTCACAGGACATGGAGCTATCCACCACAAGCTAAACCTCCTCGGACTGACAGATAACCCAGCTTCGTACTGCTACACAAGTGTGAGCTGTACGAAGATCTGCGCGGACATCTCATCACACGAGTCCGGTTCAGCCCCAAAAATCAGGAGCACTACTTACTGGAGGACGAGAAAACCTACAATGCCCTCACCAACTTTGCTCAGTGCTCTTTGCAAGACGCCAGACTCTATCTTTGCTGGCAAATCTAGAACAACTAGGATAAATACAACAACAATCACAACAAATGATGAACAAAAAGAAAACTGGACTGCACTCCAGCTGTGACTAAACTCCACTCTCCCAAATACTTATCCATGGATGGGACATCGATTCCATTTTAGAACTGTTAACCAATCACATTGCACAACCTACATCGACTACAATCGGACCTTCGGGAGTCCACCCTGACTGTAACTGAACCCTGTCCTATTGAACATCGACTAGAGGATGGACCTGGATCCTACAAGTAACTATCTAATAAAAGACCAAGCAGGATCTGCACAAATGTCAGTCAGACCTGGACTCAAAACCTGGACAGAGATACCTTCACTGCACTCCTGGGAATCCCGAATGGGGCAGTCCTGGCACGCGGACTGAAGCCACCCCACATCTATGCCCTGTTGGCGATCAGGGCCGGCTCTCTTGCCTGGCCTACTTTTTGCCCTTCCCTGGCAGGGGGAGGAGACAGGCCTGTTGTCGCCTCCCTTCTTTTCCTTCTGATGGGGCATGAGCATGCCACACTGTAAACTGGAGTTGTCTTCCCTATCGGCTCCATACTTCTATCTCCTCCTAGCCTTCAGTCTCCCTCCTCACTCTATCTGCCACCATTTTTTGACCTTCTCCTAGCACTTCCCCTCAATGCAATCACATTTTTTTAGGTCCTAGCCACCGAAATCTCAGGAAATTAGGTGGCAGGATCTGCCAGAGTAAACTTAAACTGCTAGGTACCTGGTCTTCCTCCACGAGATGAAAGTGGAGCAAAGTTGGGCCTCAGTAGGGGTCTGGTAGCTAAAGGACCAGAAGAAGAACAACGGTACATGACATTACACATATACAGGGCCCATACACTTTTAAATCTCTGGCATTTCCAGTCATCTGGTACACCCACAATGTGAACTACGTGGAGCTAGGGAAACTGCTGGTGCCATTTGACCCTAAACACACATTACACTTCACAGGTTAACAGAAACTTATTGGACTAAGAATATTAAGCATTCACATGTTGATACTAATGTATGATTTTTTTCTTTATTTCTAGTTTTTTTTTAGTTTGTTTTTTTTGTAACATTTTTTCAGAGTATCTTCCATAAACTGTTTTTACTGTGTATGGAAGATTATTTAGATTGTGGAAAAATTTTTAGATTGTCTTATAAACTTGCAAATTTATATAAATAAATATAGCTGATACTTATATATACCATATCTAATACTTTTATATTTTAGTAACTGTTGTGATGCCATTGTCTATTATACCCAGTGGGTGTAGTGCACTATATTGCTACAGATTGGGCCTTTTGGACAATCAGCCTTCCAATTGCTGTTCTATATACCATTATTTCCCTAGCCGGAGTAAGTCCTTGTTTTTGGTCTGCCTCTTGGCATGTTACCATTCATTTTTGCTTGTTTTTTTTTTTTTTTTTTTTATTTCCTCATTTGAAATATGCTCTTGCTTTTATCTGTAATAACATTCTATTTAATGTTTTTAAAATTGATTGCTGAATATGCTAATTTTTCGTTCAGCCCTTTATTTTATTTTTTATCAAGCTCTCAGCTTGATAAAATAAGCAATAAAAACCATGTTATAAATAAATAGCTATTTTTGTATTTTAGCTAACTTCTCTTTTGCTCTAAATAAATCTAAGTAGTCTCCTGCATTTCATGTTTTACTTATTTTGTTGTTTTTTTCGGTCTCTAATTTGCCGTCTTCATTGAAGGTTGTTCCTAGATACATAAAATTATTAACTTGGTCCAGTTTTTGGTTAAGCTGATGCTCTAAATTCTATTTTCTCTCTCAGCTTTAATAAACTTTTTTTTTTTTTTGTGCAACTGATTTTCATGTAAAATTTTCTGCAACCTATATCTAATTTATTCAGAGAGTCATGAAGATCTTGTAAGCTACTATTCAATAGCACAGTATAAGCTGCATATAATAACGATTCAAGTTTTACATGTCACACTAATCTTTGTCAGTAATTTGTATTCTTTTATTAAACGGTCTGAGAAATTTATAAAAATAAGTGGTGATAAGTGGAGCCATGATAGTGAAGCTGCTCTCAAGGTCTCCTCTGCTTCTTCCCCAGCAAACAGAATGAGGACCTTTTTCGAGGCAGTATTGTCTGCCCCTTCAGTAACACTTTGTAGAATTATATATACTATAAAATTCAATTTATTTATTATTTAAATCATCATTGTTGTTTAGATTAACTGTGTTTTCTGTGTTTACAGCTAGTCCCCTCATTTTTGTTAACACGACATACCAGTTCTTTGTTTAGTTCTGCAATGGCAGAATATGTAGTTGGCCAAATATTAAATTGGGAGCGAAAGTTTTTCTCATTATGGGATAATCAAAAGACAAAGACGTGGTAAGAATTGTGCATTTTAGTAATTTTTAAGCTCTCCTAGAATTAAAAATTAAACAATAAATATGAACAGAACATTTCTCTGTTTAACTTTTTTAGAAGGTTATGGAAATACATTTAATAAGAGTTAACTAGTATTAAATTACAGAAATGATCATATGTTCTTAACTGAACCTTCTTTGGTGATGTTATTCTTTAAAATAAATCTATAAATGTATAATGTATGATTAATATATACAGAAGAATGCCATTACGAAGAAGGCTTAAGTTTTGCAAATTGAATCGTCTGGAGACTTGGCACCTACGAGGTGATCTGATTGAGGTGTACAAGGCCTTGAATGGTTTGAGCAGGCTCAATTCTTCCTCTTGCTCAGATTACAAACCTGAGGGGGCATAAACTCAAATTGAGGAAAGACAGTTGTAGAATAGATATGCAGAAATTTGCCTTTAGCCAGTGGGTAGCTGATTGCTGGAATAATCTTCCATATGTTATTGTGGAGGTTGATAACTTAATTAAATTCAAGGAATCAAGGAAGAAGTGGACAAACTTTTGGAGCAAATGGATGAGTGGAAGTTTTTTTTTTTTTTTTTACCTCTGTTTGTTAGCAGTAAGTTTTCCATTTTGTAATATAGAACTTTAGTTGGTCAACAATGTATTATTCTTTGTGTAACCTAACAATGTGACCACAACAAGTGTTGCAAAATCAAATGAATATGGCTCTGCTATACACAAAAGGATGGCGAGACATGTGACCCGTGAGAAATTGAAGTTTCATATATGTGTAATATTTAAAAGTATAAAACATGCAATTCTTTGGTTGTTTATTTTTTGAATCATAGTTACAAGAAAGAGAATACTAATATGAAAGTTTTGCTGAAACAGTGCCTTTATATTCATTCTTTAACTGATTTGTAAAAGGTTATAATTTCACATTGATGCAAGTTTTCATTTGTATTAAATGAGTTATTTACTAATTGGCAGTTTGATGTAGGAAACTAAAGAAAACCTTTAAACTGCTTGTATTTTGCTGGTGCCGACCGGGCTAGCCGGGTGGGTAAAGTGCCTGCCTGGCAACCCAAAGGTCGCGGGTTCGAATCCCGCCTTGGATCAAAGTACTGCAAAAACCTTGGGAGGTGCATTATGACCACAAAAGCCGATGCGCCAACAACTACCAAAAAAAAAAAAAAAAAAAATTTGCTGGATACGAAGAAAGACTGAACACTTTTAAAAGATAAGCACAATCTACATGACACAAGCATTGTCTGAAGAAAATGTGTATCAAGTCAGTTTTGAGCTCAGTAAGCCAGTGTGGTGTGCTTTGATATGCAATTATGTTTCTTTTAGTATCAACCAGAAAGGGAAGAATTTAGCTTGACAAGCTTTTTGGAGGTGTTAATTTGCTGTGTTGGCTTAGCAAGATACAAGGCAGAAGGATCTATAGAATTAACAAATTGGGTGAGTAATTGAAGTTAAAATGGATTAGAAATTAAACTTATAAATGCTATTATATTGCAGTAAATACATTTATTTGAAAGCATAATGTTACATTGCCTTTCCCAGCATTTTGGCTTCATATAAAGTAGACTGATGGCCAGTTACAAACAGCTTTTTTTTTTTTTTTTTTAATGTAAACCCCAAACACGAGAGGTATTAGAACCTATAGTACTTAGTACCGTGCTTGGGTTGGAGGTTGAGAAGACGAAAGAAGATATTTGTTGACATTGGACTTGAACTTCTGTAGACTAATTTTCAGGAAATATGTATGAAGGAAGGTTGTTCCAGAAAACGGCAGTTGAATGAATAAACGAGGAAAATGAAAAGTTGGTTCTGTAAGTTTGAAGTTGGACAGTAAATGGATGTTGACTGGTGGCGGCATGTGTTCGGACTGTTTTGAAAGAGAGAGCGGGAATTACAGAAGCCAATTCCGAAGAACAGTGCCCATGGAAGTATCTGTAGAAAAGGCATACAGCAGAACCAGTACGTCTATGAGACAGCGAGTGGAGAGACTCTGTTAGAGATGAATCATTAATTAACCTAACTGCCCTCTTCTGAATGGAATCAAGAAGCCAGAGAGAGGTTTTGGGGGCACCACCCCAGATGTGGGAACAATATTCCATGGCAGGGCGGATTTGCGATTTATACAGAGTGAGCAGCTGTTTGGAAGAAAAGTAATGCCAAGGGCTAAAGAGAAAACCAAGTTTTTTAGATGCAGAGGAAGCAATATTTGTAATGTGCTTGTGCCAAGAGAGATTAGAAGTCAGGGTAATCCCCAAAAGAGATATATCATTTTGCCTAGAAATTGCAGTGTCACTAAAGATAAGATAAGCATAGGAGCAGGAGAATCCTTTTTGCGAGATATAAGAAAAGACTGAGTTTTAGAAGGGTTGAAATGAACTAAGTTGTCTTTGCCCCACTGGAGAAATACCTGAAGACTGGCATTTAAGGAATTGGTAGCAGATTTTCGAGAGGTTGAAGCTGATTTAACAGGGCAAGGTTTCTCAAAATGGAAAGTGGAATGCAATGTGCTGTCATCGGCAAAACTATGGATAGGATTTCCAGTCAATGGAAGAAGGTCATTAATATACAAGAGGAAAAGGACTAAACCTCGGGGGACACCGGCATTAGTGGAGAAGTTAGAAGACAGATAGCCATCTACCATCACCTTCAGTGAGCGATCAGAGAGAAACCTGGATAACCAATTACTAAAAACAGTTGGCCAACCATAAGATGGAAGCATGTTTAGAAGACCTTTATGCCAAACACGATCGAAAGCCTTTGAGATGTCAAGAGCAACTACTTGTGTATCACCTAACCTTTCCATTGAATTAGTCCATAAATGGGTAACATAAGCCAGAACATCACCAGTGGATTGACACTGATGGAATCCATACTGGCGATCGTTGATCAGACGGAAGGTTTCTAGGTAGTTTAAGAGTTGGTGATTAATTGATTTTTCCATTACTTTAGAAAGAGTAGAAGTAATTGCAATGGGAAGATAATTGGATGAAAGGGATTTGTCACCCTTTTTTAGGAACTGGCTGGATATGAGCAAATTTACAAGCAGAAGAAAAAACACCTTTTGGAATAAGAAAGTGAAAAAAGGCGGCAAAGAATAGGAGTAAGTTCAGGAGCACAGGTTTTGAGTACAAGTGGAGAAATACCATCGGGACCTGGAGCTTTCTTAGCATCAAGATTCGTCAAAATCCTTCTGATATCCTTTTGACGTAAGACCACAGGAGGCATTGAATGGAGCGTGTTGGGAATGGTGGGAGGTGTTTACCAAGATCATTAATATATGAGTTGGAAGAAAATGAGATGCTAGCAGGTCAGCTTTATCTTTGGCTGAAGTGACAACAGAACCATCTGGTTTGGACAGAGGTGGGAGCAGAGATGGGCAAAAGGTGCAGTCAATAGCTTTGGCAAGGGACCAGAATGCTCGGCTACCATTAGGGCAAGAAGCAAGTTAGCAAGTTTTCTACTCTTAGCTTGTTCAAACTCTAGTTTGGACTGACTAATAACTGCTTTACAATTGTGGCGAGCTTTAGTGTAGACAGAAAATGAAATTGAAGAATTAGAAACAAGCCAATTATGATATGCAACATTCTTCTCTTGAACAGCCTTAGCACATTTTTTGGAAAACCTAAGTTTAGATAAAGGATAAGATTTTAATGTGGGATAAAGGATTCCATTTCTGCAAGAATAATTTCACTGACACGATCTGAGCAAATGTTGACATCAGAAGTTTTGAAACAGTAATCCGACCAAGGAAAAGAAGAAAAGAAATCTCGCAGGTCATCCCATTTTACATTCTTGTAATGCCAAACAACATGAGGTTGGGAATAGCCATGAGATAAAGGCTCCATTGGAGAAGAGACAATCACAAAGTTGTGATCTGAAGTGCCTAAAGGACCTCTCACTTCAACCATGTACTTAGAAGGGTTGTTTGTGAGAAAAAGATCAAGCGTGTTGGCTGTATGATTAGGATTGTCCGATATTCTTGTAGGTAAATGAACAATCTGTGCAAGGTCATTAGTAATTGCAAAAGTCTCAGCATCTCGACCAGCTAGGTCGATGTGACTAGAAAACAGAAGCCAGCTGGAGTTGTGAACATTAATATCACCAAGGAAAATTACCTCACTGTTAGGAAAGTTGGACTGGAGAAAGTCAAGTTGCAATGAGAGGAAGTCAAAGAGCTCCAAGTGATTAGTGAAGTTGGGAGAACGGTAGAGGCAACAGATGAATTTTACACAATGAGGTAGAGAGATTTTAAGCCAGAGAAGATCAAAGAGAGTAGATTCCAAATTGCCAAGGCTCTGACAGAGAATATCAGAACAGACATATGCACAAGTACTACCTTTGAGGCAAAAGGAATCATACAGCGAATAATTTGGTCATCCGAGATGAGCAGTAGTTGAATCAATCGATAACTGAGATTCTGTCAGAAAAAGTACATGGGGTTTGGCAGACTGGAAGTGGAAATGGACATCGTTAAGATTAGAATTGAGACCACATATATTTGTGAAATGAATTAGGAAGTGCTTGGGAGGTTTAGATCTTTTCGCAGATAAGCTTGCTTTATTAGTTTGACAATTCATGGTGTATTCAATAGTAAGAAAAAGTGGGTGGGACATGCTGTATGAAATAATGAAATTTTTGGATATGGTGTACACGTGGTAAGAACATAATGTGGCCTCCACAATGCTCCCCGCATACACACTACCTGGACTCCCTCCAATCACTATCTGGCAGAGTAGAGGTAGCAAGATTATACACTAGCTGATCCGGAAGCCTCCTAGAGAGTTACCAATAGGTTCGGTCCGGTGTACTAACTAGCGGCCCGCCTGTGAACACCGTTTTAGAGCTGTACCCTCAAAATGTAAGGAATATTGGATCTCGCCACGACGTTCATCATAACCTCAAAAGTCATCAATCATACTGCATGATGGAAGAGATAGGGAAGGGTTGACCAGAACTTAGCTCTAGAGACTAAACATGGGTTCCACCACTTCAAGCCTCCAATAAGCAAGTGGTGGTATTGCACCGGTTGATGAAAGTCATCTACCACCTAGTACTGCCTGGTAACATAGAGGGGCGGCATTCCTTCATGTTGTGTGGGCGCCACACCTCGACCCCTGCTTACGTTGGTTCACACCTGGGTGGTCACCCACCATGTACTTGTGCATGGGGGTTATACCCAGGATTACTAACAGTCCCACCATAGTGAAGGTGCAAGCAGAGGATTTGGCTGTCACAGACTGTCCGGACTTCGCCGAAATTGGGTCCACTTGACTTGAGTGTCACCCGAATATCAGTTCCATCAGCGTTTTAGACTCCCAGGTAGCAAGTGCAGCTTGTCTGGCATATCTGAGAGAATGTCTGTGACGACCTCAAGCTATCTTTCTTCCTACTATAATGACATCACTCATAGAATGAACTCCAACTTAAATATTAATATCCCCACCACACAGCATAGTAATATGTTAATACCAATATTTAATTAATCCACTATATCAGCGTTTCCCAAACTGGGGTCCGCAGACCCCTGGGGGTCTGTAAACAAGTTCCAGGGGTCTGCGAAACTGTGGTTGACCATATATATACTGTGTGTGTGTGAGAGAGAGAGAGAGATGCATATGTTATATATAGGGGTCCATAAACCTTTTTTCACTAGATTACTGGATTTCAATTTAATAATAGTAATGGCCGAATCAACTAGGGGAGTGTGGTTGTGAGAATGTGAATGTAACGTGAGTTCAGTGCTTGATTGGCCTGTTCTGAAACTGTTGTGGTGATAATAGGCCCGCTTGTTAGACGTTTTTTTGGAACCGTATTTGATGTTAGTGCTTCCGTTGTAACAGACGTTGTAATTTTGTTGGCATTTAATTTAATTTTGTTGGCATTTAATTTAATTTTGTTGGCATTTTTGAAAGGGTCCATAGATCTCAGTAGTTTGGGAACCACTGCACTATATCTTTACCATTATTTCTGTTTTAATGTTTTTGTTGTCTCTTCTAATATAAAATGCTTCTTTGATTTTTCTTTTTGTATAAATTTTATTCCTTCCTATTAATTTTGTGTGTAATATTGTGTTTTTGGGTGTTTATTTTTGTGCATTTTTTTATGCTTTGCTATCTGTGTTTCTAATCTGCATTCTGTTTGCCCCTGTGTAATTGCAGCAGGAGAGAGACAGCTGTTTGTAAACAGTTCTCAGTCTAGTTTGGATGTGACCAAGATGCAGGGAAAGGTGCGTAATGCTACGTTAAATAAATGTATTTATTATGGTGTAATAGTGTTTTTAAGTTTAATTTATAGATGCACAGCCTCCATAAAGAAAGCAACTCATTTAATGCCATGATTAACTGAAAATGAATTATTTATTTATTTTTTGTATGCAAGATCTGTTCATATTGTTGTCCAGCAGTCAGACTGTTGAGAGATACATGAGCTTAGTGAGTTTAATAAAAAAATTAATGGTAATAGCTTTAGAGATAGATCAACTGTAAGGTGAATCAGTTGTGTTAATGAAATATTAGATTGACATTCAATAAGTTATAGAATTTTCTTAATATACCAATTGATTTGGCTCAAATTTAATAGCAAAAGCTTAATTGAGCGGTACTCACCTTAGTATAATCTGCAGTTGTTACTTAGGATGGATGAATAATTTAAAATTGAAAAGTAGGAATAATTTAGGGTTGAATGGGCCAAATGAGGTTATGGGTTGAAATTAAAATTAAAAATTAAGAAACGGGATTAAAATATGCTCAAGGAAGTATAAGTGCACAACTTCGTCACCGGTTGTCATTGAAGAATAAGTTAATTACAGAATGATTAAAAACTCAAAGTTATAAAAAACCGGGAAGGCCAAAAGTCATAACGAGTTGACTTTCGTTTGTTGAACGTTTTCAGTTGGCAATAGTGAAGTGGGGACAGAATGCGTGTATTTAAAACAATTTCTATGTTCCTGTGATGCTCTTTGTGACATAAGGTATAAGGTATGTTCGTGTCAGACGGCACCTGGGATTTCTCCCATCTCCGCGTGTGTTTCGCTGTATCGAGGACAGTACACTGTCAAGCCAGAGACTTGAAAGTGTGTGGGTCGTGTCTGTGCAGTGTGATATGTTGTGCCCATTGTTTATCCGGCTTATTGGCTGCCAGGCCCCTAGTGGGGCCCGACGTTGCCCATACCCTGCCACGTGGAGGCTAGCCGGGTGTATCCAGTATCACAACAATTTGCTCTGGCAGGTCCTGCCACCTAGTTTCCTGGGATTTCAGTGGCTAGGGCCTATTAAAAAAAAAAAAAAAAAGTTTATGCATTTGACATTAATGCTTAATGGGATTGCTGTTAGGAAATTGCTGGTTAGGGTTGAATACTAAAGAGATGTGTTAAAGGCCAAATAGGTCAGACAAAATTTTGATGTTATTAAATTTAGACATGTAACGCTAGATAAAAGCTGATAGTGTTAGATATCTTAGAGATTTGCACAAAACCGGTAGAATTTAGACGTTGGTTATAATTTGGCGGCATTGTTAAGGCGTGTACTCGGTCGATTTAGTGAGAGAGAGGGGGGGGGGAGATTGAAGACTGGGGAGGAAACTTTGTGACATGTGGGAATCTCAGGTGCGTGAGATTCCAGACCGGGGAAAGGTTGTAGGGTAGTTTGGCATTTATGACGTTGAATTTGGAGTGGCGGCGGAACCATTCTATGATGAGGGCTTCATACTGAAAAATTTTATAACTGGATTTCAATTTAATAATAGTAATGGCCGTAATAGTAACTAGGGGGGTGTGGTTGTGAGAATGTGCATGTAACGTGAGTTCAGTGCTTGATTGTCCTGTTCTGAAACTGTTGTGGTGATAATAGGCCCGCGTGTTAGACGTTTTTGTGGAACCGTATTTGGTGGTAGTGCTTCCGGTGTAACAGACGTTGCAATTTTGTTGGCATTTAATTAGGTATACGATGTTATTCATATCATTAATTTGATATTTGTATGTTTCTTTGTATGAATTGAACATCGATCCGATTTTGTTATATGCAGAAAATGTAAGTGTAATGTCGATGCCTTTAAACACCTGACGGAATTGCTCAGCAAGACTACTGCAGTAAGGGAGAATGATACATGTGTTGCTGCTTGTGTTATGTTTGGTGAATTATTGGTGTTATTTTTGGCAATAGAAATTATACGTTGGATTAATTGAATTGGGTATTTCCTAGAGATGAACTTTTCTGTGAGATACTGGAGTTCGGTAGATAGGTCTTCTTGTGTGGAGCTGTATTTGATGGCATTGTGAATTTGGCTATAAAGGACGGCTTTTTTTGTACTAAGAGGATGGTGTGATTCGATGCAGGTATTTCCCCGTGTGTGTGTTTTTCCTAAAAATTTTGGTTCCAAGTTTAGTACCTGTTTTACAAGCAGCAACACACGTATCGTTCTCCCTTACCACAGTAGTCTTGTCGAGCAATTCCGTCGGGTGTTTAAAGGCACCGACATTACACTTACATTTTCTGCATATAACAAAATCGGGTCAATGTTCAATTCATACAAAGAAACATACAAATATCAAATTTGTATGTTTCAAAAAAGTTTCAGCATTTCTTATTAAGTTGTTTGGACCTAACCACTAAACGGAATTATTAGGTATTTCTTTTGGTCTTGGTGTGCCTTGAAAAAATTACTGAGACACTAAGGGCGCTGTGAACCGAGAAAGTTTGGGAACCTCTGGCATAAAATACACAATGAAGAAATGACTGTTGTGGAAATATTTGAACAGTGTTGACTTTCTCTTTTCATCGGTCAATTTCCGATAGCCGACAACAATCTTCTCTGGGCCCTGGCGAAATAAATATCGCAGAAAACCTCAAACCTTTTGTTTGGGGTTCTCTGCGATACGAAAGATTTCATCTAATTCTTTTACCGTTATCTCCTTCGCGGTAACATTTTCATCTGGCTCATTTAAAAATTTGAATTTTTATGCAAGTGTGCATTGACTTTATTAGCAGGAGACAAACAAATAACACGTCTTCTTCTGATGGTTGATGGAACACACCGAGGCGGGCAGCAGGCAAATGTTTGTTTATTGATCGTACGACTCGCGGTAAGCTTAACGTGCGATTCAAATCTTTTTCAACTATCGCATAAAAAAAAAAAAAAAGATCGCATTAACTGGAAATTTGCATCGTGTAAAGTGAAAAGTGGTATAATTTTTCAAATAGCGTTAACTGAAAATCGCGTTAATCGAACTTGCGTTATGTGAGGCCTGGCTGTATTTAATATATTGCAGTAACCTTCCCTAATGCCACACTGCTCCAATTTGTACATAGGTCTTTCAAGTGGAACATTATCAAAAACTTTTCCGAAATCTAAATATGTGACTGAAATTATTTTTTGCATCAACATTTGTTACTGTGGTATAGTATCCATTCAGATTGGTCAGACAAGATCATCTCTAAACAACTCCATGCTGTGATTGCCATATAACTGCATTCCTGTCTATATTGTCCTGCATTACTTTTTTAACCAGAGGCAACCTTGTTACCTCTCTAACATGTTGGTGCAGAAAACAGTAATCGAGTAAATCCATAAAACTGCTGTCTGAATGACCAGCTCACTAGTTACAGTGAATATCTGAAATATTAAAGTTCCCCATTATAAGACATTCTGATTTAGTGGCCCACTGTCTGTTCAGTTGCTTTATACTTGTCACTGTTATTTTTCCTATAACACATTCCTACTGTCATTTTTGTTTTTCCAGTGTTCATGCCACACCTAACTGATTCAACATTGCATTCTCCACCTGTGTTAACTGGTACACTGCCTTAGATTCTAAGTACTTCTTAACCAAGAGGATAATTCTAACCCCACTTCCTCTTTCCTGTCGGTCCCTTCTGTCCACGTTTTACTCACTATATTCAAATTCCACATCCCTTACTCTAAATGGCAATATGCTTCTGATATCCCTACAATGTCTATATTTGGTGACTGACCAATATTTCAAATTCATCAAATTTTGTTTACTATACTCGAAGTACACATGCACTTGTTTCTGCTCTTAGTACCCCTACCACAGCCAATGTATTCACTTCATGAGCAGGCCTCGAATTCCCCAACACCTTGCTTTCCATGCTGCTGCATGTCTCGGTAGCAGTGCAAAAATCACTTCCACCTCTACCTGTGGCAGCTGTTAATCTTATAATGTGTATCCCTCCCAAACTAGCTGTTTTCCCACCCATTTAACTCTACCTCAGCTCCTTCTGTTTAAGTGTATCCTATCCCTGTAAAAACAGTCTCTCTCCTGTTAACAATCACAGATTATGCTGAGAAAAATTCTACCCATGAAAAATTCTATCATGTACTTCCTCCTATTGTGTCTGAGTAGAATTGTAGACACTGTCAAATTTAATCCTAACTCATGACTTTTTCTCAACATTGCCTGGGTGCCTCCGTAGCCAGGTGGGAAGGAGCAGCAGTGCGTAGCACACGCTTCTTGATTAGACCGGGGTTCGAGCCCGTCACCACCAAATATGGAGGATGCGGAAAGGTCAGGGAATGACCACCGCATATTCCGGAGCAATATGGCCTTAGTTGCTAATGCTCCAAAAAAACCAAACAACAACAACAACATCAACATTGCCTGTTCTTCTTAAATAAATGATCAGATCTACTGTCCTTAATATCATTAGTATCAACTTGTAGCTACACTACAATACCATCAGCTTTTGTTCCTGGCAAACACAGCCTAGCCCTCTTCCACCAAAATGTATTTTCCATTTCCCTTGATAGTGGAGTCCTTGACAATAGTTATGTCTTGTAGCACCAGCACTTTCTGCCGTGGAGAATGTTGTGTCATGTGATGCATACATGTAGTCTTCAGTGTTTCTTGTCCCACTTCAGGTAATATAGCAAAGAGGTGGAAAGTAGCACATTGTATGTAGCTCTTTAATTGCAAGATAACTGTCATTGATGGTTCCCTCCTAAGCATGATTTTAGTCTTAATGATTTAGTCTTAAATATTTTAGTTTGTGGCATGATTTTAGTCTAAATTTAATTTAAAAATTTACATGAGCTAAGAGTATGAGTATAATAATGCCAAAGTATTCCTAGGTAATGTGGTAGCTGTATGTACTAATCTATGTTTGTAAATAACGTTATTGACTTTCTAAATACAAAAGTAAGCTAACATACATTATTAGGATCATCAGACTATTGCAATTTAAAGCATTGAAATTAACTACTATGGTTTAGCACACTACAGTTTACTAGTTATGAGATACAATGTTCATGCCAAAATTATAAAGGCTGTATGAATATTAAGTTTAACTTATTAAATCCTTAGCTAAATTCAAAATTAAGCTAACATATTTGATTAGGGCAATTAAAACTCTTTATTAAACACAATTAGTATTTAATTATGTAAAAAAAATTCAGAATTTTCCTAAAACTTATCCATTTTCACAAGCTAAATTTCTGCAGCTGCATGGTATAGCATTGATACCACATCTGATATAATTAGGAAATCATGGAATTTTTCTCTCTAAATAACCACTCTTATACCATGTGGGTTTTAAAAATTTAGTTTATTTAGCCTTATTGAATAAATGTACTATATAATTAGGTAAGATTTTGGGAACCCATCATCAGGCCATACTTGGCTGTACTGTATTGTTAACAGCTGAATGTTTATATCTGAATGCTGTATTGCTGAATGTTTATATCTGAATGCTGTATTGCTGAATGTTTATATCTGAATGCTGTATTGCTGAATGTTTATATCTGAATGCTGTATTGCTGAATGCTCATGCCCCTGAATAAAGAGGCTTAAACATTCAGCAAGACAGGAGCATGTTCCCCAAATGAAGGTGACAAAAGCATTCAGCAAGACAGGAGGCTGTTAACAGTGCAGCCAAGTGTAGTCTGATGATCAGACTACAGGAGCATGTTCCCCAAATGAAGGTGACAAAAGCATTCAGCAAGACAGGAGGCTGTTAACAGTGCAGCCAAGTGTAGTCTGATGATGGGTTCTGTCAAGATTCCCGAAATGTTACCTACTTGTATAGTACATTCGGTCACTAAGGCTAAATAAACCAACTTTTTAAAACCCATGTGGTATAAGAGTGGTTATTTAGAGACAGAAATTCCATTGATACTACAGTCATTACGTATATATTTTGTTTGCCTGCATGAATTGGTTGCACCGTACTGTCATTTCAACTGTATATATTTACACACTAATGAAAGGGTTTGCTTATGAGTCAACTGTTTGCTGTTTATTTCAAATTGATTATAGATACATCACCAGTATACATAATTATATAGCATGTCAAAAAATTTAAGTTAACACATAAAATAGATGCAGAGAGCACTTGTAAATATCTTGAATATCATTTTGCAGGATATTTACAGGAGTTCTGTGAATAATAATATAGAATATCAAAAAAAAAAATTGAAGCTAACTCCAGTTTTTTTTTTTTGACCATGCTATGAGTATATTATTTATTCTGCTAATGTATCTATTTCAATATTTTTTTAAAGTTAGTTTTTGTGAGAAAAACACACACACACATGCGCACGCGCACGTTGCTTCATAACACATTGGCTGTACTTTTAGATTCAGGACCTGAAAACAGTGAGAAAGTTTATATAAATATATCCAATTCTGAATGGTCACAGAGCTATTACTGTTGGAATTTTAAGAAATAGCTATAGAGTTTTCAGTGGTAAAAAATAACAAAATAAGAATAATCAACGTATTCAGGTGTCCTGAATTGATCTTGAAAATACAGCCCATGTGTTATAATATTATTCAGTTATCACTGAATTATGACCACCTACCTAATGCCATGTTAAGCCACCATTTGCACAGATAACAGCCGCTGTTTGCCTAGGCATTGACTCCACTAGATGTCTGAAGATCTCCACAGGGATCTGCAACTATGCTGCCTGCAAGGCTTTCCATAGTGTTGGAATAGATGATGGTTGCATGTCCATATGCTTCACTTCCTGTTCCAAAACATCCGACAGGTGTTCAATTGGATTGAGGTTACGTGAATTTAGATATCAATGAAGATGAGTGATATCTTCACTGTGTTCCTCAAGCCACCCATGCACGGTGCAGTCCCATTGACATGGTGCATTATCATCTTAGAAAAATCCCATTTCTGTCTGGAAAAAATGCAACATGGCAGGGTGCACATGGTTTCCTAAGACCTCACCAGTGAAACATTGGTCCATATGCACCAGGGGCCCTAGTTCTTAGGGCGCCTCCGTAGCCAGGTGGGCAGAGCAGCAGTGCGTAGCACATGCTTCTTGGTTAGACCGGGGTTCGAGCCTGTGAGCCACCAAATACGGAGGATGCGGAAAGGTCAGGGTATGACCACCGCATATCCCCGGAGCAATATGGCCTTAGTTGCTAATGTTCCAAATAACAACAAAACCCTAGTTCTTGCCAGCAAAACATGCCCCACATTAAGCAACTACTGCCACCTGCCTGGATAGTGGGTACCATGCACGATGGGTCCATGGACTCATGTGGCTTGTGCCACACACAAAGGTGTCCATGAGCATGTTGCACCAGGTATTTAGACTCATCTGACCAGCACACTCATTTCAATGTCCAACCAGTGTGTCACCACAGCATTCACCATCAATGATTATAAGCAGTGAGGAGAGGATGTCTTATGGGCTATCTGCTGTGAAATCCCATATGTCTGAGTCTGTGGTGCATCTTCATTTGGGATATCGTTCTTGCATTTCTCTTATTGTACTGGAATGTTAACTGTTGCATAGTGACCTGCCATTGAGCGAATAAAATGTACTGCACCCTTCACTCACCATGAACATTCACCTTGCATTATCTTTTACAGTTCTGTTAACAGGAGATGGTTTGATCCATTCAGCACCATTCTTTTGCACCTTAACCACAGTGGGCCATGAGCAGTCAACAAGATATGCAGTTTCCGATATAGAAGCACCTGACACACAAGCTCCCACAATTATGCCCTTTTGAAACTCCCTGATATCTTTACCATGTTCCATAACTGCTACTTTATCACTTTGACTTGCATGAGTAGATGCAAATTACCACTTTTCTAACATACGAAGCTCTTCGGCTTTTTGTACTATTAGCTATGTGGCATAGTCAATTATGGATGGAGTGTTCATAATTCAGTGATCGTCAAATGTATGTTTATATATGTTTTTTCCCTTTTATTGTTATTATTTATTTATTTTATTTCATTTTTTTTTTTTAACAGGAATGCAGATTTATGTAAGATAGGAGTATATCGTAATTTATCTGAATTGACTGTTGGCATTCTTGGTGTAGGAAAAATGGGATGCGGAAGTAAATATATTTTTGTTTATTTAGTAGAAGATTATTTTTTTATAAAGGGCATGTTTGAATTTGGAGTTCACTCCTTATGAAGTTCATTATTATTTATTTTTAAATGAAGTTCATCTTTTTCTGTTATTCAGAAGGAGATGATGCTGCCCCCCTCTCCCAAATCTCTTGCAATTGGTTGCTATCCAAAAGGGGGCTATCAGCTTAATGATGGCCCACTCTTATTCAGAATTTTTTTTTGGAGAATATTCTCTTCTTGCAGATTTACAAAAGCACTATTATACCAAGTAAAGGAATTGTTGCAAACTGCAAAAAGTAGTGCTGAAGAGGTGCCAATTGACACCCCTTCATGCCAGAAAAAATTAAAAAAACAAAATAAAAAATAAAATACAGAATAATCAATTTTAAAAAAAAAATTTCCTGGCATGAAGATGGCATTTAGCACCTCTTCAGCACTACTTGTTGCAGTTTGCTACAATTCCTTAAACGTGATATAATAGTGTTTATTTTTGTAAATTATTATATAGTCATACCATGTTTAATATACATAGTGTATTCTCTTCTTGCATTATTAACAGTACTCAATATGTTATTGTGCTGCTTCATTTCTGAAAGTTGCATTGGATTACTCATTACAGGATCTATTCTGGTCCAGTATCACATTTTCTTACAAATTCCATAATAGCTTAGTACTCCTGGCCATTTGTGGTGTAGTCAACACTGTCAGATGTCTTGGAAAGTGTGCAAAGAAGACATCAAATATGCATGCCCAGCCCTGAAGGTCAAGATTACGTTGTTACTTGTGTGGGCATAGTTTCCTTGTACTCCTGAAAAGTGCTCTCTTTCTTGTAGATTAAGTGCTTATGCCCTCTAAAGGAATATGTTCCTATATGATATACACATAGGAACATATTCCTTTAGAGGGCATAAGCATTACATAAAAGCCATCATATATTGTAATTTTAACTGGAATATTGAAAATTAACTATACGGTTTGATATGAAGTTTTCTCAACAATGTTGGTGGAATGATAGGGACAGCTTATGGGGTTTTTTGGTCAGTGATATATAAGAAATTTGCCAGTAGAGATAATGAGGTAATTATTCCATTATATAAAACAGTGATTAGGTGACATCTTGAATATTGCATATAGGCTTTGGATATCACATCTTAGGAAACATGTGGACCGGTTGGAAAGCATATAGGAAAGTGCAAGGAGAGTGGTTAAGGGCACAAGGGGGACATTCTTATCAAGAGAAACTTGAGTTTGTTACAGCTTTTGGAAAGCACTTATCTGTGGAGTGATCTCACTGAAGTGTTTAATGCCTTGAAAGGGTTGAATAAATCAAATTCCAAGGGAATTTTTATACTTAGTCATGTGAATGTATTCAGGAGACATACATCTAAATTTAGAGGGGGATATTGTAGACTAGAAATTTTTCTTTACTCAAAGAGACTGTTGATAAAAACTCACTTTCTCTCGTGGAGGTTGGCAGTTCATCTAAATTTAAGGAAGGATTGGATAAATACATGAAAAAAATGGGTAAATGAAACAAGGGACACTAGTTATTTTACATTTTTAATTTAATTTAAATTTATTTATCTTTATTATTATTTTTTTTTTTTTTGGCTAGTGATGCTTGCTTCATATTGCTGATATACTAATACTAAATGGTCAACTATATGATGACATCAGCATCCATTTATTAATCACAGAAAAATTAAAAAATTCGATTAATGTAAGAAAAAAAAAGCAAATGTGCCCAAAATTAATGCAATGCATATTTAAATTTTTGTGTAGTCTTTGCTGTATTATGGTCTCACATTTATTTTGTATACTGCAAAATAAAATTAAACATATTTGAAAACTAGTTCTTGTTTACTGTTATGCAGTTGCAAAATTCTTGAAGCAGAGGAAAGCTACAGTGTGGGGTTTTTCAAGGCAACCAAGACCAGAAGGCTCAAGTGAATATGAATTTTTTGATAGGTGATGTAATTGCTTTGTTCTGTTTATTATGATCTTGTGTTATTAGAAATGTTATAGAATCAGTCTGAAAACAAAAGCTCATTAAAAATATAGAATTTCAGTTTAAAACTGTATAATATTTTTGAATGAATGAATCATATATTTCACAAGAGCTAAAGTTATTTTTATTTATTTGTTATATAATTATGTATGTGATTAGTGCATAAATTGTGAGATCACTGTACAACATGCATGACTAATTAGAGTTAAAAACTACATCTGTCTTATGGTAGAGTTTTCTGGACAGCAAGATTAGATACAGTGGTGCAATTTATTTTTTATTTATTATTATTATTATTATTAATTTCATTTTGAAATTAATCATCAGCTAGTAGTGGAGAATGTGCACATAACAAATATGTGAAAAGGTAGTCTAATATGTGAAATTGCCATTCCAGCTGTCCTTGGCAAGCGATGGACCATTGTGTTGACTGAAACAGGCACATTGATCACTTGGTTCAGAATGCTGTATTGTCTATATGCATGTCTCGGGCACCTTATTTGCATGAATGGTAAGCAAGGAAAAATAAGCCTCTATCACTAAATCAAATTTGGTAAATGCGATGAAATTTCTGGGTAGACAAAGCTGTTTGACAATTAGATAGTACTGGAATGGTGTTTGCTCTTAAGTGATCCTGTGCAGCTATTTACACACAAGGATCCCATTGACATCAAAATCAGGAAATGCAGTGCACATCAATGGTGTATCTGTAGCAGTTGGCTTCTTTATGTCGTTTTTGAACCATACAAGATCACAATCATGATATCAAGTGGTCAGGCGCATGAGGTTGCATCAGTACATGTGCCTTGAGTGACCAGGATTCAAGCCCATGACTGCTAAATACAGTGCTGTTTCTTGTATTCTCTATATCTTGTGAATTGATCATGTGGTCATCCTGGAGTATAAACAGAAAATTTATTCATTTATTTTTATTTATATTTTGTACAAAAATTTTTGTAATTATGTTTAAAAAATAAAAATGAGTGATTTAAATTTGGATACCAGTTTACAATTTTACAGGGTGTTCATAAAAAGCCTCAAATGAGTTTATTTGTCCAAATAGTAGAACTACAAAAAAAAAAAAAAAAAAAAAAAAGAAATGGTTGCTGGTTGCAACAACTTCAAAATTTTTTTAGTGAATTTAATTAGATTTTCATTCTAGGCAGTTCCAGGTAGTATAAAGTGAAAATAGCGATGTTGCATGGAGAAATGCAATGCTTTAAATGGTTTATTGAAATGAGATAAATAACAACCAAGAGAAACTTCTGCATACACAACTGCTGAAAGGATCCTCTGTCAAAGAACAGCATCAGAGATTGGTAAGCAAAATTCTAGGCAACCAGAATTGTTTAATACTGAAATAGGTTCTGCTCACCTAGGCAGTAATAACAAAGTACCAGAGGAATTACATGAATTACAGAAAGGACTTTCTGTGTGGTCCCAAAAATCGATCAGGAAGGCATTCGAAGAATTATAGCAACCATTCACTTTAGATGACACTTCTAAGTGAATTTTTTACTGTAGGCATTCTGAATTGAAATGATGATTCATGCAACATGCAATGTTCTCCACTTAGGTGATTTTCTCTGTTTTCTTTGATTCATTATCCACAATGAATTGAAGTAACTTTTGGATATGGGGTTTAGTAAATCTTCACATGGTTCTAAACTTCTCTGTGACAACTTACGCTTAATTACAGGTGTGTCCTTATAAATGACCATGCTATTGGTTCCTTCTTATTTGCTAAAAACATTGTAACATCTACCTATCTCAATGCATTGAACATTTTGTGTGTGCGTAGACAGACATGGGAAATGCAACCACATGACTTTCAGCACCACTGTACTCTACACTTAGTTTGTACAATATTTCATAGATTTCATCCATTGATGGATTAGTTTTGGTGGTCTATGCTGCTTCTCTTATGGTTACTATGAATACTAGCTGTCCCCCTTTTTTTCCTGTGAACATTAATTGAAGATTTTGTGTACAAGAAAAAAGTCGTGCATGTCACAGAACTGCAAACTAAAATCAGTGCTAACGTGCTGGAATGTGCATGGAAAGAAATTGGTCAGATGTCTTATGTAAAATCAAAAATGTACAGATTGAAGTGTAGTAACCATGTGAATAAAACTATATTAAAAAAATTATAAAGCGATTTCAGATCATTCAGATTTTTTATGAATGTCTAGTATTTCATTTTAGATCACTTGAATGAAGTTGTCCTTCAGTTATCACAAATACAAAAATATGGTTACAGTGGAAAAACTGACCTTTATTTATTTATTTTTTTACTTGTTATAGAAGCATGTCATAGAAAAGCATGTTATAGAATTTTAAAATTTATTTTGATTTCTGAGATAGTGCAAGTTGGGCTATGGATTGACTTAATTTGCATGATAATCTCATTCTTTGTTTTAAGAAAAACTGAAGTTGGGCTATGGTTGGGTCCTATAATCACAGTATTTTCATTTATAGGATCCTAACAGATATAACATATTTGCTCCCCGAATGTGATTATATCTGTAATGTATTACCCTCAACGCAGGAAACACGTGGTTTTTTAAATGGAAGTGTACTTCAACTTTGTCAAAAAGTAAGTAAATTGATAGTAATTCAAACTACAAAATTATTAGCTGGAGTGAAATCACAGAACATGAAATAATTTTACTAAACTGAAAATTTTTACTAAACGGGACTAAGAAAAAGTACAAAAGGAGGGGGGTTATGTTCCAAAGGCTAACAAAAATACGGCATTTAGATTTAGTATATCTTCTGCTCTCCTTAAAAAATCAGTAATCTGGGTTTGTTTGCTTTTGCTTGATAAATCTTTGCGAATTTCATCGTATGAACTAAGCAGTTTTGAAGCTCCCTTTTGAACTTTGGGCTCCTTTCATTCAAGAATCTGCATTCAAAAAATAAGATTCTAATTGCTTGGCTAACTTTATGCCTTCCCGTATGCTTTTTAGTGTAAAATTTGGAAGTTTAGAATTTTCATCTGTGCTATCATCCTCTGAATTGATTTGGTTTTACCTCCGACGCTATTTCCACCAAATCTGCTTCGGCAGCCTCTTTTTCTACCAGTAATTCTTGAATGTCTTCAGTAATCATATCTTTTTTATTCTTTTAGGAGCATTGGCGACCAAAGCCATGTTACTCTGTGTATATTGTTTGTAAATTGTGTGTGTTCTGTAGTCGATTTTCTGGATGAAAAACCCAAGTTTCCGGGAGAAAAAACCATGCTGCCCGAGTCTGACTAACTCCACCACGTTGTGAAAGACGCATAAAAATTCCTCTCATCATTGACTGGATTTTAACTCTGTGTGGGGAGCAGGGCGATTCTATCAACTGTGCTACCCACGAGGGCTTCAGTAGTCATATCATCAAAACCTTCCCCTCCTACTGACATAGCAAGTTCTACTACCGCATCGATTTCGTTTTCTGCCAGTTCAACCATATTTCCTAAATGAACTGACTCTGGCCATACATTTTTCCACACATATTTAACGTTGATGGTTTTACTTCTTTCAGTGATAAAGCTATGATTCTGATACAGTCCACAATTGAGAAATGTTTCCATGCCTCCGAATTTCTGATGGAATGAATTTTTAAAGGTGAATGTAATGCCTTCATGTAATGGCTGAATGAAAGAAGTTGTATTAACCCAGTACAACTGTGGTGGTAGGAACATAACTTCAATGTTTGGATAGTCTGGTGTACTATCCAAAACTTTGAAATCTAGATTTTTCCACAAGTTCAACAAGCATGAGTTCAACAGCACAGAACGTAACACGGGGATTTCCCAACAAAATAAAATACAAGGATTTCTTAATTTCTTTTTTGACTAGCGAGTCAACAATGGGGATTCAAAAAGAGTAGAAACGTTGAAAAATTACATCCAACATAATAGCAGGGTTCCCCCTGCACAAAAGCTCAAAAATACCGAGTTATGCGAAGATTTCCACAATTTATCAATCGTGTTAGAGCGAAACTGTGTTGTAGAAGTACCATGTTATATGGGGGATTGCTTGTACATTGAGACTGATTATCAGGGGTGAATAGGACCAACATTGCTGTGGATAACAGAAATCCAAAATTTATAGCCAATATTTTTATGGGGGTGGGGATTTGGGATTCGTATAATTCTGTAGAATATTTATTACCTACACTAATTGCAATAAAACGCATATACAGAATAATTTTAAAAAGTTTTTATTAAACAAAATACTCCATAGCGGTATTTTGCTTTTTTATTTTTGCATTATGCTGTTGTCATTTGTACAGTATATTAACATCTGGAGCCATGTTGCACTGTGTTATGTACAAAGTGTTCTGTTTGTTATATTCCCAGAAAAGTTTTCTAAAAGATTAAGATTGCCATTGTTAATTACAAGTTTAAGAAGATACATAACTGTGGTTAGTATCTCACAGTTAGAGTTCTTATTTTTCATTTTGAGTGTTTGAGAATTTATTGGCCCACACTGTTGCATGCAAAATTTAAAAGTTCATACTGTACCACTTTTTTTTCTACTTTAGTTAGCTGACTTATTTATGTGTACATTTAGGTGGCAAGGCAATGAGGCATCAGTATATTGTGTCTGTAATTGCATGTATTCTTCAGTCGGTTTGCTCAATGAAAAATCTGAGTGTTGGAGGGGGAAACCATGGTACCCACATTTAAAATCCTATAAAAATTACTCATGTCATTGATAGCATTCAAACTCAGGCCTTTTTCACCCATTGTAGGAAGATGGTGTTTAAAACTACTGTGCTACCCCTGAGGGCAGATGTCCCAGTGTTTGTGTATCACATCTTAGCTAATCACACATCAGCCCTTCTGCCATCAGTTTTAATAGTTCATTATGTTTAGATATATATTGTTAAATTAAATTCTTATTTTGGCCAAATTTATTTAATATTAATTTTTAATTAGAAACCTGTTTTCCTCAATGTTGGAAGAGGAGATATAATCAAGGAAGAAGATCTTATCCATGCTCTCTCGTAAGTTTAATAACTAATATATATATGTGTGTAAAAAATTAATGTTTTAAGTTAACTAAAGAGTAA
Organism: Mastigoproctus giganteus; assembly: GCF_048544385.1. Classification (NCBI taxonomy): domain Eukaryota; kingdom Metazoa; phylum Arthropoda; class Arachnida; order Uropygi; family Thelyphonidae; genus Mastigoproctus; species Mastigoproctus giganteus. Next base: position 72,890,244 of record NC_143588.1, on the reverse strand, counting down.
ACTTTTGAACTAACAGACCAGCTAGATGTATTTATCTTGAGTCAGTGCAAGATGCTATCACCCTCCAGAGAGAAAAATTAAGTTAAACTGAACGTATTTTTATGTACATAATAAACTGCTGATTATCGATAGTATATGCTAAGTGGCTCACTGTCAAGGGTTGGCACTTCTCATTATATTTAAATCATAATTAACTTCACCTACCCATTTTTGATTGGTAGGTGAAATTAATTATGGTAGGTGAAGTTATTTTTGATTAAAACTAGGCCTGTTGACAGAGTACATAGCCAGCCAAATTTTTAATAACTTTTTTAAATTTGATATTTTTTTACAACTTAATGGTTGGGAAAACAGGACTAGCTGTTTTCTTCCAATAAGGAAGGAAAATCAGCTGTTGTCAGCATGGTGGTTAGCACATTTTGCTCTGCACCACATGGCATCCTGCTTCTAAGTTAAGGGATTAGATCTGTAGCTCAAATGGACAAAGAATTGTTTATAACAGGCAGTTCAAGATTAGAATATTTATACCACTGGCGTTATGAATATTGTTATGAAGTAGTATGGGGGAAAGGATAAAAAATATTTTTGTTATAATTTTTAACAACAATTGTATATTATAACTAAAATTATACAGGTTGCATACAAATAATCTTTAGAGCTTCACTGCTAAACTAAGTAAAAATGTAAATAAGATATAGAAAAATTGTTTGTTTCACTACTTCAAGTAAGACAGATGTTTGTTGACATGTCACAAAGTCTGCAGGTGACATCCTTAAGGTGTGATACTGCAGTTAGTGACAATGGCATTACCACAAGAGAAGGAACAGTGCACTGGGTGGTTTGTTTAGACCAAATAACCTACAAGAAACTACCACTCTCAACCTGTACTTAGTGTGTGTTGTTCAAAGAGACAATACTGTCCTTCACAAGGAAGATGATAGCCAACTATGTCCCGGAAGGACATGTTAAGATTATGCAACAAATGTTTAGTATAGTCCACAAAGAACACTACTTCAGTTATAAATTTCACAGTAAATGACATACAAAGTATGTTATATGAACAAGAATAATGTCTACTAGCATACAAGCTGCAACTGTTATGCAGTAATGCTGGAAAACAGAGCAAGTTTGATTTAATTGAGAATGACAGATTTTTCTCAGGCATACATTTTTAAACAAACTTTCTTTTATTTGTCTGAAAGAAGATGCAATTTGAAGATTTTTGGGATAAAAAACCCCCCAAAAAACTACATAATGCAGGTCCAAAAGCAAATGTGTAGTATAATCTGTTTTATGGGTGATTGTGAATTCACTCAGTTACCTGGATCTGGTCTGCATTTGAAGCTTGAAAGAACTACAGTGCAGTATTTTTTCAATAAGATGTAGGTACACACTTCACTGGATTTTATGCCACTGAACTTTTTTGTGGAACTGGATCAAGGACATGGTTTACTGAACTCCACTATCGAATATCAAGAAAATGTGTACATATGAATTATGATAAAAAGTGAAGACGTGGATTGAGACTCAGTTGCTGGGATGGTGACATGAACTTGTTCTAAAATCCATTATAAATTGGATGTGTCGTGTAACTCAAATGTGCATGTAGAATATTTTTCATATCAGTAAAACTTTTTTAATTTCTCTAAACAATGGGAAAATGCCATATATTCTGAGTCTGTAAGTCTACTTCTATTTTATTGCCATAAATTCTTGCTCACTCATATAGACATTAGTAGTATAGAAAATGGGGATCCTTGCACAAATGTACACGTTTACAAATGCAAAAGACACCTCCCTAAAAATACCTCTTCCCTTACAATTGTTAATTTTTCTAAGATAATCTACAAAAATCAAAAAATTAAAATTATATTTTTTAAGAAAATAACATAGGTTTAATGAAAAAGAATGACTAAAAAGTCTCTTGTTTTAATAAATTTATTTCTTTTCATATTTTCTGCTTCAAAATCAGTTATAAGAGCTTTATTTTCCTACCTTTTTCTCCTTTATAGATTAGTTTCATTTTTATTTTACTGTAATCTCTTCAATATTTTTGTGAACAATTACTTTATCTCCTTTTTCTGTTTTCATTATTTCAAAATTTTTAATTGGATAATATATATTAAAGTCTAAACCTTGTAATTTTTTGAATGGAACAGATTGGAATTGGCCAATGTTTTATTAGTTCCATTTATAAAAAAACAAATTTTTTTCAAAACTTTTCTAAAAAAAAATTGTTTTTATAAATGGAAATAAAATTCTGCAAGAAAAAAAAATGAAAGTGAATTTAACATATATCACTCATATTGTAGAGATGGTAATAAAGCATATCAAAAGGAATATTGTAAATCTAAAACATCACTCAAAAACAAAGAAGTTATTTTATGTGAATGTGAAAGAAGTGCAAAAAAAATTATTTCGAGAAACAGAAATGTAGACTTACATGTAAGAAGTCTTATGGAAATTAAAGGGAAAAAAGATGTGCAAAAAATGTCAAAAAGAAAAAACTTTCATAATTTCCAAAATATTCAAGGGTTGGAAGATATCATACAGTATTTAAGGAATGTGCAAAAGATTATCTCATTAACAAGTATAATTATGTCATAGATTGTGAATGCAGAATGAAAGTTCATAAGTTAAGTGTATATATAATCATAGAAAATCAGAATAACACAGAATGAATCTTCTAGAAAAAATGAATTAATTTTAAAAATATAAGAAAATTACTGAATTTTTTACTCATTTTACCCATAAAAAAGTTGAATAAATAGAAAAATCATATAATAATTTTTAAGTGATTTTTATTAAATTTTTTTTCTAATGAATGAGTTGAGAAAATGTATTCTATGTTAAGTTAAATGACTGGAGACTTAGAAAGATATTTATAACTACTACAAATTTATAGAATATACCAATTTAAATAGAGAAAATTTAATTCATTTTATAATGCAAAAAAGAGTTACATAAAAACAAGAGGGTTCAATATATTCTTGAAAATAAAAGTATTAGTAAATTAAAAAAATAGTGTGATGAAAATCAGCTTTGTGACTATACAAGAATAAGAAATAGAGGAGCTTTAATTGAATTTATAATGAATGAAATTGAAAAACGAAAAACGTGATAGAAGAGAAATACAAATATTTGATAGAATATTTGTTGTACTTGATGCTAATGAATTAATTCCTAAAAGAAAAATAAGAAAAAGTTTTACATGAGTCATAAAATGTGAAGCATTATGATCCTGATAAACATGAGCACAATAGAAGTTTTACTCAAAGCTTCAGTTAATAATTTTATTGAAATTCAAGAAATAGAATCAGCATATGAGGGTATATTAAAAACTTAGAAACTTATCTTATTAAAAATTCAATAAATGAATTAGATCCTATGATATTCTTAGTAAATAAAAAAAGATATTATTATAAATATTAAAAAGATATTTTAAAAAAATAAAAGCAATTTCACAGAAAATGAGTCTTAAAAGTTAATATGAACTTTAACAGTTGAAATTTGTAAACAAGATGAACATGATGTATATTCATTTCAAAGTAAAAATCATAGAATTCTACCAGGAGCTAAACTCAGATGAAAAGAAATCAACAAAAGAATTGACCACAATTCTTTTGCTGATTTCTGGTTGATTTTTTTGACTTGCATCATTCCTTAAAAACTCTTATTACTGTTCTTTCAGAAATACCTACTAAATGCTATCACTGCTTTTTGCTGCTCTCTAACATCCTTTTTGCATCTCATATTTCATCTCAAATCCTTGCTTTTTTCAGTCACAATTAGTATACCTATAAAGGTAGAGAAAATGAGTTAACCTTATACTTTAATTTCAGTGCTGTAAATAAACAAATGTAGAAGATAAATGTGTTCAATCTGTTGTGTCCCCAAAAATTTTAAATTTTTGTCCAGTGTCTGTATTAGTTAACCCTCTTGTTTTACTGTCATCTTTCACATTTCATATAGCAGTTGGAAGAGCATTTTCTATAAGAAATTGACAGTCTAAAAAGTTTACTTATTGAGAAAGTAATTCAAAAATTAAAACTGAAAACTAACTCCCAGAAAATTTCACTAAATGTTTTCATCTAATGAAGAAGGTGGAATCTTCATATATTTCTTTAATAATGAATTATAAATATATTATATTAATTCATGTCTTTCTAACCTGAAGTACATGCTTTTAATTTAATTTTCAAATTTTATACTCAGTGTGCAAGTGAACCTTAAAATTTTAAAATTTTTAATGCTTCAGAATTCATCTTATATGCTTGATTTTACAGTAAGTTTTCTCTATCTGATTTATTTTTTATTTTTTTGTAAATTTGGCAGTATGTTACAAAAATAATATGTATTATTCCTATATATGTATTTAAGAATCTAGAACTGAGAACTATAAGCATCATAAAATAAATAGAGTACAAGGTTTCAGCAATAATTTAAAAAACTTTTTAAAAAAGTGGCAATTTCATGGTGTTGCTCAGGTTTACAATAGTTGGGGCCTGCTGGTTGAGGGCTGAAGTGCTCAAACTACAATCCATAGACCAGGTTTTGCATGTGGCATGGTTTTATCTGCCCAACAAATTTTTTTTAAAATTACTGTTAGTTGAATCTGGCATTCTAGAAGCAGAATATAGAGCTACAGCTTCAAAGCTATTCAGATATAAGCATGCATCCCCCACATTTTGCCATGCACACATTGATAGAGCTACATGTACATAGGGATCATTTCTAGAAGTTTAAATAATAACAGTTCTTTTTGATTGATAATCCATATTAAATGTAATTTAATAATTATTTTCTTCAACTTAAATGCTTCAGTTAAGTTATTTTCAAAGGTTATTTTGTTCTACTGCTTGCCCTTAAATCTTTTTGTTTGAAAATTTATCCATGAAAAAGAAAAAATGACTTTTTATGTAATAAAACACTAAGAGAATTTCTTTGTAGATCAGCAAGAAAAATATTCGCAAAGAATCTAACTATTAGCATTAGCAATTGATGCAAGAAAGCAAGCTTATATAGCATCAGCCAAAAAAAAGAAAACACCCCCTTCTCATTTCATTCATCCACCCGCTCCAAATGTTTGTCTAGTTCTGCCGTGAATCTGTTTAAGCTATGAACTTCTACAATGACAGATGGAAGTTTGTTCCAGCAATCAACCACCCACTGGCTAAAGGCAAACTTCCACACATCTATCCTACAATTGTCTTTCCTCAATTTGAATTTATGCCCTCTCGGGTGATTATTCTGAGCAAGAGAAAGAATCCCATCGGCATTGAGCATGCTCAAACCATTCAAGGCTTTATACACCTCACAGTTGCCTAGTCTCCAGACACTAATTCGCAAAACTTAAGCCTTTCTTCCTAAGAGCAACCCTTTGTTCCATTCACTAATATTGTTGCCCTTCTCTGTACATGTTTGAACAGCTCTACATCTTTCTTAAAATGAGGTCTCCAGACCTGTGTACAGTACTCAAGGTGTAGCCTGACCGTTGCCTTATACAAGGGGATAATCACCTCCTTATCCCTGCTAGAAAAATTCCTGTATATCATTGACAAGACACCATGGGCTACCCATGCAGACTGTCTGCACTGCTCAGAAAACTTCATATCTGCCTACACAAGGTCCCCCAGATCCTTTTCACTCTCTACTTCTGTCAGTGTAGTACCACAGAGTTGATACGTTACTCTGGGGTTCCTGCTTCACATATGTAGTACTTTACATTTGTCAATGTTAAACTTCATTTGCCATCTCTCAGCCCATCTGCTCAACCTTTCCAGATCCTGTTGCAGCAGCATACTGTCATTAGTGTCGTTAACACTAATGACAGTATGCTGTCATTAGTGTTAACGACATGAAAAAGAAAAAATTTAATATCATTAATGAATACAGAAAACAACAATGGACCCAACACTGAACCCTGGGGAACTCCACTAATAACATTAGTCCACGAAGAGCAGTGTCCATTGATTACCACTCTGTGTCTTCTCCCACTCAACCATCCCTTTATCCATAGCAGCAATTTGCCTCCAATGCCACACTGCTCCAATTTGTGCAGGTCTTCCATGTGCCACAGTATCAAAAGTATATATATATATCATATCAAAAGTATTCTTTGTGTCCAAGCTATAACTGAAGTCTTGTCTAGATGATCCTGCAATGCTTCTTTAACCAGTGCCTCCCAGGATTTTTCACTGGAACAGAAATTAAACTAACAGGTCTGTAATTACCTGTGTCTTTGCTCCTTCTTTGTGCATTGGGGTCACATTTGCACATTTCCAGTCCATGGTACCTCCACTGAGTCCAAGGAAGCTGTCATAATTATGGTTAAGGTTTGCTTACTTCTTTTGCAGCCTCCTTTAATATAACTGGATAGATTCCATTCACCCCAGGTGCCTTTCTTATGTTTATCTTCAACAATTTCTCCTCCAATTTACTCTCAGTTATTACAAGATTATCTAGCTTACTGCCAGAGTTTAATACACCTCTGGCATTCCCCTCCCCGAATAACTCCTCATGTGTGAATGTAGATGCAAAATATTCATTTAGTTTGTTAGCTACCTGAGCAGGATCATCAACAGTTGAACCATCAATATCAAGTGGACCAATCTGATTTATCCCCTTCCTTGTAGAGTTTACATAAGTAAAGAACTCTTTGCTGTTTTTCTGTGCATCCTTTGCCAAAGATTTCTCGTAATTTGCCTTTGCCCGCCTAACCTCCGTTGTGACTTGGTTACAGACCAGCTTATATCTGTCATAGGGTTCTGTGTCACCTGTTAATTTATATATATCCCATGCATTTTTCTTCTCTGTCACATGTATAATTAGTTCATCTGACATCCATTTAGGCCTAAATCTTGAACAATATTTCTTAGTTGGTATGAAAAGCCTAATAGCTTCCAAGATTATTTCTTTGAATGCTTCCCATTTTGAATTTGCTGTTGGTAACATCATCAGTTGGTCCCACTGTATAGAATTTAAATACTGTCATAGACCACAGTAGTCACCTTTACGAAAATAAAAACCCGTCCCTTTACCCCCTGATGGTAGTTACCTCTTTGAGTAAATCCCACTTCAGCACACTGATCACTGCCACCTAGTGGTTCCTTTATCTGCAGATTATTAATGCATGGAGAATCACTACTGATAATTAGATCAAGAGTATTACTCCCTCTAGTTGCCTCCCAAACATGCAAACCATATTAACCTAAAAGGACACAGTATATTTTCATTAGCTGTTATGGGACAAAAAACTGTATGACATTGAACTAACCCTTTTCGTATATGGTCTGTTGAATCTCACAAAATCCTTACTATGGCTATCATATTGTCAGACACTAACCAGCGATTCCAGTCCAAATAACATATCTAAGCAAACTGGTACATGACATCTTCATTTTGCTGTTTTCTAAGGAAAATAGTGTTGGTTTTTTTTGATGCATTGGCAGCTGAGGCCATAATGGATCAAGTCAAGTCTATGAGGGACATCACCAATTCCAAGGCAGATACAAGCCCAGCATTTTCAATAAAAATTGTTGCTCTATTCATACTCGCGCTGGCACCAAGATGTATCTGTTTACAATATTGGTAACAGCATTGAATATGATTGAACCTCTATCAGCATAATGAGAAACATCATTCTCAGAGAACCTCTAATGAGCATCATTCTTAAATCAGTCTCTGTTATCCATATCCCTTTGAAAAATTCTACAAATAGCTTTTATCTTAAAGAGAATATTCTCCACAAGAGCTCTGTCCAAAAACAATCTAAAAATTTAAGTAATAATATACAATAAATAGCAACTCATATAATTTATTTTGATATCAAAGCCATGATCGATAAAAAAAAAAATAATGCAAACTGCACATTCTTAACAGTTTGCATGATAGACATTGCTGTCCTTAACTTCAAACACAACTTAACAGAATATGGAAAATAAAATGTCAAAATGAATATCATATTCTGCAGAGTGCATTCTTTGTTGTTAATAGCTTGAAGATGTACTACAAAAAAGGATTCTTTTGGGTTTTGTTTTGATTTTTTTTTTTCTATATAGAAACTGCCCTGTCATCCATTAAATTTTACCAATTGTGCCAACAAGCTAAAACTGTTTATGAAGAGCAAGAAGCATAACAACCCAGTAGCCACCTCAAATACACTTATCAAATTTTACCTAACTGCCAGTTATAAGAGTAAATATAGGCATTTAAATAATTTTAAAATCTTACATATTTATACAATTAATTTGTCTTTGAGGGTGGTCATTCACAGGTCAGAATGTTTGCTTATTAAGATCTCTCATTTGATAAGAGACCAGTAGTCTTAAAACAGCCACCATGAGGAGCTTGCGGTTTTAACCAATTGGACTCACTTTTCACTATGTAATTTGTTTTAAAGATATTAGCAACATTAGTTAACCTGGGTATAATGGCATCATCTCTAATGCAAGCATCCTAAACCTTGAAGGTCAAGTTTTGTGCTGCTCTCACTGGGATCAGAGTGACCTCAAAGACAGAAATTGAATGCAGAGAAACATATGACTTTCAACCTGACCAGTTAAATGTCATTCTGGTCTTGAAATCCAGCAAACAAAACTGAAATTTTAAAAATAAATATAGATTTTGTTTTTGTGCTGCAGCTTCCTTTTAAATGATTTTTTTTTTGCATACGTCATCCTATTTGGCATATATCACTTGTGCAAGAAGTAGTGTTGCTTTATTTTTTTTGGGAAGTGTAGTTAACCAGTGTAGCAAAGTAAAACCAAGAAAATATATTATATACAGTTAACTCCCATTATACTCCTGCACTTTTGTTCTGGCCCAATTCTTTAATGCTTTTTTTTTTCTTTTTTTTTTCTGGTCCCATCATCAGGTCTTGAAGTGCTGTTAATTTTTTAAGTTTTATAGCACTCCTGTTTAAAATATTTTGCTTATGTGACTTTTTTTTTTAAAGTTCTAAATAAAACTTCTAAATATAACCTCTCCTTTATTTTTTTTCAAGAAAGGGATGATAAAGATTAAATTGTACGAATTGGTTATGATGCAGTATGTTTACTTCTTAGATCCTTACAGTGCAGGTTACTTTTATTTTACACTGAACTCAAAGTTCTGAACTCTTTACAAGTCAGTGTCTGGCCATTTATCTTATATATGCTTACATACTCTCCTCAGTTTTTTTTTTTTTTTTTTTTTTTTTTTAATTCAGAACTGTTTGTTTCTTGCTGGCATTGTAATTAGTGTCTTCTGCATGTGTATTTTCAACGTATCATTAATGACAGCATTATTACAAAGGATGGTATTTATACATTTTATCATTGTAAATGAGAGAATTCTGTTTAATAGTACATTTATCATATTTATAATACTGAAAATATGCTTAGTATAATTAAAAAGTTTCATTCTGTTTTAGTAGCACATCAGAAAAGGTTGAAAATGCAAGCATAGTAATTATGCGTGCAGACTTTCAACTTGTATAAAAACCCTGAAAAATCAATATTATCTGAAAATATATTGAAGGAATATGAAAAATTGCCCCCAACAGGTGCTCCCACTTATAGTACTCCTTAGAGCACCTTCTGGGAACTTTCAAGGGGATATTCTATTCCCTTGAAAGTACTGTAATGGGAGAGTTTATTTTTTCATGCTTTGAATGAATGGGATTAGAGTAGACTTACAATTTCCTGCATATATGGATTAAAAAAAAAATTTCAGTGGCTTAAAACATTTTAAATGGTAGATAAGGCGATCATATAATCTTATTATAAATAAATCCCAAAATTTCAAGGGTGTAAATATAACTGCTTATTTACTTTACATATTTAGTGAAAATTGGATATCAGGAGCTGTGCTTGATGTTTTTGAAAAGGAGCCACTAGGCACAAATAGCAAGTTGTGGGAAATGCCTAATGTAAGTGTCATTTTATTTATATACATAATTTTATTTCTCACTTCTTGTGAAAGAAAATTCAATATTGCCTGATGTGCTGCAGCCTATGTGTCTAGACTGATTTGACACATTTTTAGAAACATAATTCTATTTCTGTTCATGCACTTCATCTATCAATGATTTTTTTTTTTTAGACTAAATTTGATGTGCTAATAATTTCTCAGTGTAAAATCCTCTTTCGTAGTAGAGAAAATTTGTAATTGTAAAGTTGTAGCTATAAAAGAAAAAACTGGAATGCAGTCTTTTTTGTTATTTTTGAAAGCACCAAAGATCAATATTATTTTGACTATACAGGGTGTCTCAAAAATATTGGTACAAACGTTTAGGGGAGGTAGGTAACATCTAAAGGAATGTGAATCGCATAGGAATCCATAACTGGAAACATCACCGTAAGTCGGTAGACGGTTTCTCCAAGAAAGTGTTCAAGACTTGATTTTCCATCCTATGTTTTGTTCACGGATGAAGCTTATTTCACTCGGGAAGGCTTATTCAGTCAGCACAATGCTCATGTGTGGGCTCACGACAACCCACACGGTGTGCGTCCCCATGCGGCACAACATCGCTTCGCAATAAATGTGTGGGCAGGTATGGTCGGTGACTGCTTAGTCGGCCCATACCTGTTATCATCCTGCACGAACTCCACTAAATATCGGATCTTTCTTGAACAAGTTCTACCAGGGTTACTTGATGATGTTCCAGCAAATGTGAGATGCAACATTTGGTTTCAACATGACAGGGTGCCTGCCCATTATGGAAGGTGTGTTCCTGACCATTTGAATAGGCGTTTTGGGCGTCGATGGATTGGCCGTGGTGGACCCGTTGCCTGGCCCCCACGCTCACCTCATTTATCGAGCCTTGATTTCTTTCTGCGGGGGGCCCTCAAATCTATCGTGTATGAATCGCCTGTGGATATGGAATTGGATCTCGTGGCAAGACTCGTCTGCGCTGCTGCTACTGTCAAAGAAACTCCAGGTGTGTTCGACAGTGTCCGCCAATCCATGCTGCATCGGTGTCACGCATGCATCGCGTCTCATGGTAGAACCTTCGAGCATCTGTTGTAACATCATGAAATGCATCCATCTTTTACTCCATTGTTAATATTTAGGTCAAATAAATGTTTGCCACTAATTACTGTCTTGTCATTTCTGCTTCTTGTGTCTCTGCTACTACTTTCCCGTGACGTTTCCGGTTATGGGTTCCTATGCAATTCACATTCCTTTAGATGTTACCTACCTCCCCTAAACGTTTGTGCCAATATTTTTGAGACACCCTGTATATCAGATGGTACTTACAATTTTGGCAGTATTTAATGTTATAGAGGTTAGATTATTCAGATTGAACAAAACTTGGAAGTACTTCTCTTTTGAAAATATATTTAAAAAATAAACTTTGTAATGTTTCGACCTAATTATCAGCCTGAAAAAAGGAAGTGGTTACTTTGCCTCTCTAAGAACATTTCCAATTTTTTTTCATTAATTATCACTATGACAAAAATTTATTTCTCTTATAATAAAGAAAATGCTCTATTTTTCTCATTGTATACCATTTTACAATAGTATGTTTATCACAGTGGTACACAGATATAAGTTAGGAACTGCTATTCAATGGAAATATGCTTTTCCATATTGCATAGTGACAAGTCTCAGGGATAAACATCTCCAAACCTGAGGATTTAGTAACCCTGAGTATAACTCCCCATGTGCAAGTCCTGAAATATGGCACCTAGCATACTCGAAGTGACCACCCACATGCAAACCAACATAAACCCACACCACACTGCATGCAACCCCTCTGTGTTACCAGGCAATACTAGGTTTGAGTAGTAGATGATTCTCATCACTCAGTGCAGTACGACCACTTTGCTTATTTGAGGCTTGAAGTGGTGGAATCTTTTTTAGTATCCAGGCCAAAACTCCAGCAATCTCCCCCCATTTCTTCCATGGCAAGATTCAATCTTACTAACATTTCAAGAGTAGAGCTCTAAAATCGTGTTTGCAGGACAGCTGCTAGACAGTCCACTGGACTGAACATGTTGGTAACTCTCTACAAGGCTTACAGATGAGCAGCTAGTGTATAATCTAATAGCCTGTACTCTGCCAGATAGCAATTAGAGTGAGACTGAGTAGTGTGTATGCAGTGGGCCTTGTGTTGCCACATTATGACAAGGAGCTGGGTATATTCTTGCTATATCCAAAAATTTCATACAGCATCTCTTCCCCACCTTTTCTTACTACTGATTACATCATGAATTGTCAAACTAATATAACAGACTTTATCTACAAAAAGATCTAAACCTTGCCAACCACTTGTTCATTTGATATATGTGGGATTCCTTTTGCTTCAAAAGGTAGTAATGGTGCATATGTATGTTCTGACATTCCCTGTCAGAAACTTAATAATTTGGAATCTCTTCTTTTCAATCTTCTCTGCCTTAAAATCTCTCTACCATATTCTGTTCAAATTCATCTGTTTCCACTATTCCACTAATATTGGAACTCTGAGTTCCTTTCTTTGAAACTCTACTTCCTCCAGTCCAACTTTCCTAACAGAGAGGTAATTTTTCTTGGTGATTTTAATGTTCACAACTCTAGCTGGCTTCCATTTTCTAATCACATGAACCCAATTGGTCGAGATGCCGGAGCTTTTGCAGTTACTCATTACTTTGCATAGATTGTTTACTTGCCATTTACCTACCAGAATACGAGACACCCAACATGTTTGATCTTTTTCTCACAAACAACCCTTATAAGTACACCTTCAAGTTGGTCTCTTCTCCAGTGGAGCCTTTCTCAACCTCGTCGTTTATCTAATTTTCCAGTGAATATGCCTCAGCTGTTCAGGATAAAAATGCTGCATATCGCAATTGGCTTGTATCCAAATCTCTTGCTTCTTTTCCAAATGGTAGTGCACATTCTGGTCTCATGCCAAAGCTATTGGCTGCAATTTTTGCCCATCTCTATTTCCCCCTCTGTCAAGACCAGATGGTTGTATTGCCACTTCAGCCAAAGATAAAGCTGACCTGCTAGCATTCTACTTTTCTTCCAACTTGTGTATTCATGATCTTAGTAAACCACCTCCTATCATTCCCAGTACACTCCATTCATTGCCTCTTGTGGTCTTCTGTCAAAAGGATGTCAGAAGGATTTAAACAATCTTGATGCTAAGAAAGCTACAGATCTTGATGGTATTTCTCCACTTGTTCTCAAAACCCATGCTCCTGACCTTACTCCTGTTGTAATTTTTTCATGTTCTTATTCAAAAGTGTTTTTTTTTTTTCTTCACTTCTGCTTGGAAATTTGCTCATATCCATCCAGTTCCTAAAAAGGGTGACAAATCTCTCCCATCCAATTATTGTCTCATTGAACTTACTTCTGCTCTTTCTAAAGTAATGGAGAAATAAATTAACCACCAACTGTTAAACAATCTAGAATCCTTTTCATCTGATCAAGAATCGCCAGTATGGATTCCATCAGAGTTGATCCACTGGCAATATTATGGCTTACATTACCCATCTGTGGACAAATTCAATGTAAAAGTCTGGTGAAACTCAAGCAGTTGCTCATGACATTTCAAAGGCTTTTAATTGTGTTTGGCATAAAGGTCTTCTAAATAAGCTTCCATTTTATGGTTTCCCAACTGTTTTTTGTAATTGGATATCCAATTTTCCCTCTTGGGAGCAAGAGAGCCATCACCCACAGTGATGGCTCTCTTGCTCCCAATTTCTCTGCTAATGCTCCCCAAAGTTCAGTTCTTTCTCCCGCTCTTTCCTTCTTGTATATTAATAACCTTCCAGTTCGAGAAACCTTACCCTGCACAAACAGCATCAATTTCTTGAATATCCACTATCAATTCCTTAAGTGCTGATCTCCAGTGGGGCAAAGATAACTTCGTTGATTTCAAGCCTTTTAAAACTCAGTCCTGTCTGTCTTATAACTCACAAAAAGGATTCTTCTGCTCTTGTGCTATCAGCAATGACACTGATTTCTAGGCAAGATCATATATCTCTATTGGGGATAACCCCGACTACTACTCTCCCTAGGCATAAGCACATTACAAATATTGCTTTCTCTGCATCTAAACACCTGGGTTCTCTTTCACTCTTGGTGTTACTTTTCTTCCAAACAGCTGTTCACGCTGTACCTAACTGCCCTCTTCTGAATTCCATTCAGAAGAGGGCAGTTAGGTTAATTAATGACTCGTGGCTCATCTCTAACAGAGTATCTCCACTCTGTCTCATAGATGTTCTGTTTCTGCTGCATGCCTTTTCTATAGATACTTCCATGGACACTTCTTCTGAATTGGTTTCTATAAAAAGTACACGGAGTTTGGCAGACTAAGTGGAAATGAACGTCACTGCGTTTGGAACTGAGACCACAAACAAGGACATTTTGGAGGGGTTTAGATCTTTTTTGCAGATAAATCTGTTCTTTTAGTTTGGCAATTGATGATGTATTCAGGAGTAAGAAGGGGGGAAAGGCATGCTGTATGAAATTCTTGGACATGACAAGAATGTATCCAGCTCCTTGACATAACATGGCCTCAACAATACATACACAGTCACTATCTGGCAGAGTAGAGGCAGCGATTATACACTAGCTTATCTGGAAGCTTCCTAGAGAATTGCCAATAGGTTTTGTTCGGTGGGCTATCTGGCAGCTGGCCTGTGCACACCATTTTAGAGCTGTATCCTTGCAATGTAAGGAAGGCTTGATCTCACCATGATTCCCAACATAATCTCAAAATACATCAATCATACTGCATGATGGAAGAGATGGGGGGAATTGCTGTAGCTTTGCTCTGCAGACTAAACATGGGTTCTACCATTTCAAGCCTCCAATATGCAAAGTGGTGGTATTGCACTGGTTGATAAGAGTCAGTCATAATAATACACAGACAGCATTCTTTCATGTCATGTGGGCTCCATGCCTCAATCCGATCCCTGCTTACATTGGTTCATGCCTGGATTGTCGCCTGAATTATACTATGTGCTCTAATTAAGCACTTGCATTATGGGGGTTATACTCATGGTTACTTCATTCATGGTCCCCCATTGTGAAGGTACAAGCAGAGGATCTGCTTGTACCTTCACCGAAATTAGGTCCACTTGACTTGAGTGTTACCCAAATGTCAGTTCTATCAGCGTTTTAGACTCCCAGGTAGCAAGCCACCAGCTTGACATACCCGAGATTTGACAGCCTCAGAGACCAATATATGTGCTTTTATTTACCTTGACTTTTTGGTTGACACAGATTTATCATAACTGAAAAATTTAACATTGGTACTTTGCTACCAATAAATTTGTTTTCAATTAATTTTTCTACTTTGCATTGTGATGAATTTATAAAGTATACTTGTCAGGTTTGTCAGGTTTTGTGATTAGAATTTTAGGTGAAAAAAAAAAAAAAAAAAGAGTTGTTTATAATTTTAAGACTTATTAATAATGAATTTTATTTTAGTTTATGTTGATATTTTCTTATTGTTTATTTTTTACAGGTAATAATAACTCCACATGTTTCAGCATTATCTAAGCCTGAGGAGGTACTTTTTACATTTGTTTTCTTAATTTTTATGTTTTACCCACAAGAAAGTGCAGCCTTGTATAAAGTGCATCAATATTCCTTAAATTTCAAATTATCTATTAGAGTGACATCAATGCCAGTTTTAGTATTCCTCACGTATTTACTGCAGATGTTTGAGTACTGTTTCCATTCTGTATCATTTATTATATTGGAATTGAAGCATAGCTATACAAAAATAAACTAGCTTTTTACTTTTTTTTTTTTGGGAAATTTATGCAAGGTGCAGCTGCTTGTGGGCATGTAGCTTAAAAGAGCAGCATCCTTCTTCCATCCATTTGTTAAAGCATGCTGTAAAAACATATTACACTGCAACAAGTTGCTTGGTGGCATGACACTCAGTGTTTCCCATACTGATGTCATTGTTACTTCCTGTAGTGATGCAGATGGCCTTGTGATGTTGAAGAAATCTGTTACCCAGGTGAATATTGGCTTTATTAAGGCAGTGAGACACCCTGATTTGCTACCAAAAGTGATGACTGCACTAAGATACAAAGTTAGAAAAATAAATAAATACTACTACCATTATGCCTAGAGAATTGCACTGAACAGGTGAGAAATGCTAAAACCTTTCCAAGTTTCAAACTTATTTCCATGTGTTTGCCACATTTACTTTACTCTTAAGTCGTGTGCAGAGATAGATTTGTATTTCAGCAACGCCTACAACAGTTAAAAGTTGCTTTGAAATAGTACCATAGATAAGGTTACATTTGACTTGTATGAAGGTGACAAATGTGATTTCTTTGCAAAACATCAGCATCTCAATTGATACAGAAACAGGAGCTAAATTCTGCATTTATGTTGTGTGCAAAATTAAAAAAAAAAAAAAAAAAAAAAAAAACACTGCTTTGCAGTGTAGTGTGTTTGTTAAAAATGGTATTGTTGTAGCACCTCTTTTGGATTTCTGATTTATCTAGTAAAACTGTTTACTGATGGTAGTATTATCAACTTCCAAACATCAGCATAAAATCCAAATGGAATGGACAAATTCCATTCCATTTAGATTTCCAAACGTCAGCATAATACAGACCCCATATTTCTTTCAGCAGGATAATATCTCATGCTATAATGCCAGTGCTATTCAAGAATGGCTTATGGATATGAATGTACAGTTGTTGGAACAACCAGACAACCAGTGCAGATTCCCAATTTGAACTCTGAGCTTAACTGGAGGGGCTCACATCTGGTGAGTATGGGCTCGGCACACCCAGGGTTCTCTCTCTCTCTCTCTCAGGGGTAACTCAAATTTTTTTTCTTTTTTTTTTTTCTTTCTTGGCTAGTGCAGCAAAAGCCTCAGGCTTCCTTGCACCTTATGGCTAATTATAATAGATGTTATGCTCATGTTTGGAAGTTCCTTTAATATAACTGGCCAATAATAAATTTTCCTAAATAAATCTTTATTGCGATAAATAATGATGAACAACAGTGTTGGTGCATGCTACAGAGTTCTTAAAATTAGGGTCACCATGGCTAGATGTGCAACATTGACATGGGTGATTAAAATATTCAAAGTTCCCAAGTCCAAATTACTTCTTGATACAATGCCAACAGTATTGAACGGCACACACACTGTGCTGTGCACTAACTTGTGTCAGCTGATTCCAATACAAGAGTTACACAAGCAGACACAGTAAGTATTTTAGTGAGTGTTTTCATTTTAAACAGACTAAGTAAGGCAGTGCAGTTCATTTCAGATGCATTCAGTTATTTTTTTTTTTGTTATTAATAGAAGTAAAATGGAAATAGTTAATAATAATATCATTACCTCAAACATAATATTCATTCACTCTTATGTAATACTTTACTTAATTACATTAATCACAACAGAAGTGCATGTTATATTTCGACTGTTATTAAAATCCAAAAGAAATCAGTAAACTGATTTAAAAAAAAAAAAAAAAACTTAACTTTCATATGCACACTGCTTAAAGAACATTTATTTTCTGTGCATCTGTCACATTGCCCATTCATCCTACCACTCAGCACAAGACAACAAACATAATATCCAGGGCCAGATAATAAATTTTAAAATAGTCCTTTTATTTGTTGAAAGTGGAGGCCAGAAGTTCAACTCTAGCAGGGAGCTAAATGATTTTGTAATAACTGAGAGCAAAGGGAGGAGAAATTGAACATAAAGGCACCTGGGGTGGGTGGGATCTATCCAGTTATATTAAAGAAGGCAGCAAAGGAAGTAAGCAAACCCTTAGCCATAATTATGAAAGTTACCTTGGACTCGGGGGGGGGGATTCCCATGGACTGGAGATGTGCAAATATGTCCCCAATTCACAAGAGGAGGATCAAAGGACAAAATGAGTAATTATAGACCTGTTAGTTTAACTTCTGTTCCAGGGAAAATAATGGAGTCACTGGTTAAAGAAGCACTGCAGGATCATCTATGCAAAAAAATAATTTTGATGTCATATACTTGGATTTCAGGAAAGCATTTGATACTGTTGCACATGGAAAACTGCTGTACAAATTGGAGCAGTATTGCATTAAGGGCAAGTTGCTGCTGTGGATAAAGGGAAGGTTAAGTGGGAGAAGACAGAGTGGTAATCAATGGACACTGCTCTTCGTGGACTAATGGTATTAGTGGAGTCCCCCAGGATTTCGTGCTGAGCCCCTTGTCGTTTTCTGTATTTATCAATGATATGAAGATTTATTATTATTATTAAACCTGTTTATTATTATAGCAAGTGATTGCTTTCACCCCTTTTACACAGCCGACCGGCTAGAAGGGTTTGCAAATATGCAAGAATGGCAATATTTACAGAAGTGCAAGTCATTTACAGTATTATTTACAGAATGTAATTATCAACAACTTTAGAAGAGGAAATTATTCACAGTACCATTTACAAGTAGATGTCCAACAGCTATTTTATATTTTGGTCATTCCTTCCTATTTATAAAGTTCAAGTTCCTAGCTTTTTGTAGTTCAAGCTTCTTCTTCATACTTTTATAGTTCAAGCAAGCTGTAAGCTTCAGAGAGGCTCTTCACTCTGTACTGCTTGCCTTCACAGTATCTATTTCCAATGTATTGAAAAGGGGGACTGCGTTGTTCGGAAAGAAGTTCTTCAGACAGCACAGGTTGGATAGTGTAGAATGCAACGGGAAGTAGGGATTGTCATTACTGCATCCAGCATGTGGAGTAGCGATAACTCTGTGAAGACTGGGGGAGTCAATCACACCAGTTAGCATCTGAGACAGAAGAAGAATATTCCTGGATGCAATGTGAACTCTTTAGGGAGTGATATTTAAGTTGGCATATAAAACAGCCCTGGAGATGGTGAATGCACTGCCTGTGACTCTGTTCATCCATCGCATTACGCAGTACTCGACTGCCAGGAATCTGTTTATGTACGAGGTCGGTGCAGAAGACCAGATTGGTGATGCATATAGTGCGATTGGTTGTAGGCACCGCTGGACGCATCCTCCGACTACATCAACGTGGAGTAACCCCGTCAGCTCTTGTCGAATTGCCCACATCGCCAAAAAAAGTCTTAGTTTTCATGGTCGAAAAATGGTCTTGAAAAGTGAGGCCCTCGTCCCAAGTCAAGCCGAGGTCGGTGTGAGACTTTGCTTTCCTTATCTGCACTCCATTGTGATAGGCTGTGATGTCATTTTTGATTCTCTTTTTTGTAAATGTGATTTGGGCTGATTTATATATGTTTAGCTCCAGACCTATCTGCAGTAGATAGATCAGGACGGCGGCTCGCTGATTTATCAGGTGGGTTTGTTCAGGGTCATTTGATTTTATATGTAATCTGAGGTCATCTGCATATGATGAGAAATCAGTGTACCTTGCAAGGAAAGGTTCAAGAGCCGCAGCGAACCATAAACCGGACAGGACACTTCCCTGTGGTACTCCCCGCGTTATAACACGCTCCTGTTTGAAGGATTTATGGCTGATGATGAGTTGTCTTGGTGTAAGGATGAGGTTGATGGCTTTTAGCAGGCTTCCTGTAATGCCAAAGTATTTTTCCAGGATGTAGATGAGAGCGAGAATTGAGAGCTTATCATAAGCAGATGAAATATCAAGGAAAATGACGTCCAACTGAGACTTACTGTTGAGAGCAGTTTGAATTTTAAACAGGGTGTCTAGTAAGTTTGTATATATAGATCTTTTGGGGATCACAGTATGCAGATGTTTGGGTCTATGAGAGAAGCATTGTTCGATCAGTGCTGATAAGATAGTTTTCTCAAAAACTTTTAATAGAGTGCAGCCCACCGAGATCGGTCTGAAGTCCTTAGGTTCCTTAGGGTTTCTTCTTTTGGCTATGGGTTGTACTCTGTAGTGATTTCATATTGTCGGGATTGATCCGGAATTTAATATCTGATTAAAGATTGACAGAAGAGGCTCCACAATGAAGGCACTGCACACTTTAACCATGAATAGAGGAAAACCGTCAGGACCAATTGTAGTTTTATTGGAAAGTCTATTGATGGTATTTATAAGGTGTTGCTTTGTTAGAGATATAGTTGAAAGGGGCTGTCTGGAGTGTTTGAGGAAATCGCCCAGTTTTGGAGTTTTTGGGTCTTATGGCACCTCGTTGAAAGTCAAATATACCCATTCCTGAAATACCTTCTCTTCCATATGGAAAACTTTGTTGCATTTGGATGCAATACATTTGGAGTGATTTATTCTGTTGAGTACCAGCTGCCGGATTGCTTTTCTTTTGTATTTAAGGAAGATTGCCCGCTCTTTCATGTACATCTGGTAGTCAGCTGAGTATTGAAACTTTTTCCATTTTCTGATAGTTTTTTGTTTCCTCTTGAATGCTTCTCTGACTTCAGCATTGGATCTGTCAGATAATTTTATTTGCTTGGATGCTCCTTGGGGGGCAATTTCAACTAGCTGGTTAGCAAGGCTAGATATTGCAGTGTCCATTGGTTCTTGCTGTAGATCCTTCCAGTTTATTTCTGTGAGACGTGCCAAGATGATCTCTGGGTTTAAGTATTTGTTGGAGTATACTGTTTTGGTCAGCACTTCATTCCCGACTGCTTCGCCAGCATTTGAGTTGTTAGTAACGTTGAACTCAAACGTGATGGGAGAGTGATCAGAAGGGAAGCTGTAATGTTCAGTGGTCAGATTAAGGTGCGGGAGATTGTGGAATAACTGGTCCAGTATCTGGTTTCCCCTGGTAGGAGGTGTGGTTTGATGAACTAAGCCAAATGTACCAACAACTGTTCTGAGATCTTTAGTGGCTTCATCATGTCTAGGCATAGGCATGTAATGAAGGGTGGGGTATTGGGGGCTAGGTTGGCTGCTATCCATGCTTGTAGTTCACTCCGGGAATCTTCTGTATGATCGGGGGGTAGGTACACCAGACAAATTTGTAGTAGTATGGTATCCTTTCTAAATGTGGCACATAGGGCCTCGAAGTTATCTGATTTGGTCACCTGAAATCTCAATTTTTTAAATCTAGATGAATACAGCAATGCAACACCTCCACTGCGTCTGTTATCCCTGGAGTTATGGAGGCCAAGATAATCGAGAGGCTGGCCTATTACATCCAGTTGCCTTCCGTGAGATAACCAGGTTTCGGTCAAGCAGATGAACTGATATTCAGATAGCACCATGATTGTTTGTAGAGGATGTAGTTTATTGCTGATACTGCGTACGTTTTGGTAGAAGCATTTAAGGGGAAGTATTGGGACAAGTTGGCATGGGGTTGACATTGGTTGCTATCCCTCTGTTGTATTCGATCTCATGCGGTAGGGTGAGGAAGAGGTCCGTTCTTTGTACATTTTCCCGGTGGCCAGGTGCTAGTGTCCAGTACTTTTAGTTCATCATTTTTGTCACAAGTAATAATGAATGAAGCATAGGAGGGATATCTTGTTTTCACAGCGACCTCAATCCCTATTTGCTCCTCAAAGAACTTAGATATATTGGCACTGGTTGTTGAAGGCCTGAGTCTCGATATGAAGATTTTAGATTTTGTTTGGATGGATGTTACATTGTATATTGTCTCCAGTATGTTCGATTGGTCGACTGGTATGGCTTTGTTGGGCCATGCTGGGGTTGTTCCTTGAATGGGACTAGCCATCTGGGTAACCGTTCTATTTACAGAGCTATATTGGTGAAAAGTTGGATCATTGGCCAATAATGTCACTTCCAAAGGGGATTTAGGTCGCAGTTGTAAGAGTGGCTGCTGGGAGACAATATTGGCATAAGTGGGTTTTTTATTGGTGTCACAACTTATGCTTGAGTGTAGGCACGAGGTATTTTGGTTAGCCAATTTTGACGGGAGAGTAACCATCTGTGCGTTGGTAGGTTGTTTCGGTGCATATGGTTCTATGTTGGGGCAGTGATTCATATCTATACAGGGTTGGTTTGCTGGTAACGCAGTACTAGCAACAGTTGTCTCTGCTCTGCGTCTGGATTTGTAATGTTCAGGAAGTAGTTTTTTGTACTTTCCATAATTTCAGGGCATGTCTGTTCTCTGCAGGGATCACCTTCCAGCAATACTGTTTTTGCTTCAGCTGGGAAGGTAGTCCTGAGGCGAGTATCATGCTCATTCTTTGCTTCTTTAGGATAGATAGCAGGGCCAGCTCGTAAGTATTCAGGTGTCTGGTTACCTGGTCTGTTAATATCTTGTAGCTGTGCTAGGACGGTGTCCAGTTTCTTATCTATTACTTTCTGACTGGCAATTAGTTTCATGTTTTGTTCTCTTAGTTCGTGATTTTCCTTTTGGGTTACCTGGAGAGTTTTGAAAATGGAGAGAAGGAGTTCTTCAAGCGAGTCTTCCTGTTTCCGTATGTCGTGGGCTAGTTGGTTGTGATTCGCTTCGTTTTTATTTTCTCTATGAGATTCATTACAGCTCCCTTCCATAATGTGGTCCAAAATGTTACTAATATCCTGGGGGTCGTCACTTGTTTTCTTATGTTCACATTGTTCCAGGCTTGTATCACAGCCTACAATTTGAGCTAAGGAATAATTTAGTTTCTCGTCCTGCTCGGTTGCCGTGTGGATGCTAGCAGGCTGTGGGGAGGGGTCTTCATTTTCAGAGTCACTAGTGTTTATGATACATGATGGCGCTTCAGTTGTTTTATAGTTAGGCAGGATATTCCCGTCGTCCTTAATTTCATTCTGAGTAAGATCAGGGCTTTTATTTGTGATGGACAGGCCAGGTTGATGGATTTCTGCCATGGCGGCTAAAGAGCAGCAGTTCTGTGGGCTTTCTAATAGCTCTACGCCATCACTTGTTAGTAGCGCTACACCCCCTTCGGATTGGGTAGTTGCCTTACCAAATGATGCACGCTGTGGTGGATGGCGATAAGCGAGAGTCGGGCTTTGATTTGGTTGTTGAACTGAAAGCTGTTGGGGAAGGGCTCACCTGCCCATTCGCCAACCTTTTCCGGCAGCAGTATGCAGTAAATTTCGCGCAAGTCACACTTGATAGTTTTTTCAGGCTTAGGTGAGAAAGGTCGAAGCAGCTCTGACAAATTAGGCATTTGCATTTGGAGCATTTTATATATTCTCCTTTGTTTTTATGAAGAATTGCTTTTTTGCATAATTTGCAGGTATCCATGATTGTAGGAAAAGGTGCTCCTTCCATGATATAGCAAAATGAATGAAAGGGTAAACTTGCTCCAATTCGGAACTCTACAGGTGTTTCGTAATCCCAGCAATATGGGAAATAATGAACCCACTAAGCCTAACTGTCAACAATGTGTGTGCGACTACAGCAAAATGTAAGCATTAGCAGAATGCTAAGCCTAAAGGGATTAGGTAGATGACGAGAGAGTACAGACAAGATAACCCTCGTAATAACAAAATTTTCTCACCCACGTAATCCTCTTGCAAAGTTCTTTGAGCTGGTACACTTTTCCGGTGGAAGAAAACACTTTAAACACATTAAAATAACATTATCTTGGACATTATCAGGGTTAATGTCCAAGTTTGCAGATGATATGAAGGATGGCAGTAGTGATAGTACACTACTGCAACAGGATCTAGAAAAGTTGAGCAGATGGGCTGAGAGGTGGCAATTTAAGATTGACAAGTGTAAAGTACTGCACATGGGTAGCAGTAACACCAGAGTAATGTACCAACTGTGTGGTACTACACTCAGGGTAGTGTAGAATGTAGAGGACCTGGGGGTAATAGGGCAGTCAGATATGAAGTTTTCCGAGCAGTGCAGACTGGCTGCAAGAGTAACTCATGTCTTGTCAGTGATATACAGGAATTTTGCTACCAGGGATAAGGAGGTGATTGTCCCCTTGTATAAGGCAATGGTCAGGCCATACCTTGAGTACCACATACAGGTGTGGAGGCCACATTTTAGGAAGGATGTAGAGTTGCTTGAGTGAGTACAGAGAAGGGCAACAAGACTGGTGAGAGGAACAAAGGGATATGCTCTTATGAAAAAAGGCTTAAGTTCTGCAAATTGTAGCCTGTGGAGACTAGGCACCTGTGAGGTGATCTAATTGAAGTGTATGAGGCCTTGAATGGTTTGAGCAAGATCAATGCTGATGGGATTTTTCCTTTTGCCCAGATTACTTACCTGAGGGGACAAATTGAAAGTGAGGAAAGACAGTTGTAGAATAGATGTGCGGAAATTTGCCTTTAGCCGGGGGGGGGGTTGATAGTTGGAACAAATTTACATCTGTCGTGGTGGAGGTTGACAACTTAAATAAGTTCAAGCCAGATCAAGACAAGCATTTGGAGTGAATGAATGGGTGAAATGGGAAGATTTATTTCATTTTTTTCTTTTTATTTGGCTAATGCTATATAATCTTGCTTTCTTACATCATATGGCTCTACTAATGTTAATTTCATTTACCTCAATATTAGTATTGACAAATGATGAAAGAAAGCAACTTATACAGCATCAGCGAAAAAAGAAATCCTCTATGATAATACTTGCAATATCACCTGTCCATCCCCCTCTACCAGTTTTTCTAGTTTTTCCTTGAATTTCTTCAAACTATCTACTTCTGCAACACCAGATGGAAATTTGTTCCTACAATCAGCCACCTGTAGGCTGAAGGAAAATCTCTACACATCTATCCAGCAACCATGCTTTCTCAATATGAATTTATGCCCTCTTGCATGTAGTCTGTGCAAGAGGCAGAATGCCATGACCATGGAGCTTACTCAAACCATTCAAAGCCCTAAACACCTCAATCAGATCTTGCAGGGGTCTAGTCTCCATATGCTGCAGTTTTCAGAACAAGCTGTTCCCTGGTAAGAGCACCCTTTTCTTCCCCTTTGCTAATCTTGTTGCTCTTTTCCCCATTCCAACAAGTCTGGAGGCCTCATTTTAAGAACAATGTAGTACTCAAGGTGCAGCCTAACCATTGCCTTGTACAATACAATAATCATTTCCTTATTCCTATATCGTTGACAAGACCCCCATGAGCTCCCCTGATAGCCTGTCTGCACTGCTAAGAGAACTTCATAACTGACTGCACAATTATCTCTGAAATCTTTATTTTTCACTACACTGAATATTACCACACAGTTGATATGTTAATTTGAAATTATTGCTACCCATATGCAGTACCTTGCATTTGTCAATGTTAAACTTAAATTTCCATTTCTCTACCCATGTACCCAATTTTTCTACATCTTGTTGCAGTAGCCTACCTTTATTACTGTCATTAACCACCCTTCCAACATTTATATCAACCACAAACTTAGACATTAAGCCTGACATTACTTCATCAATATTAATAAATATAGAAAACAATGGACCCAGAATCGATCCCTGAGGAACTGTACTAATAACAGAAGACCAAGAAGAGCAGTGCCCATTGATACCAACTCTTCTTTTTCTTCTCCCACTCGACCATCCCTTTATTTTTATCAAAAACTTGTCCCCAATGCCACACAGCTCCAATTTTTACAGCAGTCTTATCTGGAACAATGCCAAAACCATTTCTGAAATGCAAGTATATTATGCTAATATTTATTTATTTATTTTTTTTTTTTTGCATCCAGTTCCCTTGCTATCCAATCATATTGGTCAGACAATATTGCCCCTAAACAAATCCACACTGTGATTGCAGTATGACTGTACACCTGTGTAGATGGTCCTGCATTACTTTAAGTAGTAACTCAATAACATTTCCTGAAGCAGAAGTTAATGTCTGAAATTACTCATCTCAGCCTTTGATCCTTCTTTGTGAATTGGGAATACATTTGCACATCTCCACTTCATAGGAACCTTCCCTGAATCCAAGGATGCTCTCATAATTATGACTAAAATTTGTTCACCTATTTTGCTGCCTCCCTTAATATAATTTGATAGATCCCATCAACTGTTATTAGTGGAGTTCCCCAGGGTTCAGTGCTGGGCCCATTGTTGTTTTCAATATTTATTGATGAAGGTATATCAGGCGTAATGTCCAAGTTTGCAGATGATACAAAGGTTGGCAGAGTAGTTAACAACAGCCATCAGGGTGAGCTACTGCAACAATGAAAATTGGGTTGATGAGCTGAGAAATGGCAGTTGAAGTTTAATGCTGACAAATGCAAGGTACTGCATGTGAATAGCAGTAACCCCTGAGTAACTTATCAACTCTGTGGTACTACACTCAGGATAATGGAGAACTGGAGTAATTGTGCAATCAGACATGACATTCCGAGCAGTGCAGACATGATGCCAGGATACACAGAAACTTTGCTAGTATGGATAAGGAGGTGATTATCCCTTTGTACAAGGCCATGGTTAGGCCACATCTAGAATATTGTATACAGGTCTGGAAGCCTCACTTTAGGAAGGATGTAGATCTGCTGGAACAGGTGCAGAGAAGGGCAACCAGATTGGTGAAGGGAACAAAAAGGTGCCCCTACTTAGAAAGGCTTCAAGTTCTGCAAATTGCAGCATCTTAAGACCAGACACCTGCAGAGAGATCTGATTGATGTGTTTAAAGCCTTGAATGGATTGAATATGTCAACACAATAGCCTTAACTGCTGATGCACCACAAAACTCCTAACAACCAACCATGGATTGAATAAGCTGAATATTAATAGTATTCTTCCACTTGTTGGGATAACACACACGAGGGGGCATAAATTCAAGTTGAGGAAGGATGGTTGCAAGATATGTGTGCAGACATTTACCTTCAACAATCAACCAGTGGGTGGTTAATTGTTGTGGAAGTGGATGGGTTGAATAAATTCAAGGAGGAACTAGACAAATTCTTGGAGGGTATGGACGGGTGATTTTTCTTTTTTTTTTTTTTTGTGCTGATGCTATATAGGCTCACTTTCTTGCATCATTTGCCATTATCACTACTACCACTGGTGCCTCTTTGACATTAGCTTCAATGATTTCTATTCTGCTTTTCTCCCTGGTAGAACATGATACATTTCTGGCATCCTCATTAATAAAAAATTCTCCAGGTGTTAATGTAGATGCAAAATACCTATTCAGTTCGTCAGAAATCAGGATCATCAATGCTTAAACCATTCATATCTAGTGGAGCAGTGTGATTATTCATCCCCCTTCTATTGTGTATATAAGTAAACAAGTCTTCCTGCTTTTCTTTGCATTCTTTTCCAAAGACTTCTCATAATCTGCCTTTTCTTGCCTAACCTCTGTTGTGACTTGATTGAAGACTAGTTTATATCTTCTATATCATGTGATACTTTATATGCATCCCATGTATTTTTCTTTTCTGCCACAAGACTTATTATAACTGACATCCAAATGGATGTCAGCTACTGTTCAAGGTCTAGTCCTTGAACAGTATCTCCTTGGTGTGAAATGCTTAGTAGCTACTCTCATTACTTTCCTGAATGCATGCTGTTTGGTAACATCAGATGGTCCCTCTGTATATAATTGAAAAACTGTCTGAGACCATTATCATCAACCTTTACAAAAGCACTTCCCTTAGCCCTTACAGTAGTTATATCTTTAAGTAAATCCCACATCAATACACTGTAATCATTGCCACTTAATGGGTCTTTTACCTGCAGCTTCTTAATGCACAATGAGTTATCACTGCTGATAACGAGATCAACAGTATTAATTTCTTTTGTTGCCTCTCTAACATGCTGGGGTAGAAAACAGAAATCCAATGAATCCACAAAATTCTTGCTACTGTGTGAGTGATAAACCACAAGTTCTACTCAATGTTTCAAAAGTTAAAAAATTCTCTCTTAAACAGACATTCTTGATTTACTTGCCCACTCTTTACATCATTCAACCTATAGCATGATCATGCTCATTTTTGTTTTCCCAGTGCTAATGTCAAACCAAACTGACTGAAGAGTGCATTGGATATGCTGGCCTAGATCAGTTGGTAGAATTGCCACCAGGGTGGAAAAGACCAGGGTTTGAGTGCTGTTGATGATGTGAGGAATTTTTTTTCAACCTTTTTCACAACGTAAACTCTTGGCAACTCGGATTTTTTGTCCAGCAAACAGTAAATTGACCACACAACATATGCAATTACAGACAGTATATATATATATATATACACTGAGCAATATGGCCGTAGTCGCTGATGCTCCTAAAACCCTAAACAACCTTTGCTCTTATGCGATTCTTAACTAAGAGCATCACTCCTTGCTCTTCCCCTCCTGTCCTTTCTGTACACATCATACTCCCATATTAAAATTCTGCATCCCTACTGCCTGGGTAACACCATGTTTCTGATATCTCTTCAATGTTTTCATATTTGATGATTTAACCAGTACTTAAAATTCAACAAATTTATTCGCTATGCTCCTGGCATTATGGTACACAAGCATACATGTACCTGTTTTCACTCTTAGTAATTCTAACATCCCATTATTTGCTTGTTCCATGAGGATCACACAGCAGGCCTTCTATTCCCAATGTCTTCCTTACCAGGCTGCTGCACGTTGCTGTAGAAGCAATGCAAGGATCACTTGAACCTCTGTCTGCAGCTGCTGTTAATCTGTATCCCCCTGAGCTAGCAGTTTTCTTACCAATCTAACACTGCCTTGATAGCATCAGCAAATATTCTTACACCCCTTTTATTTAAGTGTATCCTATCCCTATAAAAAGTCCTGTTAATAAGCACAGACCATATGGTGAAAAATTCTACCCCACATGCCTTGTGCAGTCTAAGGCTAAAGTGATTGACAATGCTCTCCTGTACTTCGTCCCATCATGTCTGAGGCGCCTCCGTAGCCATGTGGGAAGGAGCAGCAGTGCGTGACACACGCTTCTTGATTAGACCGGGGTTCGATCCCATCACCACCAAATACGTAGGATGCGGAAAGGTCAGGGAATTACCACCGCATATTCCCAGAGCAATATGGCCTTAGTTGCTAATGCTCCTAAAAACCAAATAACAAACAAACCATGTCTGGCCAGAATTGTACACACTTTCAATTTCAGTCCTTTTTCTCAACATTGTCCTCTACTTGTTGAGGAAATCCTCAGCTCTCCTACTCTTTATATCATTGGTACCAACATGTACAACATCACCTTTTCTGCTCTTAAATAGATAAGAGCTGCTGTACTATGTTTTTAACTTTTACCCCAGACTAACAAACCTAAGTCATTTTCCAACAAAGCATGTAAAAATTCTGACTGTAGAATCACCAATAACAGCTACCTCCTAATGGAAGAACCCAGTCTGCTGTGGAAGATTTGTCCTGTGTTGCACAAGTGTAGTTTCCAGCACCTTTTAAATTTCTTTGAGGGTATCAACCCTGTGCTTCAAACAATCCATCTGAATGCTGATTTGGTGCCTAAGTCTCCCCCTAAGGCAACAATTGGAACAACAAATGTATCTGATTTGCAAGTGAACTACTATCACCAGTTCTTTCTCTCTCTCTCTCTCCCCCAAGCTAAAGCATTCCTGCTACTTTGAGATTTTTGCCTAGCTGCTCTTATTTGAGGAATGATTCTAGTCTATATTTAATTTAAAATTGCCATACAGACTGAGTATAACAACACCCACTATTACCTGATTCTGTTACACAGTTATGTGCTAATGCTATTAAGTTTTAAATAATGCTGTCTTCCTAATATTTTACCTTTATCTAAAAACAAAAATGTGCCAACCTACATGATTAGAGCCTTCTATCTTCTTATTTACTACAATTACCACTACAGTACACCAAAAGTACTGAGATTATGAATTATGATATATGCTATATATATATATATATACACACACATTTTTTTTTGTTATTTTGTTTTTTTTTTTTTTTTTAGGAGCATTAGCAACTAAGGCCATATTGCTCCGGGGATATGCGGTGGTCATTCCCTGACCTTTCCGCATCCTCCGTATTTGGTGGGCACAGGCTCGAACCCCGGTCTAATCAAGAAGCGTGTGCTATGCAGGTGCCAATATTATATATTCACTGAAATCACTGATACAAAGGCTCTACAAATATTAAGTCATAACTTACTAAAGCCTAGCTAAACTTAAAAATAAGCTACTGCATGTGATTAGGATTATTAAAACTATTGAAGATAGTTTAGTATGTTAATTAAGTAAAAAGATGGCAAAGTTTTTCTAAATGAATAGATTTCCAGGAGCTCAAAATTCTTTAACTGCCCAGTTCATAACCTCAAACTTTATAATATTCCTGCTTTCTACTGGTACATTTTTTTTTATAGGGTATTTTAAATTTTCATTAAAAAAAATTATGCCTCCTCTACCATTTCAGGTCACACTCCATAGAAATTCCTTCATTGATAATTAAAAACAAGTTGTACAATACTCATTAATTCTGCACCCTTAGTCACAGTTATAAACAAGGATAGTCCTTTTTAAATTTTAAATTCTGTCATATCTTTAAACAGGTTGCTGAAGTTTTTGTGGACAATTTTAAGCTGTTTAGTGCTGGGAAGAGTATTTCTAATGCTGTAAACTGGAAGACTGGTTACTGATGTCTTTTATATAAAAGAGATTTTGAAATTAATGTAATTTTTTGACAATTCATTAAAAAAAAATAAAAATAAACTACTGTAAAGTTACATATATTAACTGTTTAATTTCAGAAAGTTGATTTTTAAAGGATATTTGGAAGGAAGTATTCAATTAGCACCTGTAGTGCAGAGGGGTAAAGCATCTATTTACTTTAAGGAAAATAGATGCTTTAGCCCTTCACTTCACACAAACACTTCACTGTATAAATTGTGTACATTTAATGTTATGCTGGGGCTAATGAAACTTCTCAAATGATATATTTCATCTGTAATAATCTTGTACCTACATACATCTGTGCCCTTTTCAGACTACATGATGTTGTATCTATATTTACTCCTCCTCAAGAAGAGCAAATGTATCATAGTTCACAGCAAACTTTGCAACATGGAACTGAAACCTGGCTAGGAACATAAATGCAAACCTGCTCCACATGTACATGCATATTGGAAGAGAATTAGCTTTAAAATAGAGAAGCAATATCAGCCAAGTTAAAATAGACCTTGGAGTACTGCAGTGGGATTGATGTGACTTCTCATATAGCACAGAACTACCTTCAGCACAAGAGACAGTATCAATAAAGAAGTGGTGAAATGTTTTCTGGGGTAGCTTATTTTGAATACTCCCCTCCCATTTTGGAAAGCACAAATTGCATACTGATGGCATTATGCAAGTAATTTTTGTCACAGTGCATAGTAAAACTGTGGGAAATTATGGAATATGGCAGAAGAGACTAAAGAAATTGGACCATACAATGCAACCCAGACTTCAAGATACAGGCAAAGAGGAAGACTGGGCTGCACTGTGTGGTCCAATTTCTTTAATCTCTTCTGCCATAATCAATTGAACCAAAAGGTAACCTTCCTGTAATGGTTCCTTAGAGAATATTAATGAGAATTTAATATTTAGAGAATATTAGCAATAACAGCAACCAACCTTGCCAGCAGTCCAGTAGGTCTGCTTCTCATTATTTCCTATGTGAGAACTTTCATTTCTGTATTTGAGCCAGTAAAATGGATCATAACATTTGTTAATTTTCCAAGATTATTTTTTTTTTATTTATTTAAATTCAAAATTTTCTCATGGATAAGTTTCTCAGAGCAGTTGAGGGAGATGTTTTAGCAAGTATATATACTCATGATGACTGAATTACCCCATGCCACAAGTGATGCATTCCATAGCACCTAAAGGTGACATCACCACCTGTCAAAGCATATATAGTGATGGCATTGGTAGCATTTTTCAGTATGAAGCCTGTGAAATGGGGAAAGGGAAGGACCTGATGGAGTTTGCACAGGGAATGATTTCAAAAAATGGCAGAGACAGCATCTCAGCAACTGCAGGCATTGTCAGTTGCTCAATGGGTGATGTAGTGAAGGTATGGTCCAAAGAGACATACAATCAGCCACTGTGCCAGTACAGAGGCCATCACTGGCTGACAATAGAGGTGAACAGCAGTTGGCACATTGTCCAGGGCACACAGAGAAACATTTCCAAGCACAGACCTTTCCACAGGACACACCTGTAGATAGGCCTGTTCATGTGCCTATGTTGATGTCTGTCATTGACACCTCCATCTGCAGTGGGCATGGCAGCACCATCCTGAACAGTGGATGGTTGGAAAAGAGTCATCTGGTTTGATGAATCAAGGTTTCACCTCCATGCCAATGGAATGGTGTGTATTTGATAGTGAGTAGGTGAACAGCTGCAACCAGAGTGCACAGCTGGATGAAAACAGACTGACAGTGGTGATATCATGGTTTGAGTGATGTTTTTGTG
This sequence comes from Mastigoproctus giganteus, assembly GCF_048544385.1. Lineage (NCBI taxonomy): Eukaryota > Metazoa > Arthropoda > Arachnida > Uropygi > Thelyphonidae > Mastigoproctus > Mastigoproctus giganteus. Next base: position 72,858,074 of record NC_143588.1, on the reverse strand, counting down.
GGCATCACTTGGTCTCCTCACCCTCCACTGAACACTCACTACCAGATCCTGCATTGGCATTGTTTTGGACCAAGTTTTGCCTACATGGTGACAGTGTATGAAGTTGGTACTGGTCTCTTAACATAATACCCCATGTCACAAACCCCACATTGTGCAGGAATGGCTTGAAAATGATGTCCAAGCATTTTGTATGCTCCCCTGGCAACCAGATTCCCCCAACATCGATCCTGTTGAACATTTGTGGGATGCAGTGGAACTCTGCATTTGCTAGTTCACTGTAGTGCCTCACTCTGTGCACCTAGTCTAGGATACCTTCCATGGTCTTGTAGAGTTGATGCTAAGGCAGGTGCAAGTGGTTATCATGACAAAAAGCAGCCCAACACACTATGAAGTAGGTAGGCAAAAAGATTTGTTTCATGAGTGTACATCATATGTATACATTGGTGGACCTGAGAACTTTCCCACCCATATTAAAATATAAACCACCTATTTGATATGAGGGAAGCAAGAAATTTATTTGGAAAAATTGAAATAATTAAAAAGTAACTGTAATAACCAACTCAAAAACTGCTAGGATATTTATAAAAACTCATTGTTTCAGCTGTGTACAATTTGTGAGTGAGTATGTGAATGGGTATAACATTTGTGTGTATGCACTAGTTTGTTGCTAAGAATTTTACTTTTTTGCTAAAAAAAATATATATATATATATATATATTTTTTCAATAGGTTTAAGAAATGGGTGTAAGATCTGAAAGTTTGTTAGGCAATGACTTCATAATCTTTTAAAGTATCTGGAATTCATCATTTAGGGAAGATCTTCTACACTATGATTACCAATAATTTGGTATAAGATTAACACTTACAATTAGGCTTATTAGTAAGGGAAATGATTATTTTAATTATTCTGGATTTTGCAACGTTAATGGTATACTTAACATAAAAATTGTCAATAAGGTCATTTAAGTTATCTTAGCATTTTATTTCATGATTATTGCAACTTTACTTGTTTTGAAAGGAAGTACTATTGACTTTCTCAAGGCACAGTCCCTCAAAGTTGTCAAATGCTTCAGATTTAAGTTCCCCCTGGTATCTGCAAAGAAAACTAAAGTTTAGTTGCAGAATGCCCTGTATAATTTTTTGTGGGCCAATTTTTGTCCAAAATGCAAATTTTCCAACTCTTGTGAACAACTTTGAGATATGGAGATCTTGAACATCTTCAAAATTGCAAGGAAAGTGTGACGATCTGAGTATTCAGAATAAGGAATCTTCAGCCTTTAGCTAGTTTTGTGTCCCAGGGAAAGCAGGTAAATTAAAAGCAAAACTTTCACTGCAGGATGTGTTTAGTTGATATTCTGTTACAGGGTGTTTTATTTGTAAGTTTTTGTGTGAATGAATAATGAAAATGTAAGAATGGTCAGAGGTAGAGTCTGTTAAAGTACCAGCAATTATCCTTGAAGCAAAGATGCAATCAACAAATTAATTTTCTCTTGTAGGAGAGGGTATTGGTTGCAAATTAAAAAAGTATCCTAGTGAGATTTAGTTTCAGCAAATGGCCTATTAAACTCTAACTATAAGATATTTTTCAAAGAGTAAAATAAAGGCAATGAGCAGTTGAATAAATTAATTACATGTTTGTTGTGTAGAGGGAGAGGGAAAAGTTGCTATAAATGGATGATGTTGAATTTAACTGTAGCAGCCACCCCAAATTGTGGAAATGGCTAGTTATTCAGACTTTAACCATATTAATATTGGTAGTATTAGAATGGCATAACAATGCAAGTGAGCAAACTTATTTTCCATCTGCCAAAGGGAGAAAAGAAAAAAAAAAAAACCTCATTATTCCCACTGTCAAAGCACAGAGAATTGAATTAATTTGAGAGAGATACATGTCCTACCAGCAGCGAAATCATAGATTAGGTATGATAAATAGTTATCCTTATGGATGTCTGCCATCTAATGTAAAGAAGTCAACACTGATAATGGATTTACCACCTGACATTTTTTTCTGATAGCTATAATGCTTTTCTTTGGCAGCCCTAGCTCAGCCATATAACTCAATAGTAGGCAGTCCTTATTATAGTTCAGATGCTGCTTTAATGCCTTTCAAAGAAAGAAAATTACTGCTAATATAGAGACTACTTCATTAACAGAAGCAATCAAAATGTAATCTAGAGAAATGTTCTTTGAGTACTATCAGCCATAGACTCAAATTTACATGAAAGTCATATGGTGAATCAAATATTTCACTTGGTAATGTTTCATAAGTAAATTGAGAATCATAAGTAAATATACTTATGATTCTCAATCATTTAACAAATATTCTAGTAAAAGAAAAATATAAACAAGGTAAGCCATCAAAAGGTAATATTCCCTCATCATTTGAAGTTTCCTATTGAATTAAAATGCTTTGCTGCATAATTGTTGTAATTTTTATAATATATTATGGATAAACAGGACAAAAAAATAAATTTGAACTGCTGTTGCTTTTAAAAAAATAATTATAGTGAATAAAAGGACAAATACAGTGTTTAACTTTAATTTCATGCTGCTACTATGTGCAGTTAGAATATAATTTTCAGTTTATACATTAACTTGTGTACCAGAACAAGTGAGAACAATTTCCAAATTATACATACAATAACAGCTTTTTCTGATGTTGATACAATTAACACCATTATAGTTCAATTCATTAACCACTTTTGGGCAGTTTAACTTTTTGGAAACAGACTAGAAATTTTGCAAGAATAATTACTATAAAAAGTCTCTGCAAAAATAAGACAAACTTTATAACTCACAAACAGTAGTTGGGCTATTTTAAATCCATAACAAAAGAACTTCTGGCAGTAGAAAAGACTCCATTTTTTTTTTTTTTTTTTTTTTACCCTTCTAAATGGTAAGGTTTTCATTTGTTCAGCTTTTTAAATGGCAAGTATGAGAGCACTTGTCTTTAATGGATGCCAATAAACCTTCAAAAGGTTAGAGTACACCTAGTACTATTACAAATACACATGAATAAAATTAAAAAAAAAAAAAAAAAAACAAAAACTTATGGTATGTAGGATTAGTTGGAAAATACAACACTGAATGGAAGGGGTATTGATATTAGAATGTATTGTAGATACAGCAGTCAAAACTATATACAAAAGATACATCAACTTACACGAATTCATTAGTTGGTGATATGCACTGCAGTTTAACTTTGACAAGATTAACTCTGGCACAGATATACAGTTACCATTACACAGCGAATGTATTGTCTTCCAAGTGTTACTTTTGTAAAACCTTCAGCAAGAAATAATTCAAAATTGTTCACCTTTTGATGCCACCCTACCTTTTCAATGTTATTACCAACACAACTGTGAACAATCCAATTTTTATATTGGAAATTTTTTTTTTAAATAACAACCTTAGGGGTATATGCATATATTCTGTTCTTGCTTGAACTGGCCCTTTTTTGGGCATACTAAAGCTCACCAAGAATAGCAGAGGATACCAACAAAATTCTTGTTTTTTCATTACTAGTACTTGAATTGTTTGCATAAGCATGTGCACAGTGTACATCCAAAATTCAAGATGCTCATAAAACACACGATGGCAGTGCACTGCCAGAATTCGACAGAAAGATCCCACTAATTTTAAATAAATGCATACATTCAGATTAAAGAAAACATTTTAAATTGACAGATGTCACTAGATTTTTATTTGCTTTTAAAGGGCTGCTATAGCACTTTTTGTACGTATGCACTTGTCACTGGCTTAATTTAATGGAAAATTTATAAGTTATAAGTTTCAAGGATGATGTACATGGAGTTCAAACATCTTCCCTGGATATTTTTGCAAAGTTACTTTTAACTTTATTAGTTGGAAGTGAAAAAAAAAAAAAAAAAAAACCAACCAGAAAATAAACAGCATAATGAATGAAAAGACAGAAAGGGAAGACATCCACTGGTTACAATTAGATTTGTGTTAACTTTGTTCCTGGGGAGAAGGAAGAAGATGGATATTTACCACAATGGCCAAGTCCAATAATATATTTTGATTTGTATTAGCAGATTAATGTTTTATTTAAGAACATCACTTCAGATGGGATTGATATAAACCCTCTTGTATTTCTTTCCTGTCTATATTAGCAAGTACACCAATATAAAACAATTCCTTGAATTTCACCTTAGAAAGGCACTTTAGCTTATTCCACTTAAATTCCTTAACGGGGAAAGGATCATTTATTTGCATTCTTTCTAATATAGTTATAAATAAAAGTATAGTTGTCAGTCACTGGATTAATGCTTTCAAATACATGAAAATGGTATTTTTAGAATTTACAAAATTCAGTTACAAAATAAACAAAAATAAACATGACAAGAGAATAATAAAGCATGTTTTATGGCATTCCTTAGAATTTAAAGGGAAGGTCAGTTGTTCCCTAAATTGAAACACTGAGCATAATTTATTTATAAAATAGAGAACAAAAGTAGAATATAATATGTAGTGAAAGGAAATATTTAGTCTTAATTTCAATGGGGAAGAGTTCTAATGAACTGTGAAATTTGAAATAAGAATCAGACTGCCATGAAGAGCAGTGCATTCATTCCTTAATCCTGACACCAAATTGGATAATACATCTTTAGCAACATCAGTCTCTATCTAAAAAATGTTTCCTGAACTACTGTACAAATTTTTGGATTAGACAAAACTAATCTCATAGATCCAAATCAACGTCTCAGACACCACAAGAATCACAGATGCAGTTACTTGTCTGAAGTCTGGTAAACTAAACAATTCACAGTAAATCGAGATGAAAATATAAAAATACTGTATTAACATTTAGGGAATACTGGTGGGGAAGGTACTTATGGGGATTTTTTTTTTATTCCAAATATTAAAAAAAAAAAAAAAAAAAAAAAAAAAATTGCCACACTGGGTTAATGCTAATTATAAAACATTTCAGAACAGTAATGTTTTCCATCTTATGGTCAGAATAGGTGCAATGTAACTCCTCTGGTGTTCCTTGTATATTTTCCAGTACAGCATGCACTCACAACTGAGTATATTATTGGACTTAATCACCAATGCAAGAAGCATATCCATAATCTTGTTTCCAGAACAAAGCTAAAATTTAATCTAACCTTTATTTATAAAATATCCTTCATATATTTGTTTTCTTCATTATACCGTTTTTTTTTGGTTTTTTTTTTTGTTCACTTCTCTTGAGGAAGCCAAAAACAATTTGGTAGAAATTACCAAGGAAATTTTAGATTCACTTCAACTGACTTTAACATAGCTATCAAAAAAATAGTTTTTTGAATCATATGATAGATATGATTAAAAAAAAAAACTACACAATCATACACTGAACTGGCTTAACTTATTGCTTCCTATTATCATTTCCATTGTATTAATCTTGTCAGAGTTATACTTCTGGACATTAAATGTTTTACTGTTGAACTTAGAGATCAAATTTTATGTATCATTCTAACCTATCTTAAGTTATATGCCAACAGAATTCACATCATTATAAACTAATAAATGCAGACATTTTAAAGAAATAACATGGGTAAACTCAAAAGTACATAAAATGTTAATTCAAATTCCTTGCATCATGATAGATATGATTCAAAATGAAAAGCATGTGATTGTAAATATATTCATTGTTACTTTTTATCACAATAATTTCCTTCTTACTAATAAAACAAAGATCAATTTAAAAATGTACAGTGGTTGAATTTAATGTACCACTAATATAATATAAACTGGCTTAATTAAAATGCAATAGGTATACAGAATTATCTTTCTACCCAATTCATAAACTAAAAATTATGTTTAGTAAAGAAAAATGTTAGGAGTGGTGAAATTCAGTATTTGTTTAAATGATAGCTTAAATAATGCATCATTTAGCTTAACTGATCAATATTCAGTCTTTCAATATAAAATTATTTTTCTATTTGTGTGAAATAACTATATGAAGTGAGGTTTTACTTAAAAATAAACTAATTGCAAAATTACAGTTAATTAAAATTAAATAAAAATTATGTCTATGTTATTAATGCTCATAATTTTTTTTTTTTTTTTTTTTTTTTTTTTTTATCCCTTCACCATGTATTAACTGCATAAGAAAAACAATACATTTGGTTTACGACGAATGGCTAGGTACTATGAGACTGATCTTGGTGAAATTCACCGAAAATATTTAATCTTCATAATACTGTAAAAAATAAACAAAATTTCTGTTCTTTTGTTATTTATATAAGGACTGCTCAAGAAAGATTAATTTACTTTTGAATGGGGGAAAATAAATATCTTTGAAAACTAGTACTATCAAATACAAGCATTGCTTACTGGAACCATCTGCAGTTTTCTTGTGCCTGAGCAGATAGTCATCGATTAATACAGTCACCTAGAGTACTGTGTGCCGGTCTGGAGGCCTCATTTTAGGAAGGGTGTAGAGTTGCTAGAATGAGTACAAAGAAGGGCAACAAGATTGGTGAGGGGAACAAAGGAGTGCTCTTACCAAGAAAGGCTTAAGTTCTGCAAATTGCAGTGCCTGGAGAGTAGGCACCTGTGAGGTGATCTGATTTGAGGTGTATAAGGCCTTGAATAGGTTGAGCAAGCTGAATGCTGATGGGATTCTTCCTCTTGCTCAGACTAAGAACCTGAGGAGGCACAGTTTCAAAATGAGGGAAGACAGTTGTAGAATAGATGTGTGGAAATTTGCCTTTAGCCAGCAGGTAGCTGATTGGTGGAACAGGCTTTCATCTTTTGTTGTGGAATCTAATAGCCTAAATAAATTTAAGGCTGAGCTGGACAGGCATTTGGAATGAATGGAGGGGTGAAATGGGAGAGTTGTTTTTTTTTTTTTTTTGGCTGATACTGCATAAGCTTGCTTTCTTGCATCGAATGCCTCTGCTAACACTAATCTTGTTTTAAAAGTTCAGAGAAAGATTTTAAAAAAGATCAGAGCAACACTAAATTTTGTATTTACACCTAAATAAGTGTAGAGCAACTTACAAACTGTTCTTTCTTAAACAGACCTTATATCTTCATTCTGAAGTTGATTATTTCAAATATATTCTTTTATTGCCTTTTTAAAAAAAGAATCTTAAGGCATGTGACAGTCATAATTTTTTTTTAATAAATGATTTTGAAGTCAGTGATTGTTAATTTCTTTTAAAATTATAATAGCTGAAACCATGACAAATAATTCACATGGCTCCCATTTACAAATTAGACATCTTCCTTTATTCTTAAATTATAGGTCAAAAATGTAATAAAACAAACCAAAATTCATATTTTAAAACATTACTAGTTTTTAATCGTGTGCTGCCAGTAGCATAGCATCTGACACAACTCTCCTTTTTTTTTTCTGTTTAAATTTGGAAGTAAAATCAAATCTTCCCACATGCCTTTTCCTACATCGAAATATAGTTTTTCTTTTTTCTTTTTGTTTCATTATACTATGAAACCATTTTTCTGTTTGGCATTTAGCAGATACCACATTAGTGATTGCATCTGTTTCTTGTACTCAGTACCTAGTGTCTGAGATATCAGCAAGAATGCTTTAATCTTCCATGAACTTCCACAGAAACAAAATGCAAATAACTGAAATGCTAGGTTTATGATATTTTTTAGAATTTTCAAAAATCGCTCATCTCCTGAACTGAAACAGTTGCTTTGATATGACTTATTGCTTTCTTATAGAAAAATCTTAAAAGTAGAAAAAAGCATTCCAGTGACACACTATTTTATCCTGGTTTATTGCTATGTCAGATTATGGAACTTTCCATAATTGGAGGGATTCAGCCTTGATACCAACAGTGCAGAAGTTTTTAATTCTGAAACAACTTAAAATTTGGAAAAAAAATCTTTACAATCATTATTATTCTGAGCTCATTTAAAAATTATGTTTGTTCAATTTTTGGGTCATGAAAGTTAGTACAAAATAGTGTGACCTTAAACTTTCTATAGCCTATATCAAATTTACTCTAAGGTACCAAAAATATTTTTTTCTTTCAGCTGCAAAATAGGTGGTTGAACTTACAAACACATTATATACATGCAAAATGGATGGATGTGTATGCGATTTATTTTTAAGACACTACACTTATTCCACATACTCAGGTATAACAATTCCATCAACAATCAGTGTATGAATAATACCTTCTCTTTTATTCCCAGTGCTGACAGCTTTAATATATGCATCATGAGAACCAAGGGCAAAGTGAGTTTCTGTACCATCATCCACGAATTCACCCTGAAATTAATTCAGAAACAGCTTAAATATGTGATCAAAATGTGATATTTCATTATTCTTCTAAAGCTTGCATGATATAATAAAAAGGTATGCTTTTACAATATATATAAAAAAAAAAGGGGGGGGGGAGGAATTTAAAAATGGTATTTGAATATTTTATTCAAAGGTTTCACAGGTAGAAAGTAAAAATTTTTAATTATTACATTGAATTAATTATTACATGATGACTGAATTTAGTCATCATGCATTGGGGTGTTTACTGGCAATGTTGGCAGGTGACACTGGTCACAAAGAGATGTAAAAAGTTTTACTGCCTTGGGGAAAACACTCAAGGAAATATTCTAGGATTTAATACTGCTACAGAGGTTTACAATAGAAAACAGTAAATCAGCAGTTACAGCATATCAAAAGCAGTTAAAAGGCAAACTGAGGAGATAATGAGATAAGATGCAACAGCATAATCAGGAGACACTGGCAATTGTAGCACCAAGGCAAGTCAGAGCCACAATATCAAGATAAAATGGTGAATCATAACTGAAAGGTCCACACACATATGATCGTAATATTGTTTCTCTTGAAGAAAGGATACCAAAACCAAATGTTAGCACTCAAGGCAGAATGATGTAGTGCCAATCAGCACTGGTGACACAGAAATACAATTTTCTGATGTAAAAAAATTTTTCATTGAATATTATAAGGTAACGGAAAGCCATGGAATCTTTTAAGATGGAAACCTGTCAGACAGTCTCCAAAATACAAGAACAGGAAAAATGTTCACGTTAGTATTAGTAATGGCTATATGGTGCAAGGAAGGCTTATGCTGCACCAGCAAAAAAAAAAAAAAAAAAAAAAAAAAAAAAAATAATAATACAATTAAATAAAATAAACAATTAATAATAAAAGAAAAGTAAATAGACAACCTATGCATTTCCCTCCTGTAGGTAAATATCCAGCTGACCTTAGAATTTCCCCAAACTGTCAGCCTCAACCACCCATGTAGGTAACTTATTCCAGTAATTTATAACTCATTGGCTAAAATAAAACTTCCTGCAATCCACTCTAAACACCTACTCTCCCCCCATAATTTGAATTTATAGCCCATAGTTCTAGAATCATTTATAACCGTGAAAATTTCACATGAAAATCCTTTCAGTTTACCTCACAGAGCCTTAAACATCTCAATCAAGTCTCCTCTAAGTTTCCTAGTTTCCAAGCTGTGCAACCCACATATTCAAAGTATTTCCTCATATGGATGCCCTTTTGCCGATCTCACCAGGCAAGTTACCCATCTTTGGACCATTTCAAGAAGCTCAATGTCTTTTTTTTTTTCTTTTAGGTGCAGTCTCCACACTTTAACACTATTCCAAGCGTGGTCTAACAATAATCTGATATAGTGGGATTATAGACTGGTTAGTCTAGCTTCAGTGATAGGGAAAATCTTAGAAGCAATGATTAAGGGTGCCTGTGGTCGGGAGCATGAGTGCAATAGCACGCACTCTGAGTGGACTAGGTTTCAAGCTCGTGACTGCTAAATACGATTAACGCTTGTATTGCTGATTTATTGTAAACTCCACTGACCTGGTGGTTGTGCTGGAGTATAAACAAGAACAGTTCCAATATGACAACATTATCTCTACTAGTAAATGTTTTATAAATCATCAATAGAACACCATGGGCCTTCCTCACAACCTGTCTACAATGCTCTGAGAACTTCATGTCTGACTGTATCATAACTCCAAACAAGCCTTGTTAATCATTCACTACACTGGTAACTGTTACAGTGCAGCAAACCATCATACAATACATATTACAATAAACTTTGAGCTTCATAATCAGGTGAACAATTCAGTCACCCTGTACATCACATTGTCTGGTTGCAGTAGATATTTATTTCACTATTGCACATGATACATGCATAAAAGTAACTACTTGTCCCATTATAACCCTCAATCAGTAATATTTTTCTCCCACCTTCCAACTGTGGCAATACAGATGGAAGTTTTTCCTACTGCCTGTATACAGGGGATGCATGTATTATGATGTACTTTTCTATAATGTTCCTTAAATGCCAAATAGCAAGTCTAATCATGGCTCTATTTTTCACAATTCATAGTTTATTCCTTTGTTAATTCCTTTGTTGATAATCATCTATTTTTTATGCTTTTTAATTAACTTTGTTTTAATTTAGAAAAAACTGCCTGAGAAATGCTTTCATGCATTGATTCCAAATTCCTTTTAACCTGAAAAAAAAAAAATATATAATAATAAATACACACAGATATATTCTTGTTTCAGTAATTCTGCACAGTAACTCTATATGAATAAATCAATAACAGCAAGTCTCCATCATAACACAATTCATGGATCAACTTTCAAAACAGTGAGTACCACAAAGTTTTATTAAATATTAAGCCACATTCCAAATACATACCATAGTTTCAACTTTCTGTCCATTTACCCAGACATCCAGTGTATCTTTTTCTGGAAAGAGAAAGAAGAAAAAAAAAAAAAAAATCAAACTTGCATCTAAAAATAATTGTACAACACCGTTAACTTTGGATATCATAAGACATATGGAGTACACATCCAATAAGAGTGCTCCATATGTCTTATGGAGCACTCAGAAATATGAAAATATTTCCCCCCGCTCCCTCCATTATTGGAAAGAACTCCATTGATAACACTTGATTTTACTACCACAGAGCTGGCAGCTAGAACAACTGGAAGATGCAGCTGCTTCTTCTATAACATGATCCTGTTCATATCAAAAGTAATGAGCAAGTTTATTTTAAAAATGAGGAGTTTAATGGCAGAAAAAATATACTGACAATAAATACTTATCAATATGATGTACACTTTTCTAAAGAATTGCCAGGATGGGCCATATAACACTGCCAGCATTAAGTTGGCTTAAAAAAATCTCTGGAGAAAAGTGTTTCCTGACTAGGCAGCTATTTACCATCTTTACAACTGCCACATCGTTTTCATATTGCTTGCCTCTCAAGTAGCTCCTCAATAGTATGAACAGGTGATAGTCTGATGAGAGAGAGGACATTTTTTTTATGAAAACCCCAAACACAAGAGGTATTAGAACCTATAGTACTTAATACCATGCTTGGGTTGGAGGTTGATAAGACGAAAGAAGATATTTGTTGACATTAAATTTGAACTTCTGCAGACTGTAATTTTCAGGAAATACGTATGAAGGAAAGTTGTTCCAGAAAACGGCAGTTGAATGAATAAATGAAGATGAAAAGTTGGTTCTGTGAGTTTGAAGTTGGACAGTAAAATGGATGTTGGCTGGTTGCGGCACATGTTTGGACTGTTTTGAAAGAGAGAGCGGGAATTATAGAAGCCAATTCAGAAGAACAGTGTCCACTGAAGTATCTGTAGAAAAGGCATGCAGCAGAAACAGTACGTCTATGAGACAGCAAGTGGAGAGACTGTTACCATGGTGTCATTAATTAACCTAACTGCCCTCTTCTGAATGGAATCTAGAAGCCTGAGAAAGGTTTTGGGGGCACCACCCCAGATGTGGGAACAATATTCCATGGTAGGGCACATTTGTGATTTATACGGAGTGAACAGCTGTTTGGGAGAAAGGTAAAGGCAAGAGCGAAAGAGAAAACCAACTTTTTTAGATGCGGAGGAAGCAATATTTGTAATGTGCTTGTGCCAAGAGAGATTATAAGTCAGGGTAATCCTAAAAAAAGATATATAATTTTGCCTAGAATTCGGAGTGTCACCAAAGATAAGCATAGGAGCAGAAGAATCCTTTTTGCGAGATATAAGACAAGGCTGAGTTTTAGAAGGGTTGAAATCAACTAAGTTGTCTTTGCCCCACTGGAGAATTACCTGAAGATCGGCATTTAAGTTGAAGCTGAATGAGCAGGGCAAGGTTTCTCAAAATGGAAAGTGGAATGCAATGTGCTATCATCGGCAAAACTATGGGTAGTATTTCCAGTCAATGGAAGAAGGTCATTAATATACAAGAGGAAAAAAGGGTGGGGGGGAAAGAACTGAACCTTGGGGGACACCAGAATTGTGGAGAAGTTAGAAGACAGAGAGCCATCTCCCATCACCCTCAGTGAGCAATCAGAGAAAACTGGATAACCAATTACAAAAAACAGTTGGCAAACCATAAGATGGAAGGAAGCTTGTTTAGAAGGCCTTTATGCCAAACACAATCAAAAGCCTTTGAGATGTCAAGAGCAACTGCTTGTGTTTCACCAAACTTTTCCATTGAATTTGTCCACAAGCCAGAATATCACCAGTGGATCAATACTGACAGAATCCATACTGGCGATAGTTGATCAGATGGAAGGTTTCTAGGTAGTTGAAGAGTTGGCGGTTAATTGATTTCTCCATTACTTTAGAATGAGTAGAATAATTGCAATGGGATGATAATTGGATGGGAGGGATTTGTCACCCTTTTTTAGGAACTGGCTGAATATGAGCAAATTTCCAAGCAGAAGAAAAAACACCTTTGGAATAAGAAAGTGAAAAAAAAAAAGGCGGCAAAGAACAGGAGTAAGTTCAGGAGAACAGGTTTTGAGAACAAGTGGAGAAATACCATCAGGACCTAGAGCTTTCTTAGCATCAAGATTCATCAAAATCCTTCTGACATACTTTTTGAGGGAAGACCACAGGAGGCATTGAATGGAGCGTGTTGGTAATGGTGGGAGGTGTTTTACCAAGATCATTAATACTTGAGTTGGAAGAAAAATGGGATGCTAGCAGGTTTTGACAGAGGTGGGCAAAAGTTGTGGACAATAGCTTTGGCAAGAGACCAGAATGCTTGGCTACCATTAGGACAAGAAGCAAGTTTTCTACTCTTAGCCTGTTCAAAATCTAGTTTGGACCAATTAATAACTGCTTTACAATTGTTGCGAGCTTTGGGGTAGGCAGAAACTGAAGAATTGGAAACAAGCCAATTACAATATGCAACATTCTTCTCTTGAACAGCCTTAGCAAATTTATTGGAAAACCAAGGTTTAGATAAAGGAGGAGATTTTAAAGTGGAGTGTGGAATAAAGGATTCCATTCCTGCAAGAATAATTTCACTGACATGATCTGAGCAAATGTTGACATCAGAAGTTTTGAAATAGTAATCTGACCAAGGAAAAGAAATCTCACAGTTCATCCCATTTTGCATTCTTGTAATGCCAAACAACATGAGGTTGAGAATGGCCACGAGAGAAAGGCTCTTTTAGAGAAGAGGCCATTTCCAAGTTGTGATCTGAGGTGCCTATAGGACCATCACTTCGACCATGCACTTAGAAGGGTTGTTTGTGAGAAAAAGATCAAGTGTGTTGGCTGTATGGTTAGGATTGTCCGGTATGCTTGTAGGATGAATAATCTGTGCAAGGTCATTAGTAATTGCAAAAGCCTCAGCATCTCGACCAGCTGGGTCGGTGTGACTAGAAAACGGAAGCCAACTGGAGTTGTGAACATTAAAACCACCAAGGAAAATTTCCTCACTGTTAGAAAATTTGGACTGGAGAAAGCCAAGTTGCAAAGAGAGGAAGTTAAAGAACTCCATGTGATTAGTGGAGTTGGGAGAATGGTAGAGACAACAGATGAATTTGACACAATGAGGTAGGGAGATTTTAAGCCAGAGAAGATCAAAAAGAGGAGATTCCAAATTACCAAGTCTCTGACAGGGAATATCAGAACGGACATATGCACAAGTAACACCTTTGAGGCGAAAGGAATCATACAGCGAATAGTTTGGGGAACAGAGATAAGCAGTAGTTGAATCAACCGATAACTGAGATTCTGTCAGAAAAAGTACATGGGGTTTGGCAGACTGCAAGTGGAAATGGACATCGTTGAGATTAGAATTGAGACCACATATATTTGTGAAATGAATTAGGAAGTGTTTGGGAGGTTTAGATCTTTTCAGAGATAAGCTTACTCATTAGTTTGACAATTCATGGTGTATTCAATAGTAAGAAAAGGTGGGGGGGGGGGACATGCTGTATGAAGTAATGAAATTTTTGGATATGGCGTACACATGGTAAGAATATACCCAGATCCTTGACATAATGTGGCCTCGACAATGCCCCCACATACACACTACTTGGACTCCCTCCGGTCCCTATCTGGCAGAGTAGAGGTAGCAAAATTATACACTAGCTGATCCGGAAGCCTCCTAAAGAGTTACTATTAGGTTCAGTCCATTGTACTAACTAGCGGCTGGCTTGCGAACACCGTTTTAGAGCTGTACCCTCGAAATGTAAGTAAGATTGGATCTCACCATGACGTTCATCATAACCTCAAAAGTCATCAGTCATACTGCATGATGGAAGAGATGGGGAAGGGTTGACCGGAACTTAGCTCTGGAGACTAAACATGGGTTCCACCACTTCCAATTAGCAAAGTGGTGGTATTGCACAGGTTGATGAGAGTCATCTACCACCTAGTGATATGAAGACTGAGAATAGCAAGCAGTTAAACAATTTTCATTGTCTTTGAATAAACACATAGTTAAGCCTTGTTGAATGAAAACTTTTCATTGGATTCTTATCAAGAATCATGCTCTTATTTTTGTAATGTTTCAGCCTTCCTTTTTGGAGACTGGTACCACCTAAGGACCATATGAGGCACAGATGGTGCATGGATGCTGCAAAGTACAGGAATCAACTTGTATTGAATTGGATGCTGTAGTTCTAAGAATTTTGTGTTTTAAGATAATACAACTGGAATATCTGATAATCTAGTGGATATTTGATTATCAAACTTATATTGTACATAATACTGGAAAGTGCCACAAACATCCAGGAGCAGAAAATTTCAGTTTTACTTTTATGCTCTTCAGATTTCTAAACTGTGAGCTTTGCAGTTAATTCCCACTCTTTTAACCTTTTTCCCCATTCTAAAGAATCTGGATTTGATATCTATGCTTTGCATTATTTTTAAAGGGGGCTTGTGATGTTCCTGACACAAAGCACAGTATCTTTACTGATAAGATGTTTCATTCATTCATACCTTCACAACACATCGCAGTAGCATATTGCAATTAATGGTTGTAAATAACTTTTTAACCTGGCAGAAGTGGTGGTCCCACTCATAATGTACACAGTGGTGTGGGCTAACAGGCTCACCAATTTCGTTTTTATTTAAAAAAAAAAAATATGCAGTATACTGTGTATTTTTTGATACCCACCCCCAGAGTTGTGCTGTTCCCCTGGAATAGCACTATTAATTCCAAATGTGTTGGGAAGAGTACCCATTAACAGTCAAACACATGCTAATGGGTAACTCTTGTGAGATGCCCAGTCAAAAAACAATTAATGCTCTTTAATTCAGTTTTCCAATTAAATGCCTTTAAAGGTGTGTTTATTTAAATTGATTTTTTTAATAGATACTGTAATTAATGAGAAAACAGCTGAATTGGCAGCCGAATTGGAAATCGGGCAAAGTATTTCCAGTTAATAATAAAGAGAAATTTTGAATGCTGTGTTTATTGCCCCAAAAGTTATTTTTTGTGTCTGTAAGTAATTTACATCTGTATTAATTTTCTACAGGTGTTTGTACTGGCATAAGGTTCCTGTGTCCATAGCTGTAAAACACTATGATCACATGCACTATTCTTGTATATTACAGAAACCCAGTCTTGATCCTTATTTATAAAGCTTCTATTTAGGAACTGTTTTTTCCCCAAAAGAGTTGCTTTTGGGGAAAAGCAACTCTTTTGGGAAAAAACACTACTGTTTTCTTACTTATGTATTGTTTATGTGCATTTTTTGTCTGCGTAATTCGAATTAGTTTACTAGGAAAGTAGTTGCAATTTTTTTTTTTTTTTTTTTTTATGGCAAAGAGATCAAGTGAGTCTGCAGATGTTAATAATGCAAGACGAAAAGCTGTTGGAAAAACTCACTGTAAGCTAAATTGGACATTCTAAAAATAATGGATTTGGGAGGACACTAGATTTACACTACATTTAGTGGCTTTGTGTGGTCTGATAATTATAATGTATACTGTCTTTGTCTACTGGATTTACTTAACAAGTACAGGTTAATGTTGAAAAAAAGTCACAAGTTAGGGTTGAATTCGAAAGTTTCTGCAATTCTGCCCAGACACGATAGGTGGGAGTATATGATGACAGCCTTGTCAATCAATTTGGCAATAGAGAGATTGTGTAAGGCTCATGGGGTAGAATTTTTCTCAGCATGGTCTGTGCTTGTTAACAGGAGAGACTGCTTCTACAGGTTTGGGATACACTGAAATAGAAAGGGCACAAGAATATTTGCTGATGCTATTGAGGCAGAAAACCGCCTCAATAGCATAGATTAGATGGGTCAGAAAACTGCTAGCTTGGGGGATTCACAGACTAACAGATTGACAGTAGCCATAGGCAGAGATGAAAATTATTCTTGCACTGCTTCTATTGGAATGAGCAGCAGCCAGGAAAGCAAGTTGTTGGAAGTCATGAAACAAGTAAATACATGGGCTGTGTTAGAGTAAATACATGGGCTGTGTTAGAACAGGTGCATGTATACCAATGCTAGAAGTGTAGTAAATAAATTTGATGAATTTGAAGTGCTGGTCAAGATATCAAAGGGAGATATTGTTGGGATATCAGAGACGTGGTGTCACACAGATATAAGCAGTGCAGAACTGGAATTTGGGGAGTACAATGTGTACAGAAAGGACAGACAGGATAGGAAGGAAGGAGGTGTTATGCTGTTAGTTAAGAAACACATCAAATCTAAGGAAGTGCATCCAGTTGACATGGGTGCGCAGTGAAATGCTGAGTCAGTTTGGTGTGACAAACACTGGGAAAAGGAAAATGAGAGTAGAAGTATGTTATAGGCCTAATGACTCTGATGAGTACAATGAATAATTGTACAGAGAAAGAGTGGGCCAGTAAATCAGAGCGTCTTATAATGGGGGATTTTAACTTCCCAGATATTGACTGGAACTTGTGGTTTGGTCACTCGCACACTAGCAAGGCTTTTGTGGAGTTATTGGATGACTGTTCTCTACAGCAGAATGTTAGAGAGGCAACCAGAGGGAGTAACACTCTTGATCTGATTTTCAGCAGTGATTATGCATGCATTAAGAATTTACAGATAAAAGGAACCACTAGGTGGCAGTGATCACAGTGTACTGATGTGGGATTCACTTAAAGATGAAACTACCATCAGGGATAACGGGAAGGGTTTTTGCTTTCGTAAAGGTGACTACAGTGGTCTCAGCAATTTTTTAAATTCTATACAGTGGGACCAATTGATGATGTTACCAACAGCAAATTCTAAATGGGAAGCATTCAAGGAAGTAACCTTGGAAGCTACTAGGCTTTTTGTTCCAACTAAAAAATACCATTCTAGGTTTAGGCCCAAATGGATGTCAGATGAACTAATGAGAGTCATAGCAGAGAAGAAAAATGCATGGGATTCATATAAATTATCAGGCGACACAGAAGCCTATGTTAGATATAAACTAGTCTGCAATCAAGTCAAAAAGAAAGGAGATTATGCAAGTGAAGGCAGATTAGGAGAAATCTTTGGCAAAGGATGCAAAGACTTCTTTACTTATATAAACTCTAAAAGGAAGAGGATGAATCAGGTTGATCCACTTGATATCGATGGTTTGACTGTAGATGATCATTCTCAGATATCTGCAAAACTAAATGAGTATTTTGCATCTACATTCATACATGAGGAGTTATTCAAAGAGGAGAGGGCCAGATGTTTATTAAACTCTAACAGGGAGTTAAATGATTTTGTAATAACAAAGCAAAGTGGAGGAGAAATTGATGTTAAATGCAAGAAAGGCACCTGGGGTGGATGGGATCTATCCAGTTATATTAAAGGAGGCAGCAAAGGAAGTAAGCAGGCCCTTAGCCATGATTATGAGGCCTTGGATTCAGGGGAGGTCCCCACGGACTGGAAATGGGCAAATGTATCTCCAATTCACAAAGGGGGGGATCAAAGGGTGACGAGTAATCGCAGACCTGTTAGTCTGAATTCTGTTCCAGGGAAAATAATGGAGTCACTGGTTAAAGAAGCATTGCAGGATCATCTAGACAAGACTGCAGTAACAATTCAGGCATAGCATAGGTTTTTTTAAGGGGAAGTCTTGACTAACCAATCTGATTGGATAACACGTGGTCACAAAGGAACTGGATGCAAAAAATAATTTTCATATCATATAATTCAATTTCACAAAAGCTTTTGATACTGTTGCACGTGGAAGACTGCTGTACAAATTAGAGCAGTAGGACACTAACAGCAAGTTGCTACAATGGATAAAAGGATAGTTGAGTGGGAGAAGACAAGAGTGGTAATCAATGGACGCTGCTCTTCACGGACTATTGTTATTAGTGGAGTCCACCACGGTTCAATGTTGGGCCTGCCTTTGTTTTGTATATTTATCAATGATACTGATAAAGGTATATCAGGTTTAATGTTAAGGTTTGCAGATTTGTTAATAACAATAAGGACAGTATGCTGCTGCAACAGGATCTGAGGAAGTTGGGCAGATGGGCTGAGAAGTGGTAACTAAAGTTTAACATTGACAAATGCAAAGTACTGCATATGTGTAGCAGTAACCCCAGAGAAATGTACCAACTGGGTGGTGTTACACTCAGTGTAGTGGAGAATGAAGGACACCTGGGGGTAACCAGTCAGATATGAAGTTTTCTGAACAGTGCAGACAGGCTGCCCAAGTAGCTCATGGGGTTATTCTCAATGATATATAGGAATTTTGCGAGCAGGGATAAGGAGGTGATTATCCCCTTGTATAAGTCAATGGTCAGGCTACACCTTGAGTATTGCATACAGGTCTGGAAGCCTCATTTTAGGAAGGATGTAGAGCTGCTAGAACGAGAACAGAGAAGGGCAACAAGACTGGTGAAGGGAACAAATGGGTGCTCTTACAAAGAAAGGCTTAAGTTCTGCAAATTACAGCGTCTGGAGAGTAGGCACCTGCGAGGCAATCTGACTGAGGTGTATAAGGCCTTGAATGGATTGAGCAGGCTCAATGCTGATGGGATTCTTCCTCTTGCTCAGATTACAAACCTGAGGGGGCATAGACTGAAATTGACAAAAGGCAGTTGTCAAATAGATGTGAGGAAATTGGCCTTTAGCCAATGGGTAGTTGATTGCTGGAACAAACTTCCATATGTCATTGTGGAAGTTGATAGCTTGAAGAAATTAAAGGCAGAACTAGACAAACATTTGGAACAAATGGATGAGTGAATCTGAAGGGGAGTTTTTTTTTTTTTTGGCTAATGCTGTATAAGGTTGCTTTCTTGCATCATATGCCTCTACTAATGCTCCATAATTTTAATTTTAATTTTCTTGCATTTTCATGCACACACTGTATTTATCTTTTATTGTACAATTTATGTATTTAAAGGGTTAAATGTTTCTGCTACAATTAATATTGCTATATAGAGAAATGGTACCTTAAAAGCCATAAACACTGGTCATGCCAACCAGTTAAATTATTATTGTAACTTATTTCCTATAGCTAAATCTTCCTCACTTAATGTAGATTCACTTAGCACTATTTTTACAGCCCCCAATTAATAGTGCCAAGAGATTATTATTATTATATTATTGAAATATTTAAATTTTAAATGTTTTTTTACACTTATTTTAAAAAAAATAAATTATTTTTTCTGTTTTGAAAAAACACCAAACAAAAAATATAAACACGAAACTGTTAGTCACCTTCATACATTAAAAGTACAAAAATCAAACTAACACACATCACTTTCAAAACTACTTAAGTAAAACTTTATATATAGGAAGCTAGAAAAACAAAATAAATAGAAGAGCAACTAATCTAAAACTGGTGACTGACTTTCCATCACTCATGCCTCAAATGGAACAAATATGCTTGTTTCCATCTGTAAGACACCTCTTTTGTTTTTTTTATATAAAATTAATTTTTAGCTTTTCTGTTAAATTGAAGATGGTGTCCTTTAAATAGGATTTGCTAAACCCAATGACAAAATATTTGAACAAAAATAATGAGAAGCCAATAATAATAATAATGAAGAATGGTTGTTATATTTTTTAGTTTTTATGTCTCACAGATGCCATACAAGAATGGGAGCTGAGATAAATACTATTGCTCACCTGGTGTCAGTTAAAAACAAATTTTTTGTTTCAGCCAAACAAAAAATATATATATATTTCTCTTAATTCACAGTATATCAAAGTGAGTGAAAACAGAAAATACTGCTGGGGAAGAAGGTACATGAAGGATTTAATTTCATCACCAATTAAAAAAAAAAGGAAAAATTTTAAAGTGGCAGCTGTCTGATTCCATATAGTAGCAGAGGGCTAATGGTCAACAGATATTTTAATGCATAATAGATTTTTCAAATAAGTCTAAAACCCTATGCCACTACTACCAGCTAAAAATGCTGAGCATTAGATTAAAATATGCAGCGATATTATCATCTTAATTTCAGATCCACTGTAATTCCATTAAGGAATTACAATGGACCTGAAATAAATAAGACGAACTCTTTATTGCCCAGTAAAGAGTGCTTATCTTATTTGATTTTCAAATATTTAATTGATAAAAAATTGTTATAATAATAAATACAGATTAAGCCAAACAAAAAAACTTCTAAGTTGATTAAATGAAAATTACTAATTTTTTGAGGTAAAAAAATTTCAGAAACAAAATTATACCTAATACTATTCTTGTGGATGCACCATCAGCATCTGTCAACCATGTCTTCATAACCTTTGACTGATTCTCCATAAATTTTTCCAGTTCTTTTCCATTAACTCTTAGGGTATATTCATACATGAAACCACTGAGTGCTTGAATGTTGATGATGCATTTGGCTTTTCCAATGTCAAACATTTCACTACCAACAAGCTTGAACATCCAATCTCTTCGTAAGATTTCCTATATATAAAATAATTAATAATAAATGTTTTATCATTAATCAGCAATAATAAATTAGTGAGCATAAACTTTTAACAACCTAATTACATAATGCACAGTCTAAATTATAATTTATTTTTTAGAATTAAAAATTACAAGGAACTTGAAGAAATGCTATCAAATGAGTCCCCTCTCCTCCCCCACCAAAAAAAAGTGAAGAAAATTAACAATGATGAAACTGGTAAAGACTACTTTTTTGGTTATACAAAATGAGGGTGTTGAATGCCCACATTTTAGGTCTTAATCAAAGAAGCAGCTGCATGGACTCCTATTTCTGGAAATACCTGATACAGTAACAAAAAAAAAAAAAAAAAAGAAAAAAAAAGTGATATATAAAAGAGAAACTTGAAAAAGAGGTGGACAATTATTAGCTGTGAGTGTAACTACTGGTAAGAAGTTACAGCAATTTGTGAAGAAATTTGAACAGGCAGCATCAGAACACTGCCTGAACATGGGGCATAACAATGGATACAAAAATATAGCTAGAGGCATTCTGTAATGGGGGTGAGGAAGATATACTAAATATTTAGCACCAGCTGCCTAGTTCCATCACTACAAATAGACAATTTGCCAGTGACCTGGAAAGCAAATTTGTATGGTTGGTTAGTGCATTATTCTGAGTTAAGCAATATGCAGTCACAAGTCTCATCAGTTCATCTGACCTCCATTTAGGCCTATTGAAGAGTATTAGTTTGTATAAAAAGCCTACTCCTAATAGCTTCTATGTTAATTCCCTGAATACTCATTTAGAATTTGTTGTTGGTAACTTCATTAAGTTGGCCTCACTGTACAGAATTAAAAAAAAACCAAAAAACTACTTTCTGAGACCACTGTAGTCTCCTTTACAAAAGCAAAAACCCTTCCCTTTACCGTTGATGGTAGCTACATCTTTACCGGAACTTGTG
This sequence comes from Mastigoproctus giganteus, assembly GCF_048544385.1. NCBI lineage: Eukaryota > Metazoa > Arthropoda > Arachnida > Uropygi > Thelyphonidae > Mastigoproctus > Mastigoproctus giganteus. Next base: position 72,835,997 of record NC_143588.1, on the reverse strand, counting down.
GTTTGGTCACTCACACACTAGCAAAACTTTTGTGAATTTACTGGATGACTTTGCTACAGCAGCATGTTAGAGAGGAGAGAAGAGATAGCAATATTCTAGATCTGATTAGCAGCAGCAATTCTTTATGGATTAAGAATCTGCACATAAAAAAACCACTAGGTACCAGTGATCAGTGTTTTGAGGTGGATTTATTTAGGGATGTAACCACCATCAAGGGTAAAGGGAAGGGTTTTTGTTTCTGAGACTACAGTGGTCTTAATATTTTTAAATTCTGTACAGTGGGACCAACTATTTATGTTACCAACAACAAATTATAAATGAGAAGTATTCAGGGTATTAATCATATAAGCTATTAGGCTTTTCATACCAACTAAGAAATACTTTTAAGATATAGGCCTAAATGGAGGTCAGATGAACTGATGAGACTAATGTCGGAGAAAAAAAAAATTCATGGGATGCATATAAATTATCAGGCTACAAGAAAGTCTATGGTAGATATAAACTGGTGACTGGAACCAGTCACTGGTTTAAACTGGTTTCTTTGTGACTGGAAAAACCAGTCACAAAGAAAGTTGGGCGAGCCAATGAAGATTACAAGAATTCACTGGCAAAGAAAGCCAAGAAAAGCAGCAAAAGACTTCTTTACTTATGTTAACAGTAGAAGGAAGGGGTTGAACCATATTTTTCCACTTGATGTCAATGGTTTAGCTGTTGATGAACCTGCTCAGGTTGCTGACAGGCTGAATAGGTATTTTAAATTTACATTCACACAAGTTTGTAAAAGAATGAGAAATTTACCTCAATATGATACGTAGAACATTTCTGTATGATACTTTCCAGAAATTAAAACGAATAATGTTACAATAAAAAATTAAATTGAAAACAATTAAAAACCAATTCAATGCAATTAAAATTAAGTAAAAAATTAACTAAAAGAATTTAACAAATTATGCAAAACAATTTTATAACGATAGTATAAACCAGAGCATTGCAGCTCTGGTTTATATTATCAAATTCACACACAAGGAATTCTTTAGAGAAATGGACACCAGAAGTTTATCAAACTAACAGGGAACTTGTAATATCTGAGAGGAAAGCAAGAGAAATTGTTGAAGTTAAACATAAGAAAAACAAGTGGGGTGGATGGCATCTATCCAATTATATTAAAGGGGGCAGTGAAGGATGTAAGCAAATCCTTAGCCATAATTATGAGAGTACCCTTGGATTCAGGGAGAGGTCCCCTTGGATTGAAGAAGTGCGAATGTATCCCCAATTCACAAAGTGGGATAAGGGTGACAGAAGTAATTACAGACCTGTTATTTTAACTACTGTTCCAGGAAAAAGCAATGGAATCACTGGTTAAAGAAGTAATGAAAAATCATATAGACATGGCTGAAATTATACTTCAGACACAGCATTTCTTTGTTAAGGGGAAATCTTGTCTGACCAGTTTGATTGGATACTACAATGTGGTCACAAAGTAACTGGATGCAAAAGTCATTTTGAAACCATATACAGTCGGTCCTCGTATAACACGTGTTTGCATTACACGAATTCGATCATACACGATTTATAAATAGGGGAACGTTATCTTATATAACACGAACCGAATTCGCTTATACACGATTCGCCTTTGTGTTTACAAGAAATGGCAGTCGAATGCGGAATCACCCCAACTGAACGCAACACGATAGGAACGAAGAAGATTCTGAAAATGTATTTATGTGTTTTATATCCGTGAAGGGGAAACACATTTCACCATAATAACGTAAAAACTAACACAATTCCAGCTATCGATATAATTGCAAATGCAATTAGATGGAGTTTACTACCAGTTTATAACAGATTCCACTAGCAGAAACGCAACTGGAAATTGTTTTTATTGTTTTATGGTAGTAACCCCCAGAAATGTGCTTTAGTAAAATGTGAGGTGTTAATAGTGTATCTCGGCCTTTACGGTGTTGTTTATTCAGTTGCTACACGCGCGCAGCTTTGTTTCTGTGTATCAAGCGTGCCACCTCGTTTGTAATTGTGCTTTATTCCCTAAAATTAGTAAAATACTTAAAAGGTGTGAAAAGGAAGCGTCCTGGCTAAGACACTGCAGATTCAAAGAGAAAAAAAAAAAAAAAAAAGAAGCAATATCAATAAACAGAGGCGGACTGGGTCAAAAATTCTTACCCGGGAAAATTTGTAGTGGCCTCATACTACGGTTTATGGCCAAAATCACACCGACCTCCGGCCCACCGTGGTTTCCCCCGTAAGGCTTATGGCCAGTCCGCTTCTGTCGATAGAGAAAAAATATGAAATTGTGAAACGCTTTGAGCGAAATGAAAGACCATGTGTGATATTGCACGTGCTACAGACCTAAATGAGGCAACGCGGAGAATTACAAAGAATGCAGAGAAAATAAAAACAACTTTCATAGCGGGAACAACTCAAAGTGTAATTAAAATCCATCAGATTAAGACACAAAGAATTGGAAGAGATGGAACGGCTGTCATCTCTTTGGATAGAAAATCAAACAAAAAGCAAGTTTGCTTACGATAGAAGCAAAAGCATTAGCAATATTTTATTACGACTTACGTATTATAATTTATACTTACGTATTATAAAATACGTAAGTATTTTATTACGACTATTTTATTTAATATAATAAATTTTTTACGAATAAAATACGTATTTTATCCGTAAAAAATACTTTTTTAGTATTAAAAATACTAAAAATACTTTATTATAATATAATATTATTTTTATTACGTATTTTAATCGTTATAAAATACGTAAGTATTTTATAACGATTAAAATTACCCGATGATTTATTGTGTTTTGTAATGTTTTGGTTCCAAATGTGTGTTCAATCTTGGGTGGTCGGCACCTAACCCTACTTTTCCCATAGGGCCTGTTGTTTATATTGCACGATTTTGCATTGCACGAGGGTTTCTAGGAACGCAACTATCGTGCTATACGAGGACAGACTGTACTTGGTTTTCAGGAAAGCTTTTGATATTTTTTTTCACATAAAAGACTGCTGTACAAATTGGAGCAGTATGGCATTAAGGGCAAGTTGCTGCTATGGATAAAGGGATGTCTGAGCAGGAGAAGACAGCGTGGTAATCAATGGACACTGCTCTTGGTGGACTAATATTATTGGAGTCCCATAGAATTTGGTGCTGGCCCAATTGTGTTTTCTATATTTATTAATGATACTGAACAAGGCATATCAAGCTTAATGTCGAAGTTTTCAGATGATATAAAGGTTAATGGCAGTATGCTACTGCAGCAGGATCTAGAAAAGTTAGGCAGGTAGGCTGAGAAATGTTGATTTTAGGAGCAATAGCAACTAAGGCCAAATTGCTCCATGTATACTGCCTGTAAATTGCCCGTGTTCTGGAGTCAATTTTCTGTTTGCTGGATGAAAAACCAGAGTTTCTGGTAGAAAAAACCATGCTGCCCACACCAGAGACTGACTATTCAGCCACACTGCGATAAAGGCCCATAAAAATTCCTTATGTCATTGAGGGGATTTGAACTCTAGTCTTTTCCACCCGGTGCGGGGAAGGACAGCAATCCTACCAGCTGTGCTACCCATGAGGGCATCTGAGAAATGGCATTTGAAGTTTAACATTGACAAATGCAAATTACTGCATATGGGTAGCAGTAATCCCAATGTAATGTACCAACCTGTGTGGTACTACATTCAGGGTAGCAGAAAATGAAAGCCCTGAGGGTAATTGTGCAGTCAGATATGAAGTTCTGGGCCATGCAAACAGGCTGCCTGAACAGCTTCATGGAGTTTTGTCAATGATATGCAGGAATTTTGGTAGCAGGGATAAGGTAATTATCCCATAGTATAAGGCAATCATCAGGTTGCCTTATACAGACTTGTGTGCACCATCTTGTGCATACAGGTCTGGAGACTTCATGTTAGGTAGGATGTAGAGCTGCTGGAACGACGAGATTGGCAAGTGGAACAAAGGAATGCTCTTGCCAAGTAGTTTCAGTTCTGAAAGTTGCAGTATCTGGAAACTAGGCACCTGTGAGGCAATCCGATTGGGGTTTTTAAGGCTTTAAATGGATTGCACGAGCTCAATGCCAAAGGAATTCTACCTCTTGCTCAGACCACACACGAGGGGGCATATATTCAAGATGAGGAAGGATGGTTGCAGAATAGATATACAGAAGTCTGCCTTTAGCCAGCTGGTGGTTGATTTTTTGAGCAAACTCCCATCTGTTGTTGTAGTTCAGCAGTTCCCAACCTTTTCTAACTTGCGAACCCCTTTCAACATATTTTTATCGCAAACCATTAAGCTTATCTTCTCTGAAATCGTAAAATAGTACTGAATTTTTATTATAAAATATTTCCAGTACTACATTTTTATAAGTGATATTGTGTAATAATATAATATTATTATTAAGTACCTATACATAACAATGGTTTTTGAAAATGGAAAAAAAAAAAAAAAAAAACAACCCGTATGGAAAACATTTATTTAATACAATATACTATAAGATAGTTTTGTATGAAGCACGGGACTATGCTTAAGTTTCACTATTGAACTGATCAGCACTTTGCACCATGTTTTGTTTGTACCGAACTGTCCAAGTCAATAATTGGCATCATTTTAATTGTATCTCATATTGTGAATACCTTCACAACAAGTAGCAGAGGTATTGCACTGCTCTGAATAAGTAACGCTTCACCAGTGGAGAAGATTAATATCTTCAATTAAAAAACGATGCCGATTGTTTACTTGGACAATTCACTACAAACAAAACATGGTGCAAAGTTTCACTATTGAATGGGTCAGTGCAAAGGCACTGACCCATTCAATAGTGAAACTTAGGCATAGTCCCATGCCTCATGCAAAATAATTGCCTTAGTTTATACTATTACACACCATCAGACATCTCTCATTTTGTGAACTTCTACTTCATAACTCTGTTGTTACTACTGCAACACCAGGGTACCTGCCCACCCACCAATGAGAAGCCAATCACCTTCAAAACGGTGCTGTCTAGCTGGTGATATCTGCCGAATAAGTAACATTAGTCTTCTCCGCTAGTGAAGTTTACTTATTCAAAGCAGTGCAATACTTTGGCCACTCATTGTGAAGATATTCACAATATCAGATACAATTAAAACAATGTCAAATTATCGACTTGGGACAGTTCACTACGAACAATACATGGTGCAAAGGTACTGACCTGTTCAATACTGTAAGGTAGTAAACTAATTATAAGGAATTGTGTGAGATGTGGTTTCTTTTTATAACTGTTTTACTACAGTTCACAAGCCACCTGACTACTTTGTACAATCAGAAGGTTCAAGATTTTTGGGTTATAATGTCATTTACTACTTTTCTAAATTCATGTTAAAAACAATTTAATAACGTATAATGTTCAAATTCAAACCATATGGTACACCACAGCAACTAGCAATGTTTACCAGAGTTTGTCTGATAAGTAACTAATGGTGCGATATATATCAGCAAGTTTGCACCCAATCCCCCCACTAACATCCTATCATGCATGCTCGCTATGTAAGGGCTCATGGCCCAAACCACAACTAAATATAAATTTTGAACTAAACCAAATAAATTAAAATTCAACTATTTTGTAGTTTACAAAAATATACCAATGTAAATCTAAGCAGACGCCATTACAGAATTTCTAATGCGACCTCACCTGAAACACTTTTGCGAACCCCCAGTTGGGAATCAATGTTGTAGCTGATAGTTCAAATATATTGAAGTAAGAACTAGAAAAACTATTGGAGGGAATGGATAGGTGAAATGAGAATTTTTTTTTTTTTTTTTTTTTTTGGATGATGCTGTATAAGCTTGCTTTCTTGCATTTTTTTTTTTTTTTAGAAAACCCAAACACAAGAGGTAATAGAACCAATAGTACTTAGTATAGTGCATGGATCAGAGGTTGAGAAGATGAAAGAAGATATTTGTTGACATTAGACTTGAACTTCTGTAGACTGTAATTTTCAGGAAATACCTATGAAGGAAGGTTGATCCAGAAATTAGCAGTTGAATGAATAAACGAAGAAGATGAAAAGTTGGTTCTGCGAGTGGGTGGTGGCACATGTTCGGACTATTTTAAAAGAGAAAGCAGGAATTAAAAAAGCCAATTCAGAATAAAAAAAAAAAAGTGCCCATGGAAGTATCTGTAGAAAAGGCATGCAGCAGAAACAGAAAGTCTATGAGACAGCAAGTGGAGAGACTGTTACCGTGGTGTCATTAATTAACCTAACTGCCCTCTTCTGAATGGAATCTAGAAGCCTGAGAAAGGTTTTGGGGGCACCGCCCCAGATGTGGGAACAATATTCCATGGTAAGGCACATTTGTGATTTATACGGAGTGAACAGCTGTTTGGGAGAAAGGTAACGCCGAGAGCGAAAGAGAAAACCAACTTTTTTAGGTGCAGAGGAAGCAATATTTGTAATGTGCTTGTGCCAAGAGAGATTAGAAGTCAGGGTAATCCCCAAAAGAGATATATCATTTTGCCTAGAATTCGGAGTGTCACCAAAGATAAGCATAGGAGCAGAAGAATCCTTTTTGCGAGATATAAGACATGGCTGAGTTTTAGAAGGATTGAAAACTAAGTTGTCTTTGCCCCACTGGAGAATTACCTGAAGATCAGCATTTAAGGAATTGGTAGTGGATATTCAAGACGAAGCTGAATGAGCAGGAAAAGGTTTCTCAAAATGGAAAGTGGAATGCAATGTGCTATCATCGGCAAAACTATGGGTAGGATTTCCAGTCAATGGAAGAAGGTCATTAATATACAAGAGGAAAAAAGGGTGGGGGGGAAAGAAGTGAACTTTGGGGAACATCAGCATTAGTGGAAGTTAGAATATACAGAGCCATCTGCCATCACCCTCAGTGAGAGGTCAGAGAGAAAACTGGATAACCAATTACAAAAAACAGTTGGCAAACCATCAGATGGAAGCTTGTTCAGAAGACCTTTATGTCAAACATGATCAAAAGCCTTTGAGATGTCAAGAACAACTGCTTGTGTTTCACCGAACTTTTCCATTGAATTCTTCCATAAATGGGTAACATAAGCCAGAATGTCACCTGTGGATCAACACTGATGGAATCCATACTAGCTATCATTGATCAGATGGAAGGTTTCTAGATAGTTTAAGAATTGGTGGTTAATTGGTTTCTCCATTACTTTAGGAGTAGAAGTGATTACAATGGCACAATACTTGGATGGGAGGAATTTGTCACTCTTTTTTGGAACTGGCTGGATATGAGCAAATTTCCAAGCAGAAAGAAAAACACCTTTGGAATAAAAAATTGAAAAAAGGTGGCAAAGAACAGCAGTAAGTTCAGGAGCACAGATTTTGAGAACATGTGGAGAAATACCATCAGGACCTGGAGCTTTCTTAGCTCCAAGATTTGTCAAAATCCTGACATCCTTTTGACAGAAGACTACAGGAGGCATTAATGGAATGTACTGGGAATGGTGGGAGGTGTTTTACCAAGATAATTAATACATGAGTTGGAAGAAAAATGAGATCCTAGAAGATCAGCTTTATCCTTGGCTGAACTGACAACATAACCATCAGGTTTTGACAGAGGTGGGAGCAGAGATGGGCAAAAGTTGTGGCCAATAGCTTTGGCAAGAGACCAGAATGCTCGGCTATCATTAGGGCGGGCAAGAAGCAAGTTTTCTACTCTTAGCCTGTTCAAAATCTAGTTTGGACTGATTAATAACTGCTTTAAAATTGTTGCGAGCTCTGGCGTAGGCAGAAAATGAAACTGAAGAATTGGAAACAAGCCAATTATGATATGCAACATTCTTTTTTTGAACAGCCTTAGCACATTTATTGGAAAACCAAGGTTTAGATAAAGGATGAGATTTTAAGGTGGAGTGTGGAATAAAGGATTCCATTCCTACAAGAATAATTTCACTGACACAATCTGAGCAAGTTTTGAAATCAGGAGTTTTGAAACAGTAATCTGACCAAGGAAAAGAAATCTCGCAGGTCATCCCATTTTGCATTCTTATAATGCAAACGTCATGAGGTTGGGAATAGCCATGAAATAAAGGTTCCATTGGAGAAGAGACAATCACCAAGTTGTGATCTGAGGTGCCTAAAGGACAACTCACCTCGACTGTGTATTTAGGGTTGTTTGTGAGAAAAAGGTCAAGGGTGTTGTTGGCTGTGTGATTAGCACTGTCTGGTATTCTGGTAGGTAAATGAATCTGTGCGAGGTTCAGTTTCATTTAGTTTAGTTTAGTTTATTCAGCAATTAACTAAATCACTATCCGTTAAGTTAACATATCAGGAACCTTGCCAAATCCATCCTCAGACCACATAGGCTTTCTTTTTTTTTTGGACAGAAAGAAAAAAAAAACCAAATTCCTGTTATGTAAAAATTAATATTAAAATTAAAAATCCAATTAACGATAAAATTAATTATCCACTTAGAATACAAAACTTGTAGTCGATAATTAATTTTATCATTAATTGTTAAGTGCATTTTTAATTTTAATGTAATAAAAATTTGGTTTATTCTTTTTTCTTTCTGTCCTTAAAAAACAGCTTATGTATGGTCTGAAGATGGGTTCTGGCAAAGTTCCCGAAATGTTACATTAATGTACAGCTAGGCCTCACATAACACGAGTTCGATTAACGCGATATTCAGTTAACGCTATTTGAAAAATGATACCACTTTTCACGATGCAAATTTCCAGTTAACACAATCTTTTTTTTTTTTTTTTTATGCAATAGTTGGAAAAAGATTTGAATCGTGTGTTAAGCTTACCGCGAGTCGTACGGTCAATAAACAAACGTTTGCCTGCTGCCCGCCCCGGTGTGTTCCATCAACCATCGGAAGAAGATGTGTTTGTCTCCTGCTAATAAAGTCAATGCAGACTTGCATTTAAAAATTCAAATTTTTAAATGAGCCAGATGAAAATGTTGCCGCAAAGGAGATAATGGTAAAAGAATTAGATGAAATCTTTCGTATTGCATAGAACCTCTAACAAAAGGTTTGATGTTCTCTGCGATATTTATTTCACCAGGGCCCAGAGAAGATTGTTGTCGGCTATCAGAAATTGATTGATGAAAAGAGAAAGTCAACACTGTTCAAATATTTCCGCAACAGTAATTTCTTCATTGTGTATTTTATGTCAGAGGTTCCCAAAGTTTCTCAGTTCATGGTGCCTTTAATGTCTCAGTAATTTTTGTAAGGCACACCCAGACCAAAAGAAATACCTAACAGTTTCGTTTAGTAGTTAGGTCCAAACAACTTAATAAGAAATACTGAAACTGTGAACTACCTCAAGCTAGTGGTTCGCGCGGTGCCCGACAGATGTCGAGTATCGCCGTGTTTCTCTCGAAAATTTAAAATATTCTGTGGCGCACAGTTTAAGAACCGCTGTTTTATGCAATAAACATTTAATTCCATAATTATTTTCATTATCTTTTACATTATATACAGTTAAAGTTATTTAAAAAAGGTATTTTTAAAATTCTTTATGGACATTCCAGAAGGTCAAGGACCAATTATAATTTTTCCTATTGGTTATTATATTCAATTAATGCATTTCCATTTTGCGCGATGCGCTTGCGGGACGAATTAATCGCGTTAATCGAGGCCCGCCTGTATAGTGATTTAGTTAATAGATAAATAAACTAAAATTAATATTCACATGGTATAAGAGTGGTCATTATAGAAATTTATATTCTATATTAAATTTGTTTTGAATGACTGTTCATTGCTATTTATTCAAGTAAAGTGTTTTTTTTTTTTTTTTGCATATACCAATTGTAAGTGAATTGTTGAGGCCAATTTTTTTATTTACCAATAATTTCCAGTCCCAATGATGCTCATTATAGAAAGTGTAAGTGAAAGGTAGGTGGGGCACCAGAGATAATGATGCATCCAGGAAGAGTATTAGTTGTATGGTGCAAGGAAACTAGGCTTTTGCTGCATTGAAAAACACACCTATTTGACTTCCGCCTCATCTATTCAGCTGAGCTTTGAATTTCCCCAAGTTGTCAGCCTCCACCACCCACAAAGGCAACTTATTCCAATAATTAACACTCACTGGCTAAAAGAAAACTTCCTATAATCCATTCTAACCCCCCCCCCCCCAGAGTAGGTCATGACTTTCATCATCTGATCATGATACAGAGATTATTTCACGTATATTGCACCAAGATACCACTGCATAATCTTAGTTGGACTGTCAGCTGTTCATTTATCTGGTGAAAGCTCTACAACAAGATTAAATTCCTGTTGTTGCTGGCATCTCATAGATGCCATGTGGGAATGGGAATTGCCTAGAAGAAAGATAGATACTTTTGCTTGCCTGGCATCCATTAAATTCCGAGCAAAAAAAAAAAAAAAAAAAAGTCCCATAATCCACAGTATAGCAAAATGAAAACACGTTATAACCAGGTAGAGAATATTTGTCGGGCAAAGTTACACAAGAGGATTTCATTTTATTTGCAAATTAGAAAAAAAATAATAATAATTAAAAACAAAGCATTTATCACATTCCATATTAGAAGAATGGTTAAAAATCAATCACCATACTATTAATTTTGAACTTTCTTACTGAGAAGTGGAACTGAAATTTCCACTACTATCACGATAAAAAAAATATCTGAGAATATTTTTACAAAAATTACCTTAATTTAATGCTGCCATTGGGATTTTCTAACTTTGCCTACACGCACAATATTTATATGTATTAAAAAGTTTTCCACAGCTTCTTTATGAATGTTATCAGAAAGAATTTCTAGCTATGAAACAAATTCTAAATGTTGGTAGACTATGAAGTACATGAATATCCAGAAAGAAAACAAGGTGTGTGAAAATATGCAAATTCCTGTTATTTATTGCATGTAATATCAACTTGAAAAATAAAAAGTATAATTTCCTTACCTTACCATCTACTCGTATAACTCTTTTACCAGAAGCAGTCCCATGCTCAAATTCAACACAATGAACTTTATCACTGAGGGGAACTTCCCAAACTGCTACCAAATCTGACATTTTATTTCCATTTACAGATCAATTCAGTGTAAGATCTATGAATAAATAAAACCACAGAAAGCATTTACTGTAGTTGAAAGTTTAATACAGTTATTCAACAGTAAAAAGATTCAAATTCAAGAACGAACACACACACACACACTTTTCTTTATGATACCTTTAGGTGACTGTCATAAACAGAATAGGTTTCACTGGAAAATATTTAGTTGACTCTTCAAAATATTAGTGGACTAATATTTTGAAGTGTGATTTGAAGTGATCAAGTGTGAGATTAGTATTAGCAAAGGCACATGATGCAAGAAAGCAAGCTTATATAGCAACAGCCAAAAAAAAAGAAAAAAAAAAAACAACCCCTTCTCATTTCACCCATCCACTCACTCCAAATGTATGTCTAGTTCTGCCTTGAATCTATTTAAGCTATCAACTTCTACAACAACAGATGGAAGTTTGTTCCAGCAATCAACCACTCGCTGGCTAAAGGCAAACTTCTACACATCTATCCTACAACTGTCTTTCCTCAAATTTGAATTTATGCCCTCTCAGGTGATTATTCTGAGCAAGAGGAAGAATCCCATCAGCATTGGGCATGCTCAAACCATTCAAGGCTTTATACACCTCAATCAGATCACTTCACAGGTGCCTAGTCTCCAGACGCAGTAATTTACAAAACTTAAGCCTTTCTTCATAAGAGCAACATGTTCTCAGCAGCATATTCATTTGCACGGACTGTGGTTCAAGCATGCATGACAGATAGGCATGGTTAATTATTGTATTTATCATCAAAAAATTATTAATTGTAAACTCCTGTAACTAATGGTTATACTGAAGTATAAACTGAAAAAAAAATTTTTAAACATTCACAAAGTTTTATAAGACTGGTTGTGGGTTTGACAACATTATGTGCATCAGCATATTCAGTCTGTATGTGCGTGTGCACACACACACACACACACACACACACAAATATAGATAGGAACTGATTTGCATACAATACTCATACAACAATAGCATGCTGTACAAGCTGACTCAATAGCTTATTAGGGCCTTATCCCTAAGGAGACTGGCTAAACTCCTGATTGAAGCAGCCTTTTCTTTCAACGTTTACTGCAGTTCTAATGGATTCAAAACAGAAAATCTGAAAATGGCAATGTTAAACACCTACAGGAAAAAAAGGATTAAGTTCTTGGCTTTCAAGATATAAACTCCTGTAACTAATGGTTATACTGAAGTATAAACTGGAAAAAAAAACAAAACATTTTTTTAAACATATTCACATGAATGATTACATTTACCAAGTTGTAAAAGACTGGTTGTGTGTTTGACAAAATTATGTGCATCAGCATATTCAGTCCACACACACAATATTTTAGTGCTGCATTAATATACTTTTTTATACATACTGACTTGTCACTGATTCTGCCAGGTGCATTAGCATTAGTAGAGGCATTTGATGCAAGAAAGCAAGCTTATGCAGCATCAGCCAAAAAAAAAAAAAAAAAAAACCCACTTCCACTTCACCCCTCTGTTCGTTCAAAATACCTGTCCAGCTGAGCCTTAAACTTATTTAGGCTATCAACCTCCACACCACAAGGGATGGGAGTCTGTTCCACCAACCAACCACCCGCTGGCTAAAGGCAAATTTCCGCACGTCTATCCTACATCTGTCTTTCCTCAATTTGAATTTATGCCCTCTCAGGTGATTTTTCTGAGCTAGAGGAAGAATCCGATCAGCATAATGAGTAGAAGTCTTAAGATTTTCTGAGCATAGAATTTTTGGAATAAATTAACTCTATGCACATGAAAATTTTGCCAGTTAACTGCACTGCAGTAGGAAAAACTAACTGTATTCCATAATTTGACCACTGACCCACAGTACCTCAATGGATACCTCACACATAGGAATAAAAGTTAAGTTAATACATAAATTTAAGACTTCACTATGTATGCAGGGTACCTTTGTACCACTGTTGAAATTTCCCAGCTGTGTTTTCTATTGGTGGGATGATGGTCATATAGCTAGATTGTAACATAGACAAAATTAAAAAAAAATTCTGATTACAAATAATATTTTCTTTAGTAATTTACATGATACAGAATAATTCCGAGCCAATAGCATTAGCTCTAACATTTGACTATGGCAACAGCAAATGAGATTTACATACAACTAAGTGATTGACAGCAGGCTAATGAACTAGGTAGGATATGGAAATGTTTTCCATTGGTGCATATAATATACACAATTGCAAAACAAGTATAGGTTCAGTGAATAACTGAGCCCAACCCATGATGGGGAAAGTATAAGAGTATGAAGTCACTAAAAATATTAACAAATAAATAAAAATTTAAGGGTCTCAAAAACTTAACTGAAAATAAACAAAGCACAACTTTTTCAGTATGCACACAAATATAAAAGTTCTCAACCATTAATCAGCAAATATAGCATTTTTAAACAAAATATCTTCATACACAACCTCATAATGGTAATGTTAAGTTATTAAAAAAATCGCCACGATTTAAAAAAAAAAAAAAAAAAAAAAAACATGCAGATCCTTTAAAACTATTAAAACTATGAAAATTTTTAAAATAATACTAAATAAAATAAAAACTAACAAAATGTTAAAATAATTTATGCTACCTTACATGAAAAATTATCACTGGTTTAATGAACCAATAAATGTTCTAATGGGCTTATAAAAATTATTTGGAAATAAACTTTGAACCACCATTTTTCCTTGAATTCATTTCTTCCTTGAATTTATTCAAACCACTCACTTCCACAACAGATGGAAACTCATTCCAACAATCAACCACTCACTGGCTGAAGGCAAACTTCCATGCATATATCATGCAACCTTCCTTCCTCAACTTGAATTTATGCCCCCTCTGTGTAGTCTCAGCAAGAGGCAGAATGCCATAAACATTTAGCTAACTCAATCCACCCAAGGCCTTAAACACCTCCAATTAGATCTCTCAAAAGGTGCCTAGCCTCAAGATGCTGCAATTTGTAGAACTGAAGCCTGTCTTGGTAAGAGCACCCTTTTGTTCCCTTCACTGCACTCATCCCAGCAATTCTACATCTTAAAAGTGAGGCCTCTAGACCTGTATACAGTACTTGAGATGTGGCCTAACCATGGTCTTGTACAAAGGGATTATGACCTCCTTATCCCTGCTAGCAGTTTCTATATCCATTGACAAAACTCCACAAGTTGTCCTGACAGTCTGTCTGCACTGCTCAGAGAATTTCATTATCTGACTACACAATTACTCCCAATCTTTTTCATTTTCCACTTCCCTGAGTGTAGTACTACTCAGTTGGTATGTTAATCAGGGATTACTGCTACCCATATGCAGTAGCTTGTATTTGTCAATGTTACACTTCAATTGCCATTTCTCAGCCCATTGACCTAATTTTCCTAGATCCTGTTGCAGTAGCATACTGTCATTAACCACCCTGCCAACCTCTTTATCATCTGCAAACTTACATTAATTAAGCCTGATATACTTTCATCAATATCATTCATAAATACAGAAAACAATGGACCCTGCAACAATCCCTGGGGGACTCCACTAATAACATTAGTCTATGAAGAGCAGTGTCCATTGATTACCACTCTGTCTTCTCCCACTAAACCATCCCTTTATCCATAGCAATAATACCCATAATGCTACACTGCTCATTTGTATAGTAGTATTTTTTTGTGCAAAAGTATCAAAAATCTTTCTGAAATCCAAGTTTATGATATCAAAATTATTTTTTGCATTCAGTTTCTTGGTCTCTTCATCACAGTATCCAATCAGATTTGTTAAGGATAGTCATGTCTGTCAAGACTATCCTTAACAAATCCATGCTCTGACCGCAGTATACTTGCATTCCTGTTTAGATGGTCCTGATTTACTTCTTTAACCAGTGACTATTATTTTCTTGGAACAGACGTAAAGCTAAACAGGTTTGTAATTACAACGTGCTTAGGACTGCCAGATCTCTTCATAAAAACCAGACATATTCCAGGGTTGCTTAACAACAAATTCCTGTTTTTGCTGAATTCACGTAAATTACTTCAAATTAAATGTTTTCAAAGCATAAAGGAATATCAGTTTCAAACAGGTAGTCATTTTTTTTTAAGTGGATTAAGGTTTAGGGTTTTACACTAAGTCTGTCATTTTCAAATGAGTATTTCTAATGTTTCATTCTGGTACAAACATTAATGATAGTTATGCCAATAATAGCAAGATTAAACTTATATTTGAAAATTTTAATGCTCTTATGTGACAGGACACTAAGCATGACCTGACATTCCAGATGTTTGTCACATCTAAGAGAGAAGTTGATCTTTCAGCCAAATACTTAGGGAATTAACAGGCAAATAACTCAAATTAGCATGCAGGAGTTGAGGGTTGATGAAATTACAGCTAGAGTAAAAGAGGAAGTGCCTTCATAACTTTCTGAAAAAAGTCTAACTAAAAACAGGAAGATAGATAAATCTTTATTGTCGTGCAGTCCAGTACATACAGCATAACAACCCATCACGGCAAAAAATCACTAGGGGTTAGTATGCTCAAACTTGAATTACGTAAAATAATTATAGAATCAGTGACAGTGCCATACAATAATGAAAGAAATAACAAAAGAATGATACACAGCAAAAATGATGTATCTAACACATGTCAATTTACAGATTATGATCTGCATGTAGCAACATCACAAATGCAGAGCATGCAGGGCTTTTATAAATTCATATCTGTATTTTTTGTTCTTAAATCAAGGTGGGGAAGTCAGCATCTGTTCTATTTAGAGATGGAAGCATCTTCTTCAGAAGAAAGCAGTCAGTTAGTGCAAGCCTGTATAGTAGGCAGCTAATGTAGATGTTGCTTGGAGGGATAGCTAAGGGATCCTCCAGGAGTAGACATCCCAGATATTGGGGGGAAATGATATCTCGCCAGTGAGTAGTTTGACAGTGAAAACTAACCTCTTCTCCGTGGTCAAGGACTCCATTCTTCTGATCCAAAGCACTTTTGCCATAGCAGTAATTATAGTGACAGGGGGCTCAAGATGCAGCTTGGCACTGTCCCATTTCAGGAACCAGTATTCAGCAATGTACATTGCTTAAGGTTGGAAGGTGCAGCTAAGGCCATATTTCTGTTCCATAGAGAATGACAGAGTAGGCTATGGAGATGAGAAATCTCTTAAGAATGGTTAGTTCTTGAATATGTACTAACTGCTGCTTTGGGATCCACCAGGGATGAGCAAGTTCAGCATTGATTTTGCCAATCTGAATGACATCTGATGGTCAAATAAAACTCCTAAATCAGTGTGAAAGCATTTTGGGTACAGCAACCTCTCTGAATGAAACGTTCAGTTGTGTTAGCACAGGTTTAAAGTTGTAAGCTTCCTGTGCAGACTTCTCTGGATTTATTCCAAAGTTGAATTCTGCCATATAAAATTTAAGGTCTCCAAGTCGTGAATTTATCTTATTTGAAAGCTGTACTGTGTTGTCACCTAGCTTAACTTGTGTCAGCAGTTGAAGGTCATTTCGTATAGCACAGTAGACCATCTCTGGAGGAGGCGCCTCCGTAGCCAGGTGGGAAGGAGCAGCAGTGCGTAGCACACTCTTCTTGATTAGACCGGGGTTCGAGCCCGTCACCACCAAATACGGAGGATGCGGAGAGGTCAGGGAATGACCACCGCATATCTCGGAGCAATATGGCCTTAGTTGCTAATGCTCCTAAAAACAAATAACAAACAAACATCTCTGGAGGTGACATAAGGCACAATGATAGTGGTAAACAGAACAACATATAAGATGTACCAAAAGAGGACTTGCCGATCTCTATGCAAAACAAGCATTCTCTATCAGAGCAGAAATTCAATGAAGCATAGTATGACTCTGGATGTGAAAATGGTCTTTGAGGAGGTGCAAGGCAGGAACTGACACAGCATCAAAGGCTGCACTAAGATCCAGATATGCGATTGCAAGTGTTGCTTTTTGTTCTAATGCTGACAGGATCAATTCAGTGGTAGCTGCCAAGTTTGTGATTTGTTTAGTCAGAATGATTTGGAGAGTTAATGTATGTGTAGCAAGGCCTTTTCAAGTATTTTTAACAGAACTGGTTTAGACCAGTCTAAACTGATGGTGTGCATGGCAAACTGGTTCTTCTGGACTGGATGAACTCTGTACACTTTTCATAGCAGTGAGAAATAATGATGGGTGAGGCATCTATCATAGATCAAGAGGGGAGGGCCAACAATATATGTGCTCAAACAATTCACCATAAGTTGTGGAATACCTTCCCCTCTGGTAGTGGCTGGAAGAGCATTGATGGCTTGAATTTAACTACTGTTCCATGATTTGGATGATTGCTAGAACATCTGAATGGTGCACATCACATTTTCAAACATAGACAATAAGTTTAATATGCTTTCTTCAATATCATTAATAAATATTGAAAACAGTAAGTACAGGCCAACCATTGAACCAACCACGAAACTCTACTAATAATTTTTTTTTTTAAATTAACTAGATTATTTTTATACCAGTATTTAAAGAAAGTACAAGCGGTAAGAATATTTTTGACCACATCATTAATAATGAATGCAGATCATCAGCGAGCTTAAAGAACAGGAACCACTGGCAGGAATGATCATGCAATCATCAGTTGGAACAAGGGAGTTGTTGCAGTAGTTAAAAGTAAAGGCATGGGTTTTAACTTCAATGAGAAGAATTTGACAGTTTAAGGCCCTATATGGCATCTCTTAATTGGATGGATTGCCAAATGATGCCAAAGACATTTGAATTATGGTATACTTTTAAAGCAAAAATCACAGAAGCCATGAATTCATACACATCATTAAGAAAATATTTCAGGAGGATGCTGAGATGCATGACTGAAGAGCTGGCTGGTCAAATGGAGCGGAAAAAGAAAGCATGGAGTAGTTAAGCTGGTGCAGCATAAGCCCCAGGCTTCCTTGCACTATATGGCTAGTAATAATAGTTGATCTGTAATAGTACCACAAATAAGGTTAGAGAGACCAAGGAATTTTTCATGTATGAGAATACAAAGAAGAAACCTAATCAGATCAGACCCTTGCATACTGGGTGTGGAAATGGCTTAGATAACCCAGCTGATATTGCAGATGAATTGAATAGGTACCTTGCATCAATCTTTACTGATAAAAGACCCTTCATGCTGAGAAGAGGCATGTGCAAGTAAGGCTGAGCCATATGAAATTAATGATTTCATAATTACAAATGACTGTTTATTAGAAAAACTTGAGCATAAAAAGGTGACATGTTTAAGGTTTGACATGTAAAAGCAAGTAAAGCTCCTGGATTTGATGACACATACGTGGTAGTTTTCAGGAATACCCAAGGAGTGTATTGAACTGTTGAGGTTAATTATGAGGGAATCTTTGTAGCTGGGGGAGATTCCTTTAGATTGGAAAAGTGCCAACGTATCGCCAAAGCATAAAGGCAGTTCAAAGAGTGAAGTCTGACTTCAGTGGTAAGGAAAATCTTAGAGGCAATGATTAAGAGTGCAATCCAGGGACATTTAGATAGATATGGCATTCTGAAGGACACACAACATGGGGTTTTGTTAAGGGAAAATCATGTTTAACAAATTTAGGCTATTCTGACAGTTACTCATAAGCTGAATGTAAGGAACAATTAAAGTTTATTGTATTTTAGCAAGGCATTGTACTTTAGCAAAACTAAGATATGCTTGTTATTGTTCATTGTACCAAAGCAACCAAGGCATCTAATTAAATTGTCTGTAAATTATATATACTCTGTGGCCGGTTTGTCTGGATGAAAACCAGAGTTTTTCATGGTGTGAAAAAAGCCCTTAATTCCTCCCACTGACATGGAATTTGAACACTGCCATTTCCACATGATGGAAATGTAGTGATCATGATCACCCTGCTACCTGCAAAGCAGAAAATTTCAGTTTACACACCACTACAACCATCCAGTAGTAAGGGAGTTTACATTCTATTTTGAGCATAGTGACTTTGTTCTCCAATAAACTTCCTCTGAATTTGAATAAAACTGATCCAGTCTTGCAATTTCTTGCTATTCCCCTGAAAAACTCATGGAGAATAGTATCTCAAATTTTAGTTTGCATTTGTATAGAGGCAAATGAATGCAATGAAGCCAGGATTATTCAGCATTAACCTTAAACATGTCACCTAGTTATTTCCAGGTATCCATATAACCCTTCTTTAGATTTGCATAAACTCACATATTCTACAAGGTTGGGTTTTGGTCCAATTATCTGACCAACTATTTGGTCCAATAGTTAAACTTTTTGGTTAAAAGAGAATTGTCATATCTGGTTTGCAACTAATTCTCCTTAACTACATGTCCTCCAGTTTTTGTTATTAAATAATGGTGAATATGTTTTTGTCTCTCACCTGTGAGAGACAAAAACCTATCACCATTATTTAATTTTACAGCTTTCAAAGTGTTAACCTTGAGCAAGTTTCCCCTCTCTCAACTTCACAAACCACAGAACTGGAAGCTACCAATAACTAAATCTTGCTTCTATTCATTGCACCTTTTATAGAAGGTCCACATCTTTCCTGAAATGGGAGCTCCATACCTGTATAAAATAGTCAAGGAGTGTTCTAATGAAAGCTTTACACAGGCTGATCACTTAATTTGTGGAATGGACTTACCTTAATTTCAATTTTTGTTACCGTAGTCTGCCAGTGTTCTTTTTTTTGGAAAAAATCTCTTTTGGAATGTATAACATTTGCCCCATTGATGAGCCCACAGATTTTTCATTTTGTTTAACATGCATGTACCACTTGAAAACTGCACTATTATTATTGGTAGTAGTAGTAGAAGCAGCAGTAGTATACTGCCAAATGAAGCAAACTTTTATAACATCAGAAAAAAAAAAAAAAAAAAAAAAAAAAAACACTACCCACCTCATCTGTCAACCCCCTCTAATAACATGTCTACTTTCTTCCTGAAATTTATTAAAGCTACACTTCACAGCACAACAGATGATAGTTCCAACAATCAATTACTCTTTAGCTGAAAGCAAAATTTTGCACATTTATCCTACAGCCATTGTTTTTAAATGTTAGTTTATATTTCCTTATCTTCATCATCATTAAGTTCACTCAATCCATTTAAAGCCTTAAGCACTTCAATCTGGTCTCACAAGTACTTAGTTTTCAAGCACTGCAAATTGCAGAACAGAAATCTTTTGCAGTAAGAGTACCCCTCTGTGTTCTTCACTAATCTGGTTGCTCTTCCTGCACCTGTTCCAAGAGATCCACATCTTCCTTAAAATGAGGCTTCCAGACCTGTATGCAGTACTTAAAATGGGATCTAACCATTGCCTTATATAATGGGATAATCACCTCCTTGTGTTTCCTGGCAAAGTTCCCATATATCATTGACAGAACCCACATAAGCTGTTCTAGCAGAGAGGCTGCTATAAAAGCTCGTTGGGGTCCCGCCAATAATATATAGGAACATTGCTAGCAGTAGGCGCAGTGCTAGGGTTTTGTTGCCCCTAGGCAGAAATGAATTTGGCACCCTTCAGACACTTTTATTAAATATTATCTATATAACATTGGTACATTGGTGTAAATACACCATAGTTTACTCATAAATTTAACTACATAAGTAGTGTAATGGCATTGTTTGATTTTATCTCACATTGTGGCTACCTTCACAATGAGATACCAGATATTGCACTACTTTGAATAAATAACGCTTCTCTAGTATAGGAGACTACTGTTATTTATTCTCATTGGGCACCACCACCCATACATGTTTCAGAGCTCGTTGGCTCACTCATCGGTGGATGGGCAGTTACCCTCATAATGCAGACATGCCATCACGGTTGCGAAGTTAATTCCACAATATGAGAGAATCCAAATGGTGAAGATAATGATAATATTTTTAAGACTAAATGCACAAGGCATAATGTTCTGGGTTGAGAATAACTATATAATATTGGTGTAAATACACTATAGTTTACCCATAAATTTAACTACATAAGTAGTGTAATGGCATCATTTGATTACAACAATCTATTAACAGAGCGGTACTCAATGGACACTGTTCTTCATGGACAAATGTTATTAGTGGAGTTCCACAGGGTTCGGTGCTGGGCCCATTGTTGTTTTGTGTATTCATCAATGACATTGATGAAGGTATAACAGGATTAATGTCCAAGTTTGCAGATGATACAAAGGTTGGCAGCGTTATTAACAACAGTAAAGACACTATGCTACTCCAACTGGGTCTAGATAAGTTGGACAAATGGGCTGAGAAGTGGCAACTAAAGTTTAACATTGACAAATGTAAAGTACTGCATATGGGTAGCAATAACCCAAGAGAAACGTGTATGGTACTACACTCAGGGAAGTGGAAAGTGAAAAAGACCCAGGGGTAATTGTGCAGTCAAATATGAAGTTTGCTGAACAGTGCAAATGGGCTGCCAGAGCAGGTCATGGAGTCTTGTCAATGATATATAGGAATTTTGCTAAAAGGGACGTGATTATCCCGTTGTATAAGGCAATGGTCAGGCCACACCTTCAGTACTGTGTAGAGGTCTGGAGGCCTCATTTTAGGAAGGGTGTAGAGTTGCTAGAACGAGTATAGAGAAGAGCAACGAGATTGGTGAGAGGAACAAAGGGTGCATTCACCAAGAGAGGCTTAAGTTATGCAAGTTGCAGCATCTGGAGACTAGGCACCTGCAAGGTGATCTGATTGAGGTGTACAAGGCCTTGGATGGTTTGAGCAGGCTCGATGCTGATGGGATACTTCCGCTTGCTCAGATTAAGAACCTGAGAGGACATAGATTCAAATTGAGGAAAAACAGTTGTAGAATAGATGTGTGGAAGTTTGCCTTCAGCCAGCGGGTAGTTGATTGCTGGAAGACTTCCATCTGTTATGGAAGTTGATAGCTTAAATAATTTAATGTTGAACTAGACAAACATTTGTCTAATTTTAACAATTCTACAGAAGTTACTGTAGAATTATTAAAATTAGGAGGAAGAGACATGACATAGAAACTGGCAAGATTGTTCACAAAATGCATTAGAAAAGGTGTGATGCCTAAGGAGTGGAATAATGCAATCACAGTTTTGCTGCATAAGAAAGGAGATAAATCAGAAATTGGAAATTATAGACCAATTAGCTTGTTATCCCACATCTACAAGTTGTTCACAAGGGTCATTACTAACAGATTAGAAAGAATAGGATTCTCAACTATGGATCACCTTCACGTAATATCACAGATAATGGACAAAGCAAAAGAATATAAAAAACCATTATGACCTGGCATTTGTGGATTATGAAAAGGCATTTGACTCAATACAGCATAAGGCAATGTTTCAGGCACTGGAAAGACAAGCCATATATACCCCATATATTATGATTTTGAAGAAAATATATGAGAATGCTACCTCCTTTATTATTAAACAACAATGGAGAACAGTGTCCATTGAGTACGATAACACAGAGATATTCTGTGTGTTATGGAGCATGTGTGTTATCAGACACTCAGTCTAAAACACTGATGGATCCAATATCTTTCTATTACAGAAGATTTAGGAAGAAGTCCGGTTGGCCTGCCTCCCTAAAATCCACTCATGCACACCTTCTCGATGGTAAGCCCTGTTACGTCACTTAGGTGGCAACGAACGTGTAGAGTGGTTCTCTTCAAGACGCCTGGTCAGCGTGAAGAGGAAAAGATCAAACCCTCCAGTATATGACAGCATGACGAAACAAATGGCCCTCAGTCCCCAGCAGCTTTCACTCCCCCTCTTACGACAGCGAGAGGATCAGAATGGAAGCAGAGGGTGCTAAGAATCTCTGGGTACGACCAGACTGCCATGCACAGAAACTGAAATTGGCCTGTTACAACGTAAGATCACTCATCGGTGAAGACAGGATATTAGAGCTAGAAAAGGAATTAGAAAATGTGAATTGGAATATCATTAGTTTGGCTGAAACAAGAAGAAATTAATCACTTATAAGTTTATCAAGTGGAAATCTGCTGTACACCAATTGAAACAGTGAAAGGAGTGAAGGTGGAGTTGGGTTTCTGGTCCATAAAGATTTAAAACACAACATTTTGGAATTCAAAAGTATATCACCAAGGGTGTCCAGACTAATACTCAAGATTTCTAAGAGGTACAATCTAAAGGTTATAATGATTTATGCACCAACATCGAGCCAAGATAATGAAGAGGTTGAAGAAATGTACACCGAAATTGAGTCTTCTAGATGAGCAGAAAACCCACTACACTATTATTATGGGGGACTTCAATGCTAAGGTTGGAAAAAGACAAAACAACACAGAAAGGGATACTATAGGAAATTTTGGAATTGGTGAAAGAAATGAAAGAGGTGAAAGACGTGGAATTTGCAGAATCTCAAGGATTGTCAGTAATGAACACTTTTATCAAGAAAAGGGTGAACAGAAAGTGGACATGGAAGAGTCCAAATGGATTAACAACTAATGAAATCGACTTCATCCTCACTAACACAAAATATATCGTGAATGATGTTACCATCCTGAATAAGGTAAATGTTGGAAATGATCACAGAATGGTAAGAGGTACACTTGATACAGACGTAGGAAAGGAAAAAACTGACTCGAGTAAATAATACAAAGGTCTTTGAGATAACAGAAGAGGAGAAAAATCAGTATGTACTGGAACTTAAGAACAAGTTTGAGCTTCTGCAGACTGTTCAGGACCAAGATATCGATGAGGAATACTACAACTTTCTGAAAGTGATAAAGCCCAAGAAACCTATAGGGAAAAAGAAATCCAAGGAAGAAAAAATTAGTCAATAAACACTCGTTACGATGAACCGAAGGCAACAAATGAAGAGCAAGATAAACATTGACAGGGAGAAAATTGAGTATATTGAGTTATGCAAAGCCATTAGAAAGAGACTGAAGAAAAGTAGAACAAACATTAAGGGAAAACAAAGGACTTAAATCAGCAGCCATGAGCAGTAATACAGAAAGATAAATGATACTGAAACTGAAGAATAACAATGGTGTACTTATAAATAGCAGAGAAGGCATAATTCAAATAGCAGAAGGCTACTATAGAGAATTATACAAGGAGCGAGGAAATGATGCCAGCAGTGGGGAAGATGGATCGCAAATCAGCAACACATACGACATACCCGATATTCTTCCTGATGAGGTAGAACATGCATTGAAGAAAATGAAGAATCATAAAGCCCTGGGGGAAGATGAAGTTACTGTAGAGTTGTTAAAATTGGGAGGAAGAGACATTACACAAAAACTGGCAAGGCTCTTCACAAAGTGTATTAGAAAAGGTGTGACACCTAAGGAGTAGAATAATGCAATCATAGTTTTGCTGCATAAGAAAGGAGATAAATCAGGAATTGGAAATTATAGACCAATTAGCTTGTTATCCCACATTTACAAGTTGTTCACAAGGGTTATTACTAACAGATTAGAAAGAATACTTGATAAGAATCAACCAAAAGAGCAAGCTGGCTTTAGGACAGGATTCTCAACTATGGATCACCTTCACGTAATATCACAGCTAATGGAGAAAGCAAATGAACGTAAAACACCTGGCATCTGTGGATTATGAAAAGGCATTTGACTCCATACAGCATAAGTCAATGTTTCAGGCACTGGAAAGACAAGGCATATATATATATATATATATATATATTATGATTTTGAAGAAAATATGAGAATGCTACCTCCTTTATTAGACTAGACAAAGACCGTAGGAATTTTAAAATCGAGAAAGGAGTTCGACAAGGAGACAATATCTCCGAAGCTGTTTACTGCTGCCCTTGAGGAAGCTTTCAGAAGATTAGACTGGTCCCAGAAAGGAGTCAATGTGAATGGAGAGTACCTAAACCATTTACGATTTGCAAATGACATTGTGGTCATAAGACACGATCCCAAAGAATTAGAGGAAAATCTTAATCAGTTATGCACAGTTAGTACGGATTTTGGACTAAAGATGAATATGGCTAAAACAAAAATAATGATTGGTTGGTTGGTTGGTTTTGTTTTTATTGGCGCATTAGCTACTGAGGCTATAATGCAAAAGTGATGATGAACAAGTATGCCACAGAAAGGGAAATAATGATTGAAGGAGCAGTAATTGAAAAGGTGGAGTCATATACTTATCTGGGACAAGTTATTAGCTGTAATAATGATAAATGACTGTAATTCAAGAGAAGAATAAATTTTGGATGCATAGCATTCAGGAAATATAGTCACATACTGAAGAGCAATATCCCAGTTTGTCTGAAATGTAAAATAATGAACCAATGTTATACTCCCCACCATGACTTATGGAAGTGAAACTTGGGCACTGACCAAAAAAATGGAAGAGAAGCTGAGAACTACACAGCAAAGAATGGAACGAATTATATTGGGAATCAGACTGTTAGATAAGAAGAGAAACACGTGGATTAGGCAGCAAACTCAAGTAAAGGACATTCTTATCAAAACTAAAGAACTAAAATGGTCTTGAGCAGGACACATATCTCGAAGACATGATAACAGATGGACTAAGAAAATAATAGAATGGTACCCAAGAGAAACTAGAAGAAAAGCTGGAAGACAATAGCGGAGATGGATAGATGAAATTCATGAGTTTGTGGGAATGGCCATTGAACAAAACAGCAGGAAGTGGAAAGTTGCTGGAGAGGCCTTCATCCTGCAGTGGATTGAAAATGGCTGATGATGATGATATCAAAACTAAAGAATTAAAATGGTCTTGGGCAGGACACATAGCTCGAAGACATGATGACAGATGGACTAAGAAAATAACAGAATGGTACCCAAGAGGAGCTGGAAGACAACGACGGAGATGGGCAGATGAAATTCATGAGTACGTGGGTGGTAAATGGATGGCCATTTCACAACACAATAGAAACTGGAAAGTTGCTGGAGAGGCTTTTATCCTGCTGTGGATTGACAATGGCTGATGATGATGATAGACAAACATTTGGAGTGACCAGATGGGTGAAATGGAAAGGAGTTTTTTTTTTTTTGTTGGCTGATGCTATATAAGCTGGCTTTCTTGCATCCTATGCCTCAAATAATGCTAATTTTAATTTAAAATTTTTTCTCAAGGTAAGTAATTTTTATAATGAAAAATATAACTGTGAAACTTATGTGTGTTAGCATATGCTTCGATTCTCTATACAATTTCAATTTTTTAGCATTGCTTATAAACATCACGAAACTTACCTCCTAATCTGTATGTTTAAAATGTGATGAAGAAATTAAAATGTGAATTTTTTTTTCCCATTTTAATTTTTTTCTCATGGGGAAAAAAAGTAGTCTTTTACTGTAATTTAGAATTCAAAAAGTGTATTTCCAGAATTTCATAATGAATTTTTTATTTTTGTTTGTTGTTTCATTACATTATATGTGCGATAAATTGTAATTCTTTGCTTTTTCAATAAATTAATAATAATTAATTACACCTTTTATCTTTTAATTCAAATATTTGGAGGCGGCAAATTTGATTTCGCTTACTGGCAGCACTTAGGATCGTAGCAACCCTGTGTTTTGTAAAATATTAAAATCGTTATAAAGAATAACAAGTCATTATTATTGTATCGTATCATTTACTAAAGTGATATTAAAAATACTAAAATCTGTAATATTTTAAAATACTTTTTTTATTCCTTGGCACAATCAACTGTTCTTATGAATTTTTCAACTATAGCTTAGGGGCACTGATAATTTTTAAGAAATTAATATTTACAAAGACAAACATTTTTATGCAAATAATTTACATGATATAAATATCTTTAATAATAATGGAAATAGACTTAATAATTTTTATAATATGAAAATATTTTATTTTTACCTTAATAGCTTAAATTAAAAAAAATCACTATTACAAAAACACCCCAAATAAGTTTTGCACAGGGCTCTGCATGTAATTTTTGAACAGGGCCCTGCAAATTTTGGGGACAACCCTGCAGAGGAGGTGTGACATGAGTTATTGTGATTATGGGTTTTGCTTGAATCGTGGCAGAGTCAGCTGACCTTTGATGAGTCATATTTAGATATAAGCTAAACATGGAGTGTCAGATTTACATATAAGCTAAACATGGAGTGTCAGATTTACATATAAGCTAAACAAGCTAAATAGTACCTCACATTACAAGGTGCCTCGCTCCATCTTAAAAAATCCTTTTTCAATATTGTTGCAGATGAACTTTAAGAGAGAAGGGCCTCAATACATGTTATAGCTTAGGTCACAACAAGTTTAAATCTGGCCCTGGTGGCATGTTTGTTCTCCTGGAAAATTAAGTCCAGAAAACAGGCAAACCGACCAGAGAACAATAGCAATAATATAGCTTTATGACATATTTTATAACATCTTTGGGATGAAGTGAAAAGCAGAATTATAATGGGGGCCAACAAGATGGTCCACCGTTAGAACAGCTCAGGAAAGCTTTACAGAAGCGGAGCACAAAACCCCAAGCATTCTATCAGACGTGTAGCAGAAAGTCTTCCACGATGCACTGGACATTAGGGCCAAAGGTATGACATTATAACTTCAATGGTAGTAGCGATTTTTTTTTTTTTTTTTTTGATTTTTTAAAAATTTATGTAGTTAGAGATTTTGGAGTATATTTTTACGATGTTACTGATTGCGATTAAATCGATTTTAAGCGCCCACACGTCCTACTACAAGGAACACCTTGGATTGAAGAAAGTGTCATGTGATAACTACTGTTTTAAAATTAAAAATTATGCTATTTATTTTTACTTGCTATACAGAAATTTATATCAAATACAGTATATGGGTTTCATATCAGTTTATATGAAAATACTTGCGCATGTAGCATATCACTAATTAAAACCAAAAGACTTTTTTCCTCGCATATACGTGGATCTCGTGTGCCCTCATATGCATGCTTCCCAGCATGAATACTTCTGACTTACATATGTGACCGACTTAAACTTTTATCTATAAATTTGGCATTTATGATTTACCATTCTTTTAATGGGTTATTTACTTTTAATAGATTTTAAGTTTACTTGGAATAGTCTCTGCATTTTAAGGGTCACATTATGAATACTGCGCGTGGAGCACTCAGAACATTTGTTTTCGAGGGGGCCTCGTACGTTCAGTTCGTAGTTCGTCAGCAACACGTTGTTGACGCTGGGGTAGAAGAAGCATCTGCGACATGCACTACATTGCGCCACGCATCAACACGTGACAATACAATTACATAATGTAAAATCCAAATGTGTACTTGGAGCGGAGGCTTTAGCTCCCTTAGCGCTCAAGATGGAGCACCTATAAATACCGTTACTTCATCTAAATCAAAAATACCAAATAAATGGCCATTTACTCCCTGTATATTGTCTGTTAATTGCGTGTGTTCCGAGGTCGATTTTCTGTATGCTAAACGAAAAACAATTCTACCCTCGCCTGAGACCGACTAACTCAACCACGTTGTGAAAAAGGGCCCATGATTCCTGACATCATCGATGGGACTCGAACACGGGTATGGGAAGGACGGCAATCCTACCAACTGTACTACCCACGAGGGCAAACTTAACCGCTACACCAACTTTCGTACTGATAGTACAAATGCATCATTTTTGTACGTATAGCAGCTCTCAGAAACGCAACAGAAAAGTACTACATTGTGAAAAAAGTCACAAAACACCGAATTGTCTCATTTTTATTCTTAAAAGAAATAGCACATTCCATTAAAAGCAATACACACACTGCTTTTAAAATTTAGTGTGTGCTGTTAGTCAGCCAGTGTTTGAGTATTTTTCCTTGAACAGTAGGAAACTAGGCACACTCCCAGTGTAAGAGCTCTTTTAGTTCTATACTTATGAGAATTTAATTCATTTTCGCCTTTTAGTACTCATTTCTTGGCAACTTAACAACTGGAATGAACACTTACAATGAAATACCAAGTATGAATGAACCCTAATTTCTGAAACTGTGTCAGGGAAAGGATACTCATTTAAAATAAAAATTGCTACTTAAAGAACTTTTGTTGATATGGCGCGCTAAGGCCATGAAGCATAAGTGTATTGTCGGCTTTGTATGATGTAAAAAAAAAAAAAAAAAAAAAAAAAAACTTATATAGCATCAGTCAATAGAGGAGGAACAAAAAAAATATATTTCTCCCACCCATATAACCTCCAAGAATTTGTCTAGTTCTTCCTTGAACTTATTAAAACCACTCACTTCCACAACAGACGGAAGTTGGTTCCAACAATCAACCACCCACTGGCTGAAGGCAAACCTCCGCACATCAATCCTGCAACCATCCTTCTTCAACTTAAATGCCCCCTCATGTGTGTAGTCTCAGCACGAGGAAGAATGCCATTCACAATCAGCTTATCAATCCATTAAAGGCCTTTAAACACCTCAATCACATCAACATACAGGAGCCTGGTCTCCAGAAGCAGCAATCTGCAGAACTGAAGCCTTTTAAGTAAGAGCACCCTTTTGTTACCTTCACCAATTTGGCTACCCTTCTCTGCATCCGCTCCAGCAGATCTACATCCGTCCTAAAGTGAGGCGTCTAGACCTGAACACATAATCAAGATGCGGCTTAACGATGGCCTTGTACAAAGGGATAATCACCTCATTATTCCTGCTAGCAAAGTTTCTGTATATCATTGACAAAATCCCATGCGCTGTTCTGGTAGAATGTCTGCACTGCTCAGAGAATTTCATATCTGACTGCACAATTATCCCCAGGTCTTTTTCATTTTCCGCTAAAATGAGTGTAGTACCACACAACTGATAAGTTACTCTGGTATTACTGTTACCCATATCAGTACCTTGTACTCGTCAGTGTTAAACTTCAACTGGCATTTCTCAACCCATTCACCCAATATTCCTATATCTTATTGAAGTAACTCCCGCTTACTGTCATTAACAATTCTGCCGACCTTTGTATCATCTGCAAATTTTGACATCAAGCATGATATACCTTCATCAATATCATTAATAAAGAGAAGAGAAAAAAAACAGTAGGCCCAGCACTGAACCCTAGGGGAATCCGCTGATAACATTAGTACACGAAGAGCAGTGCCCATTATAACCATCCCTTGTTCTCGTGGGTAGCACAATTAGTAGAATCGCCGTATTCCCCACACCGAATGGAGAGTCCCGTTGGAAGGAGGAATTTTTAAGGTCCTTTTTCACAAGATGACCGAGTTAATCGGTCTCAGGGAGGGTAGTATGGCATTTTTTTCTCTGATCAACGGGTTTTTCGTCTAGCAAACAGAAAATTGACCACAGAACAAGCAATTTACAGAGAGTATATACGGAGCAATATGGCAGTAGTCGTTAATGCTCCTAAACCTACAACAATCATACCTTTATTCATAACAGTAACTTGCCCTTAATACCACACTGCTCCAGTTTATACAGCAGTCTTTTATATGCAACAGTATCAAAAGCCTTCTTGAAATCCAAGTATATGATATCAAAATTAATACATTTTCATCCAGTTTCTTGGTAAACAGACGAAAACTATGGGACATACTGAGTAACAAAGGATACCCAAAGCATATTACAAAAATAGAGTTTATATCAAGGAACAAAAATAGAGTTTATATCAAGGAACAAAAAATAGTAATAGATACAAGTAATAAATTAACAGAAGAAAGTATAACAAATCAAGGAGTTAGACAGGAATGTAGCTTGTCACCAACGCTGTTTAACATATATATCGAGGATATGATATGTAAATGGAAAGAAGAAATTAATACAGGTATATATCTAAATACAAAGAATAGGATTAATACACTTATTTGCAGATGATCAAGTAATTATTCAATATAGTGAAGATAATTTACAAAGAGCAGTATTTAAATTAAACCAAATAACAGAAGAATATAAAGTTAAAATATCAACGATGAAAACTAGAACAATGGCTTTTAAAGGGAAAATACGTACGGTGAGAACAAAAATAGTTATAGACAATAAAATATTAGAACAAGTAAAACATTTTAAATATCTAGGATGTGATATATGATGTCGAAGAAGACATGAACCAGAATGCGAAATTTCAAAATATATATGGAACAATAAAATGAACTCTGGCTAAGAAAACAAGGAAAGAAACAATTGAAATTTTACAAAGTAATGGCAATACCAACACTTCTTTATGGTTCTGAAACATGGATACCGAAACAAAGTGACATTAATAGAATACAAGCTACAGAAATTAAATTTTTAAGATATGTTAAAGGATGTACAAAATTAGATAAAATACCAAACGTAAATATTAGAAAGGAATTAAAGATTTACTCAATTAATGGCAAAATTATACAATATAGACAAAGATGAAAAGAACATGTAGAAAGAATGGAAGATAATAGATTCCCTAAATTAGCTTATACATATAGAGCAAAAGGAAAAAGAGACAGAGGAAGACCAAAAAAAAGATGGGCAGACCTCTTCGAGATCGGAACAGGCGGATCGCCTAATCCATGAAGGAAGATAAGATAAGTTTCTTGGTCACTGCATCATAGTAACCTACGAAACTTTTTAGACAAGACCGTCCCTTCACAAATCCACGCAGTGACTGCAGTACAATTGCATTACTGTCCAGATGATCCTGCATTACTTCTTTAGCCATTGACTTCATTATTTTTCCTGGAACAGATGTAGTAGTAGTAGCATTTGATGCAAGAAAGCAAGTGTATGAGCTTATGCAGCATCAGCCAAAAAAAAAAAAAAAAAAAAAAAAATTACACCATTCCCTCCAAATGCCTGTCCAGTTCCTCCTTAAATTTATTCAACCTATCAACTTCCACAACGACAGATGGAAGTTTGTTCCAGCAATTAACCACCCGCTGGCTAAAGGCAAATTTCCGCACATCTAATCTACATCTGTCTTTTCTTAATTTGAATTTATGCCCCCTTAGGTTCGTAATCTGAACAAGTGGAAGGATCCCATCAGAATTCAGCGTGCTCAACCCATTCAAGGCCTTATACACTTCAATCAGATCACCGCGCAGGTGCCTAGTCTCCAGCCACTGCAATTTGCAGAACTTAAGCCTCTCTTGGTAAGAGGATCCCTTCATTCCCCTCACCAATCTTGTTGCCCTTCTCTGTACACGCTCAAGCAAATCTATATCCTTCCTAAAATGAGGCCTCCATACCTGTACGCAGTACTGTAATTACTCATGGCTAAAGGCTTGCTTACATCCTTTGCTGCCTCTATAAACATGATTGGATAGATCACATCCACACCAGGTGTTTGTTGAGTTTCCGGCAGATAAAACCACATGACACTTTCAAGACAGACTAACTTATTAGACTACAGCGTGAAAAACGCTGAGAAGAATTCCTCCTGCATCGACAGGATTCGATTCGAACCCTGGCATTTTCCAAATGGCGTGGGGGCACAATCGTAACCACTATGCTAGCCGTGGGGATAATTAAAGTGAGTGGGACAACTCGCGATGTATACGAACGTATCAGAGTGATTCGTTTGCACTAATGTATAAAATTGATGCCATCTATTATTACACTTAAGTCTACATAAGAATGATAGACTATGGGTAAACGTTTGCATAAATGAGACGTATATGGATCTCACTATTAAATAAATCACTGACTTATCATTTGATAAAATAAAAATTTGCCATTAAAGTCCAACGCTAATTCCGCCATGTCAAGTGACAAAGTTATTTAAAAAAGCGACTCAATGACACACTGACATACATATCAGCAATAATATCCAAATCCAGGTTACTTCAAATCCTAAACACTCACCGTTAATACATTTTCTGCTATGTTAGTTTGCCATCATTTTAATAAATTTACTAGGATCAGTTCTTTTTATATGCTATAACACGCTAAAATGTTCATATACTCTTGAATGTTAGCTATATCCGAAATGTACTTTTCGCTATTATGTTCTAATTTTATATCAGTGCGAATTAGAAAAACAAAATCCTATTCATCTCTGAAAGAGAAAATTATTTTTAATACCAGAACACTCTGGAGTTTATTTCTAACTTCTCTGCATAACCACGGATAGTCCAGGGATGCAGCTATGATAGGGGCAAAAACATAAGTGTTTTTTTTTTTAGGTAACTCCAATTAATTGGATCAAGCGTGCGTCTCTTAGGGCTATTATAAAACTGCTTCTTAATCTATAATAAGTAGAAAATGAAATTTATACTTATTTCAATATTATTCTAGGTCACCTTGAAAAGTAGACATGGCAACTTACAACTATATGAAACCCCCGCATTTTTAATACGCAATATGCTGCACCTTACATCATTCTATTAGCCTGATAACACCTGCGTCAGTCTTGCATGCAATCACGCATATAAGGTTGACAATAACGATAGACAGTATAAAACGCATACAGTTGTATATAGTACTTCAAAAAGCCTGCACACTTTTCTGAAAGAGAATTTAACTTTTAAAAGCAAATATAATTAATACATTACCTAAGTATAGTTAAGACATCGAATAATAACAATGTCAAGACAATCTCAATAACACCACGTTGTCAAACACCTCACGTCCTACTATTGATTTCAAATATAGCATCACGGTACAGTTAACAAGCGCCACCTATAATTGCATTTCTTTATGCTGTTATCTCAAAATTAATTATTTTAAAAATGCGGCGCAACTTACAGAGAATGTTAACAAAATTAGTTACAAAAATTATTTATACGAAAGTCTACGTTGCTTTTAGGTGTTGACAAGAGCGTCGTTTACACACAAAAAAAAAAAAAACAACTAAGCAGGTTAGTTTGCGTTAGGCGTCAGTATACTCTGTCTGTGACAGAGTATATTTTTCGGTTAGTTTGTCTTTGTTGGACGAAAAATCACAATTTCAGTGGGATCAAACTACGCAATCTGAGATCGACAAAGTCGGCCACAGTGTGAAAAATGCAGAGAAACGTTCCTCTCGATGAAAGGGAATTCGAAGTCACGCCTTTTTCACCCAATACAGAATGGCGGTAACCACCGTGCTAACTACGAGGGAGACCTAAGAAGGCAAATTATCTAGTAGTATTTTTTTTTTCTGAATTTAAAACCAAAACACTGTAAGGGAAACCACGGAAACCGCATACCAATAACACTATGTCCACTATGTAAAAACATAGATGATGACAAACTCTCACTTCGATTTTCGGCTTACTGACTGGACTGTGTATACGGACTGGTACACCAGTGACCATAGAGTCATCTATTATATGCATTCCCCTGATTCTGCCGTTCCATATTCACACACTTTCTCACAGCCAGAATTAATACGATTTTCCATCAGAAATATTGACTGGAATGCTTTTGACTCTTCCATTCTTCTGGACCTTGACGAACAGAAACTTGCTTCTTTTGAAACCTCACCTATTTCTCATCAAGTGAACTATATTCAAAATGCTATAATAAAAGCGTCATATAAGTCTTCTAGGAAAAAGAGGGTTAATCAGAAGACGTGTTCATGGTGGACGCAGGAGTTATCCCAGTTAAGAAGGGAAGTTCATCGAGCCCGTAGGTACTACCAAAAGCATAGAGACTGGCCCCAAGCCGACGTTAATCGTTTTTACCAGCAGTATTCTTCATCGAGGAAAAGCTATGTGAAGACCATTGCCTCTCGAAAGCGTGAAACGTGGATGAATTTCGTTCACACCTCTGGAAATGCTAACCCTTGGGGTTTTCTATACAAGATTGTAAGAGGAAAAACCTCTGGTTCTGACATATTTGGCTCGATTGTGGGGGACTCTGTGGAAACACTGAACTGGCATGATTCTGCAAATGCAATCTTAGATGCTCTTTTTTCGTTGGATGATCCTACCTCAGACTTAGCTGTTCATTCTAAAATCCGATCAGACAATGAATTTTATGTGTCCTCAACAACCACCGAACCTTTTACGTTGGATGAACTGCAGGCTGTCTCGCATAAAGTTAATGTTCAGAAGTGCCTAGGACTAGATCTTGTAGAAAACATTTTTATTATCAGAGTCTTGAAATTAAAACCTTATGTTCTTCTACACTTATTCAACAGACGCCTTCAGGAAGAAACTTTTCCGGAAATTTGGAAGGTCGCTCTAGTTAAGTTGATCAGAAAGCCGGATAAGCCTTCTGGAGCGGTTAGATCTTACAGGCCGATCGCTCTGCTGGCTAATTTGGGTAAATTGCTAGAGCGACTAATGGCCATTAGATTGAATACCCTACTGGTAGAACAGGATCTGCTTTCAAGGAGTCAATACGGGTTCTGTCCCGGACGTTCCTGCGAGGATGCTCTTGTGGGCTTTGTCTCTTCAGTTCAAAACTCGGTACATAAATATACTCTGGCCGTTTTCATCGACTTCGAGGGCGCCTTCGACTCCCTTTGGTGGGAGAGCGTCCTGGAGCGTCTGCGATCGGCTAGGTGCTCCAACCACCTTTACCTTTTAATCCGTAATTACTTTGCCAATAGAACCATAATAGTCAAGGCTAAACATAGCCAAGTATCAAGATCAGTATCTAGCGGGTGCCCACAGGGCTCTATATTGGGTCCTTTTACATGGAACATGGTGCTGCAGCAGTGGCTATCCCGATCTTTCGATAACGTCAAAATAATAGCGTATGCAGACGATTTGAACATCTTGGTAAATGGTAACTCTAGAGCCGATCTTGAAACTACCGCAAATTTTGTTCTCCGGAATCTCTTCGATTGGACTGTGGCCAATAAGCTTAAAATCAGCTTGTCAAAAACAAAGATGATGATTCTTGGATCAAAGTTGGATATCTCTCGTCTTCCGCTGGTCAAGATCAACAACATTCGTCTCCCCATAGTTAAAGAATACAAGGTTCTAGGAGTGGTAATTGATTCCAGTCTCAATTTTATTCCTCACTTGACAAACTTATCATCTAAAATACGTAGATTTACTAGTGCAATTGTAGGGTGTCCCGTGTTGAATGGGGGCTCTCCAGAAAAACTTTAAGGATCTATTACAATGCAGTTTTCCTCCCTCTAATCACGTATGATGCCGGTGCATGGTTTCACAGGGCATGGCTCAAACACTTCAAAGCAAAACTCGCCTCACTGCAGAGAACCATCTTGCGGTGTTTAGTTAAGGCATGCAGGACAGTCTCGACGCAAGCTCTGCAAGTACTAGCCGGAACATTACCTTTAGACTTGCAAGTTACTTATAGAGGATTTTTATACAGACTGAAAAAGCAGATTGAGACCGAATTTCTTGGAATAACCATCAACCTTCAAGGTGATGCTAAAAGAGAAAGAAGGAGACTGTGGAACGAGTTAGTTAACATCTGGCAGTCTCGATGGGATACAGCTCCCGTTGGTGCAACAACGAGAAAATTTATACCACAAGTTTCATTTCTCCTTGATAAACGTGTTCGATTGTGGTTCTGCATGGACATATTCACGTCCTACCTGTTGACAGGACATGGATCGATGAATCAGAGTCTTTTTCGGTTCAATTTATCACAAACAGACCTCTATTCGTGTGGATCACTAGAGAGTTGGGATCACATCTTGTTTCATTGCTCCCTGTAGCATTAGCATTAGCAGAGACATTTGATGCAAGAAAGCAAGCTTATGCAGCATCAGCCAGAAAAAATAAATAAATAAAATAAAATAAATAAATAAAAAAATAAAATAATAAAATAAAATAACCACTTTCACTTCACCCCTCTGTTCGTTCGAAATACCTGTCCAGCTGAGCCTTAAACGTATTTAGGCTATCAACTTCCACGACAAGGGATGGAAGTCTGTTCCGCCAACCAACCACCCGCTGGCTAAAGGCAAATTTCCGCACGTCTATCCTACATCTGTCTTTCCTCAATTTGAATTTATGCCCTCTCAGGTGATTATTCTGAGCAAGAGGGAGAATCCCATCAGCATTCAGCATGCTCAAACCATTCAAGGCGTTATACACCTCTATCAGATCACCTCGCTGGTGCCTAGTCTCCAGACACTGTAATTTGCAAAACTTAAGCCTTTCTTCGTAAGAGCATCCCTTTGTTCCATTCACTACTCTTGTTGCCCTTCTCTATACTCGTTCCAGCAGCTCTACATCCTTCTTGAAATGAGGCCTCCAGGCCTGTATACAGTGTACTCTAGGTGTGGTCTGACCATTGCCTTATACAAGGGAATAATCACCTCCTTATCCCTGCTAGAAAAATTCCTATATATCATTGACAATACAGCATGAGCTACTCTTGCAGCCCGTCTTCACTGCTCAGAGAACTTCATATCTGCCTGCACAACCACCCCAGGTCCCTTTCATTCTCTACCACTGTCAGTGTAGTACCACAAAGTTGATACGTTGCTCTGGGGTTGCTGTTTCCCATATGTAGTATTTTACATTTGTCAATGTTAAACTTCATTTGCCACCTCTCAGCCCATCTGCTCAACCTTTCCAGATCCTGTTGCAGCAGCATAGTGTCAGTAGTGTCCTTGACCACCCTGCCAACCTTCGTATCGTCTGCAAACTTGAACATTAAGCTTAATATATACCATCATCAATATCATTTATAAATACAGAAAACAATAATGGACCCAATACTGAACCCTGAGGGACTCCACTAATAACATTAGTCCACGATGAGCAGTGTCCATTGATTACCACTCTCTGTCTTCTCCCCCTCAACCACCCCTTTATCCATAGCAGCAATTTGCCTCCTATGCCATACTGCTCCAATTTGTGCAGCAGTCTTCCATGTGCAACAGTATCAAAAGCCTTTCTAAGATCCAAGTATATAATATCAAAGTTATTCCTTGCATCCAGTTCTTTTGTGACTGCATCATAGTATCCAATCAAATTGGTCAGGCAAGACTTCCCCTTAACAAAACCATGCTGTGTCCGAGCTATAACTGAAGTCTTGTCTAGATGATCCTGCAGTGCTTCTTTAACCAGTGCCTCCATTAATTTTCCGGGAACAGAAGTTAAACTCACAGGTCTATAATTACTTGTGTCAGCCTTTGATCCTCCTTTGTGAATTGGGGTAACATTTGCACATCTCCAGTCCATGGGTACCTCCCCTGAGTCCAAGGAAGCTCTCATAATTATGGCTAAGAGTTTGCTGCCTCCTTTAATATAACTGGATAGATCCCATCCGCCCCAGGTGCCTTTCTTGTGTTTATCTTCAACAATTTCTCCTCCACTTTACTCTCAGAGATTACAAGATTCTCTAGCTTACTGCCAGAGTTGAATACACCTCTGGCATTCCCCTCGCTGAATAACTCCTCATGTGTGAATGTCGATGCAAAATATTCATTTAGTTTGTTAGCTACCTGAGCAGGATCATCAACAGTTGACCCATCGATATCCAGTGGACCAATCTGATTCATCCCCTTCGTTCTAGAGTTTACATAAGTAAAGAACTCTTTGTTGTTTTTCTTTGCATCCCTTGCCAAAGATATCTCGTAATCTGCCTTCGCCTGTCTAACCTCCTTTGTAACTTGGTTAAAAATCAACTTGTATCTATCATAGGCTTCTGTGTCACGTGTTAATTTGTATGTATCCCATGCATTTTTCTTCTCTGCCATATGCCTCATTAGTTCATCTGACATCCATTTAGGCCTAAACCTTGAACAATATTTCTTAGTTGGTATGTAAAGCCTAGTAGCTTCCAAGATAAGTTCTTTGAATGCTTCCCATTTTGAATTTGCTGTTGATAACATCATCAGTTGGTCCCACTGTATAGAATTTAAATACTGTCTCAGTCCATCGTAGTCACCTTTACGAAAGCAATAACCCTTCCCTTTACCCCTAATGGTAGTCACCTCTGAGTAAATCCCACTTTAGCACACTGTGATCACTGCCACCTAGTGGTTCATTTATCTGCAGATTCTTAATGCATGAAGAATCACTACTGATAATCAAATCAAGAGTATTACTCCTTCTAGTTGCCTCCCGAACATGCTGATGTAGAAAACAATCATCCAATAAATCCACAAAAGCCTTGCTAGTGAAATTAAAATCCCCCATTATAAGACTCTCTGATTTACTGGCCCACTCTATTTCCCTGTACAGTTTCTTATTATGTATGATGTTCTCAGATGATCTCTGTATGATGATCTCAGACTTCCTCTTCATGCACTTACTAATTTTCAACCAGGACAGGAGTCGTCTCTGCTTCAAAGCTCGGAGTCATATGAGATTCTTCAAGGCGTATTTCTTCGAAGGCGTTCAGTGTCGACAGATCTCAACAGAATGCAGCACAATGGTCCTGCTGATGCATAGCTGGTTAGATCTCCTTTAATAATATATAAACTCAAATCCTCAAAAAGTGAAATTTTTCCTCGGCCCGCAGACAAAATGAAGTGCTTTCTTTCTTTCTTTCTTTTTTTTTTTTTTAATAGCATCACTTTCCTTCTTTTATGTATTTATTTATTATTATAATTTTTTTTAGTAGCATCACTTTCTTTCTTTTATGCATTTATATATTATCATAATTTTTTTTTTCTTTACTAATTTATTTGGCTTTTTTTTTACCTTCTTCCATTGGAAGAAGAAGGTAGAAGTAAAATGGAAGAAGGTAGCACCACTACCTTCTTCCATTTTACTTATTTTTTTATTTTTTGATTTATTTTATTTTACTTATTTTTATAAATATTTTATTTTATTAATTTCGGTTCCATAACCAGCACCATGGGTGATCGCTTTTTTTTTTCCCCTCTGGAATGGGCCCCCAGAGGATCCTGGCCTACCTTCTGACAACATCAGGTGGGTCAGAGTCTCTCTTGAGACAGTACGTGCTTTACATGGACTGGCCCACCTTCCCGTGGTGTGGACGAGTACTCAGAATCATCTGTCCAGGTGACTGATGCTTCTGGGTAGCCAAGCGGCCAGAAAAGAACAACAGAACACACGCATAATACACACAAACCGACGTCACACACATATCTGGCCTATTTGTAGTGATATTGTTCTTCACAGAGATACGAGGCGGATCTAAACAAACGTTCTAGGAGCCGCCCTTTACATATAAACATGTCCACACATGTAAAAACATCTGATATATTCGTCTAACAACCAATTACACATTACTGGAATTTAATGTATACGAGATAGTTTTACTGGAAAAAAACTTGTCTATAAAATTTGATTTATTAATTTGCCGAATTTTGACAAATGAATTTACAACAAAGTAATAATGAACGTAACATCAACACATTCATAATAATAATACCATCCCGAGCGATATAGTCGGTTGAAAGCGAGAGATGCATGGTATTCTCTCCTAGAAACCCGGGTTTTTCATCCCAGGAAACAGATCATAGACGCACACAACTTACAGATAACACTCTGATTCCTCGTAGCCTTAGCTCAAAATCAACATCCAATAAAGTTTTACTACAGCGACATCGATCTCTCATAAATATAGAGCTATTACACGAGCTACCTCGCTATTACGCTATCAATAAGTAACAGCTAAAGGAAATATATTGACTTGAACTTTCTCACCTTTCAAAGTCTCTTATAATTGTGAATAAAATTAAAACTGGGTTTTCCGTTGTAATTTTATTCACAATATTAAGAAACACTGAAAGATGAAGTTTCATTAACTACTCCCCCAGAGATCAGTTAGGGGAACAAAAGGTTATTCTTACCAGGAGTTCTGTAAATTGCAGTCTCTGGAAACTAGGCATCTGTGTGGCAACTTAATTTTAGTGTATAGTGCTTTAAAAGGGCTAAGTAATCTTACTGCTGATGGCATATTGACCATTCCTTTCTCATTTGAAACACACATGGGGGCACAAATTCAAATTGGAAAAGAATGGCTGCAGTTTAGATGTGCAGAAACTTTCATTCAGCCGAAGGGTATTCAATTGTTGGCATAATCTTCCACCTACAGTTGTGCAGGTGGATAGTTTGAATACATTTAAGAAAGGCTTAGAACATTTTAATGGAAGAAATGGGAAAATGTAGTGCATTTTTTTTTTTGGCTGGTGCTGAATAAACTTTGCTTTTTGCATCATATTGTCAATACTAAAATTAAAACTGGACTTTCAGGTTTCGCAGTAGTGGATGCCTATCTTCCCAAGAAAGAGTTCACAAAAAGAACCAAACTAACCCCCTGAGAAGTGGCACTACTAGTTAATAAGTTAAAATATACTTCTCTTTTTGGTAGCGATATACCGAGATAACCTGAGATAGTAAGAAAGCGATGTCACTGTATAAAGTACACAGAAATGAAGCTCTTTCATAAGCATTTTAAATAATTCTTAAAAAATCAAATTAATTGAAATGTCATTATTTTTTATCACTCCATACATGAACACTAAATTTATTCAGTCTAATTCAACACATATATTATAGAAGTAATGCAACTGTGGTTTAATTCTAAAATTATCTTATTTCAGTGCTAAATTAAATCTGCACATTATTAGCGTATGGTGCAATCTTATAAGGTATCAGCCAAAAAAAATTCCCACGTCACTTGCTTATCCCTTCAAAAAAAAAAAAAAAAAAAAAAAATCATATTATTATATTAGGATTACCCGTAATTTAATACATAAACCCGTATTTGTTTCTGTAAATTGCGTATGTTCTCAGGTCGATTTGCCGGACAAAAAAGACATCTGTTTTGGGGGGTAAACCCTACTATCAACGACAGAGACTATCTAACTCAGCCACGGAGTGAAAAAAGGCCATTAAAGTTCCTAGCGTCATCGACGGGATTCGAACGGGAGCCTTTTCCACACGGTGCGGTGAGGACGGTGACAACATCACTGTGCTACCCGCGCAGACTGTTCATCCCTTCAATAATTTTAGTTTTTCCTTGAATTCATTCAAACTGCCCAGCTCCACAACACCAGATGGAAGTTTGTTCCAACAGTCAACCGCCCGCTGGCTGAAGGCAAACCTCATCACATCTATCCTGCAACCATCTTTTCTCAATTTGAATTTATGCCCTCTCAAATGTTTAGTCTGAACAACAGGAAGAATGGCATCAGCATTGAGCTTACTCAATCCATTCAAAGCCTCAAAACCTTGATTAGATCATCTTGCAGGCGCCTAGTCACAAGACGCTGCAATTTGCAGAACTGGAACTTTTCTTGGTATAAAAAAAAAAAAAAAAAAATATGATATTAGGGTCCCCGTAAATGATTACATCTACCCATATATTTATTTTGTCTGTAAATTGCGTGTGTTCTATAATCGATTTGCCTGTTTTGCTGGACGAAAAAATCCCAGTTTCTGGGAAAAAGAAAAACCTTGCTATCTACGCCTAAGACCGACTAACTCAGCCACCTTTCTTGGTAAGACCACCCTTTTGTACCCTTCATTAATCTGGTTGCCCTTCTCTTCTCTGCATCCGTTCCAGAAGATCTACATCCTTCCTAAAATTAGGGCTCCAGACCTGTATGCAGTACTCAAGATGCCGCCTAACCATTGCCAACGGGATAACCACTTCCTTGTCCCTGCTATCAAAGTTTCTGTATATCATAGACAAAACTCCATCAGCTGCCCTGGCTGCCTATCTGCACTGCTCAGAGAACTTCATATATGACTGCACAATTACCCCCCAGGTCTTTTTCATTTTCACTTCCCTGAGTGTAACACCACATGATTGATATGTGAATCTGGGATTACTACCTATATGCAGTGCCTTGCATTTATCAAACGTTAAACTTCAATTCGTATTTCTCAGCCCATCGGCCTAATTTATTTAGATCTTGTTGCAGAAGCTTACCTTGATTACTGTTATTAACCGCCTTGCCAACCTTTATATCATCTTCAAACTTAGATATTACGCCTGATATACCTTCATCAATATCAGTAATACATTTAGAAAACAACAATGGGCCCAGAATTGAACGCTGGGGAACTCCACTAATAACAGAAGGGCAATGCCAATTGATAACTATTCTGTCTTTTCCCAATCGCCCATCCTTTGATTCATAACAGTAATTTGTCTCTAATGCCACACTGCTTCAATTTCTATAGCAGCATTTTACGTGGAACAGTGTCAAAAACTTTTCTGAAATCTAAGTTATGATATCAAAATTTTTTTGCGTCCAGTTTCGTTCCTTTGTTACTACGTTATAATATCCAATTAAATTGGTCAGATAAGATCGTCTGACCAATGCATTAACAAATGCATTCTGTGACTGTAGTGTAAGTGCGTTCGCTGCCTAGATAATCCTGCATTACTTCTTTGACCAGAGACCTCATTATTTTCCCCAGAACAGAAGTTAAGTTAACAGGTCTGCAATTACTCTTTGTTCCCCTTTTGTGAATTGAGGATACATTTACAAATCTCCACTCCACAGGGACCTGTCCTGAATCCAAAGATACTCTCATAATTATGGCTGAGTTTTCTTAGCTCCTTTGCTGCCTCCCTTAGTATAACTGGATAGGTCCCATCCAGGCTAGGCGCCTTTTATACATTGAACTTCAAAAATTACTTTTCCACTTTCCTTTCATTTCTCTTCTTCTGGACTTCCCCTGAATAAAGAACGTATGCGTGAATGTAGATGCAAAATACATATTCAGTTTGTAAGCAACCTGGGCAAGGTCAACAGTTAAACCATAATCGTCGAGTCCAATCACATCAAGGACACGAGGAATTTTCATGGGTAAACGTTAGGCGATGGTTGCATGTTTTTCTCCCAGAAACTCAGGTTTTTCGTCTAACAACACAAATCGGCTATAGAATCTGCGTACTTTACAGACATGACCCATTATAGCCTCACAGCCTTAGTTCTTTTAGCGTTTATAAAGTGGATCATACAAGCATCCACGTGCCACGAGTAAGGAAATCAACAAAA
Source organism: Mastigoproctus giganteus (assembly GCF_048544385.1). NCBI lineage: Eukaryota > Metazoa > Arthropoda > Arachnida > Uropygi > Thelyphonidae > Mastigoproctus > Mastigoproctus giganteus. Next base: position 72,792,217 of record NC_143588.1, on the reverse strand, counting down.
TACGATGGATGGTTTGCGACTGAACTTTGCAACTTCAAACAGAGTGTCATCACAGGATATCATACTATCAGGTGACCAATTTTGCAGATTATTAGGATAGAATTTTTAAAAAAATATGAAACAAAATCGTTTATTTTCCCCTGTTATCATTTTTCAGAGGGGGAGAGCTCGTAATGGCAAATACCAGCTGCAATAACAAACTCTGGTTGGCGAAGTGGGATCTTCGATGTGTACGGCACAGGTTCACACGATCGTTCAGTGTTGCTGCCATAAGAGCTATTTTTCGTCGCATGTCAACAACCGGCACAAAAATGTCTCATTATTGTGACCTACAGGTAGAGACAATAAAACTGATAAGTCACAGTTTGCTATCGGGAGTGAGTTTGTGGACCCCATTTTGGAAGACCAAAACTAAACCGCCTGCGGCGATGTGGAGAATCAGGCAAGAGCAGGTAGGCACCAGAAATTCAGGTAGCTGCATACGATACTTCTAAGCTTATCGTTCCGATACTCATGTGTGCTGCAACCATTTGCATATCTACTCCGGTAGTTACGTCTGACAAGTTAACGAGTCTCTGTAATACTGGTTAAAGAGGTAGATGGACGGGGTGGAAAGGAAACCATTCGCGATATTTAGGATCGTCCTGTTCTCCAACTCAGTGTGATTCTCTGGAAAGCGATACCCGCTTACCAGAACATAAAATTACTAGCCAATTACAAATATTATAGATGCTCCAGTCCTTGAAAAGATTATTCAAAGACCACGTAGAGAAATGAGGATAAGAGTGAACTCATTCTTCCGTCTGAACAGTGCTTTAACAAACAGGGAGTGCTTCAACAGAAAGTTCCCATTAAATACAATGGCTATATTTATTGAAGGAAGAAGTCGTTTATACCTGACATCTCATTTACCTCTTCCAACACTGTACAGAAGTGGTTCTTCCCCAGTCTCTGCACATCATACTTAAAAATAGGTCATGGATCATTGAATGCGAAGCTGTTACAGTTGTGACCATTTATGCGGTGGCATCGAGGGCTGGAAACACGTAATTTACTCTTGCCCAATTTACCAAGGCCTTCGGCAACAGATCTCAACTACATCTCATCACTTTGCTCCTGGAAATGAACACGATTTAATTACAAATAAGGAAACTCTTAAAATCTTCAAAGAATTTGCAAAAGAAATTTTTAACAGACGGCGCCAGCTAACCGGCTTCCTTACTATCAGGATATATGCCTTATAATAACTGAATTGTGATTTCACTTGCCATCACTGACCGTATACGTTTTTTGCTCTCTTCATACAATTCTGGCATCAGTTCCACTGAGTCTTCTGTTCTGCCATGTGTCGCTGTGGCCAAGTCTACCTGAAATTTTATTATGAAACAAGGGGAACCAGACTTTACCTACTGATTTCTCTAACGACTCAACTACTGCTGATTGCCACCCCATTACTAAGCTACATGACCACTGCTCAATTCTTTATTCTTGGCGTTTTTTTTTTTAATTTTTTATTTTATTTATTTATATATTTATTATTATTATTTTTTATTTTCCTATAATCATTTTTTTGAGAATTCTTATTTTTATTTTATTTTATTTTTTAAAATTAATTAATTTATTTATTTATATTTATTTTTATTTTATTATTTTTTATTTATTTTATTTATTTAATTTTATTTATTTAATTTTATTATTATTATTATATTTATCTGCTGGCACCACCGGTTTGGGCTCCCAGTGGTACCTAATTTGCTGACATCCACTGGAATTGATTTTTCCTCCAGTGGATGTGAGATTCTTACCTCGTCACTTTTGCTTGACAGTACACGTATTGTTGTGGCACGCCTCCTCGTGGCGTGGACGGGCACTAGGGAGCAGCCATCCTGGTGATAGCTGCTCTCTACAGATATGTATCTACACCCCTAGCCAATGGCTGTATCCGGGTGTCTCTTAGGAGAAATAATAATAATAAATGTGCATATTCTTCCGTCGGTCTGCTAGACGAAAAATCCACGTTTACGGAGAAAAAAACATGGAACCTTCGCCTGAGATTGGCTAATTTAGCCACGTTGTGAGGAAAAGCAGTAAAAGTTCCTTGCACCATTTGACGGGATTCAAAAATTAGCATTATCAGAGGCATACGACGCAAGAAAGCAAGCTTATGCAGCATCGGCCAAAAAAAACCCCTCTCCCATTACACTCATCTATTCACTCCAAATGCTTATCCAGTTCAGCCTTAAATTTATTTAAGCTATCAACTTCCACAACGAAAGATGGAAGTCTGTTCCAGCAACCTACTACCTGCTGGCTAAAGGCAAATTTCCGCATATCTATTCTACAACTGTCTTTCCTCAGCTTGAATTTATGCCCCCTCAAGTTCTTAATCTGAGCAAGAGGAAGAATCCCATCAGCATTGAGCGTGCTCAACCCGCTCAAGGCCTTATACACCTCAATCAGATCAGATAATTGTTAAAAGTAATCTTTGGCCAAAAGAATGCTTTAATATTAATATTTTTCTGATAATTTATTTTAAAATAATTAAAAATGCTTACTAGATAACTTATGATGCGAGGTCGGAATTTATTTCACTCTTGTGATGACTAAACACAAAGTTCACTTTAAGACTGGTTGATGAGATAAATCACAAAGGTGTTAGATATCGCTAAGCTCGCATACGTGGAGAGTTTCATTTTATCATTGAAGGTTTTTGATCGAGCGACAAGTTGTGAAATAGATCAATTAACAGATTGAAATATTTTTAACTTATTTGTTTTTAGCCTGTGTGTTGTCTTCAGCGGTACAAAATCTGTTATCCACAGCCGCGATACGTTATCTCCCACTGGTTTTGATAACATTGAGCTGCTATCAAATCTGTCATGCTATAATTGTCCAATGACAACGAAATTGTGTTTTTGTTATTAAATACTTAGGATTAGGGGCTCTGTTATTGTTTGGTTTTAGGCGCATCAGCGACTTAGATCATATTGTATCATCTTGTATTATGCACAAGTGTTCACGGGCCGATTTGGATGTCGTGCTGGCTGAAAAACCCTGAAATAACTTTCGGGGAATCCTATTCCCTCCGCCTGAAATCAGCTGACTACAGCCTAGATTGAAGAGGAAATCTAGGCTGTAGTCTAGATTTCCTCTGCATTCATCTCGTTTTATGATCAACGTTACAACCGCAATACAAACGAATTTTGCAGTTAGTAAAGGCAAGACAACAAAATTCAACACAAGCGACGAAGTTGACATTCTGCAAAGCCTAATGAGCAAAACTAACACTTTGGTATTGAAAGCAGTTATCTGACAATTCCAATTATAATCTAATACATTCTCGTACAATGTCGGTCATGCATGTATGGCGAATAATCGGTTAATACATAATTATGTTATTGAAAATGCATTGTAAGTAACGCATTATTGAAGCATATTTAAAAATTTCATCACTAAGTACAGCAATTAAATCGGCAAGTTAAAATCGGAATTTAAATCAGCAAAGATAAGATCATTCAGGTTAGCAAGAAATAAAGGAGGAGTTCTTGAGGTCTTCTCAATCGATCTGGTTTCAATTTCCTCATCTGAAACTTTGGCTTCAGCTGATATATCAGCAAAAGCGCCTAGGAAGAGTAATGCATCCTTACTTTTGTATGATGTCCCATTGATCTGGGCAAAAAAGAAATACAGCGTAGTTGAAGATTTGTATTATAACAAATTAGAAGGGCAAGGGTTTACCATTCAAAAGATACAACATTGGATGGTTTTCAGGTTTTCCACGAAGTCCAGTTCAAGTTGTTGTGTTCATTGGGTGATTACATTTGCACCATATATAAGACTCTTGTTAAAAAGAATAGATATATTTGTCTTGGAACTCAAATAAATTTAGACTATTTACTACTGTTACACAAAAGTGTTACTTATGTTTAGGATTTGGACACATGGCGCAGCATTGTACGCATAACTCACCTTCGTGTGGGTATTGTGCAGCCAGTGGTTATGTGTATACTAAATGCCCGAATCGTGATGAGGCTCCAAAATGTGTTAATTGTAAACGTAGGCGCAAGGGTTTCCAGCATTCAGTTCGGGCAACTGATTGTCCTGAATATATAAAGGCCATAGAGCAAGCAGGTTTGAGAATAAATGATGAGTGATATAAACCATAATGATTAGAATAGTGGTAATTATGTAAGCCAGATTAAGATTATGCAAATCAATGGGCAAAGAGCTAGAATAACTGGCGAAAAAAATGCTATACATTTAATTTCCATTCAGGAATCATATAACATCAGAACTCAAGTTGAAGACGGTCATAGAGTTGCGGGTTTTTCCACTTATGCTACGGTTATACAACCTGAAGTGGATCGTCCACGTTGCAAATTTTGTTACTATACAAGTAAGTACTATACAAGTTACTATACAAGTAGGTACTAAAAAAGATCTGGATATAATAAAGATACATGAGTTGTGTACAAATTTTGCAACGTGCATATTAGTAAAACATTTTTCGCTGACATTATATTTATTGTTATTGTGTTGTTCCCCATCAGCAGAATTTAATGATATATTGAATTTTCTCAACCATGAAGAAATAGTATTAACATCATATGTAATTGATAAATCAGGACTTAGGAACAACGTAACTACGAACGCTAGAGGAAAACTCCTTGAAGAATTTCTCATAAGTCATGTTTTACACGTGCACAATCAATTAAGTTCATTCCCTATGTATTGTAGTACTACTGGTGAATCTAATATAGACATAACAATTACTAGTAAAGGGTTAAACAATAGTGTATCTTCTTGGCAGGTTAGGCAGAGTTGGACTAGCAGTGATCATCGGGAAATAACATTTAACATAGACCATAAATATCATCCTAGGAATATTAATGAATATTTACTTGATTTTGTAAAATGTTCAGTTAAAACAATAGATTGCACAAAGTATGATTATTCTATTCTGTCAGAGTATACTAATTCTGTTTTCGAAGCTTTTCAGCAGCTGACAGCAGAAAATTTAGTTGACCGGCTTCAACATTCTATACTGTGGGCTATAAGACAACTAGGAAGAAAAAAGCTACCATCCGTTATTCCACTTGGTGGAGTAGTGAACTTATCCTTATTGTAGAAGATGGTACATCAGGGGGGGTCTGCGCGGGGTAGCATAGTGGTATCGTTACCATTTTCCCACACTGGATGGAAAAGGCCCCGGGTTCGAATCCCGTCTATGACGCGAGGAACTTTAATGGGCTTTTTCACTCCGTGGCTGAGTTAGTCGGTCTCAGGCGTAGATAGCAAGGTTTTTCTCCCCAAGAAACTTGGGGGTTTCGTCCAGCAAAACAAGCAAATCGAACACAGAACACAGGCAATTTACAGATACAAAACACATGGTCAAATGTAATCAATTACGGGTGACCCTAATAAATAATTCGGTACATCAGGCACGAAGAAGATATCAGAGACAACGCAGAAGATATACTGCCCAGGCTAAAAAGTATAGCAGGGACTAATTAAGTTTGAAAAACAAATATACTTCATAATAGCTAGAAAGCGGGAGACAATCTAATTTCGTTAGGTCCCAGGGTAATAGTGACTCATGGGGTCTTGTATATACACTGGTGTTCAAAGAAAGTGCATCACCCCTTAAAATTGTAATTGTCATCCGAATAACGTAAGTATATGGCAATATTTCTTACAGATTGCATCAGATAAGATTAACACGCATAGGTGATGACATAATATTGCATCAGCAGTTACTTTCAGCTATATAAGCACGCTCTGCAAGAGTTGCAGTCATTCTTTGCTTGTGCCAGGATTGCGAGTTACGTGCAGGTGACGCCACTTACAAAGAGTGCTATTGTTTCTTTATGTGAGGAAGGATGTTCTTCCCGTCATATTGCTTATAGAGTGTCTTCTAATCAGTCGACAGTGAGTAGATTTCTTTCCAAACTCAAGAATACTGATTCTGCTGATAGTAAAAAAGGAACCGGACGCAAACGAATCTTTACGCCAAAACAGGACTGCGTTTTGAAGCGCTTATACCTTAAAAACCGTAAAGCTTCCTTGTCTGAGCTGAAAAGAGAATGTGAAGAACATACAGGAGTGGTAGCAAGTGCAGTAACAGTCAGAAGACGTCTCTTCAAAAATGGCCCATCGTCCCAAGAAGCAGCCCCTCCTCACACAAAAAATGAAAAAGGCCCAATTAATTTGGTGTAAGGAGCATGCTAAATGGACCCCCGAGCAGTGCAAGTCAGTTATTTTCTCGGATGAGAAGAAATTCAACCTGCATGGCTCTGATGGGAGACACGATTAGTCGTAGACATGGTGAAGAATACCATCCAGACTGTATGGTGTCTACAGTGAAATTCAATACCAGCCAAATGATATGGGGGTGGTGCATTTCGTATCGCGGAGTAGGTCACCTGCAGTTTATAAAAGGTTCCGTAAATGCCAGTGGATACCTGGCTATATTGGAAGGCAAATTGCTGACAACCATTAGAGACCATTTCAACCTGCCAAGTAATTGCATCTTTCAGGACGACTCTGCTCTTTGTGATCGGGCGAAAAGTGTAAGTAGGCACTTCTGTAGTTACTTTAGCTTCATTTCTGCATTTCAGGTTCGACAGTAATGTGTTTACATTTGTTACAGGTGAAAAAATGGTTGGAAGAACGGTCCATTACAACTCTTAGCTGGCCAGTAAACAGCCCGGACATAAATCGTATAGATAACTTTTGGCATCCTGTGGAATCTGCAGTTGCCAGAAAGAAACCAAAGACCCTTCGTGAACTTCAGAAAGCCATAATTCGTGTTTGGAACCACGAACTATCAGTTGATTATCTTCAGAAATTGATCTTGTCAATGCGTCGACGGTGTGCTGCTGCTGTCATCAGGACCAGAGGCGGTTCAACTAAATATTAGTTTGCACTTGGTGAACTTTTCATTTTCTTTTCCATTTAAAATGATAAACTGATGCAAATTGAGGGCTTCTGATAAAATTTCAGCCATATTTGTCGTGTTTACCAAAACCGTTGTATAAAGGTTGCAAATGTTCATTTTGGAATATTTTGAGAGCACCTGTCAAATATTACTTAGCTTTGCCTTAACTATTAATAAATATCTTTTGTTTATATTTCTATTTGTGATGCTAGTCATTAATGTAACATTCACTCGCGAAAAACGGTTAAAATGTGAAATTCCTAGGTGATGCACTTTCTTTGAACACCAGTGTATAAGATTTCGCAAAAAAAAAAAAAAAAAAACCTGAAAATGACAGATGCTTTTAGCACTGTAAGGACAGCATCTGAGCAAATGACTGGAAGGTATGATGCTGTGAATCAACAATATACAGTTTGTTCCCAGGTGATAATCTAGAGGAGGAGGAAGACTTACAAACTCATATACGTAAGGATAATAGAGAATACAGGGTTGAAGGTATAGCGGAACCTTTCAAGATGGATGAACTGAAGTCAGTATTGAAGCAGATCTGTGTAAAATTAGTGTCCAGGAATGGATATGTTGGAAAATGTTTTCATGTTACTGATGTATAATAAATGTTTCTTTGAGAGTTAATTTCCTAAAAGATTTCGCTGTTCAAACTAATATCTAAACTTCAGAAACCAGATGTGCCAAAAGCATGTAAATCGATAGCACTTTTGGCTAACATTGGGAAAATTATGGAATGATTAATCGCTCAACGGACGACAACTTTGTTGATTGGCAGAGAGTGTGTCTGCTGAGCAGTATGGGTTTGTTCCTAGCAAATCCAGCGAAGATGCACTAGTGGACTTTGTTAGTTATATTTAGAATTCTACTTGTAAGTATGAATTGGCCATGTATATCGACTTTGAGGGGCATTTGGCTGCTTACTGTAAGAGTCTGCTCTGAAAAGGCTTAAAATGGTTAGATGTTCAAAAGATTTATATCAGCTATACAGACGATACTTTTCTAAAAGTCAACTAATTGTTAAATTATCTAATTATCTTCCTAGCGCACTTACCTCAATGAAGAAATCCACCAATCGCCAACTCCTAAACTGTTTTGAAAACTCCCATTTGATTACCTACAGCTAATATGGATTTCGCCAATTTCGATCCGTTGTTGATATCTTGGCATATCATTTTAATACTGTAGTTTTAACAGTATTACTCATAACTTTACTAGGATAAACTCCTGACTTCTATCCATTTTTGGCATATGCATATAACAAAATTAATATTGCTTCCGCCACATCGAACAAAGTAAGCTTTGTCTTTTGTTGCGGGCATTACTTTTCAGCAGTTTGCGAATCTATAAAAATCATATATCCGCATATATCCGTCATATCTTGGAACTTTTTCCACATCTGGAATGGTGTTCTCAATACCTATCTCAACCTCCTAGATCTTGTAAGATGTAGATCTTACAGAAATAATAGAAATATCTATTTAGCTAAAATAAATCCAGGAAGGGAGATGGAAAGGGAGTATTACGTTTTCAAATAGCAAGTATTAAAATTGGATATTTAGTTTGAAGAAACACTGGATTTGGGGATGGTAAAGTTATAGATGTATAAGTTAAATAGTGGCTAAATGGAAACAAGTAATGTCGAACAATATAAGAGAGCTAACAGGGACAGCAGACAGAAATGGGGAGGGGGTGCCATTTGAGAACAGGCGAGAAAGTGTTGCAGAGGGGAAGAACAATAGGACCGTGAAACTGGATTACAAAGCGTTTCTTTTCATCTAAGCCACTGTTAGGAAGTAAACAGGAAATGAGTGGACGTCCAGTGTTCGCGTCAAAAGAAAACGGCGTCAGGGTGGCTGATATTTTGGTAAGTTGGCCATATTTAGCAGACAAGGTGTGAACACGAAACGGAGTGTTTTGGAGGTGACCGGCAAACATGAAAAGGCCATACTGCCGTGTGAAAAAAAAAAAGAAGAAATTTCTAGAGAAGGGTTGGTTTGTGCGCTAGGGAGACAGCTGGGGTGAGCTGTTTTAGTAAATAGGAAGAATGGAAAATTAAACAGTATGGGGATTGGTCGGAGTCCTTGGGGGAGGCATTCCAAACTTGAGGGAAAAGGAAAAGCTCGGGGGTAGTAATTGAGCAAGTGCCCACTGTGTATCTGACTTCTCTGTGGTCTAAGGAGAAAAAGTCGTGAGTTGCGGGTTGAAGTGGAAGAAGTAGATTTTTTGGTGGTATGTCGGAGTTCACATCTCGTAGTAGCAAGATGAAGAAGAAAAAGAAAAAAAAAAAAAAACGCGAGAGAAAGAAAGCCTGGTCCGGCCTCGGAGGGCAGTGATAGGCAGTGAAGGCGGTAGTTAAGTTTAAGGTTAAGGTAAACGTGCAAGAAAGAAAGCCTGGTCCGGCATCGGAGGGCAGTGATAGGGTGATCGGCGTCCTTAAGAATGAAATCGCAAGATGTACCTCCGAAGTTTTGTCGTGTAAGACTACAGTTGTGTCTAGGGTCCGGCCAGTTGAGAAGTGGCCAGCTGTGCAGATATGTGAGCCAAGAAGAAAAAAAGCCTGGTCCGGCATCGGAAGGCAGTGTGCCTAAGAAATGGAAGAAAGCCTGTCCACCACTAAGGAGAGCAGAGTGCCCAAGAAATGGAAAAAAGCCTGTCTGCCACGAAGGAAGCCTTAACGCATGAAATTGGAAGTAGCGGCCATTTCGGAACGTAAGTCTGTTCCTGTTTTTTTAATGAAACCCGAACTCATGGACTTATAATCTAAACTCTGTAATAAATTGATTAATAGTTCTTTCTAACGACAATTAAATTTGAAATAGGCTAGTAGTAGTGGCATGTGATGCAAGAAAGCAAGTGTATGAGCTTATGCAGCATCAGCCAAAAAAAAAAAAAAAAAAAAATCACACCATTGCCTCCAAATGCCTGTCCAGTTTCTTCTTAAATTTACTCAACCTATCAACTTCCACAACGACAGATGGAAGTTTGTTCCAGCAATTAACCACCCGCTGGCTAAATGCAAATTTCCGCACATATATTCTACATCTGTCTTTTCTTAATTTGAATTTATGCCCCCTTAGGTTCGTAATCTGAACAAGTGGAAGGATCCCATCAGAATTCAGCGTGCTCAACCCATTCAAGGCCTTATATACCTCAATCAGATCCCCGCGCAGATGCCTAGTCTCCAGCCACTGCAATTTGCAGAACTTAAGCCTCTCTTGGTAAGAGGATCCCTTCATTCCCCTCACCAATCTTGTTGCCCTTCTCTGTACACGCTCAAGTAAATCTACATCCTTCCTAAAATGAGGCCTCCAGACCTGTACGCAGTACTCAAGGCGTGGCCTGACCATTGCCTCATACAGAGTGACAATCACCTCCTTTTCCCTGCTAGCAAAATTCCTATATATCATTGACAAAACCCCATGACCTGCCCTGGCAGCCTATCTGCATTGCTCAGAAAACTTCATATCTGACTGCACAATTACTCCCAGGTCTTTTTCATTTTCTACCACCTTAAGTGTAGTACCACACAGTTGGTACGTTTCTCTGGGGTTACTTCTACCCATATGCAGTACTTTGCATTTGTCAAGGTTAAACTTCAGTTGCTACTTCTTAGTCCATCTGCCCAAATTATCTAGATCCTGTTGCAGTAGCACACTGCCATTACTGTCATTAACAACCCTGCCAACCTTTGTATCATCTGCAAACTTCGACATTAAGCCTGATATACCTTCATCAATATCATTGATAAATATAAAATATAAAAAACAACAGTGGACCTAACACCGAACCCTGTGGGACTCCACTAATAACATTAGTCCACGAAGAGCAGTACCCATTGATTACCACCCTCTGTCTTCTCCCACTTAACCATCCTTTTATCCATTGTAGCAACTTACCCTTAATACCATTCTGCTCCAATTTGTACAATATTCTTCCATGCGCAACAGTGTCAAAAGCTTTCCTGAAATCCAAATATATGATATCAAAATTATTTTTTGCATCCAGTTCCTTTGTAACCACATCATAATATCCTATCAAATTTGTCAGACAAGACTTTCCCTTAACAAACCCATGCTGTGTCTGAATTATTGCTGCAGTCTTGTCTAGATGATCCTGAAATGCATCTTTAACCAGCTACTCTATTATTTTACCCGGAACAGAAGTTAAACTAACTGGTCTGTAATTACTCGTGTCACCCTGCGATCCCCCTTTGTGAATTGGGGATACATTTGCACATCTCCAGTCCGTGGGAACCTCCCCTGAGTCCAAGGATGCTCTCATAATTATGGCTAAGGGTTTGCTTAGTTGCTTTGCCGTCTCCTTTAATATAACTGGATAGATCCACTCCACCCCAGGTGCTTTTCTTATGTTTAACTTCAACAATTTCTCCTCCACTTTGCTTTCAGTTATTACAAAATCATTAAGTATCCTGCTACAATTTGATAACCTTCTGCCATTTTCAAAGCTTAATAATTCCTCATGTGTGAATGTAGATGCAAAATACTCATTCAGTTTGTTTGCTATCTGAGCAGGATCATCAAGTCGAACCATCGATGTCAAGTGGACCAATCAGATTCATCCCCTTCCTTTTAGAGTTTATATAAGTAAAGAAATCCTTGGTGTTTTTCTTAGCATCTTTTGCCAAGGATTTCTCGTAATCTGCCTTCGCCTGCCTAACCTCCTTTGTCACCTGATTACAGATTAGCTTATATCTGCCATAGGCTTCTGAGTCGCTTGATAATTTATATGCATCCCTCGCATTTTTCTTCTCTATTACGAGTCTCATTAGTTCATTAGATAACCATTTAGGCCTAAACCTTGAACAATATTTCTTAGTTACTGAGGTCGAGATAATTTGTTATGAATGTTAATGATTATGAAATAATGTAAGAGTGTACAGGGGTAATTAAAAAGAAAGTAATAGTATAAAGGAATTAGTAAAGAAATTATATTTATAGGGGTAGTTTACCATATGTATGGCGCACTATGGCCATAGATGTTGATGCGCGCCAAATAAATCCCCAACCAACCTATAGGGGTAGTACTGTAAGGACATGTTAACCTATATCATTAAATTAGGCCTGGTACTAAAACAAGATAACATACCAGATGAGGGGTAAAGAGAAAGAAATTTTATTAATAGAGAAACCTCATGAGGTATCCTCTTACATCCTCTTTATGATGTAAGAGGATATCAGATGTAATACACTTCATGTGTTAAAAGCTAAGAGACTTAACAAAGTAATAAGAGTTGAAATGAGTTTTACTGATGTTAGTGATAAAAATTAGTAATGGCAGAGAATCATGAAGTAATCACTGATGATTCATAATAAGTAGGATAACACTGATACAAACTGATGTTAATAATTTGTAAAATGAGCATAGTTGATGAGAGAGACTGTGGTATGGTTCATATATATGGAAATTTATATGCATATATGTAGTTTATTTTTATGCAAATGTTGTATATAATGTTCAATAAAGGTTTGTAAATTTTCGTAAATAAATGTGTGTCTAATGTTCTACTAACACCCGCTTTACACACCCTAGAATCTAGAATTTTCTGTGAACTGCAGTTAGATTTGCGTTTTGTTTGGTGGGATTGGGACTTCAGTAGGGTGGAAGTCAAAACACGATAACAGCAACAAAAACAAGCCAAGCCAAATAATATCCCCCCCCCCCCCCACAATCTATCCAAAGAGGGCAATCAAAATGACTCTTCTCTTACGAACTTTTTTTTGCTCTATACCCAGCCATACCCAGTTCAACTCCAAACTCACCGAATGAACTTTTACTCTTCCTCGTTTATGGCGAAGTACATCTGTTCTTTGCAATAACCTTTCTTCTTATATATTTCCCGAAAATTACAATATATAGAAGCTCATGTCCAATGTCAACAAGCATCTTCCATCTTCTGACACCTTAACCGTAGCACGGTGCTAGAGTGCTATGTTCTAGTACCTTTCATGTTTGTGGTCCCATTAAAAAATGGATAACAGTTGGAAAAAATACTAGATACCTTCTTTCTTTCTTCCGAATGGAGCCACATCTAAATACTCTATTTAATCATGAACCCTGATAAGGGAAAATAATGCACTAGAAAATATATTTAGACATATCTTTCCAGTTCGTAACCTCGAAACAAATGTTTTAAGATTGCGAACTGGAAAAAACAATTATTTAACGATAATTAGAACCAATCTCAATAAAATGATAAATGATTAATTAATAACAAATACAAGTCATTATTAATTAGAGATGTCAATCAACGCAGCGCTATTTTATATACATTAGTTGATATTTTTCATTCTTTTTATGTATATTTCTTAATCATTCATCTTTCTGCGATAGGAGGGAGAGAGAGAGAGAGAGAGAGAGAGAGAGAGAGAGAGAGAGAGAGAGAGAGAGATCTTCGTTAGTTAGCTGCTTTATCAGCAGTTTGTTGACGAACAAAACAACAAATAGAGAAATAGATTCACAGTAGCCCTAGCCTCTGGAGTACAAATATTTACTCTTCACAGAAAGGTGTATAAGTAGAAATGAAGGCTGATGATATTATAATTAAACTCTTGTCGCTGGAGTAGCGATATCAATTTTTAATCAAAAATGCAGCGATAACAATCATTTGACTGTCAAACACGCTCCCAATTTGAGTAATTACCTGAGAATGATCTCTGCTAGTTAAACGTTAAATTAAAGACAAGCATCGCCGCCGGCTAATCAAACCCTCATTAATCAGCAATAGAAATGCTTTCTGAAGACTCGTTGATTAAACTGATCCCTTAATTAATTTACTTTAATTAAGTACGCCTTGCACGACTTTACTAAGAAGCCGAAATTCGCAAATATTTACTTTCTTAGTTTCCACACTAATTATTTTCATTTTCCATTTTTTTCTTCTTAGTTTCGTTAGTTATTTTCATTTTTCATCTTTTCTCAGTTTCGTTAGTTATTTTCATTTTTCATTTGGCAAGTTATTTTCATTTTTATGCCATTAAAATTATCACTGCTATCCATCTCCCGTTCCGAATATTACTGATTACTGACAAATTATCCGCCAGATGGCAGCAGTACTTGCAGTGCTTGCCGTTCCGTTTTGATCAATGAACAACTCACTGATGTCATTCATTTTGTTCATAACCATTTTTATTAGTGCACCCCTTGTTTTAGTGATTGAAAAAGGACACCACAGAGTAATTTTATTATTGCATGCAATGCAAATATGGTGACAAGAGTACAAAAATCTTTTTAAAAAAACTTGATTTTGCCAGGAAGAATATAGATATTATAAATCCATTTTCTCTGCATTAATTATCTATTTATTTAAGATTAGGCAATGACATATTCAAAATATTAGGGACTGGCAAATAACTATTGAAAATGCAATAAATAAGCGCTGCGCATTTATATATTATTGGTTCGATAATCAGATAACATTCTGGACATTCTAATAGATTTATAATCGTATATTAAATATTCTACCACATATTTATTATGTTGTTTGATACATACTATATCCTTCAGGAGATGACTACAAATCATCTTTTAACCAATGAAAGCCACTCCGACAAATCTGACGTAAATACAGCGTTTGTCACCAGATGGCATTGCATCGAAAGAAACAAACCGTCGCTTGCAGTTTTGGGCTTTGAATATCTGCAGTCAGCCGACCGGAGAGAGAAAAGTGAACACACCGTCAGCATCCGATCTATGCCGTCAAACTTACGAGAGCACACTTAAGCGTACATCCATTTGTCGGAGCAGTGATTCAGTTGTGTGCACGCGTTATGCACCTGTCGTCGTGTGTGTAACAGTTTTTCCTCAAGACCACGCTGCGTGCATTGCCACCGCTTAGGGATTGTCCTGCTGTTATGTGAAGACTTTATAAAGAACCACCAACAGAGCTGGCTACAATGGTGGCTGGCCATTCTCTTGCAGCGTTCATAACCGGCTGGTTACTATGGGCTCGCCACCACCGTGCGGACGCCCGGCCGTCGCCAGGAGACGATACGAGCATTCCGCCATTGGTTTCTACCACAGTAGCAGCCAGTGAGTAAAACATGCATTCCTATCACGACACTTTGTTTGTAAGATATTTATCTCCTTGTTACGTCATCGGGATGGCATAGTAAGATTGTTTAAATGTAAACTTAATTATGATAGCAGTTGTCTTTTTCTTTTAATCAAAAATGGAAAGATTAATCAAGCCGTGCATCTAATATTCCCAATCCTTTGGTTTCGCTTTCGCTTTTTTATTCCTCTTTATAGTTTTGTTATCCTCTCCAGCTGAGTAAGAAGTCATGTCTATTTGGCTTCCATTTCCGCTTCAATCTGCTGAAGTTAGCTTGAGTAGATTGGTAATCAGATAACAAAATGATTTCGATTACTCCACTTGCTTACCTTACTGGATAAACAGAGTTACTTAGAATGTTAAAGTAACATAGATTTACATAAGATGCTTTAAATGGTTGCGCTGGAATTCTGATCCACATGGGTTTTAATGGAAATTTATCACGAAATCTTGAAGTTATTTTTGCAGGTACTGGTATTTGTGTAAGGCTACGGTAGTTCAAAGCTAAATGCGTGGTCGTTCTAGATTGCTGAGCGGAGGGTATAGTGGTCCGATTCTTTCTACTGTCTTAGCGATTATAGTAATGGATCACCAAAAACAGGACAATCTTAATGAAAATTTTTAGCTTTTAACCGTCAGTAAGGAAGAAAATTTAAGCGTGCTGTCATCAAGTGCTTAACTTCCCTTCATTTTCGAGCTGCCTCCTGGTGGTATTTTCCTGAATTTATCTTTATTTTTCAATTTTCTTTTCGGGTTGAGTTCACTACAATCGAAACAGTATTTTTAATTATGTTCTCGTTTATACTCCGGCACGACCAGCAGGTCAGTGGATTTACAATAAATAAATAAATCAATACAAACGTTAATCGTATTTAGCAGTCACGGGCTTGAACTACGGTCCACTCAAAGAGCGTGTGCTACTGCACTCGGGCCCCTGACCACTCGGCTACCTCAGGCCTTAAGGAACAGATGATATAGAATGTTGAACCTTCGGTGAGGATGGAACAGTGGTTTACAAGACTAGTGCTGTGACCACTGAGCTACGAAGGCTGTATCTTCTCTTCATTTCTTCGTAGCCCATCCTTTTATCTTCCACCCGTCATCTGTTTGTTGTATATTTTTACATTTGTCTCTTTGTGCTTTTTCTATCATCATTGTTGTTAAAAATATTTAGGTGTTTTGCATTCATATGTTACAACAGACAAGATAACAGAGATTTTAAAAAAATGTTTATACTCTGGTACAACCACAGAGGATCAGAAGACTATTTCAATTTACAACTTACTGATAATAGCATTTAGTGGCGTCTTCTCACTACAGTGTCGGGAAACATTGGAATGCTCAGCAGTCCAAAGACAGACTGATTCTGTGCATCCATTACTGTTTTACTTTTAATATCCATCCTCTTTGCGAACATAGTGGCGTTGTCATTTGACACTAGTTTGGAGAAACCTGTGTTTAAATCCCTTCGGCAGCTGAAAGAATTTATTATATAAACGCCTTTTCATTGAGAACATTAATTGGTTGATTTCCGAAGAAGGGCGTAAATAACTCCAGGAACATTTTCCCCAGTGAGGTATTTTGAGTTTGTTGTCCCGTTAAACACGAAAACTGACCTTGAACATAGGTTTCTGCAGCATAACACAGTGACCGATGCAACAGCAACCAGTCGTAGGAATATACAGTAATATAGTACAGTATATAGAATATATAGCTCTCCAATCTTGCAACCACCAGTTAAGGCTAGATATAAATATTACTATTTCAGGTTATCTCCGATTTGATAGATTTTTCCATCTGGCTGGCATTTTCATTCATCCAGTTTCATAACCCTTATCCCTTTATCGATCATAACCATTCCCCTAATCATAATAACTTCTACGAGATCAATGATCTGCAAAATGGAAAAATAAGTGTGCTGCCACTTACTCTCTGCAATCATTGACATACATTCGCTGAAACCATGCTCTCCGTTCATAACTTTGGATATGTAGAGTTGAGTACAGCGAACTTTTTCAGTCCACTTTTGTTAGTCTAAATATCGATCTATTTACTGGAATTGTTTTCACTGTTTACATAAATACTAATCAGATGCCCTCGCAGGTATCAAAGTGGTTATAATCACTGTCCTCCCACACAGCGTGTTTTCGAAGGCCTGAGTTTTCGACGCCTGTCAACGACGCGAGGAATTTTTATGGACATTTTTATACAGCGTGGCTGAGTTAGTTGGACTCGGACAAGGGTTGCATAGTTTTTTCCTTCTGGAAACACTCGGATTTTTCGACTAGCAAACCGACTGACGAATAGACGCAATTACAGACACAGTATACTAACACCTCAGCACTATATCTGTTTGGAACTTAATGCATATCTAAAATAAACAAAAAAGGCATAATTAGAGAAGAATATGCGCCAATATCATGATTACACTGATTGTAAATAAGGAGAACGCAAATTTTCGCTTAGCTTACTTATAGGAACATCTAAATGTCCTTTTCCTTAATTCATGCAATACTTAAGAGAAAGATCTCGCAATTCTTTTGGCTATTTTCATCATATCACTTTTCCAGAATTTTGATCATAATCTTTCTTCTTATTATTATAACTAGTGAATGAGACTATTTTTCCATTTACAGAAATGAAAAATACTCTCACTCACTCCCTGATCTTGCAATGATTACGCTTTGTTAGTTTGTTTAACTAGGAAATTGAATGAAAAATCAATAATAAATTCAACGAAATTAAAAAAAAAAATGTTTAACTGAGTGAAGGAGCTGATATGAAATGTATCGCAATATACAAAATATTATGTCAACAATTCGGTTTAAAAAACATCACAGTCAATTTGAAGAATGGCATTAATGTAGCGCATGGCCTTAGCTTATTGCAGTACATACCACACACAGCAGGCATTATCGTTCATTAAAATGAATGCGAAACTAAAGGGCTACGAGGTTCGAGGAGCTCATCCCGACAACCGCGACAGTTTAAAATTGGTGATAAAGATATGGACTCTTCCAAACTACCAATTTCATAGCTCTTTCATAATATTAAACAGGTTACAGCGATTTTCCCGTTTTGTTCGAATGAAAGTCTCGAGAATCAATATATAGACTGAAAATTTATTTGCAAATGAATGAAGTTTCGGTCTGCAAACTGGATTAGGTGTTGTTGGGGTCAGTTTACCGCTCTTATTTGCTCTGGAAAAGGACATATCGAACTCCAGATTACCCGCTATAAAGACCCCTTTCTGGAAACATTCTGTATGCAGCCTGTTTCGAAGAAGAATGAGAAGAAACTTCATGTAGCAGCAGTAAATTCCAGCCCTATATGTGCTGTTATAAACCGTTTTTATAGGACAATTGTATCGAACATCATATGGAAGCAGAAGTCGAAAGGATATGCGCAAGTTTAATCATGAAGCGATTGATCCAGTATTTTGAGAGATAGGAAAGAGAAATATCAAACGTTTGATCTTTTATTCAGGTCCAGGATTAAAAAATCACTCAGTAGAGGAGAAAATTTCAGTGTGATCATCATGATCAAGACACTGGACGATTTTCACTGATGAACTGTGGCGCACAAATGAGCTATGGACCACAAAAGTCAATGCTTATCAACGTTTACAATGATAGTGTGCTCGCGGAAACTGGAAACTGAAATTCTTCAATCAGAATTTGGGTCTCGAATGTCCACATTACACGTACCGTAGAACGTCGGTTATCCGGAGTAATTTGAAAGGCTGATCGTTCTTCTTTTTTTTTTTTTATTAATGGTAGTACAGTAAACTCCGGTTATAGTGATCAAGTTTGCAAATTGAACTTTGATTATAACAAGCAAAAGGTCGAGTTTACTACCTGTTTATAACAATTCTACAAACAAAAAAACCCAATAAACCGAAAACCGCAAATTGTTTTATGGTTGCGATCTCTAGAATTCTATGTGACCTTCAGAAATGTGCTTTGGAAAAATATTACAGAGCCTACTGGGTTTTCTCAGAAAACCATGAGTGAATTTCAGATTAGTTTAGCTCAAATTCGGTAAGAATAATATCGGCCCGAAACTGTGCGATTTATTATTTTTCTCAATATTTTACGATAAAATGTGAACGAAAACGAAACGCGTAGTTTTAACATTGCAACAAAATAACGGAAATTATTAATAGAATTAGAAAAGGTGAAAATTTAGGAAATTTCTCCAAAGAGTTTAATTTACGACATCAAGAAAAATTCCAATTTACGACACCAAGAAAAATTCCAATGCTACAACAGAATTTGTGTCGATTATGGATAGTGAAGGAAGTTGATTATGGATCATGGATCTTGCAAGAAAAATTTATGGTAATTTATGAGCAAATTAACATAGGTAATTTATGAGCATAATACAACGTTGTTCTCGAGTAACCTTAATATGATTTTTTTTGTCCCACTTGATATCGTAGACAATGCTGCACTTTCTACACTGATGGAATTTTACGGTGGAGTTAAACATGTTTCAGCAGGAGTATGCTTCATGGTATAAAGCGCAGAATGCTATAATTGGGATAGCCGCCTAAGAACAGCAGTCTTAATTCTAGTGGGCATCTGTAGGACGAATTGGAAAGCAGGTACGAAATCGCATACGGAAGCCAACTACACAAACTGCATTAAAATTTATTTATTTATTTAATAAATTTGAGATCATCGTCTCACCCTTTGAACAGCAAGGTGCTAGCAGGGTTTACATCAGTCACAGTTCAATTATCAGTTATAATAATCAGGTATAAACTCTAAAGGTATACAGACAGCGTAAACCAGTAATAAAATAGTAGATTTGGTATGAATTTATAAACATATTGAGAGTAAATAAAATAAAAATAAATAAATATAAAACATGAGTAAATTAAGATAACTAATATACAAACAAAATAAATAAACTAATATACGAACAAAAAAAAAAAATAACGGAACCGCATTTATTGGGGAAAAGTCTGTTAACTGTGGTCCACTCAAAACCCACAGGAAGTGATCAGCATATCCCATTAAAAAAACCCAGTTCTTCGTAGATTTTCTACGAGAGGAATGGCAAAATATATCCAAAGACCGGCCTATACTACATTAAAATTATTTTTAATTGCTTACATGAATACCCTGTTGTCGCACTCCATTTGATAACGTAGTGTATTTGTAGTAGCAAGCTCTAAGAAGAAATCCTTTTGACTCTAGCATAAAACTGAGCGACTTAGTCAATGCATACTGATAAAAACACAGTAGAAAGATATTCTAACATGAATCATTTTGTTTTCAACAAAGCTAATGACGAACTCAGCCAAAAAAAAAAGGTACCATTATACGAACTCAATGAATTCAAAATTCTTAAAGTATTCGACAGTAGCAATACGTGGAATTTACAACTCCGAAATATATTTATAGACGCACTTGGTGAAGCAATATCATCTGTTGCTAATGTTCACAGTACCTGAACTAGGTTTTCTTATGCTTCTCTCTCTCTTTATAGCATTGTATCGATCTAATGAGTCATCCCATGAGATGTTCTTTCAAAGTTATACAGAGCTAGTAGCTCTTGGTACTAATAATCATGATGGCTATTACACAACCGTTCATTACATTTCGCTTCGAATATTGGAGAAGACAGGTGATTTTCATTCTTGCCAATGCATGTTTTCTTTTTCTCATTGCTAATGGATTTCGTGTGTGTGTGTGTGTGTGTGTGTGTGTGTGTGTGTGTGTGTGTGTGTGTGTGTGTGTGTGTGTGTGTGTGTGTGTGTGTGTGTCTATAAAACGATAACCAGCTGGAGTTGTGAACATTAAAATCAACAAGGAAAATTACCTCATTGTTAGGAAACTTCTACTGGAGAAACTCAAGTTTCAAAGAGAGGAAGTCAAAGAATTCAAAGTGATTAGTGGAGTTGGGAAAACTATAGACAACAGATGAACTTGACAGAATGTGGTAGAGAGATTTTTAGCTAGGAGATTCTAAATTACTAAGTCGCTGACAGGGAAGATCAGAGCAGACGCATGCAAAAGTACCACCTCTGAAGCGAAAGGAATCATACAGCAAATAATTCGGGCGACTGAGACGAGCAGTGGTTGAATCAACCAATAACTGGGATTCTCTCAGAAAAAGTATATGGGGCGTTTTGCAGACTGTAAGTGAAAAGGGTCATCACTGAGATTAGAACTTTGACCATGTACATTTCTGAATGAACCAGGAAGTGTTCGGGAGGTTTAGATCTTTTTGCAGCTGTCTGTTCTATTAATTTGACAAATCATGATGTATTTAGTTGTAATAAAAGGTGGGGAGGGGAGGACATTGTATACGAAGTAATTAAAAAAAATTACACATGGCAATAATACACCCAGGTACTTGACATAATGTGGTCTCGATAATGCCCCCCCCCCCCCCTCCCGCATACACAATACTCGGACTCCCTCCAGTCAATATCTGGCAGAGTAGAAGTAGCGAGATTATTACACTAGCTGATTTGGAAGCTCTTGGAGCGTTACCAATAGGTTTGGTCAAGTGGACTATCAGCGGTCGGCCTGCGAATACCGTTTTAGAGCTGTACTATTGAAATGTAAGGAAGACTGGATCTTGCCATGATGTTCATCATAACTTCAAAGACATCAATCATTCTACATCAGGCCTGGGCAAACTTTTTGGCTGAAGGGCCACATTAGGAATTCAAAAAGAAGGCGGGCCTCACGTAAAATACTATTTTTAGATATATATTATTTGTTATCATGAAGAAGAAATATAACATAAAAAAATTATTCTCTAACAACCAAGAATTTAATGAGATGAATGGAACTGTTTTACATCTTTTAACGTTTTTTTTTAAATTTCGGGTGTTAATTTTGTAGTTGAGATTCTTAAAACTGCTTGTAAATATTCATCGGTGATGCTTGATCGTAAAGAATTTTTATTTAGATTCATGATGGAAAATGATTGTTCACATATGTAGATTGATCCAAAAATAACCAACATTTTTCGGGCAAAATCTTTGTAAGTTCGTCGAATTTGTCAGAATTAAGAGTATTGTAAAATTTACAGATTTCCTCACGACGGTGCAATTCCCTTAAATCGGTATCACACTGCAGATCTATAATCTGAAGCTGTAGTTCACTCGGTGCACTATCAATTTCTATTGAAAATGGGTCGCGCAATATTGTCAAACTTGTCTCAATTTTTCGGAAGTCGCCAAATCTTCGTGAAAAGTCGTCATTCAAAGCGTTGATAATTTCACAATATTTTTCAAATTTATTTTCTGGACTCTTCAGCAACTTCATGATTGGAAAGTGGTCTACCTTGTTAATCAATAAATGTCGAAGGAACAACTGGAGTTTTAATTGAAATCCATTCAAACTTTTTACCATATCATGGGTGTATAAATTTTTCCCTTGTAACACGGTGTTGAAAGTATTTAAGTGTGTCATGATGTTCAGGGTAAACGCAAAATCACAAATCCAGTTATTATCAGTTAATTCGGGAAAGTCCATAATATTTTTCAGTTTTAAAAATAGAATGATGTCATCTTTAAGATCCCATACTCGCCGAAGAACTTTTCCTAAGCTAAGCCATCGAATTTGGCTATGATAAGGAATATCTGTGTACTCGGATTCAATATCTTGAAGAAAATTAACGAATTGTCTGTGTTTCAGGCCCCGCGATTTACTAGTTTAGTAATACAAGATGTGACATGTTCAACTTTTAACACATTTTTACATAATACTTGTCGATGTATAATACAATGAATTGTAATTAAATTATAATCAGGATAATTTTCACAAATTTTATCCTGAATTTTCTTTAACGCTCCAACATTTTTAACTGTCGAACTTGGTGCTCCGTCAGTTGTCGCTTACCATTTTGTTCCATTGTAAATTATATCTTGTTAAGCATTTTTCGAATATATCAGCTCCCGTTGTTTGGTCTTTAAGAGATTGCATTGAAAGCAGCTCTTCAATAATTTCAAAATTAGAGGTACAACCACGTATGAAAATTAATAACTGCGCAGTATTCTTTTGGTCGTTACTTTCGTCGAGAGCTATCGAGTACCATGTTATGGATTCTACTGATAATAATTGCTCATTCAAATTTGTATCGATACATTCAATTCTTCTTACTACTGTTCGCCGAGATAAACTTATATTCTCAAATTTGTGTTTAATGTCAGGACATATAATTCCACAAGCTTCAGTTATACATTCTTTAATATAGTCTCCATCAGAAAAAAAGCTCGTTGATTTTTGCAATTATATGAGAAATAACAAAACTTGCCTCTACAGTAGCCTCTTGTTCCTTAGTTAGCCGCGTAAACACATTTTGTTGTCTAGATAAATTTTGAATCAATCCATCAGCAGTTTTCTTTCTCGCTTCCGGAGTTAAATTGGCACCATATTCGGAATGTTTAGTAGTGAAATGTCTTTTAATATTGTACTCTTTCAACACTGAGACACTCTCCAGGCAGATGAGACAAATAGTCTCGTTATTTATGTTAGCAAAAAATATTTTGTGTTCCACTCTTCATTGAAGACACGATGCTCTTGTTGAATTTTTCGTTTTTTATTCATTTTTAAAAGGGTGTAAATATTATTTTTATCGCTACTGGCACCAAGATAATAACCGAAGATAACTAACTGCGGGATGACCGTCAGAGAAAACAGATTGGAACTGCGGCCGGTCAGCAGTCCTATCCTATTACTCCGCCACCACAGCAAAGTCGGTGTCGTCATCACCGGGTGTCTGTTACCGTAGTTTCGAGCGGTTAGTTTATAATCGCAAATTATATAGTTATAAAAGCGCCCGTTGGCTCGCTCCGGTTCGCGCACAATTTCAAATTCTATCCCAATTTGAACGATACAGAGATGATAAAACAATTTACAAGTCGACAAATTCTATAATGTATTACATATACAAATTTATTTTTCAAAAAGTCGTCGCAAAAGGCATAAAATTAGTAAACTTTTTTAGAAAATACAATTAAAGCTCGCGGGCCGCATGCGCCCCGGGGGCCATAGTTTGCCCAGGCCTGTTCTGCATGATGGAAGAGATGAGGGATTGCCGGAGCTTTGCTCTGGAGACTGAACTTGGGATCCACCACTTCAAAGTGGTTGCATCGTACTGGTTGATGAGTCATCTACCATATAGTTTAGCCTGGTAACACAGAGGGAAGGTATTCCTCCGTGTGGTGTGGGAGCCACACCTCGACCCTTGCTTACGTTGGTTCGCTTCTGGGTGGTATGCTAGGTACCGCACTTCAGGACTTGCACATGGGGATTATTCCCAGGGTAACAAACAGTCTTTCCATGATGAAGGTGCAAGCAGAGGATTTGGCGGTCGCAGACCAAACGCACTTCGCCGAAATTAAGCCCACTTCACTTGAGTGTCACACAAATATCAGTTCCATCAGCGTTTTAGACTCCCAGATAGTAAGCCCAGCTTGGCATACCTGAGAGAATATCTATGACAGCCTCAAGGACCAGCGTGCTATCATTAGCAAAACTATGGATAGGATTCCAATTCAGTGGAAGAAAGTCGTTAATATACAGGGAAAAGATTGGGGTAATGAACTGAACCTTGGGGAATACGGGCATTAGTGGAGACGTCAAAAAGCAAAGCAGAATGTCATCTACCATCCCTCACAGTGAGCGTTCAGAGAGAAAATTGGATAACCATTTGCAAAAAAAAGTTGTGACATATTTAGAAAGCTTTTATGCCAAACACGATCAAAAAGGCTCAGAAATGTAAAGGGGGAACTGCATGAGTTTCACCAAATTTTCCCATTCACTTTGTTCAAAGATGAGTAGCATATTCCAATATATAAATAAATTTTCTCTTTATACTTCAGGACGACCATACGGTCAGAGGAGTTCGCAAGATCTAAAGAATACAAGAAACAAAACCGTATTTAAAAGTCACGGGCTTGAATCCCGGTCACTCAGCTACGACCAGTGGATCGATATTGTTGGAATCCATATTAGACATTGATTAGATGGAAAGTTTCGAGATAGCTTAAGAACTGGCAACTGATAGCTTACTCCATTACGTTGGAAAGAGCAGAGGGAAGCACATCAAGGCGACAATTATAAGTGAGGATGTGTCACCATTTTTCGGAACTGACTGGATATGAGCAAATTTACAAGTAGAATGAATTTATTTGGATTACCGAGGCAGGAGAAAGCAGAACCTATTTGGTACGAAAACTTCTACTTAACGTACCCGTAAATAAATTAATTTGCGCAGAAGTTTGTGAATATTTCTGGTGCACTTTTGTTCGTAAAATGTATTATGAACTTAAATATTAAGTCTGGTATCTAATAAACCGGAAGAAAATTGATTCCAAGTAATAATGCGGTGTGGGATTAACAACTGCTACAATTGAATGAATATTGCGCTCTCTTTAACATCCAGGAATAAAAAAAAAATCGTCATATTAGGGCCACCAGAGAATAATATACAGATGTGTATTATGACCATAAACTGCGTTCGTTCTCTGGTCCGTTTGCTTGTTTTACTGGAAAAGAACCCGAATTTCCAGAGGAAGAGGAGGAATTTTGCTAACATCGCCTGAGATCGAATAACTTAGCCACGGAATGAAAAATGTCCATAATGCGCAAATTCAATTTTGAACTATATCAGGAAGTTTCTTTACTATTTCAGGAAATTATGTTTAATTCATACAGAGGTGCTGGCCTACTTTGGACCCAACAATCACAACATAATCAAACAGGCCAACGCGTATGACAAATGAGCACCGGAGTTCGATTACATGCCAAAAACTTCTGAGTTTGTTTATATTTTGCTATATTTCCAAAAAAAAATCTTTTTTCCACGTTATAAATATTTCGGTATTGATTATTAGCTTTTATTTTTAAAATACTTAGACTGCTAAAAAAAATTCGAACCGAGAAGGGTATGAAATGATTATGCCTATATTTTCTAGCCATAATCCATAGAGAGTGGATTATGGCTAGAAAAAAAAAAAAAAGATAATAATAATAATAAAAAGAACGCTTTTAAATTCATGAAAATGCAGTTTTCCTTGAAGTATTTCTAGTATGCATTTATGTTCGCTATAAAATTCTTTTTCCAGTGTGGGATCAACAATTACTGTATTTGAGTGAAAATTGCTCTCACTTGCATATAATCCATTTTCATATTATAAGAAATCGAATAAGATAATTCACTTACAGCCAAGTTACTTCATTGATAATTACTGTTATGAAGTTCATTACAGAGAAGTTTTGGAAAATTTCTAAGCAACGCACAATCATCTTCGGTAGCGGTAGAAATTTAAGTGAAGTGGCAAACTAATTAATTTTCCTTAAAAGCACAGCAGTCATTTCCAGTCATATGAAATATTAACTGGGAAGTTTATTAAATTCTTGGCCTGTTTAAAAATCTCTGGAATGTTCGTAAATCATAATTTAAGTGCGACTCATATAAACATCACTATGGCATTGATTGCTTTCATAAGAGGATATGAGTTCTCATTTTTCAGACACTTATTTTGTGGAATCAATTAAACACAGCCGCAATTAAATAAACCAAACACATTTTACGAAAAGAGAAAACAAAAATCTGTGAACATATTACATGCAGTAAATATTGAAGTTTGAAATGTTTTGTATGATGTTCAGTTAAGCGATTTACAATCAGCGACAGCGCATAAATTTTGGGTGTCAACCGACACCCAAAATTTATGCGCTGCCTAACTGTGCCTATCTGTTTACTTCATCAGAATAAGGTCCATCAGTGTAAATTAAGGCAATGAAGCTCGTTCACAAATCTCTTTCTCTAATTACCTATCTCATAGCGACTGGTAATTACAACTGCTGAATACTAAATTTACTTGTAGGCACTTATATAAGGATTAGAGACAGTTTTTGTCTATCACACAATGTGTTCCAGTCGATAATCCAACTTTATCATGGAGGTACTGCCATAACAAACGTTGGCTATTAAGTAGTTTTTCTAATATACATATATACCGCGCCACTTTGTCATTGTGTGCTGAACTGTGTCGCTGTTTCTGAACTGCATTAAGTGGATTTGGGTTTTTTTTTTTTTTTTTGTAAATTTAACTTCAGTGCAGAAAGTTTTCTGCAGATGCCACCTGGCGTTTTTCCAACTTGACTTCTAAATGTCAGGCTTCATTTTCCATGGATTTTTGCCAGGGACAATAGAAGATATTTCAGCTTCGAAAGTCTACGGGTTATTAATATTTATCATGGAATCATGTGAACAAGTAGACATAAGAAGTCCACAAGCGTGATGTGTATATGATGTACAAGATCAAATGTACGAATGAGGTAGTGAGTGAGTAAAAGTATAATGCAAAATTGGCTTGAGACGTCGGAGAACATCACAGAGAAACACATCTACTGTCTCCGTCTATTCAGATTTCGTTTTTATTTCACCAGTGCTTAGACTTGAACCGAAATACAGGATATATAAGTGACTTGACTGTGTGCGCGTGTGTAAGAGAGAGAGAGAGATGAAGTAAACGGATAGACACAGACGTGAGGGAAGGCAGAACAAGATGGATGAACCAGGAGCTGAAGTGAGATAGTAAGCAGTTCTATAATGAAGGCTGGAGAGGGGCAAAGAACGCACAGATAAAAAAGTACGAAATAGATGGGACAGCAGGCAGATAAAACAATCTGCTTTATCCACCTTCCTATATTGTTTAGGAGTTTCTAGCTAAGAAACAGAAATAAACTATTCTTTTTATACCAAGACTACAAGAGAACATCTGAAAACAGAATCTCTCTTCAAAACGAAAGGAATTGTTTACCTTTTTGCTGAAATGGATTTGTATAAAACGACGAATTTTAGTCTATCCATATATCAATTTAAAACACTCTTAGAAAATAAAAACATCAGCATAAATTTGTACGCACCATGTAGCATGAGAATCAGTTCACATCAGCATTTTATGCTGTAAGGATATATCAATTTATATATTTCTTCAATATATAATTGATGTACCCTCGCGGTAGCACAGTGGATATAACCACCCGTCCTTCCCATCCCGGGTACCAATCCCATCAATGATGCAGGGAATTTTTCTGTGCTTTTTTCACAAATGGCTGAGTCAGTCGGTCTCAGACAAGGGTTAAACGGTATTTTCTTCCGGAAACCCGAGTTTTTCGTTCAGCAAACAAACAAATCGACCACAGAGCCGCTGATGCGCTTAAAACCCTACAACAACAACAACAACAACTAATACCCTACATAGCAAGCTCTTCGAACACCGGATTATTATCCCATAACAATTCTACCCACTAGTAGGTTGGCCAAAGTAATCTTCTGGCCCAAGCTTTTGACAATATAGTGTACATTACATGGCCAAAAATATAAGATCTTGGTGAGATCGCACCTAAAAAGACCACTTCTAGAGAGGCTTCAAAGACGGGTGACCAAATGAATTAGAAGGACTAATTAATGTCCATATGAAAAACGAATTAGAAAGTTCAGACTGGACAGCTTGGAAACTAGGTATCTTAGGGGTGATGTGATTGAGGTCTATAAGGTATTATATAGGTAAGTTCCCATTAGTAGGTTAGCCAAAAAACAGGGAGGAGGAGAGAAATATAAAAAAATTAGGGATTAACAGGAAACTAGATCTTATTAATTTTAACTTTGGGCAGCGTGTTGTAGAACGTTCTAGTAAATCACCACATAACGTGACCGAGGTGACAAGTTTAAGTGTAAGGCTAAATGGATTCTCGCTTTATGGTGATGATAAAAGTATGAATTATTATTATTGTTATTATTATTTCTCCCTGATGGGGGTTCCACCCCGTGGCGGGTACTGCTACCAAGTGGACAGGGTGGTTGTTATGTCAAGCTGTTATTATTGTTGGTCGGGGAACTGACTATCTTACAGGTGTTCAGGATTGTGACTTTCTGGAGATTCTTGTTCCACACCTAGTATACCACATCTTTTCTTGTATGACAGATCTCGTTGACTTCCTGCCTTAGATCTGTATACTTCCTAATCTTTTCTTCATAGGTTTTCTGGAGGTTTCTGGTATTGGGCACCGCTATTTCTTGTCGACGAGGGTTATGCCCGGTCTGTTGCGAGATTGTCTTGTTTGTTATTATGACGCGCGCCCAGTAAATCTTGTGGGTTCTCTAGTACGCAGTACGCGACACCAGTAAAGCCTGGATATGGGGTCTCTAGTACGCAATACGCGCTCCCAGTAAAGCCTGGATATGGGGTCTCTAGTATGCCCTGGGATTCTTACTTTTAACACAGTACACTTTCTTTGAGCAACTGCTATTTCCCTACTAATTTCTGATGTATTCAAATTATCCCAGCGAGCTGGTCGGGTCTGTGCGTGTACTCTGTCTGATTGATCAGCCAGAATCCCACGGTGAAGTGTTGGATCGTTTATGAGGCCGGGTGGCATTCTCGACATATTTTCGGGTGTTGATTACCTGGTTTTCGATGGCAGGCATGAATTCTTCATCTTGGTGAAGAGCGTCCCATTCGTGAGCCATGCACTGTAAGCCATTTTATCCATGTGGTGTTCATGGAAGTCACTGGAATGTCTTCTTTGTCTATCTTTCTAGCTTTATTCGTTTAGTCTGGGCGGGATGTGTCTCCTCGCTTAGGTTGAGTGGGCTATGTTTTTCTGGAAGTAATCTTTCCGGTTTTCAAAAACTTCCTTCTGTTGCTCGATGAGGTCTACCAAGCCCCCTTCCATCTTCTTTCCGAGCTATGGCCAATCTCTCCACGGCGACGTTAGGGTATTGATGGCTCTTGATCATCTCTGTACCCTTGTGTTTCTCATGCTCTCCTCCAACTCGGTGTTAGTCCATTCTATGGTCCCGAAGGTGTATGTTACCACTGGGACTGCATAGGTGTTTGTGGTTTTAACTGTTAACTCCATACGTGTTAAAAATTGTTCAATGGAGACAAAAAATGTATTACTCATTAAAGAAAGCTCTAACTATTAAAAATTTATCTGAAAACAGTTTCTGTCTTTTCTTTTAGTCCAATAATCTGCCAAAAACAACAGAGCGTTTTTTTATTGTGAAAGTCGCTCGAACAAGTGCTAGAAAAAAATTTCACTTTGCTTTTTCTCTGCCTCTCATATTTTCTAATCAAGGTCATATTGTAATAACAATAGCTTATAATATCGAGACAGTATTGTACTGTCTCGATTAGTATTGGAAAGCAAAAAGAAAGTTAAAATTGCTGCGTACAAAACCAAATGCAACTATTGCATGCAAAAAATAAAAGCAATGTAGCGAGAGTGATTTGGAAGAGAATTTATTGTTGCAAAAATCAATGAGACAAGAACTTCTATTTTATATATTCTGGTGGGATGGAACACGACAAACAAGCACGCACGCAGAGCCCTGTGAACTCTCATAAATCCAACTATACCTGTTTCAAAACTTAAGCAACACATCTATTTTGTAACATATTTACTACATATACTATATTGCTAAAAGTAACTGGACACCAGCATGATTCGAAGGTTGCATCAATATATTGATTCATTATTTAAAACGTTTCAGCTTACCTTTGGCCTAATATTGTATTCTCATCGATAGAACACCGAACCAATATTTGATAATATACTGGTGTGCAAAACTTAAGGACCAGTCAAGTTTTCACCTGTAGCTTCTCATAGGAGTGGCCTGGATATGGGAAAAGCCTACCAAAGGAAAAGCCTACCGTGAGGTACAGAAATGATGAAGGAAACAACACCGACACAACAACGGAAACAAAACGGTACAGAGGGACTTTATTCAAAAATGGCAACATAGCACTGGCTGCCATGATACAGATGCATTACTGCCAAAGATGGAACAAAGGGAAGGGGTGGTCCTCAGTAGGAGATATGGCCACCCCTAATGTGGATGCAAGCTTTGCACCGCCTGTCCATACCTTAACAATGTTTTTGATAGGTTCTTGCGGTAACATCGTCCATTCCTCTGTCAGCGCTGTCTTCAGCTGGTGAACATTTTCTGGTGGGTATGGACGTGCTGCTAGGCGTCTCCACAGAGCGTCCCGTCCCAATCCATACGAACAATGTCCTCACTTTCCAAAAGCATATCAACAGCTGCAGTGCGATAGGGTGTGGCGTTATCATCCATAAACACGAACTCGGGGCCAATCGCACCTCGGAACAGACGCACATGGGGAAGTACAGTAGTGCCTCAGTATAGTAGCGTACACCGGTTACAGTACCGCCTTCCAGTATCTGGAGTTGTGTTTGTCCATCCAGATAACGCCTCCCCAGACGAGAACACCTCGACCGCCATATCGATCTCCCTTTCAGTGATGTTTGCGGGGTGATACCGTGTGCCAACCTCTCGCCAGATTGGCTGACATCCAGAATCGCTGCTGAGACTGAATCTACTCTTAGCAGTAAAAGAGTACCTTTAGTAAAGATTTTGTGGTTGTAACCTTTAGAAATAGTGTTGGTCCTTAAGTTTTGCACACCAGTGTAGGAAAATGGTATTTTTGGTTCATTTCTCATTTGACACAGCAGACAACTCAGGTACAAATTGCGGACGAGCTGGCTAGGCCCGAAGCCGAAGATGCATGGCTTCACAAGTGTGTTCAACAGGGTTAAGATCGGCAATCTGGGCGGGCAAATGAAGCTTTCGCGAGCTTACTTCTTCAAGCGAAATCATTACAGGCTGTGCTATATGACGTGTGCACTGTCATGATGAAACAACATGAATATTATACAATACTGATACTGTTACATTATGTGCAACAGTACAATTGCTGAACAAATTGGAGCAGGGTGGTATTATGAGCATGTTACTGCTCTGAATTAAGCGATGGTTGAGTGGGAAATGACAGAGAGTGGTTATAAATGCACACTGCCCTTCATGGCCTAATGTTATTTGTGAATCCCCCCACAAGGTTCAGTGCTGGGTCCATTGTTGTTTTCTGTATTTATTAATAATACTGATGAAGGTATATCAGGCTTAATGTCAAAGGCTGTAGTGATACAAAGATAGCAGGATAGTTGTTGTTATTGAGTTTTAGGAGCATTAGAGATAAAGGCCATATTACTCCGTATATGCTGACTGTCAATTGCGCGTGTGTCGGTGGATTTTCTGTTTGTTAAACGAAAAACTCCAGTTTCCGACAGAAAAAAACCATGCTACCCTCGCCTGAGACCGACTAACTCGGCCACTTTGTGAAAAAGGCCCATAAAAATTCCTCACGTGTTGGCAGGGTGGTTAATGACAGTATGCTACTGCAACAAGATCTAAAAAAATTAGGCAAATGGGCTGAAAAATGGCAGATGAGTTTTAACAGTGACAAACGCAAGGTTCTGCATATGGGTAGCAGTAATCCCAGAATAACATATCAACTACGTGGTACTATATCAGGGTGGTGGAAAATTAAAATGAACTGGGGATATTGTGCAATCAGACATGAAGATTTCTGAGCAGAACAGCTCATGGGGTTTAGTCAATGATATACAGGAACTTTGCTAGCAGGGAGGTGATTATCCCATTGTACAAGACAATGGTTAGGTTGAATCTGGAGTAGCAGTAGTAATAGAGGCATATGATGCGAAAGCAAGCTTACGTAGCATCAGCCAAAAAAAAAAAAAAAAAAAACCAATTTCACACATCCATTCCCATTAAGAGTTTGTCCAGTTCCGCCGTGAATTTATGTAAGCGATCAACCTCCACAATGCCAAATGGAAATTTGTTCCAGCAATCAACTGCCCGCAGGCTAAAGGCAAATTTCCACAATTTGAATTTATGTCCCCTCAGGTTCGTAATCTAAGCAAGAGGAAGAGTCCCATCAGCATTGAGCCTGCTCAACCCATTCAAGGCCTTATACATCTCAATCAGATCATCTCGTAGGTGCCTATTCTTCAGACGCTGAAGTTTGCAGAACTTAAGCCTTTCTTGGAAAAAAGGATCTCTTCGTTCCCCTTACCAATCTTGTTGCCCTTCTCTGTACTCGCTCAAGCAACTGTACATCCTTCCTAAAATGAGGCCTCTAGACCTGTATGCAGTACTCAAGGCGTGGCCTAACCATTGTCTTATAGAATGGGATAATTACCACCTTTTCCCTACTAGCAAAATTCCTATATATCATTGACAATGATATACAGGCTGTTCTAGCAGCTTGTCCGCACCGCTCAGAAAACTTCATATCTGACTGCACAATTACTCCCAGGTCTTTTTCATTCTCTACCACCCTATTACATCCTGAGTAATGCATACAGGTCTGTCTGGGATCACATTTTAGGAAGGATAGATCTGCTGAAACGGGTGCAGAGAAGGGCAACGAGATTAGTAGTCTTACCAAGAAAGACTTCAGTTCTGCAAATTGCATCGTCTGGAAACTAGGCACCTGCGAGGTGATCCGATTGAGGATTGAAAGGATTGAACAAGCTCAGTGCTGATGGCATTCTTGCTCTTGCACAGATTACACAAGTGAGTAGAAACTATTAATTCAATGGAGGAAGGATGGTTGCAGGATATATGTGCAGAAGTTTGCTTTCAGTCACCGGGTAGTCGATTGTTGGAACAAACTTCCACCCATTGTTAGGTGGGTAGTTTGAATAAATTCAAAGAAGAACGACAAAATTATTGGAGGCGATGGAAAGGTGATGTAGGACGGTTTTTTTATGGTTTTATAACTTGCCTTCTTGCATCATTTGCCAATACTAATACTAATTATACTGTCTGCGCGGTAGCACAGTGGTATCGTCACCGTCTTTCCCACTGGATGGAAAAGGCCCGGTTCGAATCCCGTCGATGATGCAAGAAACTTTAATGGACTTTTTTCACTCCGTAGCTGAGTTAGTTGGTCTCAGGTGTAGATAGCAAGGTTTCCCCCCCAACCCGGAACCCGTGGTTTTTCGTCCAGCAAAGCAGGCAAATGGACCAGAGAACACACGCAATTTACAGACACAACACAAATGGGTAGATGAAATAATTTTCCGGATGTCTCTAATAAACAGTTAATACTAATTATACTGTAATACACTTACGAGTATGGGAAGGACCAAATTTTTTTCCAGAACGTCAATGTATTGCATGGTATTCATCGTTCGAGGAACGATAACCAATGGTGTGTAAGCCGAAACTACAAGAAACCCGATACAACGACAACACGTCCACCAAACTTTACTGCTGGGATGACATCCTCTGATAAATAACGTTGTTCAGGAATCCGCCAGAATCGAATATAGCCATCAAATTGGAAAAACATATACTTAAATTGTTTAAAATTATGATATTAGGGTCACCCGTAAATATTTACATCTACCCATATATTTATTTTGTCTGTAAATTGGGTGTGCTCTCTGGTCAATTTTCCTGTTTTGCTGGACGAAAAAAACTCAAGTTTCTGGGGATAAAAACCTTGCTATCTACGTCTGAGACCGACTAACTCAGTTACGGAGCGAAAAAAGTCCATTAAAGTTCCTCGCGTCATCGACAGGATTCGAACCCGGTGTGGGGAAGGATGATGACGATACCACTGTGTGCGCAGACGAAAAACCATATAATGTGATTCACTGGACAGTAAGTAAGTCAAAATATTATAACCACCTATCTAATAGTGGGCATGTCCTCTTGCCCTCGCTAAACGGCGAGACAGCATTCTATAAAACTTCTGAACGTTGTAGGAGGTATGTTGTACCCTGTCGCTAGGATTGCCTCCCGCAGACCTGTGATAGTCCGTAGTGGAAGGTTTTTCTCCCCAGAAACTGGGTTTTTTTTCGTCCAGCAAAACAGGCAAATCGACCATAGAACACATGCAATTTACAGAAACAAATACGGGTTAATGTATTCAATTACGGGCAACCCTAAAATAATAATTTAAATTTTTTTAATTAGTCCGTAGTGGAGATTTGCGCAGTAGCACAGTGGTATCGTCACCGTCCTCCCCACACCGGGTGGAAAAAGACAGGGGTCGAATTCCGCATGACGCGAGGAACTTTAATGGGCTTTTCTCACTCCGTGGCTGAGTTAGTCGGTCTCAGACGTAGATAGCAAGGTTTTCCCCCCAGAAATTGAGGTTTTTCGTCCACCAAAACAGGCAAATCTACCATAGAACACACGCAATTAACAGACATAAGACAAACAGCACGGCAGATGAATTTAATTATTCGGGTGGCCTAAAAATAATAGAAATAGTAGTAGTCCGTAGTGGAGAATCGAACGCCGGATCTGACTGCCCACATAATTTCAGAGACGTTCTATGGGATCGATATCCGGCAAATTTGGTGGCCAAGGTAGCATTCGGAAGTCACTTTCATGTTCGTTGATACCGGCAAAGTGGCAGTTATTGTTGTTGTTGTTGTTGTAGGGTTTTAGTAGTATCAGCGACTAAGGCCATATTGTCTGTGTGTATTGTCTGTAAATTGCGTGTTCTGTGTTCGATTTTCTATTTTGCCAGACAAAAAGCCTGAGTTTCCGGGAGAAAAAAAACACGATGCTACCCTCGCCTACGACCGGCAAATTCGTCACGTTGTGGAAAAGGCTCATAAAAATTCCAATGCGTCATCGACGGCACTCTAACCCAGATCTTTTCACTCGGTGTGGGGAGAATGGCGATTCTACCAACTTTGCTACCCACGGGGGTACAGAGTGACAGGGCGAATTATCCTGCTGAAACACACTTGTGCCATCGGAAAGAGAAGTCGTCACGAAGGACGACTTGTCTTTCCGATGTATACTTGACGGGAGGAATTTTTATGGGCCTTCTTTACAACGTGGTTGAGTTGGTCGTCTCAGGCGAGGGTAGCATGGTTTTTCACCCGGAAATTCAGGTTTTTCGTCCAGCAAACAGAAAATCGATCACAGAACACAAGCAATTTACAGACAGCATATACGGAGCAATATGATCTTAGTCGCTAATGCTCCTAAAACCCAACTACAACAACTACACTGGGAAGGTGGCGCCTCAATTCTGACGCCTCATGGCTATTGCCGTGAGGCGTCAGAATCCCCCCAGAAAGTTGGTAGTAAACGGACCACGATATAAAAAGAAAGCAATTAAATTTAGAAATGGTTCAAATTAAATGACCACTGGAATTAAAAACAAACCTCTTTCTAGTACTGGACATGAATTATTTCCTATTTATGGCTATTACTGGAAACTGCACTTTATGAAATTTAATGAAAGTGGTCTTAAGGAAAATAAATTCGTTTTCTCACGATACAGTGCTTGTAATTTGAATTAATTTGTTATTAAGCTGCATTTAAATATCTTACCTTCTAATCTTTTTGAAGATATACTACGATTTGGCATAATGTCAAATTGCCCTCGTCGGTAGCGCATATGGTAGAATTGCCGTCCTCCCCACGCTGAGTGGAAAAGACCCAAGTTTAAGTCCCGTCGATGACGTGAGGAATTTGTTATAGACCTTTTTCACAACGTGGCTGAGTTACTCGATCTCATTTTCTCCCAGAAATTCGGATTTTTCGTCCAGAAAACATAAAATCGACCATAGAACACACCCAATTTACAGACAATATATCCTTAGTCGCTGATGCTCCTAAAACTCTATGACAACAACAATGTCAACTTTCGTAAGAAATGTTACTAAAGAAGAATTAGA
Source organism: Mastigoproctus giganteus (assembly GCF_048544385.1). NCBI lineage: Eukaryota > Metazoa > Arthropoda > Arachnida > Uropygi > Thelyphonidae > Mastigoproctus > Mastigoproctus giganteus. The sequence continues at coordinate 72,755,622 of NC_143588.1, read as the reverse complement.
ACAAAATGAAAAACTGAAATTCAAACTAAGAGAGGTATAAAAAAGGGAAGAGAAGCGAGACAGTAATAGTGATAAGGCTGCACTGTAGTAAGAAATAAAAATAATGCCCGCCATATTTTTATTTTCTTTCGATTCCAGAATATCAAAAGAAACTGATCACTGAAACAGAGAACTGAGTGAAACAAAGGCTAATCAATTGCTTCCATGTACATGTGATTCAATTAATATGTGGATTATGCTGAAACTAACAACAACAATGTCTTGTGTCTCGGAAAAGGATGGTCATCGAATCTTTGGATATGCTGCTATGCCGATCCGCTGCCTGATGTCTCTTGGTTCCTATTATTCATTTGTAGAAAAATTCCATGGAAAAGTTTGGAGAAACCCAATCCTTTCTTTAGACATTTTTACAGCTTTCTATCGCGTTTGGCGTAAAGGTCTTAAGCAGGTTTTTATCTTATGGCCTGCCTACAGTTTTTGCAGTTGGGTTGCCAATTTCCTCCTGACCGTTTACTGCGTGTGATAGCAGATGGCACTCTGTTTTCTAATTTCTAATCTACATGGAGTTTTCAAGGTTCTATTCTTTCATTTGCTCTTTTCTTCGTGTATATTAATAACTTTTTTCTTCTGCTGACTAGAAATCCTATCCAGAATTTTTCTGAAGAGCATACACTATTCTACTTTCCAATTCGCCAAATCCTACTCTGAACAAGTTACAACTTCATGAATATCCACAACCAATTCCTTAAATGCTGATCTCCCGATGATTTTCCAACGGGAAAAATAAAATACTGAACTTCAATCCATCTAAAACCAATCCTTCTTGCAAAAAAAAAAAGGGTCATATCTGAGTATCGTTAAAGATGAACATAATTTGTCTACTTCTAGGCTTCTTTATAAGTCTCATTTTTCTGAGTACCCGAATTCAAAATAAATTCGTATAGTTTTGGAAAAATAACTGAATGAGGTTTTGATCAGCTTACCGCGCTTTTTGTACTGAAGCAGATGGTATAGGTGCTTCATTTCGCAAATTAGTTTCAAGTTTCAAATACTGAAACAACAAAACCACTATGAAACTATAAAACTACGACAAAAATGCTGTTGCAGCAGAACAATGAGTTTTAGGTTAGGTTTTAAAAGTAGGTAATCGTCAATCTCATTGTAATCACCTCAACTGAATTAGCTTAATGGAACAAGTTATTTTTCAATGGTCACCCTCGCCGGTAACACAAAAACCATGTGGTTTTAATTACCGTTTTTCTACATCGAGTGGAAAAGACTGCAGTTTGAATCCCATCAATGATACGAGGAATTTTTATGGACTATTTTTAACTTCTGAGTTAGTTGCTCTCAGTACGATTTTCCTCCCAGAAATACGTGTTTTTTTTTTTTTTTGTTGTTTTGTTTTGTGCGATTACAGACATGTTGTGTGTGTTAAGTGCCAAGTTGCTAAAATACAAAAATCACACCTCCTTTCCCTCCCCGAATAGAAACATATTAGGCAGGATTACCTTCTTATTGTTGGTTGTTATTTGGTTTTTTGGAGCATTAGCAACTAAGGCCATATTGCTCCGGGGATATGCGGTGGTCCTTCCCTGACCTTTCCTTTTTTCCTCATCCTCCGTATTTGGTGGTCACGGGCTCGAACCCCGGTCTAATCAAGAAGCGTGTGCTACGCACTGCTGCTCCTTCCCACCTGGCTACGGCGGCGCCTACTCTCGCAGGTAACACAGTGGTTATGGTCGCTGTCTTTCTCTAACGGGTGGGAGCTGCCTGAGTTCAATCCCGTCATGACAATATGAATTTTTAGTTGTTTTCTTCATAATGTGGCCATGTTAGTCGGTATCAGGCGAGAGGTTTAGGCGCTTCCCAGCCAGTAATCGGGTTTTTAATCTAGAAAAATAGGCAAACTGGCAAAATACTCCTCATAGTCTTAATTATTATGGCATATTCTGACATGTTAATGCATATGAAAAAAAATCATTTTTTTAAAATTTTTATTTATGTATATATCTATTTATCATTTTAATAAAGTTTAATTGAAGCCAGTCTTTCGGTTGTTACTAGCAATTATATAGAGAAATAGGAGTGTTAAGGACATAGATGGCCAGCATAAGGCAGTCAACGACGGCTTGGCGCCTTAAAAAATTGGAATTCTAATAGATAATATCAGTCTCTTAAAAGGTGAGTAGATGCCTTGAAGAGTAATAAATATGGAGGTTCAGTGGTTACTCAATGTCCAGTATTAAGCCAATTTGACGCAAGGAACGGATCATGAGAAGGCGCTTTGGTTCCAAATTAGGTAATTTTAGTGGGGAAGAATACTTTTTTTAGGAACATTGGATTATTTTTTGCGATGAAGACAGGTGAAACAGATTATTAAAATACCTGTTAATAAAAATATCTCAGAACTGTACGAGATTTCTAATAATATACTGCTAACACCGGGTGGGTAGCAAAGAGCAATTGGAAAGATCGCATTCGTCTTTCGTAATATAATGCCTATACAGGACTCTTGAATTTCTCACAGAATGAACTTCCTACAGATCCATGCATTTCTTACATACGTGGATTAATAAGTTTATATGGCAAATAGAAGGGAAATCAAGTGAGAGGATATGTGTATTCCGAGAAAACAGAAAAGGAAGGAAAAACCGAAGAGAGTAAATATTAACGGAAATAAATAAACACCACAAAGAAGAGAAAAATATTAGCACGAGCGAAGGTCATAGAAGGAAGAAAAAAAAAAAGAGATTTAAGGTAGAAAAAAAATTCAAATATTGGCGAAGATTAACGTATTTCGCAGAGATAATTATGAACGGTGTCATTTTAAATTATCGGAATCACAAGTTATTTCTGTGTTACCGACTTTTATCGTCCCATCTCGCAATAATGCTGACATCGAATGATGTTCCACAGAAAACTACTTTTTTCGCCTTTGTATTTTTTCGCTATTTGTAGATATTTTTAGTTTACGACCTAGCCAGCAAAATCTGTTGATATTGGCAGCTCATTTATTTCCGGAAGATTAACATTACCCTGCTCTCTACCTGACTGGTTAATTTCCGCAGTAGGCAATTAGGAAAAACTTTTTTTTTAAAGGATCAGGTTTTTTAGAGTTTTCAGATGAAAGAAATGACCATTTCTTTCGTAATTAAAGTTCGTTCGAGTGTGGGTGATCGATGAAGTACATATTTGAATTCTTATTTACGTAATGATGGTTTGAATATTCCTTCGGAAACTTGCGTACTTCACTTTTACACACTAATGAAAAATCACGCAATAATGCACAGACACCGGCACGCATCTCCTGATACGTCATCTACATGTGACGTAGATTCAGGAGATAAATGACTGTTGATATCTCTCTCTCTCTCTCTCTCTCTAGTGCTACAGCAAGAAAGAATATTTTAATGAACGGGGATTTCTCAATAAAACATCAACCACACCTTTCCTATGTTATCTCTAGAAAACACAGAAAAAATAATTTCATGTAAGGGGGGGTTAACGGGTTTTTTATTTTTAGTTACAAGCCACAGATTTTTAGAGTAATGGGAGGGGGAAATAAGGCATCTAGCAATATGTGAGCAAAATAATGATTCCGTTCATTGAGAAACCCTATACGAGGGGTATCAAAAAGTTCATACCCTTACCTAGAAATAATATCCCTAGGAAGGTGAAACTTCACAGGAACTTGAATCCCTTTCTATGTACTCTCCATGTATAGTAACACATTTCTCCCATCTATGGATCAGTTGTTTAATGCTTTGATCATATAGGTCCACACACTTTTTGCCTGAAATCACGATTCCACTTCATTGATAAATTCCTGTGGAGGTGTGCTTCCACTGCTTTGACATGATTTTAGTCTCCGGATCATACTGGGACACCCAGCAATCATCATTTGTCACCAACCGATCAAAAAAGTTCTCAACATCTGCATTACACAAAGCCAACAGTTGGCGAGACTGCATTCGACATTGCTTCTGCAAAGGCGTCAGCAATCTTGGAACCCATCGTGCGGAGACCTTAGACATGTGCAGATCGCATATAAAATGTTGTGGGCAGACCCATAACTAATTCCTACTGCATTTGCGATGAAATGAATTGTCACAAGTCTGTCACTCAACACCAGCTGCTCAACCTTTGCAACCGTCTCACTGTCTGTGGATGTTGATGGCCTTCCTTCTCTTGGCTCGTCAAAGACACTTGTACGACCGCACTGGAATTCCCGTTTCCACTTTTTTACAGTGTCATAGGATGGAGAATTCTGCTCATACACAGCTTTCATTTCTTCATCAATTTCCTGAGTTTTCTTGCTCTGCAAATGCAAGAACTTGATCACTGCTCGATACTCCACTTTGTCAACCATAGCGTCCTTCCTCAGATTCTGGACTCCGCTTCTGGTGTACGATCACCTACAGGAATGAAATTTCACATGTTAGTTAATGAATATGTAGACAACTTATATTAAAAACGGCATCTTCCTACTGATGTTTTATCTAGGTCAGGGTACGAACTTTTTGATACTCCCTCGTTTAACATAGTTCTCTGACGGGCTTTTAATGGCGACGAAACCACTGTCATAATACAAATTTTGCTTAAATGTAAGTGGTCTATTTGTAACGCTCTTTCCTAGCTCTCTTGCTAACTATTCATCTCCTTATTTCAGTCACGTGAGTAAGTGGCATTTTTAACTAATTAACTTTTAATGAAAGAATGTTGAGGATATTCGATCTTTCATTTCATTGAATCAAGATATACATTTATTTATTATTTTTTTTTCCTATTATTTCTCTCTCTCTCCGTCTCTCGTTCTTTCTTTCTTTTCTGCCTCTATTATACTAAGTATCTACCGTAATACATAAAATTGATTCCGTAATGTGTTTCAAGTGGCTTTTCTTTTATGCTAACATTCATCTAAAATTTTATTCGGAATTTGAGTGACTTGCCAAAAAAAAAGGCAATATCTCAGAGAGTAACGGTATAGAAACTAAGCATAATAATGGCACCCAGCAATTTCAAAACCTTCACGCTCCTATATCGATTATTCAAACCTGTTTTATACTGCATCTAGGAGACTTTTTATATCAGAAAATCTGGAACTCTGCCCATGTCTGTGCTTTTAATTGCGAATGACTTTTAGAATGTTACTAGGTCGATTGGCATCCCTCTTTCTGGTGCACTCGAGTTCGAGTTTTTCAGTGAAGCAGTCTACTCTTGCACCTGACGAAAATGAAAAGTTGGTAGATTGGATGAGAAAGGCAAAAAGAACATTCAAACTTTTTTTTATGCGTGTGTGTGTGTCTGATGCACTTGTTAAATTCAAACTCTAGAAATTTAAAACTTCCGTCAACAGCAGATTGGTGGTACTCATTAAGTGAATAATATAAAAATCAATAGAGGGATAGCGAAATGTATGGCTTACAAGATCACGTGCAGGATGATTTATTACAAAAATCCGCTCCCCTGAGAAGAGAATGGAATGTCCGCTGAGCGAAGTGTCACGTGTCTACGACTGCCTACATAGGCTGGCAATATACATCTCTAGCAGAAGCTTACAGTACCTTTGCAAAGAGAAGAAATAGGCCGACAACGTGACCTAACTGATTCTAAATGTGGAGTGATTAGTAGCGTCATGGAGGGCGGAGTCCGTATTACTGCGACAGCAACCATGGTAAAGAATTCTATACGCGAATAACATTATCAAGGGAGTTCCAGGCGCATGGACGAGAAAACGAGCAGTGAAAGCAAAATCTATGATCAAAAACGAATGATTATTTTCCAAGGGTATCGTATTCCCATGAGATCCTAATTCTCAAGGGCTCCTGTTTGTATAGGCACACAGACGACTAAGTTTAGAACAACTACGGATTATGGTGACAGGTACCCCAAAACATGACGTTAAGGATTATTAAAACTACAAACCAGTGAAATGAAAAAGTGCCAATTTGGTTTAATGATTATACGAGCAGGAAATGGAGTAAATATAAAGTTACTTATCCAACATCTTTGATGAATACAACACAGGACAGTAAGAAACAGCATTAAAATTCAGGCATGCATTGCTGGAAGAGATTGGGACTATGGATGCTGGCGGATAGCAGATTTTACTTATCCGAGGCTTTTCTACCCGGTGATATTATAGATGGGCCATATATAATAGCACAGTGCATAGAAGCACCGTCCTTCCCACACCAGGTGGAAAAGATCCCGGTTTGAACCTCATGAGTGACGCAAGGAATTTTAATGGCCTTTTTTATTTTATTTTTTTTCCCCACAAAGTTGCTTAGTTAACACGGTCTCAGGCGAGGGATGCATGGTATTTTCTTCGGGAACTTCAGGTTTTATTTCCAGCATTGACCACAGAGACGCCTAAAACCCTACAACAACAGCTGGTGAGGACAGTGATTATAACCACTGTGCTACCCACGAGTGTGCACAGGTAGAACAGTGATTATAATCATTGTCTTCCCCACACACGTGCCAGAGGCAACTAAACTCAAGAATTTGGTTGCCTCTGGTCCATGCAGTGCCAGTTTTATTACAGACAACATAAACCGTTTCTTTTTTAAGAAAAGGGTTAAAATTCTCTTGAACTCTCCAAATAATTGTATTACTTTCCTTTTGTGTATGGAAACAATTCAGTTGAGGATTTCAGTAATGGTAGCTGCTTTCAGATGGGGGATAGTTGTACAGAGTGAAGGTGTCAAGAGTACAATAACTTTGAAGTGATCTGATCTCGAGTCCTGGTACAATAACTTGGAAGTGATCTGATCTCGTGTCTCGGTACAATAACTTGGAAGTGATCTGATCTGAAGTTGATAAGGTAGAAGCAGCTTATCTACGAATGCAAAGTTTTTTTCGCATTTCGACCAGATGGATGGGTAGGCAATCTCTAATTTTTTTTTCCCCATAAAATACAGAAATGACCATAAGTTACTGTTTAACATAAATTCATAGATAGAAAACACACTTTTCACAGATTTTCTTCCAAACTTGAAGGCTTCTGGGAAGGTTTCTTGGGAGGTGTGGTTCGCCCACTGGTGAATGGCCGAACTGTTCGAGAAAATTAACATAACACGTAGAAAAAGTGGTGTAACTCATGCAGCTTGCGATGAAGAGGAACAAAATTTGGTAAGGTGGTGTACCAGAGGATAACGATGAAATGAGGAGACAGCGAGAACCATCGGACAGGTATAACGGACATTTATAAGGGTTGTATAAGAATTATCAAAAAGGTCACATTACAGAAGTCGATAGAACATGCTCGAAAATATGGTCACATTACTGATGTTATGATTATACCCTCCAACGGCTAATGTTGATCCACTGCAACGACTAAACAGGCCTGAAAGCGGTAAACCATGCTCGATATAAGGGTGTCTATACGATTCTGTGGCCACAACTCCCATTCTTCCCACAGACTCAGGATTTAGCTGCCCAAGTAACCGAGGAATTGGCTGTCGGCGTGAAATGCGTCCCACACATGTTCGATCGAATTTAAGTACGGTGATGGCCACAGCACTCGTTGGATATCTTCAGTTTCAAGGTATTCCTCCACCACTGGAGCTCATGTGCAGTGGCGTTGTCGTGCATGAAAAGAAGATCTGGGCTAACTGCGCCCCTAAAGTCGCACACAGCGTTCGAGGATCTGTTCTCAGTAGCTCCGCGCAGTTACGGTACCCGTATCAAAAACATGAAGAAAGGTGCGACCGCTGATCATTATTCTGCCCCAAACGACAACACCGCCTCCACTGTAAGTATACCGTTCTCTGATATTGGGGGGATGGAATCGTATTCCTCGTTGTCTCCTGATGAAAAAACGTCTGGAATCTGTTTTTAGGCTAAAACGGGACTCAACAGAGAACGGAACTCGACGAGCTCTGCGGTGAGTTGGGATAAATGGGATACAAACCACTGGCTTCCTTGTGTAGAGTACACTTGAATTATACCTTCTTAACACAGTCCGGTTGGAAATGTATTCAACTGTACCCTATCTGCCAGAGCTCCAAGTCACATGTTCATGGCACCAGTCTCGACGAACTCTGCAGTGATTTGGGGCAAATGGGATTTTTTTGTACTTTGTTGCGGCCTCCAGGGTTTCCCCTATACGCTGATGGGGTAAATGGGATACAAACCACCGGTTTGTATCCCATTTACAAGGATACAAATGTATCCCATTTGTATCCTTGTGTAAAGTACACTTGAATTCAACGTTCTTAACAGAGTCCGGTTGGAAATGTATTCACCTGTGGCCGCAGCGACCTCAAGAAACATTTGATGCCAGGACATCGTAGGGTTCCGTCTTGCTCTTTGAGTGAGATAGCAGTCTGTTCTGGTTGACGTTGCCTCGTGCGCCCTTGACCAGTTCTTCTTGTAATGGTTCCTGTCAACTGAAACTGCTTTCATAGTGCCGAGACTACACTGCGTAATACATTAAGTCAACGTGCCGCCTGCGACTGTCCAGCTTTAATCATCCAACGCCCACTATCTCAAAGAATCATCTAAACGACGATGTAATGTCATCCTGAATACCGGTGATGTGGCTATTCCTATGAGCAAGCCAAAAAAAAAAAAAAACGGGAATGAAGTGATGTAGTCGCAACACGTGTTTTTATAGGCATGAATAATTTACATAATATGCGGCTCTGTAATTAATTTTAATTGTATACTCGGTATTTGCATGCCAGGATGCTGCCTATTATTGCCTATTATATCGAATATTCGCCTTCAGCGACACTGTTCACAATAAAATCTCCATGAAAACACTTTGTTCTGTTAATTTTGTCGAGCATTGTATCTGCTTGTCTGTTAGGACAATTTCTGCCACAAAGAGCATTCTTCATCGTTAGAAACAACAAGAGTCATAAGTGCAAGGGGTCAAGCGAGTATGGAGGATGTGGGAAGTCTCAATTTTGTTTTCCTTAAGGAAAAAAAAAATTGCAATTTAGTAGTACGATAGGGCAGAGCATTGACCTGATGGAATCTCTTCAAATGACTTTCTTGTCACTGTAGTGACCTTGGGAACACAATCTGTAAGGATTGTTCCGTATTTATCCTAGAAAACAGCAACGATCATTTTCTCTGAACTTTCAGCAACACCGAACTTTGCATGCGAATGTGACTCAGAGGGCTAAAATTGGATGCATTGACGCTTAGTTTCGGGATTGAACAGTGGAATCTATGTCTCATCTGTCGTTGCAATCGACAAGTCCTCGTGGATAACATAAAAAAGACTGTCATATTGGGGCCACCCGAGAACCAGCTCATCTGCCCATGAAATTTTGAAACACCCTGTAATATACAGGGTGTTTCAAAAATGATGTTCGATAATTTAAAGGTGAAAAGTACAAACTAAAATAAGCAAAAAAGTCCCAGTGAACATCGGGCCGCAAATGAACTGTTTTCGAGATAATGCACATTTTCTGTTAAGATCCGCCAGTGACTATGGCAGCACTAGTTTAGCAAAAAAGCTGTGAATCCTCTGCTAAGGTTATTTTTATTAAACATAAGACAATACATTTTTAATTTTTGGTTTCAACATTACAGGATTTTACAGCTGTTACATGTTAAAGGATGTTACAAAAGGTGTTCAAAATGCTGTCCTTGCATCCGTACGCAGCTTTGTAGTCTTCTCTGCATTGAGTTGCGAATCCTTTGAGGCATTTCTGGGTCATTTCTGATTTGCTGAAAGATTCCTTCAACCTGACCCTGCAATTCCTCAACTGTGTTAATATCAGAAGTGTACACCAAGTTTTTACATGACCACGGATACAAAAATCCATGGGATTTATGTCTGGTGATCTGGGAGGCCACATTACATGCCTACCTCTACCTATCCACCGTTGACCATACCTTCTTGTTAGATACCGAGTCACAGCTCGAGCAAAATGTGCCGGTGAACCATCATGCATAAACCACATGTTCTGGTGTTCTTGAAGTGGAACATTATCATCGTCAAGGAGGTCTGGAAAAACATTCTGCAGGAACTGAAGGTACAGCTCTCCTGTTAGCCTGTTTGGCAGAAAGTGTAGTCCAATTAGATGGTCTCCTAGTAGTCTTGCCCAGACATTCAACGAGAAATGTTGCTGATGTCGTGACTCGTGAATTGCATTAGGAGTTTCGTCGGACCAAACGTGACAGTATGAAAATTAAAAACACCATAACGAGTAAACCCAGCTTCGTCAGTGAACATAATGTTTAAAAATTGGGGGTTCAGGACACACTGTTGTTGCATCCACTGGCAGAAGTTCACTCTGGCAGGGTAGTCTGTATTGCTGAGACCTTGTACACGCTGGATATGGTAGGAGTACAGCAATGGGAGATGTAAAATTCGCCACACACTGCTGTGACTCAGTACACGCTCTTGCAGAGCAACCCTCCTTGTCGAAATTCCTGGATTTTGTTCTATTCTTTCTAACAGTCTGCGCGGTAGCACAGTGGTATCGTCACCGTCCTCCCCACACCGAGTGGAAAAGGCCCGGATTCGAATCCCGTCGATGACGCAAGGAACTTTAATGGGCTTTTTTCACTCCGTGGCTGAGCTAGTCGGTCTCAGGCGTAGATAGCAAGGTTTTGTCTGAAACTGGAGCTGGGGTTTTTCGTCCAGAAAACGGAAAAATCGACCATAGAACACACGCAATTAACAGACATAAGACACAGCACGGCAGATGAATTTAATTATTCAGGTGGCCTAAAAATAATAGTAGTATTCTTTCTAATACCCTTTCTTAAACATCAGGTGTTATGCTTCTGAGCCTATCTGCTCGTACTCCATGTGCGAAGCGCCCATGTTCTCTAAGGCGTTTATGTACCCTGATGAATGTACGCCTGTTGGGCTGCCTTCGGCGGAGAAATGCTTCTTGGTACAAACGTGCAGCCTTGAGTGCACTGCCGTTGGCTTTACCATACATGAATAAATAAATAAATATTCATTTTTTGCAACTACAGCAAGCCCATCACAGCACTAGGCTAGGGGCATGAACTTCACTTTTATATTTGTCTCCTTTCAGTACAAAGGAGACAAATATAAAAAAAAATACATAGCACATTCTATATATATATTAACACGGAATATGAATTATAATGATCAAAATATATATTGCAGAACATCACATTTTGCTCTTGGATGCAGTTACTGGGTTGCAGGCAGGCAGCTGTTTGTATTTCTCATAATTTGATTGGAAATGAGACTCCTGTAGGCTTCAGAGTTGAGCAACCTCTTATAATCAATGTTGTGAGAATTTATGAGGTGTAGGGATGCATTGGGGAACATCCTGTCCATTTGTTTTAGTCTGGAGAGTTTAATTTGAATTGTTGTTGGTTTCTTGAATTTTCTCTGTTGGTGGGAGCTATTATGTTGGCTAGGTTTGGTGAATTGGTTGCAGAAGTAATTAACTTTGCAAGAAGCATTACTCCAGACTCGTTGATCACCTGTTCAGAGGCTTTGTTTTTAAGTTTTCATAAAGCTGTTGCCTGGATATTGTAGGGAAAACGAAGTTTATTGTTCAGTAATCTAAGGACCCAATACTCCAGGGCAAGGAATTTTTTGACGGTAACTTGAGGAGCACTAGCCCAGATTTCGGAGGCATAAGACAAAATGGGAAAAATGCATCTTTGAACATATTTATCACTGTTTTTCTATCTTGAATCGCTGCTGTTTCTTGCTTCATCAGCCATTTTGATTTTTGAATTTTTTTTTAGCAACGTATACATAGTGAGAATTAAATGAAAGATTTTTGTCAAAAACAACTCCTACGTCTTTGTGAGCACATACGTTTGGAATTGAAACATCTGCAATTTTAATTTCTGTGTGGTTTGGTTGTTTCTGTAAGGAATAAGTTATTTGAGCAGATTTGTTTGCATTTATAGTCAGATTGAGATTCTTCAGATACTTGATGATTTCACACATCTGTAAATTCACATCATGGCTAACCTTGGAAATGTCATCACTGGATTTGGAAATAATAAACAACTTTAAATCATCGGCATAAGCCAGTAGATTTGGATTTTCTTGTAGAAGTGGTTGTAGACATGCTGAAAATATAGTACTGGAGAGAACACCTCCTTGAGAATGCCTGTTGTGGTTGTGACGAGAATATTATCAGTATTAGTGGGGGAAGATGAGATTTCTATGATTTAGGTTGTACTGTAGATAGGATATAACCATTGCGTCAATGAGGAAATGATTTTTCAGTATTTCAATGGCTTTCTTGTGATCAATGTTGTCGCAAGCACCTTTGATGTCTAAGTAAAAGACATCGCATTGTGCTTTATCCTGAAACGCAGTTTGGATGCGCACAATTGTGTCAGCTAGGCCTGTTGTTGTGGAGTGCCCTCTAGGACCACAATGTATGTTGACAGGTGCATTAGCGAAGATCGCATCCTGAAGATATGGCAGCATGATCTTATCAATAATTTTAGCGATTATTGACGATACAGCAATTGGACGATAGCTTATATGTTTATTACTACTAGCCTGTTTTGGAATCAGGGTAATTCTAAAAGTCTTCCATAGTCTTGGAAGGAATGGCTGGGCACCTGGAAATAACAAGAACTAAAGAAGCAACAGTGAATGCACTGGACATTTTAATAATTAAACTAGGGATGCCGTCAGGGCCGTCACTGCTATCAATTCCTAATTGGTTAATAATTTTCTGAACTGAACTGTATTCTTGTTTACAAGCTGGTTGATTAGCAGGGCTTGACTAGGAAGCATTTCATGTTGCACGCTATTTGTGTGTTTATTATGAACTGAATTCTTTAAATCTGTTTTGCATATATTCAGTGCATATGTCAAAATTCCATTTTTCCATATTGAATTTTATCCATTCCAAAGTCTGGTCATGCTGCAAGGTAGCTCTTGTTTTTGAAGAAAGTGCTCTTTTATTATGCTTCAGCTTGAACGTTAAATAATTTTTGTACGCCTGAATTTTTTTGAGCTGAAACAATGCTCTGCTCCTTTTATACTTTATGTATGTTGATGAAGTGCTGTACTTCTTCACTACCTGTGGCAGTTTTGTTTCCTTTTAAAGTATGGTTTTAGATGAGATTTGAGCCACGGTTTGTTGAAAGAAAGTCTTACAAGTTTGGATGCCGACTCTGTTTTTAATTGATTTAACCATTTTATTAGTAGAAACGTGGCTTCCTGAATAGGTATATTTTTAAGAGAATTCCATGAATAGTATTTTAAGAGCTGCAAAAACTTTTCTTTCTGGAGGAATTTAATTTATGATATTCTTTTAGTGATTTCTAGAGGGGGGGCGAGAATTACCACAGCAAATTGCTGCTTGCACTTCTATACTTTTGTGGTCAGATCTAAATGTAATGTTGCTGCTACGTTTTACTTGAAGTTGAAGATTAGAGTAAACAAGATCAAACGCTTGATTACCTCTTGTAACAGAGACTTTGATATTTTTAGCTCCTAGAACTAATAAGGAGTCGGACAGCAACTTCATTTGAAAATTATATTTGGGCAGGGGGAGATTAAAGTCGCCTATTATAATTATGCTAGATTGAGACTTATGAACAGTGGAGATCCAGGTTATTACTTCATTAATAATATCATCAGTAAGTCCAGGCGGAATATAAATATTATATATTTGAAGGAGTGAATCTTTAACTTGGATCAGAAGAGAAACTGATTCAAAGTTGTAGGAACAGGAGTTGTAGGTGTTAATAACTTTAATATTGGATTTTAAAATAATTGCTGACCCTCCACCCCTTCGATTAATCCTAGATGTGATGTATGGCGTGTAGTTGAGATTTTTCGGCAGTAGAAAAACATCCTGAAGAGGTTCCTGCATCTATGTTTCAACTAAACAAATTATGTCACGAGTTTCTTCAACCAAAAGTGCTATAAGCGTAGACAGTTTATTTTTTATACTTCTTACATTCTGAAGAAAAATGCTGAGATTAACATAGGTGTTAGAAGGATGTTCGGAAGTATTAGGAGGAAGGATAAATGATGGACCAGGATGCGAACACGGACTGGTATTCTCTAGCTACGCAGACAGTTCAACAGATTGAGAGTTAGACGTTAACTTCTCACTAGAGTTGTTGACAGAACCTAGAACAGTTCCATAAAATGGAATGACGAGTAGACCATTCGGCCAGATATCAGGATTTAGATACTTTTGAAGGTCACAATCCTTTAGCTCAATTCTGAAGGATGCGTAAGTCGGATGTTTGGTTTTTATCTTGGAAGCACTACCCGGAATTTCCAGCTCTAATAGTAGCTGATCCATTTGCTGGGAGGTAGTATTGGGATCTAGTCTGCTAACAAAAATATTATTACTTTTAAACATCGGATGATTTCTATTTCTAATTTTAATACAAGACTGCATATTTTTTGTTCTTATTATGCTACCATATTTGCTTTTTCTGCCGGGAACCTTGAAACTTGGGGAGTTTGAAGGCAAACTATTATGGGTAGGCACTTCAGGATTAGGATCAGATGGATAATTTTGACAGTGCACGTACATACTGCCAGGTTCCTGTTCATTTCTAATTGTGGTGGGTATCAGTTGCATGCTTGTGTCAACAATACGTTGCGAGGATACAAGATTCTGCCCTCGGAGAGAATGAGAGATAGAACTAGATTTTATAGATGGCGCTGATGTGCATAGTCAATATGGAAAGGGGTTACAGCAACTCTTCGTTGCTGTAACCTCTTTTCATGTTGACTATCTTTTGACAAGTACTAGTATGCCTGTTACGTCTCAGAGCATTGAGAGAGGAAAAAGGAAGAGAATGAGCATAACCTAACCTAAACAAACAAGTCAGTGGTGGATCCCAACTCTGTACAGTTCACGTTGTCAGTGGTGGATTCCAACTAGAAATGTGCAATATCTCGAAAACGATTCACTTAAGGACCCATGTTTACTAGGCTTTTTTCGCATATTGTAGTTTGTACAGTTCATCTTTAAATTATTGACCATCACTTTTGAAACACCCTGTATTAACCAATGTTTTCTCTGGTCGATCTGCCTGTTTTTCTGGACGAAAACCCCGAGTTCCCGGGTGAAAAACTGTGCTGTCCACTCCTGAGACCGAGTTCTTCAGCCACGAAGCGTAAAAGACAAACAAACAAAACAAAAAAAAACATAAAAGCTCTTCGCGTCGTTGACAGTATTCGAACCTGGACTTTTCCGCACGTAAAGATGTTCAATTTTATCCCTTTTCAGTGGGAAGGGTATTTCTTTGCAAACGTTACACTGCAAAGAACACGTATCTTCCCTATCAAGTGAAAATAAGATTACAGGCAACTGGAACCAAACCGTCTCACTACCTGCTACGACAATCCCTTCCATCTCAAGAAAGTCCAAATTAATACGTAAGTAATTCGCGTTTAACGGAAAACTGGATTTAGCGAACAAGCCATGCTCCGCCCCAAACATAGTCTGTTAATTCGCAGTTTTACAGCAGTTCAAATAATAATATGGCCTCATATAAATTTAAATGTGTGTGTGGGGGGGAGGGATAAGAATCCTTACACTTAGATCGCTTTTAATGGAGACTGTCGTGCACGTGAATATTCAGTATGAGTCTCGACTGGCCCGAGTCACTTTCTCATGCGTCTATAACCATCCGGTAATCCTCTTTTCTGTGTCGCAAGAATTTGATTACTTGACTAGGATGCCTGCTTGTTGGGCGACTATTGTGGAGAAAAATAATTAGGCGGCCGTTTCCCAAGTCCAGATAAAAAACACCGACCTATGAAAGTTTCTCAAGGTTGAGAAACTCGATTGTGAACTGTTGTTGTTTCTTTTCGTCTAATGGCGCAAGGGCAGCTAGGCCATAATGCGCCTAATGTTAGGTGAGAAATAACATATAGTTTACTGAAAGTTTTTTTTTTTTTAAATTTATAGCGCGTTATAATATCTAATGCATTTGAGAGAGGTAAAAATTCTGGCTACATCCAGTGTATTTGCTAATAGTCGAGATAGTGTAAGAGGTGTACTTATGGTAGTTAACAAAGGCAGCCTGTCTTGAGGTAGCCCCCTCTGGGGAGAGCCATTAAATATTTATATGTCATTATATACTGTGGATATATCAATCTTTATTACTTAGATTTCACATTTACATTTCGGAAAAGTCCCATAGCTTAACATGGGGCTAGTTTTGGGATAATTTTAAAGAAATTTAAAGTGGTCATAACTCTCTTAATTTCGGAGTTGAGGATCTTACTTTGGAGGAAAAAATCTCCTTGAAATTACTCATTCTGTAAATAATTTTTGGCGCCCCCTGTCCGTTAGGGACTTGAGACCCGTAAACTAACCTTGGTGAATTCTTCAACTCTTATGCAGATTTCATCCCAGGCGGGATATATAGTGTCTATATAGACATATGTATATTGCTAAACTGTTGAAATTAATTGGTTGTTGTTGTTGTTGTCTAAATTACTTGTCTAATTAACATAGTCAAAAGAAGACCAAAATATTACTTGTTTTAAGGAATTTGAAGCATATTCATCTTCTTCTGTTGATTTTGCAACAAAACTGGTGTCTCCTAACAAAGAATCTTTTCAGACACCAGTGAGGCATAAAGGTAAAAGGAAATCAAAGACCCCTAAAACTGTTATAAAAGGGGAAAAAGACAAAACTAAACTTGATTAAACAAAATTGGACAAAAATAAGACTTCGAATGATGACGATAAGAACCGCCAGTCTCTCGTTAAAGAAGTTCAAGTTAGCACGGCCGAGAACAGTGAAGGCTATGGAGTTCTTGATTCCCCAAGTGGCATAGGGCATAAAACAGTTAATGTTTGTAGTAGGGAGGACCACGGGATTTCTTTTATAGATGGTTTGAATCTCGGAGGATCATTACATACCTCGGAGGTGTAGGTGACATTGGCTAAGATAAGAAGGGCTTTAGGAGAAATAATGTCTAAAGAGTCAAGTAAAATAACAAAACCAGCGTCTAATAGGTGACCAGATCTTTAGTTGTGGACAATGAGCACCTCAAAGTACGAGCCAGGGATCTGGAGGAGAGTGCTTCTCAGATAAAAGAAATGTTAGATTGCCAGATTGAACTTCATAAGAAGTCGTATGCAGAGGTAGTGCAGCAGGATCTCAAATTGGTTGATCCTGTTGTTATCCAGAATAAACCAGGATCGAAACAGAGGACTGAAAGTGCAAGTCGGGATAGATCCATATTAGTTCCTAGAGGTGTGCCTGATCCTCAGAATCAATCTGATTATTTTTAGCCCTACTGAGGACTCTTCCTTGAGTTCCAGTCATGGTATAAAGTAGGTGACTCAAATCATTAAGCGTGACCACAAGGAGATGAAAGTAAAAGGTATTCGTCTCCTTAGGAACAGAGGGATCCTTGTGGAGACCACAAATTCGGTATATGCTAATAAAATCTATTCTGCTTCTGCTTTGAAAGAGATAGGTCTTATAATGGAGAAACCTCGATTATCTGATCCAACAGTGTTAATATATGGTGTCCCTCGTGAATATGCTAAGGAGAAAATACTTGATGATCTCTTCGTTAAAAACTTAAAAGACTATGATTTCTCGCAGGATGAAGTTAAAGAAGAGGTGACTTTCAGATTTAGTTCTGGATCGGGTGCAAAGGTGGTTAATTGGATGGTTCAATTTAGTCCTCGCATGATGGTATAGTTTGGACAGCGATAGAATCTATCTAGAATTTACATCACACAGGTTCCGTAGGTTTACGATTGTAAGCAAGTGTTTCCGTTGTTTGGGGTATGGCCACTCGACACAATTTTGTTCACATAAGGCAGTTTCTTGTGGACACTGTGCAGGGGGCGGTCATGTCTACGGAGATTGTTCCCATAAAGAAGACTCTCCAAAATGTATCAACTGCAAGAGACGTGGTAGAAATTACAATCATTCTGTAAGGGATGTCAAGTGTCCAGAATACTTAAAGGCGGTACAATTTACAGACAGAAAAACCAAACATGAGTGATAATGGTTCAAATTCAGCAATAGAGTTGCCTGATAAGAATCCAATTTTAGGCGATATTATATATGAGGGGATGAAAGTTCTTCAGATAAATGGTCAGCGCTGCAGAGTGGCAATGGATGAGATTAGAATAACAGCATTTGAAAATAATTTTGATATTATTTGCGTACAGGAACCCTTTCATTCTTTGAAGGTAGGGGGACGGGCTCACAAGGTTATGGGTTTTCCAACCTCGGCAAGAATTATTCATTCGCTTGACAAACCTCCACAAAGTGCCATAGTTGTTTTAAATAATGATCTGGTTGTTACCAACATTACAGGTCTGTGCACGGACACTGACTTATTTAATGATTTCTACACCTTTCATAAGTTTTTACATTGAGTCTATGTACTGTCCGCTAACTACAAATGACTCTTCATCGTTTGGAGAATATATGTACTAATTTCGCTTCTAAAAATCTTATAATAACAGCGGATCTAAATGCCAAATCCAACTTCTGGCACAGCGGTTTTACCGACCCTAGAGGATTAGCTCTCGAGGATTTAATTTTATCCTACAACTCAAGTGTGCAAAACTTGCCTGACAAGCCGTTCACGTTCACATTCTCTACTGTGAACAGCGAATCAAATATAGATGTCACTCTTACCACGGTTAAAATAGATGAAATTCTAACTGACTGGGATGTTACTCCAAGCCTTGTGAATAGGGACCACCGCGCTATTGTATTTGGTTTGAAGCTTCGACAGCAATATAATGATTCACAGCTACAAGATCTTAGACGTTTCTCAATGAATACCATTAAATGGAACAAATTCAAAAATTACCTTCTCACCATTTTCTCTGCAGATGTTGTAGACAGTTTAAACGTTATGACGGCAATGGATCGGATTTCACAGATTTCTCCAGATCCACCTGTATTTGGCAATGGGATACTCAGCGAAAAGAAAGCAGACAGAAGAACTTCTGTTCCTTGATGGTCTTCAGACTTAAGTAACCTGCGAAAGCAAGTTCAACAGGCAGAAAAGAATTACAGCGACATAGGCACCTTTCTGCCGAAGATGTTCGGACCTACAGGGAAGCTTACAGTACTCTACGGAAAAACTATCAAAAGGCAATTGCCAACTCAAAATAAATGTGTTGGAAAAATTTTGTAACGGATATCGGAAATAAATATTAATTTATTGCAAATATAGCAAGCCCATCACAGCACATGGCTAGGACAGATAATAATACAAAGATAATGACATAAAATAATCGAATATATGTACATAGTAGATTTCATATAGACATTAACAATGACTAGGAATTATAGTTATGAATTAAAAAAGAATTTGCAGAACAGGACATTTGGCTTACAGTTCCAATTACTGGGTTGGATTATTTTTCTTCATTTTATCGGAGATCTGACTCCTGTAGGCTTCAGAGTTGATTAACCTGTTGCAATCAAAGTTGTGATGATTTATGAGGTGAAGGGATGCATTGGGGAACATTCTGTCCATTTGTTTGAGCCTGGAGAGATTGGATTTGAATTTCTGGTTTCTTCAATTTTCCCTGTTAGGGGCAGCTATTATATTGGCTAAGTTTGGTGAATCGCATGCAGAAGTGATTAACTTTGCAAGAAGCTTGACTCCAGACTCGTTGATCATCTGTTGCAAAGGCTTTGTTTTTAGGTTTTCATTAAGCTGTTGCCTGGATATTGTATGGGGAAAACGAAGCTTACTATTGAGCCATCTAAGAACCCAATATTCTAGCGCAAGGAATTTCTTGACGGTTACTTGGGGAGCACCAGACCAGATTTCGGAAGCATAGGACAGAATGGAAAAGATGCATTTTGGAATGCTTAATGACCGTTTTTCTGTCTTGAATCGCTGCTGTTTCTTGTTTGATTAACCACTTTGCTTTTTGAATTTTTTGAGCAACATATAAATAGTAGGCCTTAAAGGAGAGATTTTTATCGAAAACTACTTCAAGGTTTTTGTGAGCATAAACATTTGCGATTGGGACATCTGTAATTTTTATTTCTATGTGGTCGGGTAGTTTCTGAAGGGAATAAGTAATTTGAGCAGATTTTCTTGCATTTATAGTCAGATTGAGATCTTTCAGATACTTGATGATTTCACAAATCTGGAATTCGCATCATTGATAACTTTGCGAATATCATCGCTTTGAAGATTACAAATAACTTTAAATCATCGGCATATGCCAGTAGATTTGGATTTTCTTGTAGAAGTGGTTTAAGAGATGCTGAAAATATAGTAGTGGAGAGAACGCCTCCTTGAGGAATGCCTGTTGAGGTTGTGACGAGAATATTGTCAGCACTAGTGGGGAAGAGGAGAAGTCTGCGATTTAGACTATATTGAAACCAGGAAATAATCATTGTGTCAACGATAAAATGATTTTTTAGTATTTCAAAAGCTTTTTTGAGATCTATGTTGTCGAAAGCACCTTTGATGTCAAAATAAAATACATCGCATTGTGCCTTATCTTGAAAGGCAGTTTGCTTGCGTACAATGGTGTCAGCTAGGCTTATTGTTGTGGAACGCCCTCTGGGACCAAAATGCATATTGACAGGTGCATTAGCGAAGATTGCATGTTGAAGATATGGGAGCATGATTTTTTCAATAATTTTAGTAATTATTGACGAAACAGCAATTGGTCGATGGCCGGGATGGTTATTTCTGCAAGATTTTTTAGGAATCAGCGTAATCCTGAAAGTTTTCCATTGTCTTGGAAGGAATGGCTAGGAAATGCACCTGGAAATAATATGTACTAACGAATCAATGATGTAAACGCTGAACAATCTAATAATAAAACCAGGCATGCCGTCAGGACCTTCAATAAGAAACGTGGGACTTGGTTTACCGCATATCAAGGAACAAAATGGCTTGCGGAGATGTAACACAGTTAGATGGTCAAGAGAGTCAAGACTGGATGTGTACTGTGGATTCCATAATTAATAACCTATTCCCCAAAGATATATCGGATCTAGATTCACCTGAGGGCAAATACGTAAGGATAATGAAAAGTATGAAGGACCATCGGACATTGAACCCTTTACACTCCCGGATTTGGGCTCTGCCGTGGCAAAGCTCAATGGTAAGAAATGCCCAGGTATTGACCGTGATTGAGAATACAGTCAGTTAAATTTTTTGAAATTTTCGATACATTCTTTTAAATTTGATGAATAAGTGTTTACCAGAAGGAATATTTCCTCGTCAATGGGAAATAGATCTACTAAAGACACTGCACAAGCCTGAGAAATATCAGATCCACGGTCCAGAGACCTATTTCGCTTTTAGCCAACGTGGGGAAATTGTTTGGGCGAATGTTAGCCCCAAGAATCTAAAAAAATGCTAGATCATCATCACTTATGTTCAGAAGCACAATACGGCTTCAAGAGAGGACGGTCGACTGAAGACATTATAAATCTTCTGACGAACTATGTGTCCAACTCACCTGCTAAATACGTACTCGCTGTGTTTGTGGACTTTCAGGGCGCGTTTGACACTTTATGGTGGGAATGTGCCTTCAGGAGCTTGAGATCCGCAGAGTGTGATGCATACATCTACAGTGTTATGCGATCGTACTGTAGCGACAGACATATTAAGGTGGTGGTAAAACATCTTACGTACTGGGTTCAGATTTCAAGAGGATGCTCCCAAGGATCAGTGGTTAACGAGGGAACACAACGGTATCAGTAAGTTATCCTATGCGGATGACTTGGTGATCGTTGCTGACGGAAGCACAAGGAGAATAACCGAAGAGAAAATACAGCCTATCTTGGATGATTTGATGGCATAGGCTACAGTCAACAAACTGAAATATCCCCAGTAAAACCAGTTTTATGATTTTTAAAAACCATTTTAGCCACAATAGACCGCCAAGAATCCGACTAAATAATACGCAAGCCCCCTCCCCCCTATGTATCCCAGACTGTATAGGCTACAGTCAACAAACTGAAATATCCCCAGTAAAACCAGTTTTATGATTTTTAAAAACCATTTTAGCCACAATAGACCGCCAAGAATCCGACTAAATAATACGCAAGCCCCCCCCCCCTATGTATCCCAAACGAAGTATTTGGGTATCACCTTAGATGATAAACTCAGCTTTCTGTCTCGTCAAAACTCAGGGACAAAATCCGTTTTTTCACAGCCTCAGTTATCGGAGTCTCAAGGAAAGAGTAGGGATTATCAAATAAAACCTTGAACCTTTACTATAAAACCATATTTTTGCCTATTATATCATACGCAGCAAGTGTTTGGTACCAAAAAGTATCAAAGTTAAAAGTGAAACAAACTTATTTCCACACAAAGATCAGTTCTTCTGACGTTCAATAATATTCCAAGGACTGTTTAAAACAACGCACTCAAATACTTGGTGGGACGATTCCTATAGATTTATATATTGCTTTCCGGGGTTTGATTTACTACCTAAAAAAACGGACAGTCTAAGGCATTGCTTGGAATTACGACTGACCCAGCCAGCGACTTTAAAAGGGAGAAGAAAAGGCTTTGGAAGGAATTTACTGTTGTCTGGCAAAAAAGATGGGATGAGAGCGAATTTGGGCTTGTAACAAGAAAGTATAATGCGCAAGTGGAATTCTCAACAACCCCCTGGAGTTATATCGTGGTTTAGGCCTTCTATGACAACTTATCTGCTAACAAGGCATGGGTCCCGCCGGGCTAAGTTATTTGAGCGTGGTCTGGAGCCTGATCCATACTGTACACGTGGGGAATATGAAACGTGGATTCATGTACTTCTGAACTGTCGATTGTACTCTCAACCTAGGGCGGATTTAATGCCTCTAGTTCCAAACTTATTGGAGAACAATGTAAATACCTTAGTTGAAGACCACAATAACTTTACTGCTCTGCAAACCTTCTCAAGAACAGTTTTCATATTGAGGACTCAGCTAAGAACTTCAGCTTCTCTTAGGAATTGACTTCACAAAAGACCAAAAGACAAAGGTTTATGTGTAAACTGAAGATTTACGTGCATTGTTATTGTGTTGATTTATGTTAATTAATGTTACGTTAATTTATGTCAATTGTTATTGTAAAGATTGGTTTCTGTGAAACACAAGGTTTATGAGAAACATTTAGTAACTATCTCATTGTGTTTGTCGGCAGATTTGAAAGTTCTAGAGGACAGACTAGACAGTGTTGTATATATCTGTTTAATATAATAATTACTGTTTCTCGGTGGTAGTGAGGATAATTTTGGGAAGTTCTCCACTAGTAAATTCACTTGTCGACACCCACTGGTATTGCACTACATCCGGTGGGTGCGGAACTTGTGCATTCGGCACAAACAGAAAACGTAAACCCGGACAGCAGCTGCCTTGTATTGGTGGTGGTATAAAACCTCACACATGTTTTTAGACTAGATTTGTTGAGGTTCAGATGAACTAGGTGGAGATGGGCTTTTGCCTAGGAGCCACCCTTGAATCTGGGATACACGATGCACCAGGAGGTCAAATATAATATAATGTCTTATATATGTGCAACGAGAATGTTAATGTATATAAAATTGTATATATATCTTAATGTAAGTATTGTATATATATATGTAATAATTGTGTGTACTTCTTTGTCTCTGATATTGGATTTCCATGCTTTCAGTCTTTCTTTATACGGAATAACTTGTTGTTAGTTTGGTTTTCCCAGATTTCTTGCCATTTTTTTTCACATCGCTGCTTAATGATAGACTTATAATCTGAGAATAGTATATTGAAGGAAGGATCAATATTTTTAATTGCAGTTTTGAGGGCTAAATCTGCACGCTCATTTCCCAGGCTATCACTATGACCATGGATACAGAAGGTAATGCTCTATTTCCATTTAATTTGGTTAGAATATTCCAGATCTGCACGAGTAATCGAGCAACGATTTCTCTCAGGTACCTAACGGCGAGACAACGGAACAGGAGAACACTGAACTGAGGGATAGAGGTTCTGTTCCCAGAAGTACTTGTACAAACCATATCGGTTGAAATGTGTAATCAACTGAAATTCTGTATCTCTTAATATGTATGCATGCATGGACGTAAGTAGCAATATTATAGGAGAATATCCGCTTTTCTGTAGGATTTAAATAACTAAGAAGATCCAACCGTCGTGAACTTCTTTGCATTGCACATAGGATCCCCTTTTTTAATATGAAATTTTGTGAAATTTGAGTGAAAAAATTTCAATTATATTTTCTATCCTGTTAGCAAGTATAGAGTATAACAACCTGAAAAGCAAGCGTACATGAACATATTTTCTTTAAGCTGTGTTAACTTCACGCAACAAAACGAAATTAGGTTTCTTATACGTGCATACAACGGTCAAGTTCAAGAAATCTACCACAGAAGCAAAGTTTCTGTAAGAGCATCAATCAAAAACGGGAAATTACACAAAGCTGAATGTAATGTTCTTGTTCAGGCCATAGGTTACTGGGAGGAGACGATTGATGGAAGAAACTTGTCACGGGTGTCTTCCTTCAAAGCTTCCCTGGAGTCTGAAAGGCAATAAATGTATAAAGACAGAATGTGTGAGATATGGAACAACTTAGTCAACTGGCGGAGAAGATTATAGCAAAAATGAAAAAAAAAAAAACACAGCAGACAGTTCCTATTGAACAATACCTTGACGTATGAGTGTCGTAGATAATCACGTAGTGTCAGCAGCGTCACTCGGCTGATTCAGTAAAACAGATTTTATCATAAAGATATTTGGAGGAAAATAACTTCGGCATTGTACAGGAGTTGTGTCTGTGGAATTCACTTTTGGCTGAGAGGAATACTATGAATAAAAGTACAGAACTGCAAAATTGTGCTTATATACTACACTGGAGTGCACCATGAGTCATAATAAGAATATTTCATATACAGAGCAGGCAAAAAGTCATAGGAGGATCTCATATATTGAATGAACAGTAGCCACACATTCAATAATACAAACATTGTTACTTTTCGAGACAGTCTACCTCTTTATCGAAACACTTCTGTCATCATTCCAATAACTTTTTAAGGCTTTTTCGAAGAAACATTAAGTTTGTCGTCGGAACCAGAACTGCACGGTTCCAGAACGTTTATTTTGTATATTTTTTACTGCCTAAGCAAGCTTTTGACAGGAATAAGATACTAGATGGTTCAGAAGATTTCGTAAGATATCTTCTGAACAAGTGACAACCAAAAGACACGAAGCATAGACTATGAGGGGGAGAGAAAGAACCTGCCATTTCAGATCTCTCAGGGTATTCACTATCACTGCGATTACCCGAGGCGTTCAGAATTTACTTGATATGCATGCGGAATGTTCATCTCTATACCCTGACAGTAATGTCGGATTTACCTCATTCCTTCAATAATTTGCAATGCTAATATGCATTTAAAGTTTTCAGTTCCGTAAGACAATCAATAAGAATACTTTTTGCATCCTAGGGAAAAAACATAGGGAGTTCACTTGCCATATTTTAGCGACCTTTTTGGAAGCTTTAAACCATTCATACACTTTCATTTACGATAAATATTAATTATAATACTGAGCTTTAAGTCTCGTAAATTTTTCGCTGAATTTTAAGTTTTATTTCGACTAAAAAAATTATTTTCATTTTGTTCAGCACGATTTAATTACATAACTCACCCCTTCCTCCATCTATGATCATAGTGGCTAGAAGGGTAGGACTGCAAGTTATTTTACAAATTACTAATACTGAGGATTTATTTTAGTACAAAATTTAAAGTATGTTTGTATTTCATTAATTGTTAACAGAGACATGGCAGTTTATGGTCCGTTCACATTTAGGAACAAAGGTAGGTTAATCATAACATTATTAATTTATCGATTTATCTTCTACGCAATCAAAAAGACCAAAACCAAACTGTTATTTTTAGGAAACCCAAATAATTAAATTCATCCGCTGTGCTGTGTGTCTTATGTTTGTTAATTGCGTTTGTTCTATGGTCGATTTGTCTGTTTTGCTAGACGAAAAACTCCAGTTTCTGAGGAAAAAACCTTGCTACCTATGCCTGAGACCGACTAGCTCAGCCACGGAATGAAAAAAGCCCATTAAAGTTCCTCGCGTCATTGATGGGATTCGAACCCGGGCCTTTTCCACCCGGTGTGGGGAAGATGGTGACAATACCATTGTGCTAACCGCGCAGACCTCTTCTATGCAACTTACTTTCAATTTTAGATTGCTCTAAAGGGACGCTGGACGGTTGTAGTAAGATTTTAGGAGCATCAGCCCCAGCAACTTAGGCCATATTGTGCCTATATAGTATGTCTGTAAATTGCGTGGTTTGTAGTCAATTTGCTGTTTTCCGGACAAAAAACCAGAGTCTCAGGGTGCAAAACTATGCTACTCTGGCCTGAGACAAAGGGATGCTCATCATTTTCAAGGAAGGTCACAGAATTATGGGGAATTTGGGAACTTTTAACTATATAACATCTTAGGACAAAAACAGATGTTTAATTTTAGTTTGTTATAAGTTTCTGTCATCATTGTATTTCTGTACTTCGTATCACTAAACAGGTTTTCATAGTCACGGTTAAGTATATTACAAATTTGTAAGGTGTTTGTGGGAAGCGTACTTTGAAAATAATCAGCTGAACATGTTTAGGCTGAAGATTCGTAGGTTTATCAATCATTAACAGTTGTCCTGGGTAGAGCATTATCCACAAAATAATACAAATCTGTTGCATATCCACTCGATAAGGTGTTGAGTTGGGTTACGATACTTCTTTCTGTTAGGCTCTGTCTCCATGGGGTCAGGTCGTTGCACGGAGGTATGACTTTGAAATGGAAAATGGGTTCTTAGTAGTTCTGTTAATCCATCTGAGGGTCGAATACTCCATGACAAGGAATTTTCTAATATAGGAATGGGTGAAGGACGTTGACCTCTAGTCCAATGCAAACAACACAATTGGGAGGAAGGCACTTTGTACTTACTGGACTATGAGTTTCGTATTTGTTAACATCCAGCAGCTCTTGTTGAATATTTCATAATGCAGCAATGGCTTATGGTGTAGAAATGATTTTGGAATGTAAGATTTCCGATTTCCGTTTCAAGCTACACCCAAGCCAGCGTGTGAGAGACTTTTTTTAATGGAAGTGTACTGTACTGAGGCTGAAGACATTCTTCATATTTTTTTTACTGTAAAAGTCATTTCAACAGATTTGGTAATGTTGATCTCTACCCCAATAATTCAGAAGTAGCGTTTAAATTTTTTTGGTCTTTCCTTTACCCTTTCCAGGATCGCAGGAACACTATCAGTACCATTCGATACGACATATTTGAATAGTATCAGTGTAGAAGAAGTCAGTCGGGATTTCGTCTAACATAAATGTTGCGGTAAGTAACACAATGCGCCACCGTTGAAGAATGACGATTTTTAGACTTTTTTGAACACTAGAAATGCTGTTTTAGAATGCACAACAGAGCTTAGCCTTCCGATTCAAACATGGTGCTGAGTACTGATTAAACTAGTCTCGCCGTGCCTACTTATATAACAATGCCCTTCAGCAGGCTAATAAATTTTACGACGTGTGCAGAGCTACTCTGCCTCCATGTTTTTTTTTTAATAAGCCGTGAATAAAAAAAAATTCTCATTTGTATTTAAATTATCTTGAATTTTATTTTTTCATAATTTTGGAGCTAAAACAAATGTTTTTATTCACGAGAGACTGTGATATGTTTATTAACAGTCTGTTCCTTCACAGTTTAAAGTTAACGTTTAGGATTAAGCAAATGAGATTGTCCCACCATCTGGATAACCTGTATACGCAACGTTTGCACTACTCCAATGACAACAGAAAAATAAATCAAACTAACCAACTTACAAACCTTCCAGACACCAGAAAATGCAAAAAAATGCCTGGGTTCGAATTACGATTTTAATACTTCTTTGAATCTAAAAATTCTGTTTTAGAATTCACAACAGAGCTTAGGTGAGAGAGAGAGATGGGGGCGGGGGGGATTTTACGTGCGCTTCACGCCAAGTTAGGATCGCACGGTTTTATGGTCGAAAAACTCGGATTTCTAATAGAAAAACATAGAGACAATCCAAATACAGGATTCACACAAATTTCCAGACACGATATATTAACCCTACATAGCTTTAGCTATCATGGCACTACTGACAACTAGAATACATTGGTATCGCACTAAACAAAGCCAGGGACGTAAATTAAAAAAAAAAACAAGAAAGAAAAAACTGGTACAATTTCAGACTTGATCACCAAGGAAAGAAGAGCTATCGTCATCCACCACAAAGCTCATTTATAGTAAAACTGCGTGACGTTTAGCGGAAAAGTACAGTCCTAAATTTGATCTTTAATCATGGAAACATTCGAAAAGTTAAGTCGTAAAGCCTAAACGGAAATCAAAAATTCTGTGACCGAATATTGTTTATTAATTAATTGAATAGATTTAAAAAGGAAAATCATGTTTTTTTCTCATTAATCCGCGAAGTTATTTTGATCAAACACTATTGAGAGTTCACACATAAATGGAGTTGTGATTTTTCCGACAATATGCCTTTTTAATTTAAAAAAAATCTTTTCAAGAACCGTAATGCCTAAGCAAATTGAAAAATTTCCGAAACCCTGCACTTAGATCCTTTAAAAGTAGAAATTCTACACAGTAAATGCGTTTTCTAGCAGTATTATCCCAGATTCTTCTTTAGCTAACGTCGTCCTACTTGAGAATTTCTTCCACTTTGAGAAAAACAAATGTAAAAGCGAAAAAGTTAGAGCAGACGACAGACGTTACTATAAAGATGAGCGAATATTTGTGTTCTCTCATCCATTAGAACCTATAGTACGTTTTGTGGCTAGTCACGAATTCAACTATCGTCCTGGTTTCTCTCTCACTGATCCATTTGGCTCTGTACACTTCGAATGGCTTCATTTGTCTCTCTTATTTCTTCCTCCTCTCCACAGTCATCATAGAAGTGGCACCATTACTTTTCTCTTAGAAACATTTTACGGTTTATTTTTTAGATGTGTCTTTGCTGAACGAATAACTCGATCATTTGCAGAAAGCTGCTTCGCATGAAATCGTTTGAAAGTCCCGTAAACAGGATGCCCATTCCCAACTCACCTTTCATATGGAAAAGATGTGTTACTTTTAAAAGATCTTTGTTGATGTCAATTGTTTTTGTTTGTGATATTTTCTTTTTTTATGATAGTCCTATGGATGAAATAAAATGGTATACAGTCAATAAGAACGCACTTGGACTCAAGTACTAAAATTTTAGTACTTTAGAGTTGTTCCAAGGAACCTATTTAGTACTTGCATTATCAGTATTAGCTCGTTCCTTTGGAACGAAACCTGACATTCATTGCTATAATTGTCCTGTTTATTCTTTTAATTTTAATTATGAAACAACACGGATTACCTTTATTTTAGTTATAGGAAGCTTCTTTTACAACCAACTCTCCTAGTCCAACGCGCTAATAATTCTTTGGGAAGGCGATATCAATTTTACAAAAGATGTGGGACATCTTCCCCACTGTCAGAACCGTAGTGTTCAGACCCCTCGGTCTCAACATTGAGGGCTCAAGACTTCTGTCTTCAAACACCATACCTCTAGCAGCAAGGAAACCATTACGTGGATTGACATAAAATTAAAATTTGAAGGTCTAAACCGCTTAATAAATATGGACCGATTATTTTCTTTGGTCCTGTAGCTTGACATTAGAGTTAAATTTAGGGGTCTAAAAAGTTTAATGGATATGGGGGGATTATTCTCTACATTCCTTAAGTCGGACTAGAACTTTTCGGGGCGTCATGTTCACAGAAATAGAGCAACTCACAATTAATCCGAAACTTTTGTCTTACGTTGTAGTGTTTGTTCTTCACGCATGCGTATAAGTGACCAATCGTCGGACAATAGGAATGGTCTACGGATATTGATTGAAGTTTCATATAGTTTCATCTCTAAGGTTTCCGCAATAAGTGACGCACCGAAAAGTTCTAGTCCGACTTAAGGATCCATTAAACTTTTTAGACCCCTAAATTTAACTCTAATGTCAAGCTACAGGACCAAAGAAAATAATCGGTCCATATTTATTAAGCAGTTTATACCTTCAAAATTTAATTTTATGTCAATCCATGTAATGGTTTCCTTGCTTCCAGAGGTATGGTGTTTGAAGACAGACGTCTTGAGCGCTCAATGTTGAGACCGAAGGGTCTGAACACTACGGTTCTGACAGTGGGGAAAATGTCCCACATGTTTTGTAAAATTGATATCGCCTTCCCAAAGAAATATTAGCGCATTGGACTAGGAGAGTTGGTTGGAAAAGAAGCTTCCTATATCTAAAATAAAGGTAATCCCTGTTGTTTCATAATATAATAGAATATATGAATTATCGAGCACTTAATAGCTCTATATTATCATTTTTTTTTTAATTTTAAACATAGATGTATAGTCTCTTTTTGAGATACGAGTATTTGTGTTCTCTGTTTTTGTAATTTATTATGTTGCAATAGCCCAAAGGAGTTATTGGGCTTTGGGCGCATCAGCAACATAGGCCGTACTGTGCAGTATATAACATGTCTGTAAATTGCGCGTGTTCTATGGTTGGTTTGTTGGACGAATAACCCGAGTTTCCAGGAGAAAAAACCACGCTGGCCTTGACTGAGACTGACTAACTCGGCTACCTTGTGATAAAGATTCGTAAAAGTTCCTCACGTCATTGACGGGATTCAAACTCAGTATACACGACGCCACCTTTCTTCTTATAAATTGGCTGAATCAACTGAAAACAGAGTCGGCATCCAAACTTGTTAGAATATCCTCTCACTGCAAACCTTGGTTCAAATCCCACCTGAAACCATACTTTAAAAGTAAGAAAAAATACCACAGACAGTGAAAGAAATACGGCACTTCATCAGCACACATAAAATATAAAAAGAGCAGAGCATTGTTTCAACTAAAAAAAATCCAGTCATACAAAAATTATGTTATGTCCAAGCTAAAGCACAATAAAAAAGCACTTTCTACAAAAACAACAGCTACCTTGCAGCACAATCTAGTTTTCAAATGGATAAGATGCAATATGGAAACAAGCAATACTGACATCTGCACTGAAGATATACAAGCAGATTTACAGAATTCAATTCTTATGCAGATAGTAGATAGCGTGCAACATGATATGTCTCCCGGTCAAGCCCTACTAATTGACTAACTTGCGATAAAGAATACAGTTCAGCGTGCAGTTAACCAATTATGCCTTGATAGCAGTGCAGGCCCTGACGGCATCCCTAATATTAGATTGACCAGCTCATACATCATTGATTGCTTAGTGCATATCATTTCCAGATGCGTTTCCCAGCCTTTCCTTCCAAGACAATGGAAAACTTTCAGGATTACACTGATTCCTAAAAAAGCTTGCCGTAATAACCATACCGGCCATCGACCAATTGCTGTTTCGTCAATAATTACTAAAATTATTGAAAAAATCATGCTCCCATATCTTCAACATTCAATCTTCGCTAATGTACCTGTCAACATACAATTTGGTCCTAGAGGGCACTCCACAACAACTAGCGTAGCTGACACCATTGTGCGCATTCCAACTGCATTTCAAGATAAGGCACAATGCGATGTATTTTAAATAGACATCAAAGGTGCTTTTGACAACATAGATCTCAAAAAAGCTTTTGAAATACTAAAAAATCATTTTCTCGTTGACACAATGACTATTTCCTACCTTCATTACAGCCTAAATCGCAGATTTCTCCTATTCCCTACTAGTACTGACAATATTCTCGTCACAACCTCAACAGGCATTCCTCAAGGAGGCGTTCTCTACAGTACTATATTTTCAACATCTCTTCAACCACTTCTACAAGAAAATCCAAATATACTGGAATATGCCGATGATTTAAATTTATGTATAATCTCCAAAGCTAGTGATGATATTCGCAAAGTTAGCAATGAAGCGAATTTACAGATTTGTGAAATCATCAAGTATCTGAAAGATCTCGATCTGACTATAAATGCAAGCAAATCTGCTCAAATTTCTTATTACCTTCAGAAACTACCCGACCACATAGAAATAAAAATTGCAGATGTCCCAATCGCAAATGTTTATGCTCACAAAAACCTTGAAGTAGTTTTCGATAAAAATCTCTCCTTTAATGCCCTCTATTTATATGTTGCTCAAAAAATTCAAAAAGCAAAGTTGTTAATCAAACAAGAAACAGCAGCGATTCAAGACAGAAAAACAGCCATTAAACATGTTCAAAGATGCATCTTTCCCATTCTGCCATATGCTTCCGAAATCTGGTCTAGTGCTCCTCAAGTAACCGTCAAGAAATTCCTTGCGCTAGAATATTGGGTTCTTACATGGTCCAATAGTAAGTTTCTTTTTCCCCATATAATATCCAGGCAAACAGCCTTACGAAAACTTAAAAACAAAGCCTCTGCAACAGACGATCAACGAGTCGGGAATCATGCTTCTTACAAAGTTAATTACTTCCACATACGATTCACCAAACTTAGCCAACATAATAGCTGCCCCCAACAGGGAAAATTCAAGAAACCAACAATTCGAATCCAAGCTCTCCAGGCTCAAACAAATGGATAGAATGTTCCCCAATGCATCCCTTCACCTCAAAAAACATCACAACATTGATTGCAACAGGTTACTCAACTCTCAGATATCCGATAAAATGAAGATAAATAAAAACAGCAGCCTGCCTCCGACCCAGCAACTGCAAGCCAAATGCCCTGTTCTGTAAATTCTTTTTTAATTCATAAATATAATTCCAAGTCATTGTTAATGTTTATATGAAATCTGCTATGTAGTCGATTATTTTATGTTATTTCCTTTGTATTATTATCTGCCCCTAGCCATGTGCTTTCTATATTTGCCAATAATGAATATTTATTTATCGTTTCCAACCGGTGTGAGGAGGATGGTAATTATACCAACTGTACTGACCACGAATGCTGTCCAAAGAAGGGGGCATTAGTATATATATATATATATATATATATATACAAAGTATATATATATATATATATATATATATATATATATATATAGTGTATCCTATCTATTTGTCTGTTAGTTATATCAACAAGCTACATTAATTACTTTTAAGATAGTCCACATGTTCGTTCCTTTCGAGTTTCGTTAAGCGGTTCTTGTTTAGAATTTGGGACCAAGCAAGTAAGACCATTAGAAATCAATATGCTGCGTCTGTAAATGTCATGTATTTTTTGACTGAATTTATTATTTTGTGGGATGAAAAAAAACCAAAGTTTCGAGACGGAGGGAAACTATGGGACCTTCTCTTGACTCGACAATCGCGCAAAAAAAGCCAGTAAAAGTTCCTTCTGCTAGAAAGGTGGTATTTCTCGATTTAAAATGGAACAGTTCTCAGCTCTGAATGTTTTCCACACAATATGAGAGAGCAACCTACGAGGAACATTTTTAAGGGAACTATAAGAATTCTTAACTGTATGATAAAATTATATGCTATACAAATACTCGTCACAGCCAAATCGGCAACGGCTTTATGGCAAACAACAAAATATTCAAGAAAATAAAGCACTGAACAACAGTGGATTCCCATATAGACTCTAAAAAATTAATATTGAAAAGGCAACATTCAGCTGAAGCGTTAAACATTAAGAGATATATTAAGTGGCAAAATTTATCATGTAATACACATAAAGATAAAAAAAAATAAAGAATAGCTTTCGGATAAAAAAAAAACAAAGAAGTCGGATTCAAAGTAGACTGCCCAGTACTTCAGCAGACCAGCTTAATTAAAGATATTGAAGTTTAACGGCAATTAAAGCTGTCGATGCACTTTTATACAACGCAGTCACTTTAGTTCCAAATTCTTATAAATCATCAAGTTTTTAATCCAAAAAGTGTATTGGATTAAATAGGTAGCTCTATAAAGTACCTTTCCACTTTTAAAAATGAAAACTCGAAAACGGCTTTTAGGCGCTTCACATATGCATAAGCATCTACTGGCGTTATCATGTCCGTCAGCTGTCTGTCTGTGCTCGACACCCAATGCACAGATTTTCATGAAATTTTATATTTAGTTCTTTTCGAAAGCGTTATCGAGCCAACCGAAATTTCATTAAAATCGGAAAAATAGAAATCCGGCAATTACTTCTCACTTTTTTTTAACAGATCAGATAGGCTTTCCATATACCGAAAAATTTGGATATTATGTTTGTTGCTGTGCGCTGACTGGAGCTAAGATAGAACACTTAATTAAACCTTTTTACAAAAATAGTGATACAAGTAGTATTAATGCAGCACTCAGAGCGTATCAAAGGCAAAAATATGTCTTAAGGCCTTCTTGGTCGAGAAGAACAGTATTAAATATTGTAAGGGGTTTCGAAGAGAACTACCTCAGTCCTAATCCTCAGTCCTAATCCTGTAAGTTATCGTCTATCAAAAAGTGTAATGCGACAGACAATAACTTCTAGGCAAACTCTCAGATTTAAAGGAGCAATCTGTCGCAGATATTGAACATAGCATCAGAAATTTTGAAGGCAGCTGTCGAGACATATTGCCCTGTCTTGATGGCTTATTAGAAAATAATGGTGGACAGGTTATTTTGATCATCAATAAAGATTAGTGAAAAATACACCTTGAGTTTTTTTTTTTTTTTTTTCAAATTAATCGCATTGTGTACCCCTGATAAAAATTTCGTATTAATTTTTATTGTTGAAAAAACTCCCAATATATACTGATTACAATGCAGAGAGCTGCTTTTCAATACTACCACAATTTTTGAGTTGATTAATTTTTAAAAGTGTGAAAAGGGTTTTATAATCACTACGTATTTAAAGGCCATGAAGATTCTTTTCATACAGTGTCAAGGTTTCTGTTTTTCAGAGAATTCCTTCAAACTGTGTGCCCATTTGGAAAGATGCAAGTATTGGAACACTTAATAAGGAAGAATTTGCTACCGTCATACAAAATGAAGCCATTTCTATAGTGAAAGATGTGCTGTGCTGTCTGAGAGACATAAGGCAATTTATCTTTGAAAATTACGTTAGAAGACATAATGGAAGAGCCTTTATCAAAGAAAGAAAGTGGTAGTTAATCTGAAAGTACTTGACTGATAATAATACTTTGTTCTTTGACGTAAAATTATCTCCAACTATATCAGTGTAATAGGGTTCACTTGTTAGTTTTTCAACAGTTTCATCTCTATATCCAATAACAGGCGCCAAAGCTGTCTAGCTGTAACATAAGCACGCATCAATTACTTGCATGGTTCTACTGCTGTTGTTCACACCACACCACACCACACATCTTTAAAAACGCTACTTTAAGAAACAGATAATAAATGTGCATAAGAGAAAAGACATACCGATAAAAAGTATTTCGGAAGAAACTGTTAAAAACAAATTATAAGAATTAATAATGAAAAGGAAATAACAGAATACGGCATCCCTCCACTTTTTATATATATATATATATATAAAGGGACTGACTCAACTATCGAATAGAGGTTAAATATCATTAATTTAATCGATATTAACTTTAATGATTAAAAAAATAAACGGAAATAACGATCCTAACCTCACAATGTGACAAACTATTCTCTAGTTATTTATTACATCATTACAAAATGAATTAGAGCAAAGTTTGCAATGATCGGCTCTATTAATATGTGTAGAGTAAATTCGACAATGAAAGAGATCTTGAATGTTCCTAAGTTGTCACACCATTTGCATGCACCCTGCTACTTGCTCATTGCCATGGTGATAGTTGCCATGGTAAGAACGGTTCGGTCCAACGTAACACATGCGAATAACCGCATCGCGTGACACAGCGATGAGAGCTGGGAACTATGCTTTGAATAATTTTTATATCTAGACTTTCCCCGAGCACCACCTCTAACTAGATTTCA
Organism: Mastigoproctus giganteus; assembly: GCF_048544385.1. NCBI lineage: Eukaryota > Metazoa > Arthropoda > Arachnida > Uropygi > Thelyphonidae > Mastigoproctus > Mastigoproctus giganteus. The sequence continues at coordinate 72,719,795 of NC_143588.1, read as the reverse complement.
TAAGAGATTAAAAAGTATTTGTACGTTCCACTCAAAGTTGAAAAACGACTCACACGAAGCCTTTTTATGCATCTTTTTAAAATTGCATGTGAAAATAATGAATCTATGGGCATACGCACAACTACGCTTAGGTCAGCAGGATCATCATTACGCCCATACTTTTCTTAAAGTATAAACTGTGGTCGATCATCTGGCTCACTCGAAATACACCAAGTACGACCACAAGAGAGCTGGATGACTAAACAAAATTCTCTCCAACGTATCCCTTCCAGCGTCCTAGTTGGGGTCTCCATTCGACCATTCGCTTAGCCTCCTAGGGATGCAGGCCATAGATTATCAGGAACAAAATGTATCCCTTATACCGACTTACTGAGGATTTTTTTTTTTTTTTTTTTTACCAAAACCTGAAAGCATTAAGTAAAATTGGATACCATTGATATTCTCCTCATGTCTCAGCCTTATGATGCTTTGTGCATCACATAGGCTTGGCTAGGAAACACTGAAGAGCGTCAGCTATTGCGAAGAACTCATGATATGAAGCTTTCATATCCCGGAGTGATTGCAGAAGAGGTAGAGTTGCAATCCTGGTACATTTAGAACGTGGAACAATCCTTAAGCATTGCCCTTCAAAGTTTGACGAATATTAAAGTATTGTGAATTTTCCTGTCATAAACAGGCTAGTATCAGTACAATTATGCGAAAAGGCACTGGGAGTCTCCCCTAACTCCACACAGTAACTCTGATTCATTGATGCATACAGTTCACTGTAGTGGCCATTTAGCACCGGAGCCCCTACTGACACCCCACGTGGAGGTAAGTCAGGCATAGAGAGAGACTGATATTGTGACAGGGCCCGGACAGAGTTGCCTAAGCTTTCCATGGTCTGCGTGGGTGGCACGGTGGTATCGTCACTGTCTTCCCCACACCGGGTGGAAAAGGCCCGGATTCGAATCCCGTCGATGACGCGAGGAACTTTTATAGGCTTTTTTCACTCCGTGGCTGAGTTAGTCGGTCTCAGGCGTAGATATCAAGGTTTCCTCCAAGGTATCCGGGGGGACCTTGCTATCTACGTCCAGAAAAGCAGGAAATTGACTAGAGAACACGCAGTTTACAGACACAATACATATGGGTAGATGTAGTAACTTTCTGGGTAACCCTAATAAAGAGGTGTTTTTTTTTTTAAGCTTTCCATGGCGGGTCCTAAAAAATATTATAGTCGAGCGTAACCTGATGTAACAATGATTGTAGAAGCAACTAAACTATTTTATTAGGGTCACCTTTTTTCTCTTTGAAGTGATCCCAAACTCGTTTTGGGTATTCATTACGAGCTACTCGAGGTCCGCCACATTACATGCGTAGTTGCGGCCCACCTCCCCGTGGTGTAGACGGACATTGGGCAGGCTTTCCAGGTGATCGCCTACCTGGTGACAAAGAGGTCAGAAACAACTAAACAACACACACACTGCACAAACATAACATTACACACATTTCTGGCCTGTTACAATGATTTGTAACCATCACAGTGTAAAAAGGCGGAGTTGAACTCACGTTCAGGTGCCGTCCCACATAAGATACTATATATATGTCTACATACATGTCTAATATCAATCAATTATCACCTGGAAATGTGCGCCTCCGTAGCCAGGTGGGAAGGAGCAGCAGTGCGTAGCACACGCTTCTTGATTACACCGGGGTTCCAACCCGTCACCACCAAATACAGAGGATGCGGAAAGGTCAGGGAATTACCACCGCATATCCTGGAGCAATATGACCTTAGTTGCTAATGCTCCTAAAAACCAAATAACTAACTAAGCCGGAAATGTAATTTCAACTACGCGTTTGTATTGTATCTGAGAATTGGGTGTGTTCTCTGGTCGAGTTGCCTGTTTTGCTGGAGGAAAAACCCCAGGTTGAGGGGGAAAAACCTTATTATCTACGCCTGAGACAGAATAACTAAGCCAACGAGTGAAATATGCCCATAAAAGTTCCTCGCGTTATCGACGGGATTCGAACTCGGGCGTTTTCCACTCGGTGTAGGCAGGACGGTGACAATACCACTGTGCTACTGCACAGAAGACTGCAACAGTAACAAACTTGCTGCCTTCGTCTTCGTGGGTAGCGCAGTTGGTAGAATCGCCGTCCTCCACACACCGGGTGGAAAATACCCGAGTTAGAGTCCTGCCGATGACGTGAGGACTGTTTTGGGCCTTTTTCACAACGTGGCTGAGTTAGTCGGTGTCAGCCGAGGTCAGCATGGTTTTTCGTCCAGAAAACAGAAAATCGACCACAGAACACATGCAATTTACAGATAGTATAAACGGAGCAATATAGTCGCTCCGAAATACCAACAACAACAAAGAAACAATTTTCATAGAAAACCCATTAAAGTAAGTAATCTGTGGGGATTTAACCTCCCATCGCGATTGGTTCACTTGGAAAATCGCCTGGTTCAAATGCCAGATGAACTAAATTTCCATTTCATAAACGAGCTACCAATCAGAGGACTTAATCCGCTAGAATTGGCTTTTGCATCTATACTTAATCCTGCCTCCAGCAGTCATTGCCTTCAATTCTGCCCACCAAACTATTACTTTTCAGCTCCTTACCCCTTTCGAAATCAAAAAGTACGGGGCCGTCTTATATACGGGCCATAGAGGAAAAAAATTATGTTAATACAGTAACTTAAAATAATTTTTGTTAACGTTACTGGGAGAAAAAAGTTAAAAAATGGTGGAAATTTAACGAAAATCAAATCGATTTACCTGTTATCTGGGAATGGATAAAACTAGCAAGGGAGGATTTACCTTCTGACATCACTAAACAGCATATTTTAAATGCGACATTAGTAATGTTATGGACAATACTGAAGGCGAACGCCATTTCAGAGGAATCAGATAACGAAACTAACGATGACGACTCATTAAATGTTTATGACAATCATCCAGAAATTACAGAAAAAGCAACTATATTTTTTGGCGAGAATGAAGAAGTCTGTCATGACTCAATAAAATTGCATTTTCAATTTTTTCCAATAAAATAATTTTTCAAACAATTTCACACAGTTGCTTAATCATTTAATATGTAGGCAAATGATAAACAGTATCTACGATTTTATAAAATACATAATATACATATTCCATTCATTTACCATCAAAAACAGTTTAGAAGTTTTGTATGAAACAGTTCGGCACACTTTATCCATTTCAGAATGCGTAAATATACAAAATCCGGCAGCGTTGGATATGCCCTCAAAGCCCGTTTTCTAATATCTAAATATGCACGGGTCAGTACATTTTCCCACTTCTCGAGGCCCAAAACTAGCAATCGATTTATATTTAAAGTCGACTTGTACAAGAGTACAAGTGTGTTAGCGAATCGATTGTGCAGTCTGAAAAACCGGAATAACTCAAGGGGAGACTCCAAACCCTCTACCTGAGATGAGCTAACTACAGGCCCGATTGAAGACTAGAAATTCCTCCAGCTTATAACGTAACTCGAAGCCAGAATTCTCAAAACGAGTGGCAAGAGACGTATTTCGTTAATGTATTTACATTCAACTTTTATTATTTTGTATTTTCTTGTCTCTGTAAAATTATTAGTCTATTGTCTTAATGGGAAATATTTTTTGAGCTGCATTATTTCAAACAAAAAAGATAATAATAATACCAAAGAGCGAGAGCCAGAGAGAAAAAAGTAGTGGTGGCGACCTTTCCTAATAAAAAAAAATCGTTAAAGCAGCTTTGTTATTAAGAAATCTTTATTATTAAGATCAAAAGCTGCTTACCTTCATTGCCAATGTTGGAAGGTGATTCTATTGGGTATAATATGCAGCATCTTCTTCTGAAGAGCCTGTAGGAAACTGTATGCATTTAGTTTTGATATGTCTGTTATGGTAGGACTATAAACTGGAAAGGCAAATCCAGTTTATGATCCAAAATTTTGAAAAAAGACCAATTAATGAACTCTTCAAGAAAAAGAACTTGGCATTTTAACAATTCCTCATAGCAATGCTGAGTGCGAGATGATATAAACAATGAATTTAAAAGAAAACCAGAGCCGTGTTATAAACAAAACTGACTTATTTCAGAAGGAAAAAATCTGCGAGAGTTATCTTTCTTGAAGCTGTCATAATGAGTTGGTGTCTAACAGGCAATCTAAAGAAAACTCCAACAGAAAAAAATCCTGGGTAAGCATTTGAAAGCATGCTGTACTAGCAAACCGGCTACTATACGTTAATGTAAAATGTGTATGTTGTCAGTGATATTTAATTTAAAGTCTAAAGTCTGAATTTTAAATAACATCTTGCTTCATTTACCAAATCTCCAGCTTTTAGAAAGTGAAATGTGGCTACTATATATAAAGTTAATCTGATTTGAAGGAAGAACCATATTTTTTATTATGTTTTCCTGTTCCCTGAGGCTCTATATTTAATTCATTTACTTTTTGTGTAACGTCAGCAAGAAAAGTTAAATCTATTAGCCAAGCTATATTAAGTTTTTAAACGTCTTAATTTCTAGGTTCTGAAAGTCTTTAATTTCACCAAGGCTTACAGAATCTCATAAGCATCTTACTATTATTTAGTCACATGACCTTAGCATGAAGATTTAAATCCCTTTTACAGAATCTACTTAATTCTTGGTCCTTGAGGCTGTCACAGACATTGTCTCAAGTATAAAAAGATAGGACTCGACACCTGGCAGTCTAAAAGGCTGATGGAACTGATATATAAGTGATACTTGACTCAAGTAGACCGAATTTCTGCAAAGTCAGGTTGTTCTGTGACAACCAAATATTTTCTTGGACCTTCACGATGGTGGGACTGTTAGTAACCCTTGGGATAACCCCCCCCCCATTTGCAAGTCCCGAAATACTGCACCTAGTATACTAGAGGCGACCACTCAGGTGTGAAGTTGAACCAACGTAAGCAGGAGTCAAGGTGTGGCGTCCCTATGTTACCAAACAATATTAGGGGGTAAATGACTCATCAACCGGTGCAATACCACCACTTTGCTTATCTGGAGCTTGAAGTTGTGAAACCTATGTTTAGTCTCCTGAGTAAAGCTCCGGCAACCCCTACAACTCTTCTAATACTTTCATGTTTGAGTTTTCATTAAAAAAAAAAGCTTTCGCTGTATAATTATCTTTAGTAGTTGATTTTATAAGACTAATGTCTCATGTTCTTTCAAACATGGTGAGAACGAATTTGGCGTGCTGTAGTAATTCCCACGGGTACTAGACATCGGATGAATATTTTATCTTTAGACAAACTTGGTCATCCTGCCTACTTGTCTGCCATAAAATAAGAAGCAGGCGTGCCTCTTCCTACTTTTCCCCAGATATTTCAGTCGACACTGGCACTGAAGTTCTTTACCGGGAGATGATAATTCTTTTTATTGAGTTTTGCGATGCTGCTGTAATTCCGTTTCAGTTTCTGTCTATCTGATCTTTAAACAGAGCGAAAAAAGGCGAAATGGATTAAATTTAATTGCATGATGCATCTATTAAAATGCTACAAGGTAATACCCGAAAACTATACGTGCGGCTAAAACTTATCTGCTTTTAGAAAGGTTATTAACTAATCTAAAAAAATAGTGTTTTAGCGTGTGCGTGTATGTGCATACTAAGTGGCCATTTCATTAAATGAACCGACTATGGAGTGATTAGGTCCTCTTTTAGCCCTCAAAGGAGCCTGAATTCGTTATGGCATAAACCTGAAGTGTCGAAAGCGTGCCGAAGGAATGCTGGTCCCACGTTGATTCAACTTCTTCCCACAGTTGTTGAAAGCTGGATGGTTGTGAATCTCTACTCTGGAAAGTTCATTCAACTTCATCCTACTGGTGGATTAATGGATTCAGATCTGGTGACAGGGGGAGGATCACCGCAGTAGGCTGAATTCACTCTCATGTTCGTAAAAGCAGTTCTGCACAATTTTAGTCTTGTGACTTGGTGCATTATTCTGTTGAAAGAACTAATTCGCTGATAGATATACTGCAGCTATGAAGGAACGCGCCAGGACGGAAACACACTTTCCAGGTAACACGTGGCATCTAATTTCTACTCCACTGGCACCAAGGGGGAGCTCAGCATGCACCATGAAAACACTTCCCACACCATTACATCGCCAACATCAGCCTGCATTATTAATACATGGCAGGATGGATCCATGGACTCGTGGGTGTTTTCACAATATTCTGTTCCTCCCAGAAACCTGGACTCATCAGAATAGACAACGTTTTTCCTCTCCTCCACTGTCCAGTGTCGGTGTTCAAGCTCACTCTCTTGTTTTTTTTTTTTTTTTCTGACAGGAGCGGTGGAATTCGGTTCAGTCCTCTGATATGCCATCTATGGCAAAGTACGACGAGTTTTGCGATCGGATATGCCTCTTTGGTTATCACTATTTTACTGGATTGTTATTAGATTGATTGTAATGTTTATGTTATTCTATAAAAATCCTATCAGCTTCCGTTGGCATCTCGCAACAACGAGCTGTTTCCGACCACAGGATTGCTGTTGGCTGGATGTTATTTGGTTACTGGACCAATCTCAATATACCCAAGACACGCGTAGTTTAAAACCACAGCATGGTTAGTTTCCGAGATACCCATATTGGCATGTCTGGCACTAACTAACGTGCTACGTTCAAAGTCACTTAAATTCGTATTGCTCATTTTCACATTGAACAGCACAATACAATATTCCTATGTATCTACCTACCTACTTAATATGGCATGATACGAACACGTTATGTTGTCACTAATGGAACGTTAATTTCATGAAAGGATGTCTATACTTAATAAAATGGACACCCAGTTTATAGTATACACAAAACAATACAAATTATTCTTTTAAGACAATCGGAGCTTGTCGCTTATATCCGCATGTGCATTTCTTTGTAGAGGGTTGTGTTCATGGTCCGATTTAAATTTTGTGTGGGCTGATAAACTCGGAATAACTTACAGCGAAAAAAACATATACTCTTTCCTTCTCAGATGTTACCTATAGTCTCAATTGAAAACGACTAAAAATTCCTCACAAAACGAATAGTAGGTGGGGATGTATCGTCTTAACTGAGCTGCCGCGGAGGTCTTTTACGTGTATATGCACAGAACAGTTATTTTTTTATTATTAATTTTAATATATTTTCAATTTTGGAATATAACTTCATTTTGGAGGGTTTGTAGTTGTTGTTGGGTTTCAGCTTCATCAGCGGCTGATAAGATTATAATATGAATTTAAGCTACGCTTTTCTGTCTGTTATGAAGAGAGTGTGCGTGTTAAGCGCCAAAGCAACTAAGGCTATTAGGCATCTGTATACTGTAATTGCGTATTGTAAATATTGCAATTGCGCCTAGCCGGGAGATAAAATTATGCAACCCCTGATCGATACCGCTATAATGGGTCAAGTTGTGAAAAGAAATATTCCTCGCGTCAATGGTGGAATTCGAACTCAGGTCTTTTCTACCAGGTACCATGAGAGGACAGCAATTATAACCACTGTCTACCAGCGAGAATCTTAAGCTCTATGACATGGAAATCAAGCAAGATATAAAAGTGCGCACTATAACTGCACTGTTCTTTCCTAATCCAACCTGGTATAGAACACATCTTATTAAGTTTTCTATTTCTATACACTGCAACGTAGGCATTTGGAAAATTCAGATTCCTTGATGGCAGGATGGTCATAATCTGAGCGGCCAGCGTCTTAAACGTATCAAGGTCGGCAATTTTAAGTTTATAGCAACAGTATTAGAAAACAGACGGTGTCCGAAACGCAAGTCTCTATGAGAGACGCCCAACTATTCGTTACCCTTATTCCATATATGAGTCCATCTGACTTGGTGCAGACAAAGCGATCTCTGAAAGACAATATTCTATATTCTCTTCACATATGAATCTCGACTTAGTCTTGAAATTAATTCTCGAGGTGTTCTCGTCTAGTAGGGTGAACGTGGAACAGTCTCTCATCCACTAATACTACGGAAGAGAGACCATTACCGTGGCGATGGTTTGCGGAGCCATCATAACGAACAGCGGCACCGATCACTGCAATTTGTCCTCGTCGGTAGCACAGTTGGTAGGATCGCCGTCCTCCCACACCAGGTGGAAAAGACCTGAGTTCGAGTCCCGTCGATGACGGGAGGAATTTTTATGGGCCCTTTTCACAATGTGGCTAAGTTAGTCGGTCGCAGAAGAGGGCAATATGTTTTTTCTCCCAGAACCTCAGGTTTTTCGTCCAGCAAACAGAAAATCGACTTCAGAACACGCAGTTTACAGACAATATACACGAAGTAATATGGCCTTAGTCGTCGCCGATGCTCCTAAAACCAAACAACACTGCCATTTTGAGGAAGGAACCTTGAATTTTCGAAAATATAGGAACAAGATTCTTGAATCGTATATTACGTGTTTCTGAGGTATCATGGGCTCTAAATTTCTTTCCATAGAGAGTAATACTCTTCCCCATAGGGCTCAAGTGAACACACCTTTCACCAGAAAGACACTTTCAAAGTGAGGATATATTTTGGGTGGAGTGATCAGCCAAAAGAGAGTTCTCCGTAAAAGAAAAAGGAACCTTCATTAACTTTCCTTTCCTGCGGTTTCTGTGTAAATGAGTTTCTTCTGGCTTCGCAACCCTCAACCAGTCCATGTTACTAAAATGGCGTATGGTTTTAACAACTTTCACAGTGATAATCTTCATTTCTATTCCTTTAACCTTGTTTCTGCGCCAAAAAGTTTCTTCTAGCTTCCCAAGCCCGAACCAATTCATGATCCTGCAAAAGTACAGGCTTCAACTAAGTAGATACGTTAAAAATTAATAAATAATCTTATATGAATTAAAGGTTTACAATATGGACGGAATCATGCTAAAATAAGCATGTACTCACTTTCTACCCTGCCTATGAGAAGGATCGGCGTGAAGTATTTTATATAAAATAAATGGATAAAAAATATATTTTATTTTTATTAATTTTTGAATTCTTCCTTTCTGAGTTGCCAAAATTTATCGTTTCTTAGACCTTTTACTTCATTGATTTTGTTACTTTCTGATCTCTGTATGTTACAACGAATTGTAGCCACCAAATGTCTTTCACTAAACTGTCATATACAGCGAAATGTAATTCACCAAACTGTCATGTACCAAATTGTCACAAATAGCGAATTGTCATGCATTGAGTCGTTGTACAACGAACTGTCTTGCAACGAATTGACGTGTAGCCTGCCAAAACTTTCAAAACAGACATTTAGATGGATTTTGAAGTAGAAAAAATAAACTGTTTTCCCAACGAATAAAATCCGTTGAAAACTGCTGGTTTTCTATCTCACACTTATCGCATATTCAACTTAAGTCAAGCTTAATTGTACACGCTTTCATAATATTTATAGTTACATTTTACAAACGCTTAACTGTCCACGCTCACCACGAGATGAATTTTATATTTATTTATTTTGGCAGTGATTTATTCATATTAAGTTCAAAATACCCCTTTTAGTGTTATTACTCGTTTCATTTTAACAACGCATGCTGTTCGGTTATTGAGTTATTTCAAGACAGTACTGCTGGACAGAAAATTATAATGATTGCTCCTTGTAATGCAGCTTCGATTTCGGCATCAAGTGAAATCATAAGATTTAGTTTCTTTCCTCCTCTTTCTCTTCCTTGCTTACCTCCCTGCCTCATACGTAACTTTGTTATGTGTCTGAACCAGATGTACAAGTTGACGATCTGTACCATTCGAATCAAGTTTTAAATCGATTTTTTATTTTTATTTTTTTGTCATATGCATGAAAGGAAAACTGTATAGCTATTACGACTTAGACAGCCAAGTAAAGCCTCATCAAAATGAATTAATTTGTGAATGTTATGTAAATTAAGCTTTTTTTTTTTCTTTTTAGTTTGCCACCCTTTTTTTTTTTTTTTTTTTTTAACGTATCAGAAAAATCCCCTTTTGACAATATTTATAGTCTATTTTACAGCAGTTTGTTTATCCCACTCTCATTACTTAGCTTCTGTTAATGTAGAGATAAAATGAAATATCACATTCCAAAATCCCCTGTAATTTGTATTTCGATTGGTAATGGTTTACGACTAATTTGGAATATTATCATGGGATTCGGGATGTACAGCAGTATTTCTGTTATTATGATGTTTAGGACAGCATTTGGCAAATAATTTACTTTTTACGAGTATGTTAAATTATGGAGAAAAAGTCTTCCATCTATAAATATTAGCTGGAGGTAATCTAGTATAATAAAACTATAAATTATCATGATTTATGTTTCATTTCCTGGTATATTTATTGCAAGTGTTAACAACTTGTTTATTGACTTGTCTATTGAAGAAAATCTATGCATTAAAACAGCTTCAGCGAGCTACTCACGAGTGTTCCAGGGTAGAAAGATTTACAGGGGTAGGACGATTTTATATCCCACAACGGACCCAAAAAGTCATTTAACAAATTATTATACTGTATTTATAGAATTGATACACAGAATAATATTCACTAGTACTAGAGTGCACATTATTGATTTTATGGTAGGATGTTCACTCGCTTTGTGGTTGTTACTAACTCATGAATATAAATAACGGAAAAATATAGAGATGCTCTCTGCCAACTGTTCAGTTCAACTAACATATTTATTGTTAATTACGTACATTGATTTCCTTGTAGAATATCTAATGTCCAAATTTCTCGAACATCAAAAAAGTTCCTAATTTTGACGGACAAAAAATTAAAATAATAGCAGTTTGCAATTTTTCAAAAGTAAGAGGAATAATTATCTTTATACTTATTATGGAGATTACAATATTTTTTATAGTTATGGCCGTACACAACCTACATGCTACATTTAGCTCTAAAACAGGACGTACAGTTAATTTCTACGAGAATTCGTAATGGGCAGAATTCATTTCAGGGAGTTATAACTACCAATAAATAGTGCGTGATAATGGCAAATGCGAAGTCGAATATCCGGGTCATTTGCTGCTCTCTCTTTTCCCCCTGCCCCCTCATTCTTATACTTCGCTTACGTCTTCAGTGGTGAACACCAATATCACCACGAGAGTGTGAAGCCATTAGAGGATTAACGCTAATGGACATTGCGAGCGATGCTAAATATTAATAGCACGTTATCTATTATTATAACCTGCCACTAGTTGTTAATGAGACCTCATTTGGTGATTGGTGTAAAACACTAATTCTCTGCTGTTGGATTTTCGTCGACAGCGGTTCAATTTGAACCAAAGTCTGTGAAAAATGAATTTTCTACTAAGATCTGAGAAGGCTATATTGTAACTGTTTATTTCACATGATCGATTTGTGCAATTATTATGTATAGATCGTTGGATAAAGGAATACAGAGACTGGAATTAACTTCACTAAGAAATTATCCAAGAAACTAAGACATTAAAGACGATAAGTTTCATAAAAGTTTGCCCAAGTTTCAATTTTAAAATGTCATTTCGTTTTAAACATAATAATTTAAAATAATTTTAAAGTAAAACAGAATTTACTCTTGGTTATTTTAAATTAATATTTCTTAAAAATCGAACTGATTTTAAAATTGAGAAACTTTTTGACAATTAATTAAAATTAATTATCATATTAATACGCAATTTACGTAAGAACTATTTATGAGTTTCGCGAATAACGGAACTTATTTCATAATAAAATCATAAAAATAATTCCAGGACTATATAATAATTGTCCTACTGCAAGGCTGCAATAAATGTCCTATTCATTTTTATAATTCAACGGCTAGCATCTTAAAAGTTGTCTAAGAAATGGGTGTTTCCAGGTACGGACACATAACTCATCTGCGCGAAACCCAATTTAGAAATATTCTACTGATCTTTAACCTTTCTGAAGTGAAGCGTTTCTAACAACTGTTACAAGTACCAATTGGTAAAAAAATGGACTGAATGATAAGAAACTGTGTTACTGAATAAGACATTGCATGATTTATACAATTAGTACATTAGGGGATTTCAGTGGATGGGCTAATTATAACAATTGCTTTCATCCAGAGTTAATCACATTTCTAAATACCTGGGCGTAATCAGATGCTTGTCATATTTAGTAGCTTGTAATTTCTTCCTGTTTTTTAAAATTTTATCGATAAACTTATTCCCTAAATTAATCCTATTCGCTGCTCGCATTGAGATTTGGCTATTTAAGTAAAATTTTTTCAGTATCATTCTCTGTTTTTTGTGTCAGTCGTTATATTCCATTGCTACGAAACGTTTTGTTTCCTTCGGTGTCTTTTTTCCATTAACCATTTTATTTCTACAGTCCTGTTGTACTTTCAAGCATTATTTTATTATAGATTGTAATTTTATGTACATGTATTAACCTCCCTCAACTTCTATCTATATACCACCTACCTCTTTCATTCATTTCCTACCTATTACTCGCTGTTCGTGTCTAAACACTTTTCATTCTTTACCCTACTTTCGTCCTTCAATTTTAGAACAAATACTCTTAATAAAACAAGAAAAGTTAATTATTAACGGAAAATCAGCATCCATTCATTGTTCAACGCCAAACTGAAACTTAAAATTAATTTTCCTCTTCTTCATTTAGCCTTTCTATTTCTGTTAATTGAAATAACTTTCCTTTGCATGTATTTCTAAAAAATTACAATCTACAGAAATTAAAATCAAATCCAATGTTAACAAGTATCTTCTGTCTTCTAAACCTTCAATGATACACGATATAAAGTATTATTGGTTCTCCAACTTTAGTGTTTTGGGATAACCGTCTGACCCGCCTGTTCATATTTGATTTTCCTCTTGTATAGAGGAAAGAATAAATATCAAATGACAGTGGTAGTGCTTTTAATTTAATGGATTCCTCCCCGAATAAATATCAAATGACAGTGGTAGTGCTTTTAATTTAATGGATTCCTCCTCGAATAGGATCTTCATAAGGCGATGAATTATCTGAATAACGAAAATAAATTATCTAACCTGAATCATGAAAATAAATTATTAAATATCGAAAATAGTTATCGGAATCACGAATCATAAAAACTCCCAAGATTTCTTGAAAAACGACCTGTTGAAAGTATTAAACTATAGAAAATCCTTATAACAATAAACTGGAGCTGACTATGTTTTTCGGAGACGAAAATTACAGTTTCAGGAAAAAACAATAATGCTATCCTTGCCCGAGATCAATCAACTTGGTGACTGTGTAAAACTTTTTTACACGGTCACCAAGTCCACAGAAGCTCCACTAATCACAACATAAACTGAAATAGAAGTGGATCGTATCCCAGATGTGTGGAAGAAAAGCGGCCGTGGTCACTATGCCAATGTCCTCGCAGCTGGCACAGTGACTACGATCATCGCCGTGTGGAACTAGCACAGATACGAATTCCAACATGATTAAAGGAAGCTTAGAGTTTTTTTTTTTTCGCGTCGTCACCAAGTTGGTCAGTCTTGGACACGGGCTTTCTCTCATAAACTGTTTTTTTTATGCAGAAAGCAGACAACCATAGAATGCACGCAATTTAAAGGCAAAATACACCGGTGTCTCGTGGCCTACGTTGCCTCAGCGTTAATTCAGAAATAAACTGTACTGTTTGCGAGGATGGGAGGCAAGGAACACATGTCCCTGAACAGGAATGATACTTGCACTGGAAGTACAACTGACCTACTAAAAAGCATTAGGCCTTCCCCAATGTAGTGAAGAGTGCAAACGAGACAAATGCAAAGCAGGAACAGGTATAAAATTATTATTATGACTTTCCCCATATGGGATTTTTTCTACCCCGTGATGAGTACTCGTATCAAGTGCGTGGAGAGGTTGGTTGTGTCCGATTATGATTATTACTGTTAGTCGAGGAACAGACTAACCTAAAGGTGTTCAGGATCGCAACTTTCTGCAGTTCCATGTAAGTGTTCTCTGGGAGGCCTATTGCTAATAGGTTCTTATAGAGGCTTTTTGGCACCATGCCCGAGGTTGACATGGTGATTGAGATGGTCATTATTTGTTCCATATGCCACATTTCTTTGACCTCCTGTATTAGGTCTGTATACCTCCTGATCTTTTCCTCTTAGCTTTTCTGGAGGTTTGGGCACCGCTTTTGATCAGGTAGGTAGCCCTTTCCTTCTTGTCGATAAGGATTATGTCTGGTCTATTGAGCGGGATTATCTTATCTGTTATTATAGATCAGTCACACTATAGTTTGTGGGTAGGGATCTCTAGTATGATCTGGAGTTCGTACTTATAATACGGTACAATTTCTTTGATCAACTGGCATTTTTGCGCTAAATTCTGATGCATTATCCTGGTTACCTAGTCGTGTATATGACTATATGCCTGGGTAAAAACCCTGCATCTAGCGGTGATGTGCTGGATTGTTTCTGGGACAAAGTAACATCGCCGACATGTGTCACCTGTCACTCCGAGGTCCTTGGCGATGCAGTTTCTGTACTCTCTAGTGTCTGGGCAGGTAGCACAGTGGTAAAGCCACCGTCCTCCCTCACACAGGGTGGAAAAGGCCGGGGTGGGGGGAGGTTCGAATTCCTTCGATGACGCGAGGAACTTTAATGGGCCTTTTTCACTTCGTGGCTGAGTTAGTCGGTCTCAGGCATAGATAGCAAGGTATTTTCCCCAGAAACTAGGAGTTTTTCGTCCAGAAAAACAGGAAAATAGACCAGAGAACACGTAATTTATTATATTATGGCCACCCATTATTTCTAATATGTATATATTAGAAATAATGGGTGGCCATAATATAATAGTTTGAGTTTTGTACCCTCTAGTGTCAACCATCTGGTCTTGGATGACGAGCAAGAATCCTTCGGTCTCGAAAAAGACCCTCCCGCTCGTGAGCCATGAGTTGGAAGCCATCATATCTATATAGTCTTGATGGAGGCCATTGTAGTGTCTACCATGGAGTGCCTTCTTCGCCCATCTTACTGTCTTCGTTTCTGCTGTGTGTGTGTAAGTGGGGGTCTCCTTATTGAGGTTGAACGGCATGCTGTTTGTCTATTTTCTGGCACTGTGTTTAACTTTCACTGGTTTTCTTGCTATCACTGGCACTGTGTTTTCCTGAAAGTAATCCCTCAGGTTCTTAATTCGCTTTCTTCTGTTGTTCATTGAGGTCTATCAAATCCCTCCCTCCATCTTTCCGTGCTATGGCCAGTATGTCGATGGCCGACTTCGGGTACTGTTGGCGGCTCTTGGTCATCATTATCCTGGTCGATCTCATAATTTCCTCCAGCTCGGTGATGGTCCAATCTATGATCCCGAAGGAGTATGTTAGTAGTGGAATTGCATAGGTGTTTATGGCTCTGACCATGTTGCCGCCATCCAGTCGGATTTCCTTGATTGCATCAAGGAAATCCGACTGGATTTCCTTGATGCAATCCATGGGTTTTGCATTTGTCTAGGCTAAACTGCATCCTGATGTCAGTGCTGAACTCTTTGGTGATCCGAAGCAGCTGTTGGAATTGATACCCGGTTGCCCATAGAGTTTGATGCCATCCATGTACATCAGGTCCCTCGTGGGTAGCACAGCTGGTAGAATCGCAGTTCTCCCCACATCGAGTGCCGTTGATGAGTGAGGAATTTGTATGGGCCTTTTTTTAACAACGTGGCTAAGTTAGTCAGTCTCAGGTGAGGGCAGCATGGTTTTTCTCCGGCAAACTTGGGTTTTTTTCGTCCAGCAAACAGAAAATCGACCACGAAGAACACACGCAATTTACAGACAATATACACCGAGCAATATGGCTTTAGTCGCTGATGATCCTTGAAAACCTTATTACTACTACTACTATTAATATGTACATCAGGAGATTGTCTGTAAGTGCGTTTATACTGCGAAAGGAAGCAAGTCCTATGGGACAATGTGTCACGGTATACAGTCTTGAGGTAAGGGCCATAACCATGGGGCTGCCAGGGAAAGCTCAGCCTCCCCTAAGTCCAACGTTCAAAATATATTGAAACTGAGATGCGTCGTTGCATCACCTGGACAGAAGGCGAGCGCGAGCAAAACACACGCATGCATATTCATAAACATCATCACTCATTATTTAGTGTATCATGAACTTTCCTATTGGCCTATACGAAATCATTTACTGGAAAAGTCGCAAAACTTTGGCTCCGTGCGACTCCACGTTCTCCGTTTTAACTAGAATAATCGTCTACAAAGACTGCCAATGTGTCACAAACTAAAAATTTAATTCTGCTTGCATTTCAGAATGAAAGTACAAAACAATTGGCATGGACATTCCTTTATAAACGAAATTTAATAATCAGAGAAGCAGGCACTTGCAACTACTTTTAAACATACACATTTTTTGTATTTTTTATTATTGTATCTAATGACTAGGCCTTTAACCTTGCATATACATTCATTATTATGGCAGTGCTTAGTTTGCTTATTAACTACAATTTTATTATTATATTGGCAGTAACCGTCATTGCATTTTACTTATATTTTATGTTACATAAATAATGTTTAAGAAACAAAAGTAAAATTTGACTTTCATAAAACCTTCCATAAACTTCTCTCACCTACCATGAAATTTATTTTCCATTACGACCCTGCTTCAATTTGGACATAATACACCGGGGTTAATAACATTTACCGTAGTATATTATGCCCAGATTGAAGTTCGTAAAGAGGAGAGGGGAGAACATGGTGTTGGACTGCTTCTTGTGATTCGGGCCGTTGGTTGTAATTCTGTGTCGCACTCATCTCTTCGACAATTCTATAGTGTCAGTTACTCTGGCTGTTCCATGGAAATACTGGAACATGAACTCTTCATATTCCAGCACATAATAACGCTCTAAAACGCTACGACCAATACGTCCCTCTTCTAGAGCTGAACTGGCGGCTGCACTGAAAGAAGAATGGATATATTTGTGCTTCCTGCCGTGAGGAAACTCGTTCAAATTGTTCCACGACGGATCGATACTACAATGGGATTATCCGGGTGGAAAAGGTCCAGGTTCGAGTGTGACTGTCAAAATTCCTCCTGTCAGTAACGAGAGAAAATTATTTTATAGGCTTTTTTCACCCCGTGGCTGAATTAATCTGTCTCATGCTAGAATTCGGGTTTTCCGTCGAGAAAAACAGGCAAACCGACCATAGAAGACGCGCAATTTATTTACATCATACACATGGGTAGATGAAGTTATTCTCTAGTGGCACTGATATGAGTGGTTTTTTTCCCTTTCTTCTTCTTTGTCATTGGGACCAAAGGTGGGCCTACACCTTATTAAATTGTTCATTTAATGAATAATTATCATCGGAACTCGTTTTTCCATTATGGAAAAATCTGATGATAATTATTACTTTTGGTAAGGCAGTGTACAGCGAACAGTGTTCAGCGCTCATACAAATAACTTCTTATTAAAGAATACTTGTATTCTTTAATGAGATGTTATTTGTTTCTGATTTTATGTTCCTGTCATTTAATCCTTTGAGAATTGTGAAATTAGTCTGTTTCACATGTTAATTCTAATTTTTTTTACTTAATTTTATCACCTAATCATATTGTCTCTAGTACATGTCCTGTACTTATTAGCAATAAAGAATTTATTTATTTATTTATTTATATTTTGCCATTTTGTGGCATATAAATATTAAGAAAAATAAATTCTGTTCTGCTGATTTTAACGAAGTCTGCATGTAAAGAAAAAAAAAAGGTTTCATAAGCAAAGGTCACTTTATGTTATTTATCGTATAAGGTGTATGATTTTAGTTCCTATCTTATAAGAGGAACGAGTACAGCTTTATATACGCATACTGAGAGAGACCAAGACAAATCCAGGAAGTGAAATAATATTTCACCAAGATCGCATGACCATTGAGCAGGTTTTACAGTTAATGCGCACACTTTGACTACGTACACAAACAACTCAGATGTGCAAGAAAAGCTACTTTTGTTTTAGAATAGCAAATACTAATGCCCAGAGAAAATAAAACAAACAAAAAAAACACTGAAAATTGCTTTAGAAACAATTGTATATTAGATGAATGCCGACCACACGGTTATATGCAGTACGTACACGAGACGTCAATACTTATTGAACTCGCACACCTTCCTCCGACAGATATATCGACCCCGCTGTTAGCCAACACAGCAGTCACGTGATCAGCTCTCCTCAGGGGATGCCATTCGATGCGGACTGCAGAAGAAAAGGTCGTCCGTTTCCTTCCTGCATCACCTCGTATATCCATAATACTAGGAATTTTCGTAAAGTCCCTTCCCTTTCCATCCGGTTGGAAGTTAAAAAGTGAAAGGTTCAGGAAGATTTCTCTAAAATATTAATGCTAGGTGCTTCGTTGGTAATGTCATTATTTTCCCCATTTTCCTGTTTTTGGAACTTTCTTTTTGACTTTTGAATCTCGCTTCCTGTTCTTTCCGTGACTAATGAGATTATCCAAGGTGATATTTCTGCAACTAAAGATATACATTAGCATTAGAATTCTTTATACACTTTCGATTCTTTACTTTACTTTCGTTACTTCGCTTACAGACAGCAAACAGTTGAACATTAGCTCAGATAACAACACATCCTGAGAGAGAGAGAATCTGCGTTTACAGTCGTAGTAATAATGGGAAAGAGAGAAAAAAACTGAAAATCTTCTTCAGATAAAAAAGAAAGATGAACCTATTGATGCCGCTATTGGAGGGTTATCGTTGCTAAAAATGGCTCGGAGAGACATACAGCAGGATTAAACGAGTGAGTTAGTATAAACTAAGATTAAACACTGGGGGTGCTTTCATTCGTATGGAAATTGCTAATTATATTCAGAAACAGCCTGAACGCTGATGCTTATAGCAGTCGTTAGGACTTTGTTACAAAAAGAACTGTTAAAGCAACCAAGGTTGCATTAATCCAAAAAATCTTAAGAGTAGGAAATAAGGCGAAAGTCAATAACTTCTCAAAGAAGAATCTGAATAATGGATTAAACTTTTAGTTTCTTTACAAAAGAAAAAAAAAATGTTAAGTAAGATAAATTAAGTCATCACATTACGGTCGGGCAGAATTTAAATTAAGGAGATTTTTTCCCATTTTAAGAGTTCTGAGGGACATTAGAAAAGTCGTTGACCTGATAGTTAAGGAGTTAAACAAGGTGTAACATTTTCTTATGGTCATCGAAACATAATGAATGTAGTTTTTAGCCATTACTACTCATTATCATCACATGAAATAGCGCCTTAAGTTCTATACAAGGTGAATTTAACGAAACTAGAATACCAATAGGTGGCTAAATTTTTAAAAAGAAAGAACAGAATATTATTCTTAAGGGTTTCATGAGAACGTGCAAAATACTGATGTGCATTTTTTTCTCTCCAAAAGAGGATTTCGGAATAAGAAAGTCACTGGGAAAGACAAAAATATTTAAAAAAAAAATATTACCGATCTGATCAACCCGGGTATGCAAAAACTCCAGGAATTTATTCGCATGATAATTGGTAATTAGATAGTATGAACCAGAGCTGTAATGCTCAATACGTTATACGTTGATATCAATAAATTGATTTTTAATTATTTGTTACTCTAATGTAAGATTTTCGATTTTTTCGTTTTAATTTCTGGAGAGTATCATACGGAGGTGTTCTACGTACTATATTGAGGTAAAAGTCTTTTATTATTTTACAGATAATTGGTAATATACGATATGGAGCCAATGCGCAGGACGCATTGAGAGATGAATACTGATCAACAAACAAATGTTTCATATTTCTAGTAGAATATGAATATTTTAAAGTTCTGAAGGGTTCCTTTAAAATATTACTGAGAAGCAACATGAATTTACTACTGGAATTTCAAGACAAAGAAAGTATTTATATAATATCTTTATTGCAGGCAGTTAATAGTTACATGGATGCCTGATGCAATAATACCAATAACAGTGACAATGCTAGGGGGTGGATGCAGTAGATATTAATGCAGTGTACGTACAAAATTATAAGCGATGTCCTCAGCGTAAAAATAAGAAATTTTCTTTAATAGCTATAAAAGAAAAAAATCCAAGAAAATTCATGAGATTCCACAGTCATGCCCAATTCAAGAGTAGAGTAACCTAAACCAAATGTTTAGGAATCGAAATATCCATCTATGGTGAGGCCCTAGCTCCAAAAGATTTTTACTTGTTTCAATTTGACATTTTAAACAGCTCCCGCATGATATGCTGATACCGATCGGTAATGTGTGTAAATAAATGGCTTGAAGACTAACCTCGAAATCAGTGGTTTTCAAGATGATTATTTTCAAACTCGCTAAAATTCCTGATTAAGGCTGACCTTCACTGAATCAATGTTTTTAATGGAATTCATTTAATTTTACAGAATTTTCTTATAATAACTACTTTATTAAGCGATTGGATGATCGGGAGACCCACTTCGATTTTCAGCAACCCACAAAAACTGCAATGTGATAGTGCTGTAGTCGTAACGCATCCATAGGATTTATTAGACGTTTCCTTAGATAATAATAGAGAATATGTGCAAATTTTTCAAAAACTAAACTGTCGTATACTTTCCGCTAGAGTCCAAATCTAATCAGTATAATCAGTAAAATCCATTTATACAGAATCATCATCCAGAAAGAACAGTGAAATTTCTTTAATGTGTCCCGAAGAACTCCTGAAAATATACCGAAAACAAACCACATGATATAAATTCATATCAACGTTGTGAACACATCCAACTTAAAAGTTCTTTAATTGTATTATTTAAAAAAAAAAAAATACGTGCGCTGTTTCAAGTGAAGAGAGGGTAAGAAAAAAAAACTAAATTGTTGTAATTTTATTTTAATCTGAATTCCATGGAAATTTGAGTTTAATAAAAATTATAATTGTAAATTTGTATTAAAAATTAATCCAGGAGCATCACTAGTTCAAGCCACTGACCGCAGAAAAGCCCACATGAAAATATTAAGAATCTTAATGAGCAGTAGTTTAGAAAGCTCACGGTTTCTGGATTAAAACCAAAGAAATATTTAGGACAAAACTATCGTTCAGGAACTTTCACATAGTTGTCTTCAAAATTCAGTTTGATATTCAAAAAAGCAAATATGTTGAAAATGCTTTTTTCACTTTGGACGACCAGTTCCTTTATTTTAGAAAATTGTTCTCGCACCCGAGCAGATTTCATCGGCACACAAAAAATACTATGGGATGAACTTGTGTACAGAATTTCTTGCATAAATAGGAAAAGGAGAGTCAACTATGCGACACTGGCCAATGAAAAAAAAATTGTCTGACAAAATTTTGCATAAATATCATTTCGTTTATTTTTTAAAATGCAATTAATTACTGCGTGTAATTTAAAATCACAAATTGCATATGTGATTAAAAATAAAGGCAATTTATTTATAGTTGACATGTATGGTCATTATTAAGCATTTATTTATCCTTTAATAATTAAATATCTCGTAACAATTTTTTAGTCAATTTAAAAATTTTCTATGCTAATTAGTCCAAGTAATTTATCGAGCAGTTCTCAGTAATTAGTATTTTTTTAACGATGAAAGAATTTAAAGAATATAACGGCAGTATGGAGAAGCATGTATTGTAAAAAGAAAAGTTTATGAATGGATACAAATACCCACGTATTTACAAATTCAAGTACCCTCGAAAGAATCGGCAAACTGAGTAAAAGAATTTTAACATAGCAAACCCCCTTTATACTTCTGATCCTAAGTTCTTAAGTCTGGATTTTTGGATTCATAAAAAATCGTTTTTGGATTCATAAAAAAAAATTCATAAAAAAAGAGTTAAGGAAACGCTTTGGTAATTTGCTATAAAATAACCGTTATTTTTTTTACCATTTTTATCGCAATTGTTTTGGGGGTAAGTTTTTCAGCCGTAAAAGATTTTTGCCATATATACTAATTAGCGTCTCTCATAAGGTTAAATTTCAAATATACAGTGTGTGACTTTAGCTTCATAGTTAAAAATGTGTACTTTTTTGTATCAACACAAATGCCATAGCAGTACTAGTCAATAATATGGCCTATTAACGGTACTCTTATTACAAAGCCTAGCATGTCACATGCACAATTTTAACTGAGCGTAAATAATCAATAATTAGTGTGAGCTGTTCGGTGCCCGACGTGAACGCAGATTCAAGTGTACCCAGAATTTACACAGGACCGACCAAATCTAATTAACTTCAGGAGTAAACAAAAAGCTCAAAATGTATATGAAATTCCATATATATTCTGAATAATATACCACTGCAGTTACAGCAAATAAAAAAAATCAAGGCAAATGCACGAAGCACAACTAGTTTCAACCCGTGTGATTTATATGCACAAGGCAAATCAAGGCAAACCCCCCTTAACTTGTTAGCTTTCTCTGTATTGCCTAGCAACACTTTAATGTTTTATACTTCTTGCAGCCTACGATGAAAATCCTTTTAAAGTTACATGAAAATATTAAGAATCTTAATGAGCAGTAGTTTAGAAAGCTCACGAAGCCCTTGGCTTTCTTGTGTTCATAGATCTTAAAAGGAAGCCTAAACCGTAGTTCTTAAAAATATTAGATTTTGAAATTACTTTAAGTGGAGAAAACGAAACAATTAAATAAATAAATAGTACACAGGAGCAGCTGCATTTATTAAAGAAAATTTAGTAATTTTAAATATCTACCAATTAATTATGCTTCTGAATAAAAGTGGCATTTTAAATCTTTTTTAAAACTGTATACCAAGGGAAGTGATAAAATCTAAATGTGACCAACGGCACAAGGATCCCACAGATGACGCAACGACAGCATGAATCTTACGATCGTATAATAACAGACAGAGACAAGATTTATACTGAACAAAAAGTATTTGGGGGGGAAAAAAGAAATAATAACACAGAGAAAGAATGGGATCGACAGAACACATAAATACACGCGCATAGGATCGTTCAAAATAAACTGAATAAGCAGTAGTCAATTTTATTAAAAAAAATACCAGCCGGAAAATAACAATTTCAGGATAAAACTCAATATACCGGTTCAGGGAAACAGCTTTTTTCGAGAAAGTAAGAGTTAAAATTGGTTAAGGTAAAATTTAGATTCATTATCTTCTATTCTTGGGGGATTTCATTCTGAAATTATTAATCTCCGCTTACGTAATACGGAATATGCGAAGGGAGAACTTTCCCATCCCCAGCTCAAGAATAAAAAAACAAAAACACGCAATATCTTCATGTTCCCTCAACAGTACTTTTCTAAAGAATCTTAATTGCTTTTATCTGTTATTTATTTAGAGTAATAAATAAGACCGTTATTTCTTTGATCTTTATGTTTAAACACCAACATTACCCACTGATTTTGCGATTATATAAAATGGTATAACCCTAGATTACTTAAGCAATGAATGTTCAAATTTACACCTGAATTGCATCCACTTTTTGTAAATACGCAAAGTATATTGCGAGTTTTTTTAAAATTATTACTTCTTGTTAATTTTGATACTTATTTTTATTTATACTAACATCGATTGACAGAATACAAAGCTACAGAAGGGTATACATACATATGTAATTTTTTTTTTTTTTTATTATAATTTCCGAGTTAGCACAATTCAAACGTTCAAAGAACTGAAGGCAATTATTACTTGAAAGTCTATTTGAACGTACTAAAAAGTTTATTTCGACTTTTGGGGGGCATATATTGCACTTTCAGTAGGGAACAGTGATCTAAATGAAACCTATTTACAGTCACATGTGTACGGGCGCCATCAGAAAATTGCATGGGATGGGATAAAGTTACAGAAATTTAAATTGATAGTGCTCTTGTACGGTAGAACAATTTGTTATGAGAGCCATGTATATCCTCTTAATAGTCTACTAAAATGCTTGACGACAGAGTAACACTGTCTGAAGTCTTCGTTTCTCCCTTTATAACCTATGTGTGTGGCTAAACCTTAAATGTAAATACAGGGGTGTCTATAATTAAAGTGCATTTATACCATTTAATTAAATAATTAAAGGAAAAATTAAA
This sequence comes from Mastigoproctus giganteus, assembly GCF_048544385.1. Classification (NCBI taxonomy): domain Eukaryota; kingdom Metazoa; phylum Arthropoda; class Arachnida; order Uropygi; family Thelyphonidae; genus Mastigoproctus; species Mastigoproctus giganteus. Next base: position 72,695,828 of record NC_143588.1, on the reverse strand, counting down.
TAATATTTAATTAAATAATTAAAGCAAACCCTATAACTAAAGTACAGGTAAAGCAATTCATCAGAGAGTTTTAAATTCGGAGAGGATAATTAAGCAAAAAAAAAAAAAAAAAGAAGAAGAAGAAAAGCTCCAAAGAAAACTAACTAAGGTGAATAAATGGCCAGAATTTGTAGTCGCCTATGACTGGCTGACGCCTTTGAGAAAGAAAAAAAAAACTATCTTTCATTTCATTTGTTTGATTGCTAGTATTAGTACTGTATTATAACGGCTAGCAAGAAGGAAGGCTTCCTGCATCTGCCAAAAACGAAAAAAAAAAAAAAAAAAAAACCATCATTACCTTCAGTGTCCTCAAAAAGTGTCTAAAAGCAGCTTTCGAAACGGAAATCATGTGAGCACAGGATGTGAGGTAACCGTTTCGAATAATGGTGGGCTATTTGTTTGTTGTTCGGCGACTAAGGCCATGTTGCTCCGTGTATATTTCCTGTAATTTGCGTGTGTTTCTAAGGTCGATTTTCTGTTTGCTGGACAAAAAACCAGAGTTTCCGGGATAAAAAACCATGCTACCCTCGCCTGAGATCGACTAACTCAGCCACGTTGTGGAAAAAACTCATAAAAATTCCTCCTGCCATCGACGGGATTCACTCAGGTATTTTCCACTCGGTGTGGGGAGGATGGTGATCCTACCAACTGTGCTACCCACGAGGGCTAACGGTGGGCGCTTACTCTGCTGAAACCACGGTGGGTGGTTTGTGAAATGAATAACATGTCTTTGTGAGGATGTTTGTGGGCTAACCTGACAAAAAACATTGTTCTTTGGAAACGGGCACAGGAGTTTCAATGGTTAGTCTTACGGTGACTAATAGTCAAAATGAATGGCTCTGACCTTGCTCTGGTTAGTGTACAACATGAGTGTCACTTCATTCGAACAAGTCAGTGGATTCTATCTTGTAACAATTTAGATAGAAGATCGGAAGTTATTTGCGATTGGGGAACATCTTGTAGAGTGGTGTGCGACCTATACGAACTGATGAGCCAATTATTAAATTGATCTTGAAGTAGCGAGGCAGAACTTAAGGACCAGACTTGAGTTTAAATTTGTGATCCATCACCCTTGAAGCACACCTGTTGTCTCCGTGTGGCTGGGTTCGTGTCGGAGAGACTGGGGCTCATGTGGTGGATTAGACCGCCAGCGCGAGCCTGCCGCTTGTGATGGTGACAGTTTAATAGTGAAACGTTGTTTTGCTTCTTGAAGATAGTTCAGACTGGTCTGCTACTGAGCTGCGTGTTCCTTAGTAGTTAATGATAGGCTGCTACATTCCATTACTGCACAGACATGTATATGGATTGCGTTTCATTTCCTAAGCAGTGCTATTCTTGATTACGGCTTCAAAAGTGTATATGATGGGTACATTAGCTGCATATGTTGTTGCGGTTACAAAGTCCCTGACTGTGATTTTATGCAGTGAATGCAAAGTCAACTTTCTGTGGTTAGGTGAAACAGTTAAATATTTTTTCGTCAGAAAGACTTATCCATGATCAGCTTTAATGCGAAATAGCTGTTTAATTGAACATATGAACTGATATTAGCATTAGCATTAATAGAGGCATATGATGCAAGAAAGCAGGCTCATACAGCATCAGTCAAAAAAAAAAAAAAAAAAAAAAAAAAAAAATCCATTTCACACATCCAATTGCTCTAAAAGTTTGTCCAATTCTTCCCTGAATTTATTTAAGCTATCAACTTCCACAACGACAGATGAAAATTTGCTCTCTGGCTAAATGCAAAGACATATCCTACAAATTGGGGGTATTATAGTGATGCTATCAGTACGCTGGCAGACGACTGAAGCTGTATATGATGTCATCCGTACGTAGAGGCAGATGATCTCCGGCCGTCACCATGTGGCAGGGATGATAACCAACTAGTGATAGTATATGTTATGCTATAAATTACCTGTACGGTATTTCAATAGATGGTGGCGTCGCCAGGAAAACTGGCTGGGACCACTTGCTTTAATAAATAAATAAATAAATAAATATCCAATTCCGCTTTGAACTTTATCTAACTATGAACCGTGCGCACTAGCAGTTCATTCTAATAAGCAACAACACGCTGCTTGAAAGTAAATTTCATGAAATCCAGCCTACTATTACTACCAAAAATTTTGTTATGTATCTGTGCCCCATGATTCTTCTTTCTTCTCCCAATGAAAACATACCACCTCTCTCGTTCATATACATATATAGTAGACTTCCAAAACACTGATGGAAGTTTGTTTCAACAATCGACCAGTCTCTAACTGAAAGGAAATTTTGGCCCATCTATCATGAAACCATCCCATTTCAATTTAAAGTCCCGTTATTTGGATCGTCCGAAAAAAGAGCAAGAATCCCATCGGCATTTAGTTTACTCAAGTCATTTAAAACCTTAAACACTTTAATCAGGGTTCGATGGTGCTTAGTTTCCAGATGCACCAATTTACAGACCTCAAGTCTTTCTTAGTGAGAGTACCCTTTTGTGCACCTGACTAATCCTGTTGTTCTTTACACTCATTCGAACAGATCCTTATCCTCCCTAAAATGAAGCTTCCAGACTTGTAAGCAGTACTCAAGATGAGATCTAACCATTGCCTTATACGACGGAAGAAACACCTTGTCCCTGCTGGAAAAATTCTTGCACATCATTGGCAGAACTCCATAAGCTGTCCTAGTAGCATGTCTGCACTTCCCAGTGAACTTCTTGTGTAACTGCACAATTACCTCTGGGTCCTTTTCATTTTCATTCTTCAGTACACTGAGTGTGATATCACCCAACTGGTATATTATTCTGGGATTACTGCTACGCAAATACATTATCTTGCACTAATCAATATTAAACCACAGTTTCCACTTTTCAGCGCATCTTCCTAATTTATCAAGGTCTCATTGTTGTAGCACACCCTGCTTCTTGCCATTAACTATCCTATCAAACTTCTCTCAGCACTCAGCCATCACCTTTTGCCTAGCAGTAACCTGTTCCTAATGCTACACTGCCCCAACTTGTATAGCATGTAGAAAAGAGTATCAAAATCTTTACTAGAATCGAAGTACACGATGTTAAAATTATTTTTTGAATCCATTTCCTTTGTGGCTTCTTCATAGTAATTGATCACATTAGCCAGACAAGATCTCCTCATAACAAACTCGCGTTGTGATTTCCATATAACCATTCCTGACAAGATTCATTTAATTGCATTACTTCTTTTATAAACATCATTATTTTCCTTGGAAGTCAACCCAAATCTCTAGGGACCTCCCCTGAATTTAATAAGAGGTAAAGAAACAGGTTTCTTTACCTCTTTTGCTGCTTCTTTTAATATTCATGGACAATTCTATCAGTCCATGCTTTAATTACTTTTCCCTCAATTGTCTTAAAATATTTTAGCTCCCAGTTATAAGTCAGTATACTTCTGGCATGCCCATCATTAAACTCTTCGTCATGCGCGAATGTAGCTGCAAAATATTTATTCAATTTTTCAGCAACCTGAACAGGTTCATTAATAGTTAAGCCATTATATCCAACGGAACAATCTTCCCTTTCCTTTTAGTATTAACACACAAAAAAAGAAATCTTTGCGATTTTAGGCAAAGACTACTCGTAATGTGCTTCAGCCTACCTAACCCCTCCTTAGTGACTTGATTCTATTCTAGTTTATACTTGTTGTAGATTTTAAATTATCTCCTGATAATTTAAAATCATCCCACACATTCTCTGTCACTAGTGTCATCAGGTTATCTGATATCCATTTAGGTCTAAATCTTGAACAATGTCTCTTAGTTGATATAATAAAACTCAATAGTTTCTAAGATTGTGGATAAATGCACTTTCGGTTTCAGAGTGGTCGCACTTCTTCATCTGGCAATGTTTTTGAACTATTTTTTCAAACGTTCTCTGCTCCATTGCCTCGATATCGTACCAAACGAATTTAAATGCCTTTTAATAAATAGTTTTACACAGATTTCGGAGCAATCGAACTTTAAGTACAGACCCCCTGTACATACAAGCCCGAATGGAGAGCTGACTGACTGCTAGATGATTACTTTTACTTTTTTTGGTGCATCTTGCCTATAAAATGTCTCCTAAACTTATTGGATGGAGGTCTAAACCAAGTTATCAGAAGGAAACAATTTATTACAAATGATATTTCAAGAATATTAACATATTTGGCGAAGGTAAAGAAAGCCTGCAAGAGAAGCACGCAAAAGTTTGATGAAATTTACCGATAAAAGTATTTTGCCGTAACGGCATTTGTATTATTGATAGTAGAAATTGAATCCCATGGGATATTGAAACCCTCCCGAAGTGTAGGTGGTCACCTGACCTTTTTTCTTTAGAATCACTGGTGGACTAGTGGATAAATTGTTTACTAAGAAAAAAAAAAGGCAAAGGAAGCCCTTTGCCAAATTCTGTCATTAGAGAATTTGTATCTGATGATTTCAAAAGTTCTCTGATGATGGGAATATGTAAATATTCTTAAAAATGACAGTTCTGATAAATATAAATAGTATAATTAAAATAATACAGTGTCTACTATTATCAGCGCGCCAGCAATTTATGTTAAGTTTTGTTAGCCTAAATGTTCTTAGGCTTACCTAGTGTTTAAGAACATTGTGTTGTGAAGTCCTGGTTAGTTATCTTTTTTTTAGAGGGGGAAGGGATCTAAAAATCTCAAAAGAAAGAATCACCACACTTCGTCTGAAACAGACGAACTCAATATTGAGTGATAAAGCTTAAACAGCTGCTTCAGTCTGACGGAATGTGAACCTTAGACGTTTCCACTGGTCAAGTATGCATCGTTACCACACAGATTCTGCCTAGGCAGCTCACTTGAAGAAAAAATTGCCCGGAATATCACTCAACTAGGTCGTCGAACAAAACTAGAGAAATCTAAGACTGGATGGAAGGCGCGCAAGCACACATACACAAAGTGCGCGATGGCTACTTAAAAAGAAATAACACAACTAGTACACGTCTGTTTGTGACTGATAAATGCTCCTTGTGTCCTTGTTTACCGCATTCCACAGTTACGTTAAGAACATCAACAACATATGTGATACTCCGTTTCAGATTCCGAAAGTGCACCCTTGTCGCAGACAGGAATATTGATGTTTCTCTTAAGAGAATTTAAAATTAGTCCACCTAATTGAATTTTATCGATCTTCTTGATTTTTTGATCTTACAAAAATAAACGAATCTCTCCAGGTCTTTCGACCTGTAGCTCCTTAGACTTTGGAAGAATCATCATTCGAAAATGAAAGCATCATGATGAAACTCCTAAACTGTCAAAAGAACCGAAGATGTCGTACTCAAATCATTCTAGTAAAGCATCGGAGTTATATCAACTTCATTGGATAAATACACATAAAAAACTGCCCATAACTTCAGACAAGAAATGGTCTATGAATGGATAAATTAGAGTACCACTTTATCTAGGGAAAATGGCGTGTAAAACATATTTTGGGATATTCACTAGTGGAATTCTTTTAAATTCCAGAGACGACAGTTTCCAAAAGAAATATGTACATTCCATGAGTAAAATGGTTGCTATTTTCTTCGAGTATATGATACGAAGATGCTTAGTGTTCTTGTTCCAATATATCATCATAATAGATTACAAGGAGTTTTTGAATTTACTCGTACAATGAGGCATAACCACTCGAGAAAAACATCACAACATACCTTAAATATACTTTTGAAAGAAATTCAGATTTTTATAACTTAGAAAAATTAATGCGCTTCAAGGATTTATAGTTAAAATAATGAATTAGTTTCGCTTACCAAACCAGAAGCATTAGTGTCACTAATGAAATGAGTAATTCCTGTTGATTGGTTGGTTGATTTAGGATGTTGGAGGGGACTGCATTCAGGTTAGTCCTCTCGAGTAGCACAGTGGTTATAATCACCCTCTCAAAACCGGGTGGAAAAGGTACGGGATCGAAACTCGTCAATGAACCGAGGGACTTTTTTTTTTCATTCGGTGGCTGAGTTAGTCAGTTTCAGTCGAGGGAGAGCAAGGTTATCCCTCCCAGAAACCGAGCAGATAAGTCGCGCAATTTATCGACCTAATACATAAAGGGTGGATAAGACTGTTCTAGGGTAACCCTAATATAATAGTTTTGTAGTCTTATTACCTATGCACTGTGCCCATTGTATTGTTTCTACAATGTATAAAAGTGGATAAAATGAAACAGACTTTTGGAATGTTACGATCTGTAATAGGATGAATCAAGGGACGCATATTCAGAAGAAACCGCAACGTCCTCTACGTGTGCAGATGTATAGGCACAAATAGTCAGGAACCCACAAGATGACATCATAGTTACGGTAGATCATGAATAGGCAGAAGCATGTATTTGTCCAAAGCTGCGCAGTGGGTCTTATTCAGTACCGAAACTACCATATTGCTAAGTCTGCCACCGAGAGTTAGAGCGATGGCAGACTTGGCATATAAAGAAAAGCCAGCGTACATTTATAATGGTACAGTGTAGCCGTGTAGGAATACGATTGCTTAAAACTGGCAACATATAAATAGTAAAAAAATAAACATAACAAAAATGTTGCTTGATGAATTACGTGCAACTCTTGAGCAACAATTAATCTTGTGTTTCATCACATCATACGTGGGTTAAAATAGAGGTATTTTGCCAAAAAAGAACAAGAATATTTTGCAGAATACAGTAAACCCTCGATTTAACGGACTAATAGAGTAGAAGGGGTGTCCGTTAAATCGATTGTAACCTGGTGGGTGGGGGGCATTTTTTATTGTTCTTAATGTAAAAAAAAAAGCTTTAATACAATATACAGTACTGTACAATATAAAATTATGTTGAATTCTGGCCTTTGATTTACGGATATCAGAAACAGTGTTTTTTTAAGCCGCAAATTTCACGAACACGTGCTACTGAGACGCCTTGTTCTAATTTCTAAATTAGCTCTAATTTCTGTGCCACATTTAAGTCACACGCTTTCTTTTAACTCCTCTATCACTTTATGCCATTTTAAATTGTAATGATTGCAAAATTATTTAATAAATAAAGTCACAATTCAGAAATCACAGAAACACTCTGTATACAACCTGACCGCACGATAGCTTGAGGCAGACTGAGACTGAAGCAAAGCGAGTCGGTAGACCTGCAGTTTAGTGTCCCAGGTCACGTTCAGCTCGCAAGTCACCGACTGCTCTTATCTGTTATCTGGAAAAACAGCTATTTGAACACATTTTCAGAAAGAATAAAAAACAATTTCCTGAATTTGATTATAAAAATAAAAGTAGGTAATTATCAAAACAATAATGGAAATAGGTAATTATTATTAATTAAAAATAACACTGAAGTTTTGTATAACCTAAGAAACATATGGTCAAGATTAATATGTACATTACTTTATTATTTGTCCGGTCCGTTAAATCCGAAATACGTTATATCGGGGTCCGGTAAATTGAGAGTTTACTGTGTAATGATTATAATTATAAATATTATGATTAATAATATTTATAACTGTATATATATATATATATATATTATGATTACATTTATATTATAAACAATATGTCATATGTAATCAACATGTAAAATCTAACTGCAGAACTGCACTTTCGTTAGTGATTGATTCTGATTGATGATCGATTACCATGACAGAACCAATGACTGATTCTCTCACGGTAAGCAACTATTAAACCATTTATTAAAGCATTAAGGAACAATTGTATAGTATTTATTGTACATTGAGTGAACAGTTTATTAGGTATGCCCATCTAATAGCGAGTATGTCCCTTTAGCCTTTAGAATAGTCTTGATTCATCATGGCATGTACTCGTGTCGAAAGAGTCCCAAAATGAATGCTGGTCCATTTTGACTCAATTGCTTCCTACAGTTGTTACAAATTGAATGGTTACGGGTTGCGATCTCTAAACCGAAGAGCTCCATCTCATCCCACAGGCGCTCAAGTGGATCGACATCTGATGACTGGGGAGTCGCCACAGCAAGTTAAATTCATGTTTCCGAAACCACTTCTGTACAATTATAGCTTTTTGATATGCAGCATTATCCGGATGGAATAACACCAATTCTTCGCAGATGGATACACTGCAGCCACCACGAAGTGATGCGCCTTGTTGGAAATAACTTCCAGATAACCTATAGTATCCTTGGGAGTTGAACTAACGTTCAGGAGCCGCCCTACATAAGAAAAAAAAAAAAAAAAAAGGCGGTAGCATCCAAATGTTGTTCGTGGTATGAAGGGAGCCCAAAGCATACCAAGAAATACTTGTACTACTACCAGCTTGCCCTGTTGATATTTTAAAAGATGGGTGCATTGGACTCATGCTGTTCATGCCATATTCTGGTCAGTATGAAACAGCAGGAAGAAGAAGAAAATCTTTATTGTACAGTAAAGATACAATAATGTGCCCGCCACAGCCAGGAGGCCAGGGGCTTGACAATGATATAGGGTAATATAAAAATATGTACAGTATAAAAATTTGTGCAGTATAAAATATTACATAACAATTAAAAACGTAGCATTAGCCATTCAATAGATATGAGTATGTACATAGTTGTGAGGCAGACAGTGCACCAAGGTATGTGCACGTTCATATGTACAAAGCACATATTTAAGCATATTCACACAAGTCAGAAAATTTCACAGTGCCAAATTCGTCGATTTGCCTGCGACGTGCCGTTATGCACCTCATAGGAGATAGCAGATGGAGATATCAGTATGAGTCGACATCAGGGGCCAAACAAAAGGGGAACAAGTTCGGCCAACGAGCGCCTGTAATTGCGATCAGAAGCGAATTTCTGGAGGTCAACTCCGATCATTAGCAGGGCTTGTACTGTAGGAAGTACTTGTCCAGGTAGGAATCTGTCACTGATCTTCAGCCTGTTCCGTTGTAGCTGAAGAAGAGGGGTGGCTCGTAAGGACGGAAGTGGAACATGCCACTGGCATATATCCCAGAAGTCAGGGGAGTTGATTTTGCCAACCAGCATTTTGACTGTGGTCACAGTTCTCCTCATGCTGATTATTTGAGGCAGCCGCGGGATTTGGAGTTGGTCGGCCATGCTGGTGGTCCTCTGCTGAGGGGGGAGTCGATGTTTGTGGGTTGCCCACTTCAATATCCAGTATTCACTGGCGAAGATGGGCTTCATGAGAGAAGGTACTGCGGATGCCCATATTTCAGAGGCATACAGAAAGGTAGGATACACAAACCGGTATACACAAACCGGAACCGGTATACATCAGCCCAAAAAGTTTTTCCAATGCTCCACTGACCAGCATTGATGTTTTTCAGTCTACTGTAACCGTACCTTCTTGTTTTTTTTTTGCCGACAGGACAGTAACCCGATGTCAGTTGCGATACCTCATTCGTTGAGTTGTGTGTTCTGAAATGCCTCTCTGGTTACTAACATTGTACTAGGTTGTTATTTGACTGGTTGCAGCTTTTTGTTACCCTGCACAAGTGTTATCAGCTTCCGTTGGCTTATCGCATCAACGAGCTGTTTCTGACCACAGTATCGTAGTTGGATGAATGTCATTTGGACCAATTTCGATACATCCGAAGCACACTCGCGCGTGAACTTCAGCAGAGAATCGCGTGGTACTAATATATTACGTTGTTACTAAAGGAATGCTGCTTCATTTCATGAAAGGGTAGATACACCTAATAACGCAGCCACTCAGTGTATCACTGTGTGTTAAGCATCAAAGAAACAAGGCTACATGGCGTCAGGTATATTGTGTCTGTGTGAATTGTGTGTATTCTGTGGTCGAGTTGCCTCTTTGCTGGACGGAAAACCAAGTTTCCGGGAGAAAAAAACACGCAAATCTTATCTCAGGCCGACTAAGTCGGCCTTGATATGAAGAAAGTTCATAAAAATTCCTCGCGTAATTGACGGGGTCACTCTTCCGCTTTTCCTATCCGTGTGGGGAGGGTAGTGTTTATATCTACTGCGCTACACACAAGGGAATTGTATAATTGTAACGGGTAAGAATACAGTTCGACTTGACAGTGAGATGGAAAAATTTTCGAACGTCCTGCACGATGAAAAGTATTGTCATGCAAGACGAACGAACAACATTTTAACTATGTAATTAAGTCTACGTATTTAATTTCCTCGATGAAATATTTATACCATAATAACAACAATATCCACCTACTACTAGAACTCGTCTCGAAAGCATGCTCATTTATTAAAAAGACAAATGATTGCTTTCCAGTCACGCGTATGTTAATATCATGCATCGAGATGGGAACGCTTGATCCTATCTAGATATGTTGCTGCAAAGCTACGGTTTCTAGTGGGCATTGAGTTTCTGGGCACGATTCTATCTTAATTACATTGCTCTACACATCGAATCGGTGTAGTACCGTAGCGGCATGTTTGCTCTAACTATTGAGACACAAACTAGGATTTCGTATGATTACAGGACTATAATGCTTTGCAGATTAGTAAACATTATTAGTGGCTTTACAGTTAGTTTCATCTTTGTTAGCTGAAAAAATATGTTAAAATGTAAGCCAAAAAGAGTTGAACACGGTGAATGGATTCGTACTCCAATATCCGGCTCAGTGTAATCAATAAGCGTAGTGTTATTACGATAACGGACTATGGAACAGAGAACAAAACGAAGATCACACAGTAAAACAGACTGAAAAATTATGTATGATCTACTCTTTTTCCTTTAAGAAAATAGGAACGTGTTGAAATTATACGGGATAACTCTCTGTCTTAGTAAAATTCCATTAATTTAATTCAAGTTTAACCGATTACTTACACATAAAACCTAAAATACTGAAAAGAATTTTTAAGGGCTCTGTTATTTACTTTAGATTTATTTTTTTTATTATCAATTCAAATTTTTATTCAGCATTACATTCCTTCATCGAGGCTTTATGCGCTCAGTGAATGAAATAATAAGGCATAAACTTTATTATTATTATGAAAGACCTTATATAAGTCCGTACGAACTCACTGAACAAATTTTCTTCCTTAATTGGTCCTGTCCTTAGTTTTACTATTTCCATTCCTTTTTCCTATTGTTGTGGTTGCTGGTTAGAAGTTGCGCATAGTTCTGGCGGGTAGAACAGTTGCTACGGAAAAGACTCGAATTCGAATCCTGCCGATAACAAGAGAGATTTTTTTGGCCTTTTTCAAAAGGTGGCTGACAAGGGTAGTTTTTTTTTATCTCTCTCTCTCTCATCCCTTAGTAAACTCGGGTTCTTCGTCCAGCAAACAGGCAAATCGACCACAGATCACAAGCAAAATTTATACGGCGCAATATCGCCTAAGTCGATGATGCACCCTACAACAAACCAAATAAAACCAATTTGTGCAAAAGCAACTAGGGCCGCAAGGCTTCGGTATGGTGGATGCAAATTCCGTTTGTTTTCTACGATTGCCTTGTACGGAATGAAAAATTCGAGTTTCCGGTGAAAAAAAGAAGAAAACAAAATGCAACATCGCCTGTGGTCGAATAAATTGTCGACAACTATATGAAAAACAGTACGACCTCGAACGTATCGAGAATAAACGGAAATTTATTATTATTTATTAAAAGTTCCTCCCGTTAATATATGATTCGAACTCCAAGCGTTTTCACACGATATGGAAGGGCAGCGATTGTATTAATATTTTGTCCCTGCCTGTCCAATTCCTTTCATTATTGTTAACACTCCTGGAAATTACAGCCATAATGGGCGATTCAGTTTTGATACAACTCGATTACCTGATAAATTGTAACATACGATACATAGTAACAGAAAGTAGGCTCCCTTCAGCACCCAGAATAGCTTACATTCGCTGTTGCATGAACTCAACGTGGTGTAAAAAAGAGTGCGACAGTGATGATGGTCCATGTTGACTCATTGCTTCCCACATCTGTTGTAAATTGGAGGGTTGCAGAAATTTACTCCGAAGAGCTCGTTCCGCCTCATACTACAGGAGCTTAACTAGACTGAGATTAGGTGATTGGGGAGGCTAACGCAGCAGGCTGAATTCATATTCATATTCCTAGAATTAGTTCTGTAAAATTATAGCCTTGTTATATGGTTATCCTGTGTTGGAAGAACCCATTCACAGGATGAATACACTTCAGCCATGAAGGCATGCGCCTGGTCGGAAGAAAATGCCACATAACTTGTGGCATTCAAACGTTGCTCCAGCGGTATCAAGAAACACAAATGTGCATCAAGAAAACACTCCCACACCATTACACTGTCATTACCAGCCTAGAATGTTTAACACCTGACAGCAAGGGTCCAGGGCCTGTTTTTGCTTTTTTTGACATTCTGGTCTTCCCATCAGCGTCAAACAACAGGAACTCGGATTCGATAGGCCAAGCAACGTTTTTCCAAACCCACTGTCCAGTTTTGGTGTTCCTGAACCCATTGTAACCATATCTTCTCGGTTTTTTTGCTGAAGAGGTGGAACCAGGTTCGGTCACAGCTGCGATATCCCATACGTGATATGGTACGACAAGCTATGCTTTATGAAATGCCGCTCTCGTTACTACTTTTGTACTTGGTTTTTATTTGACTAACGTAGCCTTTCTGGTACCCTGCCCAAGTCTTGACAGCTCCCGTTTGCCTCTCGTAGTAATGAGCTGTTGCTGATCGCAGAATACCGGTGGGTAGGATGTTATTTGATTACTGGATCAATCTCGATATATTCGATACAGTCGTAGCAACGTGACTGACATTAGTTCCATGGCCTTGAATGTTACTCGATTCTTTCACCTTGTCCATTAACAGTGAATTGCACATATACAGCATTCTGACGTATCTACCCAACTGTTTTGTATTGCATGGTACGAATATGTGATGCTATTAGAGGTGGGCCCTCTTAGGAGGTGGGGCAGGAAGTAGGGTGTACGGTCTCGCTGGAGCGAACCCCAAAGTCGTCTGAGCTTGCCAAGGAGGGGACCCCTAAAAAAAATGATGATTTTGTTGGAAAGAGTGACAATTATAACTTGGAAAATAGGTGAAGGTGAAAAAGGTAGATGATAGGGAGACGTCCACCAGGAATATACAGAAGAATGGGAGACAGAAGGGTGACACCACTGTAGAAGCAACCCACCCTTCACATTGAAGGGGTCTGTTAAGAATAGCAAAAATGTTTAGGGTTGCAGAGCGCACCAGGCGAAGGGTTGGGACAGGATGTGGGCAATGCCCTGGGTATTTGGGGGATTAGATCCATAAGGTCAGAGCGCCCTGTGTGAAGGTAGGAACGGTCGCTATCGGGGTTCAGCATGGCGTCAGCACAGGCAGTGGGGAGAATATCCAGATTGGGCGATGTTCGCAGCACCCTGAATATAGACGGCACACACTTTTCTTTCCCACAGGTCGCAACCACTCATTTAGCCATCGCACAATTTACACACATTACCAGAAACATTCGAACCACAATTACACACCTTAACCTGTAAGGGAGTATTTAATTTTAAAAAAATATATATTTTATTTATTTTATTTTATTGAGGGGGCACATATTCAGAGTAGAACGTTCAACAAGTAATTAGGACATTCTCATATACTCTCTGACTTATAATAATAACAACACACAATCATCTATTGTAGGATATTTATAGCTAGTATAGTTAGGATAAACGAATTAATGACTTGAGAGAGTATTTTTACATAAATGTTATATATTTTCCTAGGATGCATTTTGTCTCACTTTGACTTTCCTTAGCAGATTTCAACTGCGAACAGAAAGAGGATAACTTTCATCTCAAAAACTTGAATGCGTCTTCATTCAGTTAAATGTTAATAATCCCTTAAGGGTTGGACAGACATTTCAAGACAAAGAGATCACTGTTTATTTTTCGAGTAGTGTTGCTTAAAGGAAAGAATAACTGTAGGAATTTGTTTCCATGCTCATTTATTAATTATTTTCACACATCAAAATAATTAATAAATTGATCATCCGACAGACAGATGAATACATTATGTTCACTTTTAATTGTTTGTAGGAAACTTAAAAATTCCTGTTTGTTTTTCCATTATGAATTAATATCAAACCGAAATTTTTTGCCAACTTCGTGTCATCATTAATTATGGGATGCATGGACTGAGGTTACATCTCGCTTATTTCTTTTTATTTTGCCGCTATTGTCATGAAAGATGACGAGCAGAAGCGAGGGAGACATTTTTTGTTTTCGCTAACTCATTAAGGCAGATATGTTTTTTATTTTAAGTGAGCCTGAAATGATCTTCCACATAAACTAATGGATTTCAGTATACGGCTAGAATGGACGCCATTAAGATAAAATACACTACCCTACTAAAAATAGCACGCCATAAAATTTGGAAAAAACACAACTTTTGATAATTAAAAAAAAAATAAGTTTTGATCCACCAAAAGCCCAAAAAAACTTTCATCCAGTGCTATGTAGCAAGCAGCAGGAATTTGTTTCCATGCTCATTCAGTGTAGTCGTCTGTTGTGCTACAGAAGAAGCGACGTGATCCGTCCTTCCAGGTTTCATACCGAAGATGTTCGACCCGGATTGAAGCCTGACATATGGGGAGATCAAGTGAGTTGCTGGACTTCATTTTCAACCCTTCCCCAAAATTCACAGACATGTCAGCTAAAATGTAAGTGCAATAGAATTGTTAAAGATGTCATTGAACGACGTAATAATTGGTTTTTGTCACAAAACTCATGGTCCGAGTCCGAACCACGAGGATTAGTTCAACATCATAACCACCCCTGCCATCTCTGAACTTTACAGTTTACACAATACAGTGCAGTATATTACGTTACCCAAGTATTCCAACAACTACATGACCGTTCGATCTGAACACTGTATGAGGGGCGTTTGAGAAGTTCGTGGCCCGATGAAAGGGTAGTTGTGGTGCATTGTTAAAAATTTCTGTACTTAATTTATATAACACTTCAAATAGTAACCCACCAAATTCCATGCTGTTTCAATAAGATCTTTTTTTAATTAGGGATCCTGAAGTCAATGCAGACGGCACAAAAAAGAGACCAACGCCAAAGTCAATTCATGAGGATATGGTTACAACATTGTAGGAGCATGCCCCTTCCTATTCCATGGTGAAGAAGTGGGCGGCAGAATTTAAACGATGGAGGGAAAGCCTGGAAGATGACTCACGCTGCGGATAAACTGCAACGTCCATCACTCCATAGGTTGTCGACAGTGCGCATGATCGACAGTGCGCATGAAAAACAGAATGTCCTGATAACTTATACAATGTATTCAAGGAATACTTCTCAGAAAGAGATGTGAATGTAGTTACAAAGTACAGTAGAGTTAATAAAGTTATAACTAGAGGATGTCCTCAGGGCTCGGTGATGGGCCCCTTTGTTTGGAATATTGTCATGGATGAGTTCCTTGAGAAAACGTTTGAAGGAGTGGAGTGCATAGCGTACGCTGATGACCTGGTAATGTTAGTGGAAGGAGATTCTCGCCTGCAGTTAGAGACTAGGGCAGGGAATGCTATGGCCTCCTTGCAGGATTGGAGTAATCAAAATAAATTGACAATATCTATAGAGAAAACAGTGCAAATGCTGTTGAAGGGTAAGTTAAGTGAAAATCGTCCTCCCACTGTAAGGTTGTCTGGTGGAACTGTTCGATATGTCAAAGTGGTGAGGTATTTAGGCTTAATGCTTGAAGAGAGGCTATTTTTTATTGCACATGTTAAATATCTCAAGAACAAAGTTAAATTATTGTATTCCAAGCTTAGGAGGGTTGTAAGGTGTGACTGGGGGATAAGAGGACGATCCTTGAATTTGCTATATAATTGTGTCTTTGTCCCCATTGTGACCTACGCCTCCGGAGCTTGGGTACATCGTGTAGAAAACTCTCTAATTAGAAAGCATCTAATACAAGCACAGCGTTTTGTGTTATTGTCCATCACTAGGGCATGCCGGACCGTTTCGAATGACGCCTTGCAGGTGGTTGCAGGTAAATTGCCGGTATATTATGAAGTTCTATTGGCAGGAATGGTTTATTATATAAAGTATAATATTAGGAAAACCATTTTAAATGTGTCATCCTGTCGATTGGATAATTATGTTTATTCCCGTTCTGACATTAGAGCAGAAAAGAAAAGAATAGTTTCAGAACTGATGGTGCAGTGGCAGGAAAAATGGCAAGTATCCGAGAAGGGCAGGCAAACTTACTCCTTTTTTCCAATGGTAGATATTGTAAATACAAGAGTTAAACCATGGCTTCAATTTGGAATGCGTGCTATGTTTCTACTGACAGGACATGGGTTAGCACTCAGATTGTTTGAGTTAGGGCTCAGAGACTCTGCCCTCTGTTCTTGCGGTGAGGTGGAGACTTCGAAGCATATAATGTTAGAATGTGCACAATATCTAGAATATAGAAATTTATTAGAAGCTTCAGTTGGATCGATGGAGACGAATTGTCTAGGTGTCTTGTTTGCCACAAAAGAGAATTTTAGAAGTTTTAATCTATATGTCGATGCGGTTTTTAAAATAAGAGCGCGAATGCTAGAAAGTAGTCACCCGCCTCCTCGAGGCAGGGACGGTAACCGCCCTCATTAAGATATGTGGTTATAAATTAAAACAAGACATATAGTTTCTGATGGCGGGCTAAGTGGTGTTTTTAAAATTTAGTTCATTTTATCGATTGTTTAACAAAATTCTAATATTTGAACTCTGTTGCCATTTTTCGAGGACCCAAGCCACGGATGTGCTCTTGCACCGGGAGTGGTTGGGTTATGGTATTTTGAATGGAGTGCGCATGATCTGATGATGAGCGCTTTCGATGTAAATTGCCAGTCTTGGGCAATCCAAACAGTAGAAACACAGCTCCTCTTCCTGTCCAAAGAAAACCAAGTCAATTCCTTCTGTTGGCAAGGTGATGGCATCGGTTTTTTAGGATACTGATAGGTTGTTGCTAGTGGATTATCTTCACAAAGGCCAGACAGTCAAAGGGGAAAATTATGCAGACCTTGTGAAGCGTCTGCGTAAAAACATCAAAGACAAATGCCGAGGAAATCTCAGAAAAGGAGTCTTGCTCCACCAGGACAACGCGCCTGCTCACAAACCTGCCATTGTCATGGCTGCACTGCATGAGTGCGGCTTTGAAATCTTGGACCATCGACCACATTCATCAGATCTAGCACCATCCGACTTTCACCTATTCGCTAATTTGAAAAAAGAATACTTAGCCGGGATCATTTTCCCGCCGATACTGACGTCAATGCTGCAGTTGATGCATTTCCAGAGGCCCAAAAGAAAACGTTATTCATTGCACCGATGCTGCAATGCGTTGATTCGCAACTGGAATCAATGCATTGCAGCATCGGTGGCAAGAGTGTATCGACTTCAAAGGGGAACTATGTTCAAAAGTAACATGCTACCAGAC
Organism: Mastigoproctus giganteus; assembly: GCF_048544385.1. NCBI lineage: Eukaryota > Metazoa > Arthropoda > Arachnida > Uropygi > Thelyphonidae > Mastigoproctus > Mastigoproctus giganteus. Next base: position 72,678,432 of record NC_143588.1, on the reverse strand, counting down.
TTCTAAAAGCCTGGTAACATGACGAGACGTGCAATGTGTCTTACCACTCATGGAATCTGTTCTAACTGTTCCATAGTCCAAGAACAGATCACCAGTACGAACTAGGTCTGGAAGTTCGTTGATGTGATAGAGCTTGTGGGCAGCATGTACATATCACATCATCGGTCTGATGATGGGTATCGGTAATATAGCTGAAACGTCATCTTAATGTATAGTAGTTTAGGCGAATAGCTTAATAGACTATGTTATTAATTTCACGTGGTATATGAGTGGTATTAAATATAGTAATAATCTTAATGGGAAAGAACCAAGTAACGTCCTTCCCTAACTATATTAAAACTCGGGTAATTATTATTATTTTTCTCTGTCGCCCCCTTCATACCACATAGGCTATCCATATACTGTAACTGAAACACTGGATATTTTACTTTACTTTTTTTACTTTTATTTTTACCGGTGCAGCAAAAGCTTGCGACTTCCTTGCACTATATGGTTAATATTAATACTGTTTGTTGCCTTGTACTGATTGGAGGAATGAATGAGAAATACGGCTGATGCGCAAAAAAGAAATATTTTCGGTTGGTGCATATGAAATAGTTTCTTTTTGATAGGCCAGTTTTTTTTTAATCAGTTTACTAAATATATAAATTGAATTATTAATATTTGCTTATTATATTAATCACAGCACAAACGTGGAATACGCGTTATTTTTCAATTGTTAATAAAATACAAGAGGATATTAGCAAAGTACATTACAAAAATGTTGACTGCATACTGTGACATGAAGTACGTATGTTGCTATTTGTTTATTATGTTAACAAATGTTATTTCAATAAGATCTTTAAAAAAAGATCTTATTGAAACAACATTTGTGAAATATGTGTTGCATTTAAATTTTTATTGAACATCCAAGAGAGAAAAGTACTGTATTATAAAACATTGAGCGAATATTACGTTACGAGGTATGGGCAGTGATGCGAAAACAATCTGGACTTTTTTAAATATTATGTTATGAGGTATGTGCAATGATGTGAAAACAATTCGGTAAACAATATGCAAAATGCCAATTTGGACAATAGATACTTTTATATATTATTAGTTAATTGGTAACAAGATGCCCAGTTATTTACTTTCCGCTTCTTTTTTTTTTTTTTTTTTTTTCAGGCTCGACAGTGCCTAAAATGTAACGCGCTCGTACATCAACTAATTTTTTTTAAAGGTTGATGATAAACAACGTGGCTTTCTTGAATTCAATTTGATACCACTAAATAGTACAGATAACGTTTGCTTTAAACGGACCTCAATTTAAAGAAGTTGGAAAACAACGGACAGCCACCATTGAACCAGGTTTTTCGCCAGTAAGAGACCTCGTGACGTGAAAATATTTTAAGTGATGGTATTTACCATCAGTTAAAATATTTTCACAATGAAGCAAATTTTACTCGCAGCTAATGAGAAGGCTGATCTTGCTTTCGTTTATCCGTACAGTATCAGAGCACTGTTAATTCGAGTGAAAAATAGAATTCTATACGAAGAATTTTTGTTCTCTTTTATGGCCACCGAGAAATTTTGCTCTTGCAAGTGTGATGTAAAATTTCCCCATTAAAGTACTGTCTTCAATCCAAAGCTGTGAAGGGTCGCAATCGCTAGAGCTGTGTCATAAACTTCATTAGTTTATCTTCAAACTCTGAAATGCTGACTTATTACTATCACCTAAGGACCCTTGGGGAGATTGTTATTCGGAGGTAACGTCAGAAAATATCCATCTAAAATACAAGCCTCTTCAAATCTAAAAGATTCACATCAGTAGAGAGTGCCAGGTAGGTAAGATTTAAAATACAGCATTACAAGTTTTGTTTAATGGTGTCCCCCCACTTCACAGCACAGCACTTTTTCATAGCATTCCCGTTATTTCGGCAATCATATGCAATTCTTTCCAGTTAATGAACAATTGGCATTAGCGAGTACGCTTTATTCCCATATAGTCCGTTATATCCAGATTTTACTGTATTTGCAACATATAATTAGCATAATTTATTTATGGTTTAATCCAATTATATTACAGAATCAACGATAACGCAACATTGTTACTTGCGCTCAAAGCTAACCTGGCAACTGTGATGAAAACGCGAGTTTAATGTGGAGTTTTGACTCCAAACACAAAAGGTTGTTATAACTCATATTACTTTAGTATTGTGAATAGGCTGAGGATTAGAAAGCTAGAAAAAACTTAGTTGACCCCGCACTTAAATGCCAATATTTGCCATACTTTTATGTATTTTTTAATTCGCTTTCTTCATTTTTGAGCCTCTTTGATCAAGAGTCACATCGTTTGCTTATAAATGTTATTAAAAAGCATCAATTACCTTTGATGAGATTAAATTAATATTAAGAACGTTTAATTATAACAGTAAATGCCCCAGATATTTCGGAGAGTTGGTAATGTATGACAGAAGAACGAATGTCTTTCTACAACAGCTAGACAATGCAGAATATATGAGCCTAATGCGAAGTTCATACTGGGCGTCGAACACTAATACGATTCAGAAGTAACTTGCATTTTTTCTTCGTTCATCTTGTTTAAAGGGAACGGAGAAAAATGGAATTACATTATATTGTTAGTTGTGGCACTGCGTGGTAATAAAACCACAGACATCTGGGTCTAACAAAATCCTTTGTTAACACACAAAGAACACTTTTTGTTATGAATTTGCTTTTCTTGTAAAAAGAAAGACAGATAAACTGCACTAAAAATGCGAAAGCATTAAAATACGTGCGTAAACATTTAATGGAACGGAGAAGGAGGAAACGAAAATAAGAACTTGCTAAAAAAGTACTTTCATTCCCTCTCCCATTAAATGTTTCACACGCGTTATACATAGGTAACGTTCTGTAGTTTTTTTAACATTTTGTCCGTCTTTCTTCTTATTCTGGGAAATGCAACCTTATGATAAAATGCGTTATTTCTTACAGTTTCTTTAGTAAACGTACACTGACTAAAGGGCTTACTCCAGTTATATACCTATGATTTGAGCTCTTCACGGTTTCACAAGTAGCGATTATGTTGTCTCTTTCTTCCAGCTTAAAGTTAAATTTAAAGAAAGGAAATAAAAAACAAGTTAAAGAAAAAACTTTTAAGTATTTATAATAACTTTGGAATTAGGATTATTGTCGTTTTACAAATTTCATTATTTGTGGTGAAATAATTCAATAGGGAAAAGCATTTATTCCAAGGGAAGACGATCAATTTTGGGAAATTGTAATTATGGAGTTTCTATCGTTTGCGTCTACTGATGAAGCTGCGAACTAACCGGCTTCACCATTAAAGTAATTTAAATATTTATTTCGGCTAGCCGCCGGTATTTAAGTTGATACTTATCTTTAGCCAGGTGGGCAGGAGCAGCAGTGCGTAGCACACGCTTCTTGATTAGACCGGGGTTCGAGCCCGTGACCACCAAATACGGAGGATGCGGAAAGGTCAGGGAATCACCACCGCATATCCCCGGAGCAATATGGCCTTAGTTGCTAATGCTCCTAAAAACCAAACAACACCATACTTATCTTTAAGATGCTTTTAATAATTTTGGTAGAAAGTGTAAAAAGTCAAACTACAGCGTTCATTTCCATTCTATATTTCCCTGTCACGAACATAATGAATCGTCGAAATGCCTTATCCATTTGAAGGATAAGTGGCAATTCTCCTTGAGAGCTAAAGAAATTTTAAAAGTTTTCTTGAAAGCAATGACGGCGCCAAAAGCGACAATTGCATTTTTCAGAAGGAAGCGTTATGGTAAGATCAATGGCAAAAGTCATGTACCGTAATCCCAACAAGAAATCACAATGTACAATAATAAGAAGCGGATGGAGTATCAATAAAAGTAAATTTGATAAAGGGAATCCTAACAATATCCACATCCGTGATCTGTCAAGAAAGCTGCTTGTAAAATGAAGACAAATGGGATTTTTTTTTTCCTTTTGGGATTTTTAGTTTCTGCTGCTCAGATCAATAATTCGATTTCATCAGAATTGCTTGTTAGTTGAAGACTTCGAGTGTAGCAGTTTATTAAAACAGGAAGCGTAACAAAGCATTACGAGATATAAGCGCTTGTAAGTGATTACTCTCTCTCTCTCTCTCTCTCTGTCCCCACACACACGTTGACTGTTATATTGTAGAGTAGATAACATTATAATTTAGTTTTAACATTACATTATAACTTCTTATTTCTTTTTTTTATTCCTCTCTGTATCTACCTCTAATCCTAATCTTATCAAAATGACTTTAAAGTAACATTTACAAATTTATTATTTAATATAAAATGATCCGCTAATATCTAAATTTGCCATTCATCCAACAGTAACAGAGTTTTGAAAACCTAAAATTAAAACCTAGAAAATACAACCACATATCAGTCTGTGGCTGAATTTATAGGTTGCCCCTTGAAACCTATAACTTCAGCCACAGAGCGATATAAGGTTGTTTCTCCTACCGACTACCAATTTATAATGTTTTTCAGAGATTTCAGGTAAATACTGTATTATATATTAGGCTGATGCATACCCGTTGTGTTTTAGGTTCCAATCCCAGTTTGCTGTAAGTAGCAAACAAAATAAATTTAACTTTTGGTCACATATTATCAAAATTAAATGGGATATACCAAAATTAAAAACCGATAATTAATAATAGTAAAGCTGTTATCGGGACTGCAGAAACGGATATGCATGAGACATTCATTTCGTAATGGCCAGCTGTCCCTTCAAAACTCCTGACGAAGTAGCGGATGAATATGTGGATGAATATATATATTTACCGTCCTATGATTCCTATGGATAGCATCATTACATTAGATAAGTTCTCATCTCTAATAGTTTTGTCCATATTTTCTTTGGTTTTCCGTTGTCTTCAAATAATACATTTCTCTACGGGGTGCTATATATTTTCTTTAGTTTTCGCTGGCCATTAGCATTAGTAGAGGACATGATGCAAGAAAGCAAGCAGCATCAACCAAAAGAAAAAAAAAACTATTTCTACCACGTGCTGCTTTCGACTCCAGGCTCGCTCTGTTAATAATTCTTTGTTTTAATTTAGTTCTTTAGTAATCTATATACTTTGTATTTCTATCTATTTTAACTTTAGTTCCTTTGTAGTGTCAACCGTAAATTACAAGCCTGCTATATATATCCTCCCCCATATCCATCATTTTACTTATATCATTACTTGGTTCCACTCTAAATTTTTACCCTTCTTATTTCCCTTAATTCAGTTTATTAATTTTACTTTGCTATGGCATATACTTTAGAGAACATTTTATATTGTCGTTTTTTCGTGCAATTCTGGCGGGGTTGTTCAAAATGTGACAATATATATACATATATATTGTTGTTTTCGCCAAATTCTGAGCCTTCCATCAACATGATGCACCAGGAACTTCGACTCGTCAGACCAAACAACTGTTTTTCAATCCTCAATAGTCCAGTGCTGGTGTTGCTGTGCCCACAGGAGGCGTGCCCTCTTGTTCTTCACTGATAACAAAAGTTCGCGATGTGGTCGTCGGCTGTTGTAGCCCATTCGCGACAAAGTGCGACTAGTGGTCCGTTGCGATATTTTGTTCTGCGCACCAAGGTTGTATTCTGACGTGATGTGCGACACTGTGGCCCGTCTGTCTGCTTGCACAATTCTAGCCATCCTCCTCTGACCTCTCTCATCAACAAGAGATTTTCTTCCACAGGAGTGCCGTTGAGAGGATGTTTTCTCTTCGTTGCACCATTCTGGATACACCCTTGAAACTGTGGTGCGTGAAAAGTTCAGGAGAACTGCTGTTTCAGAGATGTTTGTCCAGCACGTCTTGCACCTACTACCATGCCACGTTCGTAGTCCGTTAGGTCACTCCTTTTCCCCATTCTTGCTAGGTTTTGTACGCTTAACTGATACTAGAAAGGTTGTTCTGCTACATTTATACCCACAACTGTGGTCATGTGACTTGCAACGTTGTGGGATAAACCATTTGTGTGCACAGCAGGGGTGTACCTAATAAAGTGGCAGCACAGTCTGTGTGTGTGTGTATATGTATATATATATATATATATATATATATATAGGTGTAAAAGAGCTTAATTGACTGGTAGACCAAGTTAAAGTGACCAATGAACTACCCCATAAAGCAGATTGCCTACAGAGCTGGGAAATAATTAAACGCAGTAAAGAGAATCACACATAAAAGGTACCGGAATAATTTAAATATTACAATCGAAAAAATAGTAAAGAAATACTATTAGTATTTCTTTACAACTTTTAATTTATTATTTATTGCATCTGTTCCTTCTCCACACCAAGAAAAGAACTTTCGAAATACACTGGTGTTCAAAGAAAGTGCATCACCCAGGAATTTCACATTTCTAACCCCTTTTCGCGATGGTATGTTACATTAATGACTAGCATCACAAGCACAAATATAAACAAAAGATATTTATTAATAGTTAAGGCAAAGCTAAGTAATATTTGACAGGTGCTCTCAAAATATTCTAAAATGAGCATCAGCAGAACCAGTATTCTTGAGTTTGGAAAGAAACCTACTCATTGTCGACTGATTACAAGAGACTCTATAAGCAATATGACGGGAAGAACATCCTTCCTCACGTAAAGCAAGAATAGCACTCTTTCTTCGTTGTGTCAACTGCACGTAATTCGCCATCCTGACACAAGCAAGGAATGACTGCAACTCTTGCAGAGTGTGCTTATATAGCTGAAAAAAAAAAAAAAGGCCGACCGGGCTAGCCGGGTGGGTAAAGTACCTACCTAGCAACCCAAAGGTCGCGGGTTCGATTCCCGCCTCGGGCTTGGATCAAAGTACTGCAAAAACCTTGGGAGGTGCATTATGGCCACAGAAGCCTATGCGCCAACAACTACCAAAAAAAAATATACATATAGCTGAAAATAACAGCTGATGCAATATTACGTCATCACCTACGCGTGTCAATCTTACCTGATGCAATCTGTAAGAAATATTGCCATATACTTACGTTATTCGAACGACAGTTACAATTTCGATTGGTGATGCACTTTCTTTGAACACCAGTGTAAGTCCTATTTCAAAGGAATTGAAAGAGATTTTTCACTTTACTTTTGTGCACAGAATATAACCTAACAAATAAAATAAAATAAAATAAAGTAAATCACTGAAACAAAAATTAGGTCCCTTTTTTTTAATGTCCCCCAGCCTTCATTTTGGGGGAGAGAGATACACGTGACAGCCTGCCTACACCACTGGCGAGTTATTCCATTTTATTTGAAACGCTTTGGCACCAGTCAGGAGTTCAAGAAATCACTGTTTTTGTAGAACCGGAGGCATTTTTATTCTGTGAATCGAACAGAATTTGTTAAAAGAAAATGATAGGAATGAATTCATGAAATGTAGTTATTTCGTATTTCTTTTGGGGAATAAAAAATCAAGTTTTCCTCTCCTACGTTTTGTTTGTTTTTCCGATCGTCTGAAATTCTATATTCTCACTTTCGTTTATTCGAAAGCCAGCTATTCTATTTAGATAAGTAAAGTTGTAAAAAAAAAGAATGTGCAGTCCTATGGGAATAAAACAATAGTCAGATACGAACACGTTTCTTGAAAGCCGAGCTTCAGTTTCTAAAAGAGTAGGAAGACTGTCACTGGCTGAAAGAATTTCAATTCTGTAGTTTAAATCTGCATTAAAATATATTCAAATACAATATGCATGAGAAAAGATCAAATGCAAATGGTTTACCAATTCAATATTTTTGATGATGCCGAACCAAACTATAAAATGTAAATAACTTTTCTCTTTTAATTTTAATAAAGAATATAAAAAAATACAAAATCTACGGTTTGATTTTACTGAAAACAGCAACGAATAATGATAATGTGATTCATAATTTGCGGTTTTTTAAATCTAATTTAAAATGCTTTTAGGTACAACTCACCTTTATGAAACATAAGCATAACCCAATTCCCATGCTTATATTCAGTGCCGGTATTTGGGATGGCATTAAACATATGCGTTTCCTTAGATTAAAGCCTTGCTTCTTTAATTTCATTTTTCTATGGAAGAGGTGCATTAAAATAGAAAACGATTAAACTCCACTGCTTGTCCATCATTATTAGCACATCATCGTCTTTCTAACGAATTTCCTTATAGAGGTTTAGTTTTTTCTTTTACCTTCGGCAGGCTGAAATAAAGACAAAAACGTCGGTCTTCATTAGCGAGGCCATTTTAATATTCGCAAATTTTTAAACAGCTTATTTCAAAACAGGCATAGAGTTTTCAATTATGTTAATAGTTCAACTTCGACCTTCTCAAAATTCCTGTATTTGCATATATGAGGTTTGTACAAGGAGATAGGCTGTAAAGAAATCGTCGTTGTGAGTATGTAGACTCATCTTTTATTCTAGCATGTTAATTGAATGATAAATCACCGTCAAGTGGCCCTGGAAAATTTCAATAATCTCTTGTTTTCCTTTTCCGGCAGTTGAATGACAAGTTAATTAGCTAAATTAGAAACGTATTTGCATCTGATAGCGTAAAGGGAGGAGCCAAAATATTCAGTTGCTTTCCCAATTTCGTGTTACATGAGGTGGTAAACAGAAAACGGAACATTATGTTTTTCTGTTTTTTTTAATAAATAGTAGGAAGAATGTTGCCTTTAATAAGTTCGTTCGAAGAAGCAAATTTATTAAATATAAATTTGTGCGCGAATGTGTCAGAGTTAAGTGCTGTCGTATAATCGTTTGCACTAGCTATTATTTTGATCATTCATTCGTTTCTTGTTTAACTTATATCTTGTCAACAAGCAACAACTAGAAATTGAAATTTCATGTAACTTTGAGAGAGTTTGTCTATCTGTCTCTTCACCATCATCTTGGTCTCTACTGGTACTAGTGCAACCAAAACTTGTACGTTATTTCTTTCAACTACGTGAAAATAGTCAGTGTCCCCCCCCCCCTTCTCCCGGGTACTGAATCACTACAGATTTAAATTATTACTTTAGTAGCACAACAGCTTTTCATGCATATTCGTATAATGCTGCTTGTTCGCAGTCGAACCCACTTATCGTTCTCGTTTGGAGCGGTGTGGGTTCAAGTCCCGTCGATGACTGGAGGAATTTATAAAGGTCTCTTCAATCGGGATTGTAGTTAGTTGATCTCACGCGGAGGGAGTAGGGTTTTCCCGTGAGTTATTCAGCCCGCACAACATGCAAATTGGCCTGTGACAACATACTTGTATAAGCATAATGTACAATAGCACAAAACAGCCTAGGTTACTAATGCGCCTAAAAATCAACCTTCCCCCTGAGATCGGCTAACTGCAGCCTTGATTGACTAGAACTTTAGAATTTCTTCTATTCATCAAATGGAATAGAACCCAAGCCTTTCAAAACGAGTAGCGGACAGTGGTGTATAATGCCGACTAAGCTGCCACAGAGACTAGATCATTACAGCAAGCATATAGTATTCAAATAGCGCTCTTTCCTCCAAAATTATACGGTATGCATTGAATAATTTGACCCAGGGGGTTACGGATTACTGCCTAAGTAGTATCCGGAAATTCTTTTGATCAAGGGCCTCCTTTTTATTTTAGAGAAAAAAAAAAACAAGACAATATTTGGATCCGAAAATTTGATCGGGAGTGGAGAACAGCAAAGATCGTTCAAGGTATTTTAAAAACTATATATTTTCACAAGAAGTTCTTGAACTCCAAAATAATTTAACAATTATTATTCAAAGTGCTCATTAGGAGAGGGGGGTATACCTCTGGATTATCAGGTTTTTTAAATGAATTTTTCCAGGAAACCTGATACTTGAACCAGCTGAATAACACTACCATCAAACAGAGACATCTAAAATTCATTAAAAAAGTTATTTGAGTCTGCATGTATTTGCAATTACGCGGAGCCTTACCACAGTGTGTTTCTTTTACAGATCATTCCGCTCCTTATAGGTTTCCTGAAGCTATTTAATTCCCTTCTCAGTAGATAAAGTACGCAACTTTTTATAGTCTTTCCAGCAATGGGTTAGGTCTATCCTATATATAAAGTGCATTAGGGAGATTAGTGACTGCATTAAAGGTGCTACTAACATTACATTTGCCACGCTGGAACTCTAAAGAATTAACTACACAGTCGGATTCTTCAAGTCAAGTAAAGCCTCAAAAAAGACATAAGAAAGAATAAGATAATGGCGAAAAAAAAGCTAGTAATTCTGGAAGAATAAAGTATCTCTCCTAGTGATGTACTATCACATGTTGTAAAGTATTTTGCTACATTTAATGTCTACTATAAGTTCTTGAGTAACAACAAATTTGGGATATAGAATAGAAAGATATAGATTATGAATATGTTACACTGAAGTAAAACCATGAAAGAAGGAGAAGAAAATGAGATTAAGGAAGAAACGGGAAGAGAAGGTATCGAAAAGAGGAAGTAAAGACGGAGAGGATTACAGGAATCAGAAAAAGATAAAATGTGACAAAATAAAAACACAGTCAGATAGAGACAGAGAGAGAGAGAGAAGAGGGGATTAAAACTATATTAATATTATGGTATCGTGTGCTGAAAGAATCGAAAGCTAAAGTGAATAATAGAGAATAAATCCAAGAATAAACTGAAGGAACTACACTTGTTTCATACTTTATTAAATGCATCATCAGTTGAAAGCTGGAGAATTATTCCTTTTTCAATTCAGATTTTTTTAAAGTAACCCAAATAAAAACAATGGGTCGAAATCATTTTTACTTTATTGTCACTTTGATGGGGATGTCGGAATAGCAAACTCATTTAAACGGCGAGTTATGCTGTGCGTGAAGTTTGGCACAAATTAGCATAAAAAAAACTTTCGTTAGCACAAATTAGTAGAAGAATGAAAGTGAAGTTCGTCACTCCATGAGGTCAGCATTTTCCAAGAATTGTGACACATGAAGTGGAGACTGCTTATCTCGTCACGTTTCAGGTATTTCACAACACGAGAATAACTGTGTTCCTACTAATGAAATCAGCAAAGCATTACACATAAATCACACGTGTTAAGCATAAATGTGGTTTACTAGAATGAGGAGGGCGAGAGGGCATATAATGTGTGCTCATTTACCCACATCTCCGAGAGTGCCAGGTTTGAGGTGCTCAGCAATATGGTGAAATACTCGTACTAAAGGCCTTTGGTGTGGTTATGTGTTGTTTATTACCTTGGCGACGGTACACAGTTAGCAATTTTATTGAAGTATTAAACGAAAATATTCAGTTTTATTACAACCGCAGTCAGTGCGTGTGGATTGTTTAGCTCACAATCGATTCTGCATATGCATAGGTCTATTTGACGAATTTGCACATAGAGGACTCTTTATTGAAGATAGGGGTGTACATTTATTTGTAACAACTAATATAAAACTAACATTAGTTATCTTATTTAGGTTTATTTGTTTGGTTATATGAATATTAAAGTGCAAATATAAAAATTAGAAACAATCTGAGACATACACTATCCTACTAAAAGTAATGGGAAGCCCACCTGAATGCTAGAAATTTTGTGGGACTAGGAAATATGCAGTTATTTTGGCCTATAAAGGTGATCAGCAATTAACCCGGTATTCATTATAAATGCGCAAAGGTCGCGGGTTCGATTCCCGCCTCGGGCTTGGATCAAAGTACTGGAAAAACCTTGGGAGGTGCAATATGGCCACAGAAGCCGATGCGCCAACAACTACCAAATCGAAAAAAAAAAAAAAAAAAAATTATAAATGCGTACGTCTAACAGTTCTAAAAGGACTGATATCTGGACGTCATGTGGAGAAAATGTCTGCGTGCCATTGATTAATCAAACGTTATTAACCAATGGTAACTCGATTTTGAACAGGACAAGAGTAGAAGCTTGCTACTTGCCCAAATGGTAGTCAAGTCTTCTGGTCTCGGGCAAAAGCTATGGCCACAACTTCTGCCATCCATCCATACTTCCACCTCTGTTACTTCCTGGTGGTTCTGTTACTTCCTTAGCTAAAGATAAAGCTGATTTATTAGCATCCTATTTTTTCTGTAACTCAACTTATGAATCGATAATCTTGGTCAATTACCTCTTACCATATTAAACACATTCTACTTGATGCTTATGTCAACATTCTGAACAATCTTAATGGGAACTAGTATCCCGGTCCTGGTGGCCGGGATACTTGTTCGGCGTTATACTCATTAGCCTGCTTCTCCAGCGAAATACAGCGCCAAATTTCCTTTAGAACATCAACATCATTTAAATTTACACCAATGGCTGAGAAGTTTGAAAGAAAGGTCAAGAGCTTATTCATCTCGGACTCCTTCCCAAACAACTTTTGGTGAAATCAGCAAACCATCTAAAGAGGAAATGAATTTTTCTGTCAATGCAGCATCTTCCGAACTCTTTAAATTGGACTTAACTCCAGACTCCCTTTTAGTAGATAATTAAAAAATAACTAGGCATGTTAACTTCGCCTCCCTCATGGATAAGGCCATACCCATTCCTATACACATATCGAGACGGAGTTGTGTCCATCCTAAGAAGGAAAGCCAGTTCAGACCACAAACAATCATAAACTTTCAGTTGGTGGACACATACAGGATTCTTTATCAGAATGCAACAAGCATAGGAAATAAAACTGAAACTTTGGACAAGATTATATTGTCTGGATATACGTAGCCCGTATGTGTTTGACATGTGGCATGATCCTGCAGAGGAAGCAATCTTATTCACCCAAGCAGCTGGGATTAAGATCCCTCTTTAACTCATGTGACAGCTTGAAGGGGGAAGGGGAATTTTCTGGGGATATTTTCTTTGAAACAGGGAGTATGCTTACTCTTACACATCATTCGTCAGTGCACTGTGGACAGTCTCAGCACTGTGGACCTCGGAATAATTTCCTGTGAACATCCCTCCAATCGATGTTGTCATTGTCCAGGAAGCAGCGCATTAGATAATTAGCAGACACATCTCTGTCACCCTAACTCCCACTTACAGGGCATGAAGAAGTAATTTGGGCTGAGTTTGTTCAGTTGAAGCGTAGCCTCAATTGGCGATGATATATTGAAACATCGTCTGGTTTGGCAGTAAGACAGGTGGTCATCTTAATTATATTATCTTCAGAGCTATTGTGTATAATGAACTTGATATCATCTGCATAGAAAATTTGATCGCGCCTCTCATGTACCAGAGGAATAAGTAGAACAGGAAATACAGACCTGATCATATTCCTCCTTGTGGGAAACATGTGCTGTAGTGGCCAGTGAGTCCGACTTCTCAAGTTAGAAAGAGTCCGTTTAGCGAATTATGACTTCAAAGAAAGAAAACAAATTTATAATATAGAAATATGAAAATGCAACTAAGGATATGAAGCGTAGCTATATTGTGTTTGTAATTGTGTCTGTTTGTGGCTCTCAGGAGAGGGTCGCCTGACACCGACTAACTCAGCCACATTCTGAAAAAGCTCATGAAAATTCTTCGCATCAGTAACAGGATTAGAATCATGTCTCTTCCACCCTGTTCGGAACGACGGTGATTATAACCACTGTGCTATCCGTTAGGGCAGTAACAGAACTATGACTGAGATCGAATGGATGGAGGCTGCATTCAGGATATCTAGTAATGGTTCTAAGATGAAAAGGCTCAGGAATCTGAATAAAAACCGAACCCCTTCCACTCAGCAACAGCAGAGGAAGTCAGTAATAGTGGCTGATTAAATTGTTTTAAATGAGCTATTGCACAGAAATGATGTCTTCTAAGGCATCAGAACATGACTTTATGTAGCGATTTTGATGTCAGTTTGCTGTTTCGAAAATCTCGTAATCAGATCATGCCAATCTGTAGAAATGAACAGTAGCGAGAACTGATTCTTCTGTTTGTTTGTTCGTATATGGTCGTGTTTTCCCTCTTACAAGAATTCTATAGGCAGCATGTAATTTCACGTACTTTACTATTATTAAATTCAGCTCCGGCCCTGAATTCGGCACTACATTCATGGGTGCATCAGAGACGTTTTACATATCTTGTGAAGCCGCTGTTTGCTGTTGAAAGTAACGGAGAGAAATAGAGTCCGCTTTCCTATTGTTATCTAAGAAATTCGCAAAATTTTATATGCAACAGAGACAGACACAGATTTAAACCAGCATGCCATCAAGGTAACTGCCAAAACAAGATTGCAGTGCTGGAGGCTGCCACGAAAGATCGAGCGTAGAAGCACTTTTAACATCCTATAAGCCTGGACCAGCGATTCTTACACTCTGGACAGCGGTTTACATATTGTAATTAGATGTAAGAATTTTGTGAACAGGGCAATTAGCCTGTGATCAGAATCGAAGCTCATTTCGTGTTCACAATCTGTTTATGTGGACTGCGAAGCTAGAAATAAAGTCGAGATGGTGCTGCCCTCTCTTGGCATTATTATTAATTATTGCAATTTGCAATGAGTATAACACACGCGTAGTCATTTTCGACACTAAGCTCAGCTTTAACATTATTCAGATTCTCTTGTACAATACGGCCAAACTTCAATGGCAAATTAAGCAGAATCTCAGGGAAATCAACATAACGAGAAAGGCCATTAAAACAGTTGTCAACTCAATAGTTCTGTAAGGATCAGAAACATAGGTGTCCACAGAGCTTACAACCCTCAAACAGCTGCAAGCGTCTGAAAACTAGCTTCTGAGGTCAGCATGCAAACATGGCTGGCTCCTACATATCAGTAACGCAGCCCTAGTAGAATCCTTAAACTTTCCCAAGCTACACAGATTAATCAATGAACAAAGTGACTTACTACCACTGTTGTCTGAGAGAGGCTAACGGTGGTATAATGAGTAAATGGTAGGGTATTTAAACTGGCCAGCCAAGTAACCGAAGTTAAATCGTATATAGAACGTATGGGACTATCTTCAACGGAAAGTGAAAGCACAACAACAGTATCCACAAAACCTGAATGAATTATGGGCTCAACTGTTTTCAGAATGGTCTAATATTCATATAAATTGATAGAGACCTAACACAATCATATGCATGTACCACGAAGACCCCGAATACTCGGTGCGGCACCAATCATCATTCTCCATATCCAAGTTACGCTATTACAAACAAAGTGTTCATTCAATGATCCCATCTGTGGAAACGCTTCTCACTGCTAAACAGATAAGATTACCTTAAAAGAAAGCTTATAACTAAAAGTTTGTTAAAAAAAAACGTAAAAGTAATGATAAATGAAATTTGGATATTACAATTTTAAAATTAACATTAGCACTACAGATTTTATCTTATTAGTGATTAATAGAAGGCTTTCAAGCTATAATTTTTTGAGCATTAGTATTAAAATGGTAGTAATTTAGAAAAAGGAAACAAAACTTAAGTAGAATCTGTCGTCAAAAAAATAAATAAAATGCATTCTAGTTTTATATTTTATCTGCTTTTTCGAATATTTATTATATCCCTCTTTAAATCTACATGATGGTATCTGACTCAAAAAAGGCTGGTGGTAACTTGTACCGACATTTCAATTCTTTGAATAAAGACAATTTTCCAACATCCAGTTTACAAATCTCTAAGAATGCATGCGTACTGAGCACAGCCACTAAGGTATTAATACTAAGCAGGGAGTATACATGTTATTCATACAAAACAGCGGAGTTGGGGGACCCAAGGAGCCGCATTACAAGGTTCCGTATTAGTATTAGTCATTTCATGAGGGGAAGGTTTTGAAATGACTACAAAAGAGAGAAAAAAATAAAATTACTTCCCTGACCATTTAAGCACATTGAGAGACAAGTTGTTTTGAGTGGCCCATAACTGAAACGTGTATTCTTAAGTAATAAATAAGTGATTACATTTTCTGTCACCAAATTAGAATGAATAAATACTTAATTAAACATGGTAGGCTTGGTAATTATCACGGTGCTAACTATGAATAATATTTTAACAAAACATCACTTAAAACCTCTTTATCAAAGGAGACTGAAGTTTATATACAAAAATAAATGTAAAATTTCTCTGTTACATTATATCTCTTTCTACACCACTCTTTTTAATTAAGACTTAAAAAAGAAACGTTGTACACTAAACTAACGAATTACCTACAGTAAAAGTAGCCCGATACGCTATTTACTAAATCTTTTAAAAATATTTATTTTA
Organism: Mastigoproctus giganteus; assembly: GCF_048544385.1. NCBI lineage: Eukaryota > Metazoa > Arthropoda > Arachnida > Uropygi > Thelyphonidae > Mastigoproctus > Mastigoproctus giganteus. The sequence continues at coordinate 72,662,284 of NC_143588.1, read as the reverse complement.
TTGCAAATTATTAGCTTTTTTCTTATATTTGGTTTGCATTCTATTTTATTAATTTTAATATTTAATTTATAAATTGTGCATATTAATAAATATAATAAATTCAAAGTTAAACTGAATTTTAACATAATACATTTTTGATTGCAAACGTTTTAAAATTTCATTTTCTGTCTAAATATGGTTTTATTGTTTTTTTTTTTTTATTTTTAATTTTTTAGTGTGTAAATTATACGTATATAACAACAATAATAATTGTTTCAACTACTGTAAATGAGTAACTAAAATTGTAAGTTACAATTAAGAAAATCTTAAATAACTTCAAGCTGCGAAGTTTTACCCATTTACAAATCATATACAAAAAGAAGGTACGTTAAGGAGATAAAAAAAGAAGGTATATCAAGTTCCTATGTACGACGGTTCAATTATTAGCGCAAGGATTCAATTGTGTGTAGAGAAGAGACATCAATACTGTTTTTTCTATGTAAATGCAAGTATTAGTATTTCATCACCAGTATAACTATTTCGTAAGTTGCACATTTCTTCCCCGATAGATCGTTGCGGTAGTCGAAAGAGGTGGTAGTTTCAGAGAGATATGCCTGGGCTATGCAATGGATACGAGCAAAACTTCTCATACATAACCGCACGATCTCCATAGCTAAATGTGTCATGGAACATGACCACATTTTTTCGCAGCAGAATAGGTTCACTATATAAACGGAAACATGTTCTTGTTTATACTCCGGCACGACCACCACATCAGTGGAGTTTACAATAAATAAATCAATCAATACAAATGTTAATAATATTTAGCAATCACGAGCTTGAACCCCGGTCCGTTCAAACAGCGTGTACTACTGTACTTGCGCTCGTGACCACTGGACTACGTTAGGTTCACAGTTAATTTATCTGACTGTATTGCCTTTGATACGACAAAAAAAAAACACACAAACACACACACACACACACACACACACACACACACACACACACACACACACACACACACACACACGGACTGGACGGGGTTTTGCATCTCAATGTCCATATTTCTAAAAATTTTCCCACGCTAATGTCATATGCACAAAAACACAAGAGGAGCGTGCCTGCGGGATGTGTGTACGTTAAGCGCCAAAGCAACTAAAACTATATTTTGTAATTAACAGTATATTGTTTCTGTTAATTGTGTATGCTTTGGTCGATTTGTCTGTTTGCTGGACGAAAAACCCGAGTTTCCAAAAGAAAATACCACGAAACACTCGCCTGAGACCGGCTAACTCAGCCACGTTAGGAAAAAAAAAAATCTTTTTCATTGACGAGATTGAAAACGAAGCATTTTCCACGTGGTGTTGTGAGGATGGTGATTATATCCACTGTGCCTCGCAAGGACAAGCAAGTGTAGCACCGTTTGAACGTTAATACACATATTGTTACTCTGCTACCAGGTGAGGAAATGATGCTTTCTATTATGAGCATCAGTAACTTACTACGCCCGTTTGTACTTCGTCTTACAGACATTCATTCATTCATTATTAAGACTTCAAATGTACAAAAACTGTCATATTAGGGCCACCAAGAACTAACTTATATGCCCATGTGTATTATGTCCATAAATTGCGCGTGTTCTCTGGTCGATTTGTTTGTTTTTCTGGTCTAGAACCAGAATTTCAAGGGGGAAAAAAGCCCATAAAAGTTCCTGGCGTCATTGAAAGAATTCGAAACCGGGCTTTTTCCACCCGGTGTGGAAAGGAAGGTGGTTATAACCACTGTTCGCGCGGACATTTCGAATGTAAAGCTAACAAAGACAACAACAACAAAAAAAAAAAAAAAAAGAAAGAAAGAACTAAGCTGATTAACAGCCAACTAACATTTTTTCATTATTTCCAAATTACCTTCAGGAAATTCTGAAAGCATAAATGGTATACAAAAACTTACAGATGACATTATTGCACAGCCCGGTACTGGCCACGCCCTCCAATCTAGTCAGCGTTTTGGGATGAGCGTAAATTCTTCGTCACGCGGGGATGCGTTTCTCACGTGCAGCTGTCATAGTACCAGACAAATTCTGCATTTCCACTTTTCCCTAGGTAACGCGCACTACAGAGGCCAATTATCTGAAAGAAACAAAGCAGAAATAATTCATTTTTCAAGTGCATCAGAAACATGTTCAGAATACTAACAATACACAGAACTCTATTTCCCCAGAATTATTCATCTGCGATCAAGATATTTGGCCTTTCTGACGGTGCAGGTCATTTGAATGGTAGGGAACATACAGGAGACGTAGATTATATTCGCTTAGAGAAACAAATATTTGTGAAAAGAGAAATGGGCATAAACTTTTACTCTGAAATTGTTACAGCAGAAACCAGAACTTTCAGTTGCTAGTTCTTGGAAAATATGATCTTTAAAGAATAGCATAGTTCTCTTTCTCTTTCTTTGTCAAATAGCACATTCTAATAAGAATAAATAAATATTATTCTTAAATTACATGGAAAACGTTCAGACTGTTTTTCCTTAAAAATTTAATCTTAGTAAATTTTAATTAAAATATAAGATTAGTTATAATTATAATTTAGTTTAATTAAGAATTTGTTTCCTTAATAATCACGAATAGCAACATGGTTGTGATTCGCAATTCTTAACATTTCGCATATTTCTTAAAATATCTGTAGAGTAACTGATTATCTGTCATTTATAGTAACAAATGTTGTATTTCACAACATTCACATGAATCTAATTGGATAAAACCACTTTATTTAAAAGAAAGATTCATAAATTACATTAATTAAGTACAAAAGGCATCTGCAATAAGTGCTTGGTACATTTGTCACTTTTATACAAAAGTTTCATTCAGAGTGCTCCATCGCCTTCAACACTCTTCATTTTCATCTTCATGGGGCGCACTTCTCGGGCCGCCTTTTAACATTTAAAACAAGTAACAATCAGAGGAGGAGAGGTCCAGTATCTACAGAGGATACGGGAGCAGTTTTCATTTGTTCTTTGCAATTTCCAATGGGGTCAAGTTGTATCTCAAAAAACAGTTTCTATAAGTTGGCAGATTGAGGATGGCCTACTGTTTCGGCCTTCCTTTTCAGAGATGTGACAAGGTGCCATTTCAGCAGAAAACTACTCCTGATTTATTCAGAAAAGATTAACCATCCCCGTTTAAACAATTACAGGACCACACCAGAGATTATGAACATTAATTCAGTCGAAAGAGCGATGCGCGGCTGGTTGCGAAGTGAGGAAACATGACTAACACCGAGAAGGGATTTTATACCCATTGAAACGCCTGGCAGCGTTATATGCATGGTCCTGGCGATTTTGTGGAAAAGTGACCAAGTATATGAAGTAATTATTACAAATGTCTTTCATTCCGTCGAACTATGTTTGCTTAAAAATAAATGCTTTCACTACTTTTGGTACAATCCTGGAACAAATACATCTACACATTTATTTATGAAGCTTCTCAATGAAAGTACTGGCAGTATCTGAGGTAAGCACGCAAAACCATCGTCAAGAGCAATGTCTTCAAGAAAGTGATCGTCAGAAGTTAGTTTTATTTCACTGGTTTTTCTAGAAAAGCCATTGCGTATTGCAAACAGCTGTGGTAGGAAGCTTGCTTATTACTGCAAACGCACAACAAGGCTCAAGATGGTGTATTTTCATGGTTCTCCCCCCCCCCATCAATGTAACAAGTAACAGTTTCCATCAATTATAAATCTCCATTTGATCATTTCACTGATTGCGAAGGAAAAAGCTGAAGCGCAAAACACGCCTCGTGTTTTCCTTAGTGTAAATTTCGTGCATCATTTTAAAATAGGTGAAATAAATATCTATTAAACGTGAAGATTCCATTAGGAAATATAATCTTTAAAAACTTTGAACTAGAAATATTCTGAAACCAATAAACATCTCACATTGACCAGTTAATAACTTCAGATCCTCGCGCATGCAGAGAAACTTTCCATAGTTGTCCAAAAGCACTTTGTTAATACAAACCTCAGAAGAAGAGCTATAAATGTTTTGGCTTTTATGATAAAGGCCTCTATAACCATGTTTCTTTCAGATAATGCGCGTTCTAGATGATCCTACGACCCTAATGCTAGAAGCAAGGAGTGGAGGGAAGGTTAAGCTTCTTTTATCAAAGGCCGACTTAAGCACTATTCACATGTATCGTATGAAGAAATTAGGACGAGTCTCTAACTTCGATCGCAGCGTGACCGTAACAGCATGGCGTTGTACGAGCTAAAAAATCAATAAAATGCAGGTTAAAAGTGTATGGAAGGTAGCGGAATGACTGGAGGTTAGGGGGAGTTTATTATCTTTCTTGAATAGGTCAGAGTTGTATGTGGTCACGAGAATGCAACCTTTATCAGGGTGGGGGAGATACTCTGAGCAGGATTTTTCCCCCGTTTTTCTGTGGGAGGGAGAGAAATCACAAATAAAAGTTGGAATTTCTAGAGAAAGATCCATAATTGAGAACTCAGAGTGAAAATCAGTTAGCAGATTTCAAAATATATCAAAAGAGAAGGTTATTTTCTTTCTGCTATTCCCAGCGCGTATACATCTGCTTTCAAATTTTAGGCACATTCGCGAGCGACTCACGGCTCACTAAGTGAAGACATGTCGATTTTACCGTTGTCAAGGTAACCATACGTTATATCCCTCAGAGCAGACATTCCGCTGAAACGTAACGATCAGGCCAAGGTGGAAATTAGCACATCTTCATATTAACAGTATTGGGCCAGCACCTTATTTAATAATCTTAAAGACACCGAATCTGAGGAACGCACTACGAATTACTTATCTACACTTATTCTCTTGTCATGAACGAAGTCGTCGAAAGTATCAGGCATTTAGTCTTATCGCTTGAAAAACTGCATCTTTTTTTGGAAAAAGACGTTGGACTAACACTTTTTTATGCAATCATTAAGAGGTTGGTATTAGAAAAATACTTTATTATGAAAGAAAAACACGTCATTCAGAATTATCACGCATTTATAAATGCTAAACTTTTGATTCTTCTAAAAGCAAATTGGCAGCGCCACAACAATTATGTTTTGTTAAGGGCGCTTAATGTGATCCTCATGTCTGCCCCCTAGAACCTTTGAAAGTAAACAAATACAAATTAAATCGATTAATATACGGTACGATGCAATTTACGCATCATACCGAAAAATCTGCATCATACAGAAAAATTCGTGCGACCCTCGCCTGAGACCGACTAACCAGCTATGCAATGAGAAAAAGCCCATAAAAGTTCTTGAACTTTTCAACATTCCACGGACCATTGTAATCAGTCCTTGGAATGTTAAAACGGAAAGAAGAATAGGGGACCATTGTAATCGGTCCTTGGAATGTTTAAACGGAAAAAAGAATCATAGCACACGGTTTACTGCAGGCAGTTGTTGGCTGTGTTGGGAAATGTACAATACTCGGAAAAACCTATTTGTTATTCAACTGTGATGTTGACTAACAAATATCTGTCAACTGTGACGTTATGGAATTGTGGAAGAGGTACACACTGGGTGGAAAATACCTGAGGTCAATGGTGCGAAGAATTTTTATGGGTCTTTTTTACAATGTAGCTGAGTTAGTCGGTTTCAGGCAGTGGTAGCATGGTTTTTTCTCCCGGAAACTTGGTTTTTCGTCTAGCAAACATTAAATCAATTAAAGAACGCACGCAGTTTAAAGACATATTATATACGGTGCAATATGGTCTAAGTTGCTGATGCGCCTAAAACCCTACAACAACCAACCAGTACAGGGAGGGTCCTTTTCTGTTTTAGCATGATAGTGGACCATGTTACTTGGTCAGTAGACATGCAAAAGTTCACAAGCCTGTCCAGAATTCAGACCGTAACTCAACTGAACACCTTTTTGGGATGAAGTGGAACAACGGCCTCGGGCCGGATCAATAAGCCCGCAGCCGATAGTTGAATTGACCATTGTGTTGAAGGAAGAACTAACCAAACTATCGTCTTCGGAGTTTACCGATAAGGTAGACTCCGAACCAATTTTTGATAACAGCATGGTATTGAAATTGGAAAACACAATACAAGATACGATATTGTGTTATTAAGGGCAAATATAGGCCCACACTTTATTAAATATTGTATCAATAAAATATTCTTTGAGATATGCGCTATTTAGTTACTTTCGGAATTATAATGTCCTCGTTGGTAGTACTGTGGTTACAAACACAGTCCTCCCCACACTGGATGGAAAAGACGCGGGTTCATCAACGACGCGAGGAACCTTCATGTGCTTGTTCCAGTCCTTTGCTAAGTTAGGTGGTTTCGGACAACTGTAGCAAGGTTTTTTCCTCCTGGAAACTCGGATTTTTCGTATAGCAAAACAAGAAAACTGACGAGAAACACATGAAATTTATGAATACAGTCGAAGCTTCTTTTTAATGTCCCACAAGTTACAACGTCCTATGTGGTTGGTCCCGGCCAATTTCTTATTAACCTAATGCTCTTTTATGAACAATCGATACAACGCCCTTTCGATATAAGACTGTTCTCTCATTCCTTAGAGGGTTGTTATATAGAGCTTAGACTGTATAATACACATGGAAGAATGAGACTGTCCTCGGGTGACCCTAATACGACTTTTTTTTTTTTTTTTGGAATTATAATGTAATTATACTGTGTACATAATACACCGTGGTTTCCCACATCTGCGCCACATGTACGCTGTGAAGAAATACAATACTACTGTAAATGCCCAGAAAAGTGTTGTGTGTTGAATGTGTAGTTTGTGTTGGGTGTCCTGGAATTTGGTCGCAGGGCCCCTGGTGGACCCCCGCATTGCCAGCACACACCGCTAGGAGGTAGCCAGGCTGCCCATTATTCTCTGGCTTGTCTCCGCCGGGGTGGCCTAAGCTCCCTGGACATAGACAAAAAAAAAAAAAAAAAAAGTACAGTCGATTTCTAGCTATACCATTCCAGAGGGGATGGTATAGCTAGAAATATGGAGTATGTAGGCGAAGGCATCCTCCAGGTTATCAAGGAAGTCATAAACTCCATCAGGCGAAAGGGGAATCCGGGGAGAAGGATAAATACGCCACACAGCAAGAGATCTGTGTGTATGTCGCCACTGGAGAATCAGATGGTCCGAGGGCCAGTTAATCCTATCCAGGTTAAGTTTGGTTGGCCAGTTAGAAATGTTTTTACGATGTGTGTTGTTGTGTTTAGTTGTTCCTAGCCAATTTTCTACTGGGAGCTAGCAATCAGCAAAAATGTGGTCGCTGCCTCCAGCAGCCGTCCATACTACGAGGAGGCGGGTCACAATTATACATGTACCGTCCCCAGGAAGGAAGGTTAAACATGCTCGTACTAATCCTGCATTTTTATAAAATATCTGGAAAAGAGAATCTCTTACTATGCAAGTCGTGATGGTAAGATATATATACATCTTTATTGCAATCAGTAGTAATATTAAATTACATACCTGAATGATGTAGTAATGCTAGTAGTAATGCTAGGAGTTTAACATAAACCCCTATGACCTAGTGACCTAAATGCGGATCCCATTCGGACATAAAGAATTTTCGTTCTCGAAATTAAATCTTAACCTTGTAAAATCCCGAAGTGGCCTTTGACTAATATATTGTCGCAATCCATGAATATTAATTTCCACAAAAATTTTCAATATTGTTGAGAATAATCTGATTATAAATTATGACATCGATTTATTAAATTATAACAGACTGTCAGTTTAAGAATAATTATACACTAAAATATGTATTATTCAAAGATTATTGCCTGTTTCGGCTACCATCATCTAAGAAGAGCGATTATGAATGATCAGTCAGCTATATATATTTTGATGGATTACGGAAAACCTGAAATTAGTTAACATCTTTTATTTTCATTGTAAATATTGTGCAAAAACAAAATTCTTATTAAAATGTATTGCTCAATGAACAAACTAAAACTTCAGTGGAGTTGGAAACCACAACCTTTTGTATGTTACAAACTACAAGCAATTTAAGAACACTGTGTCAAAATCATGATTCTGTATAAAATTATCTATTCTTTCTCAGAGAGAGAGAGAGAGAGTTTTAACTCTGATAACATCATTATGCGTAGCTAGAATCTTCCAAAGTTAACCTTAAAAGCCAATTTATTTTTCTTGACCGAAGCCTCCTACAACTGTTCTGATAGATTAATTATCAGGTAATGCCTTTTCTAAACTCACTTCATTGACATAATGGAAAAATTGATTGATCATCGTCTTTAATCATGCCGATATAGTTTTTTGTAATCAGGACACCGATTACTATTTGACGAGACATCTGGGAGATCATTATGGCTTTATTACGTCACTTTACACACTCTCTCTCTCACCAACTTATCCAGCAGCTTATGTTCTATACTGCAGCTTTAAATTGAAAGGAAGTAGTAAACACACACACACCTAACTTACAACGCGCGGTTCAAGCTACGCGCATAATTTTTTGACACCTTGTCCGCCATTACGAACAGTAAAATTTGAAGTTAAATGCACTGAAACCCACGAGCTGCCATGTTACACTCTTTCTCACTAGCGTTAATTCAGTTTATAGCTGTTCGAGAGCGCGTGTTGCATATATTGATTTATTATACATTTTATTATGTGAAAATAAAATTCTATATAGTTCCTATATATACATATTCTTACTAGTCTTACTCTAAGCAATGAGTGTAAAAAAAATGGACGATAGTTTCAATAAAACACTTGGAAAGAAACAAAAGATATTAAATATTGAAAGAAAAATTGAAGTTAAAGTTTTGGAGAAAATGGTTTCCTCCATGGATCCGGACACCGAAAGAAGCTGCACGTTCCAAAGAAAATTGATTGTCTGATAAATAGATACATATTTATTTCACAAGACGAAATAAAATAGCAAGCTGAAAACTGACCTTACATTCATTCTTTAAAAAAGTCCTGTTTTATTAATTCCATCAGACAACAAACACGACAAGACAAATTAAGGATATTTTCTTCATTAACAATTACACTTTAGAATCTCTAACTTTGTAAACACCGAGAAATGGTGAAAACAGTTCCCCAAGGCATGAAACAACGACTTATTTACTTTTGCACCTCCAACACCTCAGGACGAGTTTCAAATCTACAAATAACTGATCGATCAGGCGTTTTCCAGTTGCTAAGGTGATATTATGATGTTTTGTCCTTAGATGTGATGCACGTTTTCTAGAACCACAATAACCAACGTACCAGGTTATTTTTTCGCCCCCTCTCTCTTCCTACCCCTCATTTTCTGTAGAAAATTAGCGTTACAGTCAGCCTTTGTCATTAGTCAACAAAGTAATTTATTTTATGCACGAAACCCGAACTCAGCTACATTTTGACGAGTAGCGTGCAGTACTTGACTATTGTTATTCCCCTTGTTTTATGTTTGATAGTTGTATGAGCAACATAAAAGCGTTTATAAAAAATGAAACAGCATAAACAATACAAAATCATGTGCACATTTTTAGTGATGTATAAAAACGTAGTCCTTAGAGGAATTCTTTTAATATCTTCTGAAGCAAACTTTAGGTCGCCACACGAAGAATGATTCCAAAAAGAGAGTCGATAATTTACATAATTAATGATTCCAATGAGAGTGTCGATAATTTACATTATTTGTTCAGTAATGAGCTGTTATTACAGCTATCAATGAATGGTTATCCGACCTGTTAGTATGAGGTTATTACCGATACCAGTGAATCACTTCATTTCAGGATGAATGTGGCTCTGGTCGTTTTTTCAGTTGTGTGGAAATCGAGCAACTATATAGTGACCTGACGATTGACCAAATGCTCAATAAACTGAAGGCGATGGTCAACATCTTTCCACTTTCTCGGGTAGAAAAACTGCGGGATAACGATGGACAGATACCACGCCACTTATTTTGGTCCATTGTGTTGTTCAACCTACATACTTCAATAAATAAATACAGGCAACTAGGAATACATTCCATCCTTCTAAAGAGAAGGCTACATAATTCTTACTTCTTTGCCTATAGTGATTTTTAATACAAGTAGTTGCGTTATGGTCCTATAGCTGTGTTTCCACAGTCATCCCTTGATGAAATGCAATTATCTGGTTAAAACAGTCTATACTTCTGTAAAAGTTTAATGTAATGAAAAGAAATAACTACATCTCTCGGATTTATTTGTTTCCTTTCATTCTAAGCTCCATGTTTATACACCACACAAAATTAAACATTAATTTGAAAGTCCAGTCGTGACAAATGTGAATCACGCAAGTGGTATTGGCACCTGAATGAAGATACAGAAAACACTGTATATCAAGAGAAGGCGTGTTAGAATCTTTCATCATTCTTAATAAAGTTTGCAGTTTTCTGGTTTCATTAAACATTAGTTTTAATGTTTAATAACTTTATTAAGCATGACAGCTAGTGAATATTTGTAGAAAACGCAAATATCCGGCACAACTCTGTTATCAGCGCTTGAATTCCACAGCACATTTGTATTTAACCTTTTATATTCCTTTACTTCAAATCTATAAACGTAAATATCCCTCGCGTGATTCACTGTATTGCCTATTATGTTTGTTTAAAACTTTTCTTCATTCTATCGAAATAAATCATATAAGCTGTCAAGTTTCAAGTTAAATTATGTGATTACTGCAAGGTTAATCCAATTTATCAATGAGTGGTCAGCCACCATGTTAGTGGTAAAATTGCAAGTCAATAGCCAACCACTTAACTGATGCAGAAAATAGCAAAATATGCGTTTGTTCAGATTATTGAGTAACTTTACCGACTTATATGATATTTGAATTTTCTTCCTGAGATATACTACTGGAATTTGCGGTACCTAAAACAGCTGAAGTATTTATTAATTGCATGTAGCATTAATTGCATCTCATTTTCCGAATATTAATTCGCCATCTTCGTACCAACAGAGCTATTCAAATCATTAATCTTATCTAAATTTCAATGATAGCCTTCATATGCATTCCATTTGAGGGGAAATATCTAAGGTTCCATTTAACACCGCCTAAATCTTCAACCAAACTCTCAGACAATCAAAAGAACAAGCTATTAATGTACTCGAAACACTCCCTCTTCTGGAAATGCATAGTCGTTTGTTTCGTGCAGAGAAACATAACGTAGCTGAAATGCACGAAGATTGCTAAATTCCAGATAGTATTAATGAACCTTGCTTAAAGTCTATGATTACTTCTCTTAATGTCACTGTATGACATCAAGAGAAATAATCTTTCCGTAATCAAATTTGGCTAAGCAAGTACATTTAAATTAGTTCCATGATCCCTCAAAACTGAAGAAATCCTGTCTGTGACATTAAACTACCAGATTAATGTGACGCTAAGAATTATTATCAGAATTTTTGTCGTGCCGGTGTATAAACAGAAAATTTATTTATTTATAATAATTCTTCGTGCCACTGAGGGGATTCAAACTTGTGCCTTTTCCACACGGTCCTTTTCCACAAGATCTTTTTTTCTAACATCTGCTGAGCATGAAAATTCCAATTTATTTTAGAAGGGTAAAGTCTTTTTTTAAATCAATTTTTATTTGTATAAAACAAAATTTTGAAACCAAAGAAAACTAATTAATTAAAAGTTTTACCATAGTGCGCTTATAATGGAAATTTTCAACACATTTCACTGAAATGTATGATATGTTTAACATTTAACAAAGAGATAAAATTTAGTGCTTTAATATTTCATAATGCTGTGTAACAATCATCAATAAAAGTTTTCGCTATTTTTGCTGGCTAATGTAACGTATATTAAGAAAATTATCAGCGAAAGAAATACCTTACCCTAACGTGAAGATAATTGTGCATGTTGATAGTAAAGAACTCATTACAACGCCCCAAGTCACCTTCATTTGAAATTTTTAATGAAGGCACTTATTAAAGTAAGTTAGAGAGTTTTTAAATTCTGTCAAGAGCTAAGTAATAGATATTAACTTTAATCAATAATTCTCTTTTCCTATTATAACATTCAATCGCTTTGATAAAATAAGCTTTGGAGTACTTTTTTTTCTTAGGTTGCCTTGTAAGTATTTATAGAATAGAAAATGAACTTGCTTTCACATAAAGTTGGTTAATTAGAAGAAGCGAAAATCGAATTTTTAATATATTTTCTCCTTAAGTTACTTGCATGCTGGATATCGAACAGAACACACGGAAAAGAAGTATATTTGATTAAGACAAGATTGTTTGGTGGGCTGTAACATGCAACGAAGTGTTTTTTTTTCTCCATATTTTTATTCAACGTTACTAAATCACAAAATGATAAAACATATTTTGCTACAATCTGACAATGCTGATATTATCTTAACACGCCTCACAATGCTTGCGATATAAATGCTTCTAAACATGTCTTCACTAACCAATATGGTAAATGTATTTTACAAGAATTTAATGAAACGTGAAACTTAAAATATAGTGATCATTGCATTTAGATATGATATTTCATAAATCTCCACATGCAGTGAACACCGCACAGCTGCTTAAAACATTAGCTTTAATGAGATATTTTTTCAGGGAATTCTCAACTTCATCATACTTCAAAACTGATAGCAATGGCATATAACGAGATTGATGAAAACATACCGTACTCTTTTCTCTTTCTTATCTCAGAATCTTTTTCGCAATCTATAACGGAATCTTAATATTTTTTTATCAGCTTAATTCAGTCTGAATAGAAAGCTACTGCTTATCACACAGATGTACAACTACTATGACGTTGCAAATACAACACAAAACTGAAAGCTAGTTGCCACTGAACGATTATCCAAAGCTGGAATGAGCCATTACTGCCTTTTCCATATTTATCTACTTCTGGACAAAAAAAAAGATCACTTTAATATACGCAGTGCGTTACATATCAGGCGCGTTAGCAAATAGTAACAATTCATGATTTATAACAAAGAAAAAAAAAAAAAAAACACGAGCAAAACGCCATGACTCTAATGCAATGTCTATTAATTTCACTTCTGCACATCCGTCATATTACTCACTCATTCCTCCAATCAGCGCATGGCAACTAAACATAATATCCTGTGTCACCGCTAAAATACAAAATAAAAAAATAAATAATAATTTTCTGATTTCTCTTGATTCGACTTTAGAGAACTTTGGGTAAGGCTCGGAAAATCTCTCTAATACAGCCAAATACACTGTTTCATAAAAATCAATTCACTAGAAGTCGAGTTATCACATGCGGACGGACGTACAAAGAAATAAAATTGCTGGATTTCTATTGGTACGATTTTAATAAAATTTGGGATGGCTTTCGACAAAGAGCAAATATAAAATTTTATAAAAATCCATCCACTAGAATTCGAATTATTACATGGAAGGATGGACATACAAACGGGTGGACACGTGAAGACAATAACTTTACAATATATGATAATGCACCTAAGAAAGTAAACAATTGTACTTCCCAGAAAGGTTTTACTAGGAGTTTAATTAAAAGGTTTTCTTCACAACTGCAGTTGCGTTCCTTTATTTTTAAAGAAAGCTGATAGAATACAAACGTATGATATTTATGTCGTAAATGTAGCCAAAACTGGTACTAAACTGCATAAGATACAAAAAAAAAAAAAAAAAAAAAAAAAAAGACTGACAAAACAAAACAAACAGCGATCCGGAAAAAAAAATGAGGAAAAATTAATGACTGGCTGATGATGCTGCTTCTGATGCTGATTAAAGAATTATGCAAAGAAAGAAAGAACAGGTAGACAGATCACTTTAGTCAAAATCATCTTTTTACTTGCTTTTTCCTACTTATCCTACTACTTTCTCCTACTATTTAGCAAATGGTTTAATCCAATCCTAGAAAATTCGATAGCTGTAGGCAAACTCATAAATGTAACTGTGAACTCACAAATATTGCAGCTTGTTGTAATATATTCATTGACTTATCATATAGATCCGAATTTATTTTTAAAATAACTAACTTTACAAACTAGTATGGTCTGAAGCAATTTACTTTAATTTCTGAATTTTAAATGCCAGGAATGTGGACCATACTTTTGCATTCCATCTTCATTTTATTTAAGATAAACAAACTCCCACAATGGTGAAGAAAACTCTTTAGGTAAACCTTCATAAAATTGTTTCTGGGTTGTGTTTGATCAATCTTTTTTAAATAGTCAATTCTTATCGCCCTTTCTTGCCAAAGGGTAAGCACTAGCAGCTCTAGTATAGCTGAGTTAACGGTTACTCGCTCCCATTCAAAACCATTTTCTTATCTTCTTCCTCCATTGACTTCATTGTGTTATGTCTAGGCCATACACTTAAAGCTCACCATTAGATCGTTGACCAGCGATTGCTTTCTTATCAGTGTGTTTCTAAGTAGGCTAGTATGAAAACTATCGCTTGTATCAAGTAGGGAAATCGATGTTTATCATAAAGTTCGATAAAGGAATGATAAAGCCTTTCTCTGGAAATTGTGTACACAGACCTTTTCTCTTTCTGCTTCAATGAAATTCAGTATAGAGGTAAAGAGCTATACATAGGTACTGCGAGAAAGTACAGCTTTCTGAGAAATAGAGTTCGCTTTATAAAACAGGTGGATACAAAGTTTGAAATCAGTCATGGAATTTCACAGGGTTAGGATATATTACACTAAAAGCAGTTGGATTTTATTGGAATTCACTAGCGATCGTAACTTAAAGAGAACTAAAGTTTTCTCTAGGACGGTATGGCAACGGAATCTACGATTTAATTTCAATCCACAGATAAATCTTTATTTTTACTTCAACAGTTTTACGAAATGCAAAAATAAAATCTCATTTTCACTATTAGCTAATGTTTAAAGCCTGAGGTAACCAAGTGGTCAAGAACGTGAGTGAAGTAGCAGGTGCCCTTTGAGTTGACAGGGGCTCGAGTCCGTTGATTGTTAAATACGATTAACATTTGTACTGATGATTTATTGTAAACTCTACTGACCTGGTGGTCGTGGAGGAGTATAAACAAGAATTTTTTTTCCCCGTCTGTGCGCGTGCACATACTTGACTGATTTTTTAAAAACATTTGAAGGGTTAAGTGTCGCTTTATTTTTTTTAAGATGTAAATTTTAATTTTTACTAAAGGAGCCCTTTTCTTCCTTTTATTAATCATGTGATGTCTGAGCGCTTGTTGTTGTGTTAGTCGCTGTCCGGTGGGCGAGTGTTTCATAAAGATTGTTGCAAAAATAGTTTTGCAGGCCTTCTTTGCTCTCAGATTCATGTCAAAACATGTAGCATCATCTATGTAAAAAGTATATTTTTATCACACAAAGACATGATGCCGACAGAGCATCATGTCTTTATGTGATAAAAACAGCATTATCCTGTCAACAACGCAAGTTGCTTTTACGAGCTTTTTTCACTCTAGCTGAGTTAGTCGGTCTCAGGTGAAGACGGCAATGTGTATCAGGAAATCCAGGTTTTTCACAAACAGATCACAGAACCACCAAAATTTACAGACATGATACATTGCAGGTAGATGAAGTAATTTTCCGGTGACCCTAATACAACAGGTTTTTAACTCTTGCTTGGACGACACACATAAGGGGAAATTTAAATCGAAAAAGGATGGTTGCAGGTTAGACGTACGAAAATTTGCTTTTCCCAGAGAGTGATTGATTGTTGTTGTTGTTGTCAATATTTATTTGAACAAACTTCCATCCGGTGTCTAGAAGATGGATAATTGAATAAATTTAAGCAAGAATTAGACAAATTGTTACAGGGATGGACAGATGAGGTGGGTAGTTTTTTTTTGTTTGACTTATGATATATAAACTTGCTTCCTTGCATCATTTGCTACTGCTAATACTACCACTGACTTTGCATACGAACCCAATATACCTGATACATTGTGCTTGTCTGAATCCCCTGTGCAATTTATTTAGTTTCATCATTTTAAAAGCTTTGCGCTTGTAAGGTATCTGACGTATGCGTCCTACTTGCTCATTATGCGATTGTTTTAAATTTATTAGTTTTACTATTGCTTTAAGTTATCTTTATGTTTTAAATTTTATTACTGATTTTAAATCGTTTAAATCAGTACACTTCCTAGCTTGTAAGCTAGAAAGGGTTGTTGTTATAAGATTTTAGGTGCATCAGCAACTTAGGCTATACTGCGTCATATATATTATATCGGTTATTGCGTGTTCTTTGGTCGATTTACTGAACGAAAAATCCGAGTTTCCAAGAGGAAAAACCATGAAACTCTCAGCTGAGACCGACTAACTCAGTCACGTTGTGAAAAAGGTCCATAAAAATTCTCCCGTCATTGACGGGATTCGAACTCAAGTTTTTCAACGGTGATTATACCAAATGTTCATGAGGACTTGTAATTTAACACGTGTTAGCATTGTTGCAACAGTCATATTTACAGAAAATATGAATGAATAAATGTATAAATAAAACACTAGACGTCATGGAGCATCAGCGCCCTCGCAGGTAGTAGTGGTTATATTCACGATCCTCCTACACAGAGAGGAATTAAAAGGTCTGAGTTACAGAAGCGAGGCATTTTTATCAGCTTTTCACAACGTGCTTAGTTAGTCTGTCTGAAGCGAGGATTGCATGGTTTTCCTAAAGGAAACTAGAGTTTTTCGTCCAGCGAACCGACCGAAGCATTAACGCAATTACAGACAACATGCTGATGCCTCACAGACTTATCTAGTTTGTCTCAGTAAATCACATGCATATATGGCCGATTTTCTGTTTTTCGGAATGAAAATCTAAATTTCCGGTGGAAAACTTTGTCGCGAACGTATCTTTAATAAGTACAAGACTGCTACAACTGTGATCAAATATAATCTCTCAAACCATAATGGTTTTTGTAATTCAAGTTCTCGTAGCTAACAATGGTTATAATTGTTGCCCTTTTACGCCATGTGCAAAAATGAGGAATTTTTACATTTCGGTTGAGTCAGTCGGACAAGGAAATAGCTTTCCCCTTCCCCACCTCGCCCTCGGAAAGTCTGGTTATCACGAAAAACAGGCAAACCTAAATAGTGCCCCGAACATACTAGAGGACGTTGAATATAGGTGAGATAAAACGCCGAAAAGTGCTATTAACACACATGAAAGTTGCCGTAACGTCGATAAAGATCTAATTCTTTTTGGAAGTAGGAAATACAACATTCTGCTTAACACAGTCGCATATAACGTCTACAGTCAGGCGCTTATGCTTATCATGTCCTTTTTCATAAACCTTACACCCCCGTTTACTACACCGAACCCTTTTAACATGCCATTGTTTTTTATTTAACAATTAATTATACAACAGCTGCAGCTGGAAATTTTTACTTTTACTTTTTACGGAAATTCTGTTACCTTTAAAAATATATGTATAGAATGAAAGCTGACAACAGTAGTGGCAGCAGTAACAAGATATGTCGTTCGATAACATGACTGAGTTTTTTGCAGAGAACAAAAATAAATAAATTAAAAAAAAAGGATTTCGCAGGGTAAAAAAAAACAGTGAAACAGAAAATTTTGCTTATTTGTAAAGGTTTCCAGCCAGACAAGGAAAGCTGCACATTGGTTATCGCTTGAGGTTTGGCAGACAAAAGATATGCTTTTGGTCATTTATAAAATAAGTTAGGAAACCAAAGTCAAGAAAAGATTACGATCAATAGAAGCTTTCATTCCTGTCAAAAGAAATATGATTTATTAGTAGTATATGCTAAACAAAATATGCTGCACAACAGTAGGCAGTATCTTTAATCTCGTTGCGCACTTTTTCAACTTCTAACTAATAGCAGTGCGATGGGCCTATACCACAGGGGCTGATCTAGTGGCTTGATGGGATTCTTTAAGATAAGTCGAATGTTAGCTACCTTACAGTCGTCCGGGAACCGTCCAGAAGCAAGACAATTGTTGTAGAAGTTTAACAAGAGGTTTGGGTGAGCTCCCGCAAGCTTTCTGATAATTTTTGGCTCGAAGAGGGCTCTAGACCAGGACACTTCTTGTCCTTAATTTTGTGTAGGGCGAGAAGACAGAGAGAGAGAGAGAGAGAGAGAGAGAGAGAGAGAGAGAGAGTTCCTCAGGAATGAAGGGAAGTTCTTCCTCAGAAGTGCTGTAGTTGTCGTTCACTAGACACACCTCTCGTTGAGCAGCAATTTGCGGTTCCTCCCATCACCCCCGGAGGAAGAGCTCATCCAGAATGTTGCTGGTGAAATATTCCCATGTGAGAGTAGTTGTTCTCTGCGGAGCGAGTGTGGATGAGATGCATCTCCTTTGGGGAGTTTGCTGGTGACGATTTTGTACACCACTCCCCAGGGTTCATTACTGCTAGTGGTGGAGACGAGGTTCTCCCAGGATGCTCGCTTCCTACGTCTAATCATGGACGTATTCATTCCTGAGTCTACAATAGTTATTGCGAAGTTCCTGCACCTCGTTGGGGGATCAGGATGTATGGGCACTTTGAAAGGTTTTACGTGCTGTGTGCACTTGTCGGCGGAGAGCAGCTAGCTCAGGGCACTACCACTGGACAGCGTCTTCTTAGCTCGGATTTTTTTTCTCTTGATAGTTTGGTTGTAATCATTTGTGATAATTGCTGTTATTTGCTGTTGGTGATGGATGTGCGTTTATTCCGTAGAGTTAAGATCGTGGGTACCCTGTAAAGAAGTTTCAATTGCAAACTGAGTCCTGTCAGCCTTGATGATAGCACAAGGAGCTAGGTTGTTTCCGGACTATAAACGAAGTATAAATAAATAAATTGAATTATTTATTTTGAACTGTCATTTTGAGTCTTTTCAAGTGACTAATATTACTTATCACTGGGAATTAAACAATTATTATCGCCTTATTAACACAGTGATGACAATCATTCTTTCACATCACGGGAAAAGGGTTTGGGATCGAATCTAGTCCAGACAGAAGGAGTACTTATGGTCTTTTTTTCATATCGTGACTCAATTATTCGGTTATGAAGAAGACTGAACGGTTTTATCACTTAAAAACTTGGGTTTTAGGTCAAACAGGTAAACCGAACGGAGAATACGTGCATATAAAAACACAATGTATTTATTCCCATGACCTTACGTACCTTTTCGTTCTTTTAGGAAGCTCATTGAGTTTCGCTATAGATGTTACAAGGCTTTACGCAGTAGTTGAGAGCAGTTTCGACTATTTTTTTCAATATACATTACTACTGCTACTACATTTAGAATTTGCTTCATTTTTTATTGGTTCTTCCGTTCTTTGAGCTCAAATTTCATGGCACTTCTTCATGTAAATTCACGAATTCATTATACGTTCTCTTACCAGTTCTTAGAACGAATATTAAAAACAGCTCTGAGAGACTTTGAATAAGAGTCGCCAGCGATCACTGAAGAATTTAAGCACTCTGATTTCCAAGTATGAGTGGCTACATCTGTCTTTAGAGGTTAAATCATTAATTCAAGCTCAGCTCTAGCACGCACTCAACCCGAAATGTCAATCACAGTCTTGTTCTTCCCTAAAAGACATGAAATGGGATGGCAGCTAGGGGGTCAGGGTTATTGATGGCATAGTACTTTGTGATGGCATAGTTAGTGCATCCTAACCTTAGTTTCTTTGACGCTTAACGCACACCTATGGTGTGCGTTAAGCGTCAAAGAAACTAAGGTTAGGATGCACTGCGTATGTTGTGTCTGTAACTTTGTGTGTATTCTTCAGTCAATTTGTTTTACTCGACAAAAAAAAAAAAAAAAAAAAAAAAAGGTTCCGGGATATAAACCCATGCCTTTCTCGCCTGAGCCCGACACTTAATAAAAAAAAAAAAAAAAAAAAAAGGCCATGTTTATACTCCGACACGACCAGCTGGTCGCAGGAGTTTACAATAAATCACGAATACAATCATTAATCGTATTTTACAGTCGCAGGTTTTAACCACGGTCCACTCACAGAGAGTGTGTGCTGCACTCTAGCACGTGACTAACCGGCAATATGTCATCTTTATTAAAAAAAATAAAAAATAAAAATTTTCCGCATCATTCACGAAATTCGAAGCAGGCCTTTTTCCACTCGTTCGGATGGTGAGTGAATTATAACCAGTGTGCTAGCCGCGAGGACGGATATCAGCACAAGTACCTGGCACTAAGGCGCCTCCGTAGCCAGGTGGGCAGGAGCAGCAGTGTGTAGCACATGCTTCTTGGTTAGACCGGGGTTCGAGCCCGTGACCACCAAATACGGAAGATTCGGAAAGGTCAGGGAATGACCACCGCATATCCCCGGAGCAGTATGGCCTTAGTTGCTAATGCTCCTAAAAACCAAATAATAACAACAACAACCTCGCACTAATTTGTTTAGACAGAAAATTGAGCATAGTGGGTTATAGTTAGCCCTATGATATACAAGATCAGTTCTAAAACAAAAATACTTCACAAATCTACAACAGTGAATCAAATGAAGTCCAGAATTATTTTTCACCAATAAACTTTATTTTTGAAAAAGACTCCCACCACATTTTAGGCATTTATCCCACCTGTATACCAGAGAAGTGTGTGTTAAGCTATGTGCAGTCGCACACTGTCGTGTAACAAAGTGACCAAGTCAAACGTCCGACTCTTATTTTTGATGGCACACTGCAGATCGAATTTGAGATTTCGTGCACACATGAGAGGGCGCAGCAGCGGGCTCCGTGAGTAGAAGCATGAGCATAGCTTTTCTGTGCTTTTGAATTTATTCGATTGTAGTGTTTCCATTGCATGCTCCGTTGCTTGCTTTCTATTTAAAAGTCTTTCCTGGCAACTGTGTAAGTTTTCTGGGCGAGGTCATTCCCAAAGTTTTTATTCCTTCGTGGTAACGAACTGCCGAATCGTATACTCGGGGCGTGACATGCAGTTGTCAACGTAAACCTTTTCCTTAAGCCGGTGAATTTATGCCAGAAAGGGGCACTCCACTGTAAGAAAGTAAGTGAATAACACTCAGCTGTTCTAACTTGGCCATACCTATCACTGTGAACATCACACTGTCTCTTCTGCTGCGCATCACTTCTAGCACATATCGGACCTAGGACAGCCAACGTGGCCTTTTGTTCGTAGAAGTATTAGTAGTAATCGATAAATTTACAACCACGGCGGCGTGTAAATTAAATTTACCATTTCAGTTTATCGGCTACATTTCGAGGGTCGGACTCAGATTGGAGAAATGTATTCGAGTCCAAAAGGTAGTGGAGTGACATGCATCTGTTTCTAGCAACTTTCAAGGATTCTTTTCTATCAACTAATTCCAAATATTTCAAAAATATATTTATACCAGGCCATATTTTGATAGTAATCTTTAAGGTTTCATAAAAGTTAACCCAAGGAACAAATACTATAGAACAGGATGGTTATACTCCAAAAATTTCCACGGTTTCGCATTCAGCTAAATACTTACAAAATTGTTTTGGAAATGTTTTGCAGAAACCGATTTTTTTCGGGCAGGACTGACGTCTGATAATTTTATCACAAACGCTAATTAAGTACAAAATGTCTCCATTTGTATTATTGTGTATACTGTATCAACATATCAACGTGTTACATACTATACATAACTGTCTTTTCTTGATTTTTGGCTTTATCACGAATTTTCAAAATACATATGTGATAAAACCAGAAAAAGGCATGCTCTACTGCTAAAATGGCAACCAGTAATAGTTTTTATGCTATAAAAGGTTATGTAAATGCCTTTTTTGGACAAAAATAACTGACTTTTGATAGTAAAAATAAATTTGATCGAAACTGGCATGCTATTTTATGAGCAAAACTTCTGTTCTTCGAATGACTCGTGTATATCACAGTTCAATTAACTAATCAGAATTTATTCAAAACAAAATATTGGTTTTTTGCCTCTTACACCAGTATCCGCTGTCCTCTTAATTTATTTTGACTCCAAACTTCCACTTCAAGTTTAAGTTTCAATGTAAACATTTCCTAGTCGTAAGGGACATGGATTTTTAAAAAATCGTTTTATAGTCATGAGCTAACACTGGGTCTCATTGAAGTAATTTTCTTGTTACTACCCCATTTGCATGTACTAATACGTTAATAGGTATATGTGATAAATTCTTACGTACTTCCATTCGCTTATTGGAAAAACAAAGTTTTATTTGAAGTCACCATGAAGTTCAAAACTATCTAAGTCTTGCTTCACTAGAAGAATTCTTTGCATCCATTAGTCTTTTCTAGAAAGTGATCTTGTTTCGCTCTGCCGGTGACTAGCTAGGTGTGAAATTAGAGCCAGAATGACATCACGATATTAGGCTGCTTTCGTCTCACGAACTAGCTTTTCGTGTCTAGACTGTCATAGAGCTTCATTACGCTTCAGTAAAGCAAGGACTGGATATGTGAGCCTGCTGATCCTTTCTTAAATCAGACATCATTTCATGTTTCTAAAGATACAGAAGTTACAAATCCCATTTAGTTTTTTTTTTCTTTGTATGTGTGTGTGTTATGCGAGTCTACTTTTATCTTTATATTTTAAAATTTAGAGAATTTAGTTAATTTCCTTACAAAAAATTTTGACCTTCTTTACAAAATACAGCTTCCGTGCGGAAAAGACTACGAGATTATTAATAAAGACTATAAAAATTATTTTAAACTGGATAAAAAAAAACATTCATACAGTAAGCTTATCATTTAAGTATCGAACCAACAGTATAACACAACAGGCCAAAAAGTACCTAAAAGTGTTAAATTAATGGCACTGAAGGAAATGCTGCACTTTCCATTTTCTTTCACTCTGCAAAGATTTATTTTTTAGGTACCTGATCAATCACAGCACTATTCAGCGGGAGCTCTTTCAGTGCCCAGAATGCATTTGATCCGTCATCACTAAGGAATTCAAGCTAAACTCAAGTAGCAGCATTCTAAAGATTATACACAGAATTTTAATCATGCTATGTAGATACCTGAAATTTAAGAACTTGTTCATCTGTCGTCGAGTAATCGGTATTTGGATTAAATTAATGGCGAGCACAATAAAAACATATTGGTGTGAAGCGTTACGACGAGAAATACACATTTAATGGATTGGGATCAGATCCCAGAGTTCAAAAATCAAAATCGTAATAACTGCTTTTAACTTATATTTGCAAAACTTTGATAATGATGGTTTACATGCAGCGGTAGCTCTTTCAAAGGCATGTTTACGTGGACCTGTTTCCTCAAGAAATAAATATTCCACATGTTGGCATCTCTGAGGAAGAAATAAGCAAGCCTTATAATTCTATATGATGCGGAGAAGTCAGTTACCGAATTCCATTCCTCCCAAGAAGTGTTATGCAAAATAGGCATTTTAAACATACAACAAATGGCCTTGAAACAAAACCATAAAGCTCTTCTAAATTCGCGCAATTCAGAACTTTTATGATCAGTTAAACTTGACAAATTTGGCTTACAGCATCAAGTGATCTGCTATGAAATCGATGCAATGCAGCAGATGTAGCACAATGACTATGTAAAGGTTTGTCATGAGTGTAACTACTAGCTCGGCACTATTACTATTATCAGTTTATTTATCTAACATCCCTGTACAGACATTATCTAGTAGGGTGGCTAATATAGACATGCTACAAGAAATTACACGGCAACATTGAAAATCAGACAATACATAAGAATAAATACATCAACAGTCACTTGACACAAAAATTGTTCATTACAGATAATTAAGAGTTCATAGGCACAAATTCCACAAATGTACACCCTTCTCTTCATTAAATTTGTAGTTTAGTAGTACACAAGTCCGCTGCTATCAGCTTCCTATAGGCTTTGTCGTGGCAGTACCTGTTCGGGTCGATTTTGAAGTCTCTAAAGAGCTCCAGAGTATTGGCAGGAAACATCCGCCTTAATTCCTCCGTGTGATGTAGAGCGCTTCGGAGACTATGAGGTTAGTAGAGCCGGGTCCCAGGGCGTGGCCTGACCACAAGATTATCAATTTGTGGGGCATCTAAACTCCCAGTCAGAAGTTGTGCAAGAGTATTGATGTTACGCGTGGTAACCATCTGTATCCATGGAGCTACCTTTAAGTTTATATACAGTATGGATTTTGAAATTGTAAAGGGTTTCCCGAAAATCCTATTCAACCACCGGAGCACCCAGTATTCTACGCTGAGAAACTTCCTGATATAGATAAGTATTTGGGGCAGAAGACCAAATAAATTGAGGCAGAGAGGGAAACAGGAACAATCCATCTTTGGATGTATTGGGTCACTAGTTGTTGATTCCGAATCCCAGTTATCTCCTGTTTTACAGCCAAAATGGCAGCGAGAGTTTTTTTTCCTAGTGTTCTGAAAGTGCCTTTTAAAGGTAAGGCACTCATCCCACGTCAATCCAAGGTCGGTGTAGGTGCTGACTTTCTTAATCTGTGCTCCATTTATAGATAACTCAATTCTATTCTTTATCTTCTTATTAGTTATTGTCAGCTGTGCTGACTTGTCAGAGTTTAGCCATAAACCTATTTTACCTAAGTAAAAATGAAGTTCATGAAGCTGAGCGTTTGCGTAGGAATTGACGTAGCACAAAAGGGCGAGTTCGCTAGAGACAACAAAATACTTAATGTCATCGGCGTATGAAATAAAACTATGATTCTGCGATAGAAAAAGTGCCAGAGCGGCCGCGAAAACCAAAGCTGATAAAACACCTCCATGAGGGATTCCCCAAGTGAGGGTACATACGGCCATAAAATTGATGTTGTTGTTGTTATGATGGGGGTTTAATGGCGCACGAGCTGCTGGGGCTATAGTGCGCCCCATAAAATTGAACCTCCTTACCAAGGGACCATCTGTAGAGAGGTTTACGTGCGCTGTATCTGCATTAACAGTGTAGTTCGAGGATTGCATAGACCGATATGAGTAAATATTCCGCAATTGGCTACTGTACCCATCTGAATTGGAAGATGTTCACAAGTTAGTTACCTCCGACAGCCTCTAATTTTTCTCGCTCCCATTAGTCTTCTGGGATGAGATTTTCCTTGTATTCTGGTTAGTGATTTCCGCATACGTCGTCCTGGGACAATTTTCAGGACACACCATATCAGCCTCACATAAAGCCGGAGTAGCGGTGGGCGACATACCCTGTAATAAGGGAGTTTGTTTGTTTGTTATGTGGTTTTTAGGAGCATTAGCAACTAAGGCCATATTGCTCCGGGATATGCGGTGGTCATTCCCTGACCTTTCCGCATTCTCCGTATTTGGTGGTGACGGGCTTGAACCCCGGTCTAATCAAGAAGCGTGTGCTATGTACTGCTGCTCCTTCCCACCTGGCTACGGAGGCGCCTAGTAAGGGAGATAGAGAGGCCTGGGTAGGAGCCATGGATTTTTGGTGAGTAACTTCTACCAGGGGCTGTTGCTCATAATTCTCTGTCATAGGTGGCTGCTCAATGTCTCTACTTGTTTCTCTATTCCGTTGATAGGGAATGACGGAAGGAATATTAAATACGGCATCTGGTTGTCTATGTCCCACTTCTAGATCAACATTAATAGCCGAGAAATGTGCACGGGCTTGAGAATCCTCTCCGCATATATCGAGTTTATCGCCATCATATTCACGACCAGGTTCAGATATTTGAGGTATTCTCAGCGTTGTTTAGTTAACTGGCTTACCCCACTTTTTCATCGTCAGCTGATGCTGTCTAGCGAAAAAAAGAGAATACTGTCTTTGCGCAAAGAACCTTATGCGTGTTGGAACTCTACAATGAATATAACAAATTTGACCAACTCAGCTTAAAAAATGCAATTAAATTTATTTAAGGAATGCATCGCAATTAGCGGGATTAATTTACATTCAAGATATAGGAACGTTCTAGAAACCGATGAATAAATTGCTTCTGAACAGTTTCAACACTTACAGTATTATAAAGATTTTTTTGTGACTTTAAAACCTACTCTAAGAAGCTAGAAACTTTACAGACAACACATATAATAACACTCGCAGAGTTATATGTAACAGCAGCAACGATGATCATACATGAATAAAATTTATGGCAACAAAGTGAAAGACATTTAACAATAGTTATAATAATCATAAAAATCATAATCATGCACAATTAAACAACCCGTTCTTGGATGAATATTTTTTTTCCACGAATCCATGCAAAAAAAAAAAAAAAAAAAAAAACCATCTTTATTTCTCCTTCCAAATATAAATATAGTAGTACACTGGTATGAGACAAAGTCCCTTCAAGGCAGAAAATGCAAGAGGATTGACATAAAAGAATAACCAAAATATAAGAAAGTCTCATCACTACATTTCTGTCTAGGGTCCTGTCAGTTGTAGTAAAAAGTTCAGCTTAACATCACATCTACTGAAACAACCCATGAGAAATATACACTTGTTCAAATAATTACACACAATTGCGTACACATTTGTTGAACGAAATACAAAAAACTGCTAGACAACAGTAGCCTCAGCGAACCACACCTTATCAATTCCCACATGTGATAAGCTGTGAAGTGACTGCAACGCTCTGGCTGGTAAGAACCTGTCGGCCATCATCATCAGGGATTTCGTGCCTCTTAAGGTTGATGGTGGGATGTGCCACTCACATAGCTGCCAGAAGCAAGGTGAAAATATCACACCAGTCATCATCTTTATTGTGGTTAACAATCGTTTCCAGACAATGTCTGGTAAACGCTGTAATTTAAGCTTTCAGCGAGCTGCGTGGTCCTTAACTGTTGGGAGGGACGGTGTTTATTGTTGGCCCACATCAGCAGCCAGAATTCAGTCGCATATATTCTCCAAATGTGAGTATGGGTAGCTGATCCCCACAATTCAGCACCATACAATATGGCCGAATACACTGTGGTTTTTATATATCGTGCAGTATTGTCAAATATTATCCCGAGATCTCTATGAGTTTTGACAATTGGAATAGTTATGCCGTTTAGTTTTGGTTGTACAAACTTAGGTAATCTTTTTAGAGAGTACGCCACCATTAGTCTTCTATGGATTTAGGGCCAAGCCAAATCTATTTAAATACATAACTCCAGAAGCTTATTACTTATCTTGTCACACAATGCACTATTGCTCATGGACGGTTGGATGGTCGTTAGAATTTTAATGTCATCTGTGTAAGTGCATACATCATCCAATACATCATATATCATTCGAAAGTAGTAGCTTGGCAGTAGATATGAATAACAGTCAACTGTCAGTCAGCAATTGGGCAGACTTGAGGAGGACAAAGTTCTGGACAGTAGTAATTCAAGATTCTCTAGCTGTTGATTTTTGTTAGCATCCTGTAAACTCATCTCTTGAAAGTGCTCCTGGTCCTCTGTTGTTAGTAAATTAATATAATCACCGTAGCAGAGCAAGTTATATCATGTGAAAAATTTGTCCAAAGGCAATTTTAAAAAAGAATTCAGACAGAAATCATCCCTTAAGGGGAACCATTAGTGATATCAGCTCTGATGTTTTTCAGATATTACAAACGATGATATCTGCAAAGTATGTCGAAAGAGTTCTCATTGATATCGCTATTTTCTTTTTAACTGAAAAGAATTTTTAAAAAAGCATTAAAAACATTAATAATTACAGTGGCATTTGATACTATCAACAACGGAACGTATGCAATAAACTGGTGAAAACACACTGTAATCTACTGCCATGCCATACGGCTAACTTTCAAAACTCTTAAAACAGCCAAAAGAGTTAGTATTAGTAGTGGCATACGATGCAAGAAAGCAAGCTTATAAAGCATAAAAAAAATCCTATCTCACTTGCTCACCCCTCTAATAATCTTTTTAGAGAGTCTTGTTCTTCCTCGAATTTATTCAAACTACTCACTTCCACAACGATAGATGGAACTTTCTTTCAGCAATCAACTACCTGCTGGCTTAAGGCAAGGCTCCTCACATCTATCTTGCAACCATTCTTCCTTAATTTGAATTTATGCCCCCCTCATGTGCGTAGTCTCAGCAAGAGGAAGAATGCCATCAGCACTGAGCTTGCTCAATCCATTCAAAGCCTCAAACATCTCAATCGGTTCATACGAGTCATTCAATAGAGTATTTAATTCTAATTAATATCATAAACAATTCCTCGTTAAGATCTTTCGAAGGATATATGATCTGTTTTTGTTGATGCAAAATTTAAGGTGGGATCATGGACTAATTACGTATAATACATTAAGTTAACATCTTAATTTTTTTAGTGAATTTGAGGTTTTTCCACTTCGTTCAATTTTTGGCGTTTCATTTTAAACAGCGTCAGTTTCGTTCCAAAATTAACATTAATCTTCAGTTCTTTTTAAATATTTCCCACATGAAACGCTGCATGTCATTTTCATGACGTCAGTCTCGCAAATTTGTTGACATGCTTTCTAAGTTTAGCAGAGAACCCAAACACATTTCGGTTGGTTAGGTAGAGAATCTCACTGGAATGACAGCATAGGCCGTTTTGATGGGATTGGCTGTCAGCCACACATTGTAGCAAAACTCAGTACAAGGTTTCTTATTTGACACAATGCATGCGCGACACTTCCACAGCTTCGTCTGTGCATTTCGTGTATAAAGTTGACCGGGCTTTCATTTCGTACTAAGACAGTCTGACGATATTACTTGGGCACATCGTACTTTGGTTCTGTCACTTTTTCAGAAAGGGAGCTTATTAAAACGTATGTAGTATCTGTTACATTTCTAATTGAAGAGTTTCTGACATGCAAAACCCTTGTAAGCGTACATAATTCATTCCCCTTTCTGAAAATCTTTATAAAGGGAGAAAAGAATAGTATACGTGAATGTGAAGTAATGCGCTTCATATTTTGTTCTTTGAAGGGTTAAAATAATAAAATTAGCCACAGGAATGTATTTCGTTATCTAATCTGTTTCTGGTTAGTCTTAAAGGAGAGCTATTCGAAACTCTCGAACAACATCGCGTTTTAAGTAAGTATTTAACGTCATGCATGGTTGCATGAGAAGGCTGTAATGCATTCTGTAGGAGCGAACAATAACTACGGTTACAAATTGGTAAATATGGAAGCATTTCTGCTTAAACTACTGGAAACTTTCTCTACTTTAGAATAAATTTCATTCTACTTAAAGCAGTTAATTCCAATCGCTTACTGCACAGTTTATGGGCTGAGCTGGCATGCCACTTATCCTTTGAACGATATTGTTCAAGCTCGATGTATCTTTGAGTCTATTTAATTTTGTTCATTACGTAATTTAATTGGTCGGTTGCATTTGTTAACCTTCCTTGAAGAGTTTCGATCTTCTCTTTCCCTAACCTGTTTGCAAAGAGATATAAGCGATCTGGGAAAACTCATGGCTACATGATCATACAACACTAATTGAAAAGGGAAAGAGTGTAAAGTGTTTCGGTAGATGCGTTTGATTGAGCTAGCATAATAAGAGGGGCTAACATATTTCAGAAATAGAATATGGAAATGTGTATGTGTGAGATAGATAAAGTGATAATCGGTTATCCTCTGAATCATTGATCAATGTGACAGATAATAATATTAATAATAATGAAATGCTTTTACTTTATTATTATGCATGACGGAATTGCCTGATACTCGTACACGCACAGTTGGTACATTATTCTGGGATTATTGCTACCGATATGCAGTATCTTGCATTTGTGAATGTTAAACTTCATCTGTCATTTCTCAGACCAGCTGCGTAATTTTTCTGGCTCTTGTTGAAGTAGCTTACCTTGATTATTGTCATTAACCACCCTGCTAACCTTTGTATCATCTGCAAACTTAGATATATATGCTTTCATCAATATTATTAATAAAAAGTAAAAAAACAACAATGGGCCCAGCACTGAATTCAGAGGGACTCCACTAATAACATTAGACCATGAAGAGCAGTGTCCATTAATAGCCACTCTGTCTTCTCCCAATCAATCATCCCTTTATCCATAGCAATTACTCGCATCCCTTAATTGTAACTATTAATTAAACGATATATTCTGAATACATTGAAATAGCAAATTAATTCAGCGCCATGCTTTTAAAAGACAAATTATAAATAATTGTTCATTTAAAAGTCATGTTGATTGAAGCAATAACAGATTGAAGACTATAAGAAAACAGAATTCATTAAACGTTTTTCAATTACTTTTAAAAATTCAGAATTAGCAAATGCTTTATTCGCTGCATTCATGCTTTCCACATTGGAATTTATAAATCCCTCGGTAGGTTTTACTGACTTCCAAAATTGAGGCTAATTCAGTCGACAATAATTAAATTTCTATTTAAATTAGAAATCTCCTGGAATTTTTAGGATTACAATTTTTAAATAAATATAATATATAGTTACTTCATGATAGTCTCATGAAAATGTACAAACAATCAGATTAAAATTTATTTATTCATAAGCAATAATTGCAGCAGTTTTTTCCTAATTACTTATATATCTCTGAACACTCAGTTTCATTTTCTAAAAATGAAAAACTGTTTTATTTAAAAAGCTTCGAAATGACCATGCGAGGTTCAGGACGATATTATATTTACTTTACCGCATGTTGTTATGCTTGGTTTTTTTTTACTTTAAATTAGTTTCAAAAGTTCTTAAAATAAATGATGTGCTTAATTTTATTGATAATTTATGTGATTTTAAGTTTTTATTAATTTTATGATAATATGAATATAACTGTTTTACTTACTTGCCTATAAATTCACGCCATTGCATATTTATTGAAATCTAGACTTTTTTTGGTGTGTTATTTATTATTAATTCCAAATATTTATTCTGTAATGGAGACCTTCCTTTTTACACATTGTAAATGGGAAACTGTAATGTGTGATAAATAAAATAAAATAACCGCATTTCCAAACACACAAATCTTTGAAATTAAACTAAACTAGAATCATAATGTAACCTGTCGAGGACTCGACAAGTTACATTATGAGTCTAGTGTCAGAATACTATATAAACTGCGGATTAGAAAAACAGAAACGTTGCAAACTTACACAAGGAAGATCCATATTGCCACATTAATTAAATTTTAAAACTACTTCCCAGAACGAAGAATGACGCAACGTCCAAACTTCAACGGTCAGGTCTCACACAGTGGTGTCATCTAGTGTGGGAAAACATGTCACTTTACCTGGGCAAAGATAAATTTAATAACTTCAGGGATTTGGGTTTAATATAATGATTAAAATAAAGATACAGTTAAGGCTAGAAGAGTGACACTTTGAATAAAAGCAATGGTACATGTAATAAGGCTTATTTCTATGTCACTTATACAGCAATGTGTATTATAGTGGTGCACTTGATATTAATAGCCATTGACGAAAACAGTGTCATGCACAAATTATGTAACATTTTGTAATCTCAGGTTTTCGCTAGTTCCATCAGTTGATGTGAGTACACTACTACACGCCTGGCCTATTTTACAGAATCTGTTAAAACCTATAGTGATACGAGGCGGATTTGAACTGACGTTCTAGGAGCCGCCCTAATAATAACAAAAAGTAAAGTAAAAAAAAGTAAGTTATGTGAGTAGTCGCTTGCCTTGTTTCTGCTTATAACAATTACGACTTTTAACAGATTTTAGGTAAAAGAATACGGCCAGTGTTCGAAAGGCTTCCAAAGAAGTTTATTTTACTATACTGTGTTAGTGTATATTCCCCTCATTTTAATATTTTAGCAATCTGAGCCATTTTAATTACGAACTTTTTCGACTACTGTGGAGAGTTTAATTTAAAAAAATTGAAGTGGGCTAATAATTTGTGGGACAACCGTCTTGAAACTATACTAGGCGAGAAATAAAAGCAACCATGTTAGGATACTCTCATAGGTATCCTAATATATAGACAACTGTGAGTGTATCCTCATAAATTTGACATCTCGCATGTCATAAATTTTAACAATTAAAATGTTTGAATACATCTGGATTCTCTCCTGACTTTTATAATTAGAGATGAGGATATAGCAGATATTAAAGCAAGCTTATGAGCTCGTTTGCTATTTTTTTCAATAATAAAATAAATAAATAAAAACTTTCTGTTTTTAACTTCGAGATGAACACATGAGTTCACGTGGCAGAAATATAAGAAATTTAGCGCATTTAGTGGCATAGTATTTAGGGTTAGGCGCCATCTGTGGTTTCCCACATCTGCGCCGTATGTACTCTGTGATGGAATGCAGAACTACTGCATAAGCCGGAAAAAAGTGTAGTGTCTGGTTTATGCAGTATTCACTCAAAGTGCGTGTACTTCTGTACCTTCGCACTTGACTACTCGGCTACGGCAGATAGCTTACCAACATTTAAATTACTAAGCCAGTTCAGTAATTCAAATTTATTTATTACTAAAAGATTTTAATAATAATAATAACAACTCGGAATAAACTGATTTTAATAAAAATGATTTCAGAAAGAGGGCTGAAAATCGACAATGAACATAAAACGAGAGCTTTGAAGCATGATTTAGAGAAGATATTCAAATTAATTCGGTGAACCTGACTCTTAAAAATGAGTCACGGCACACCTTCTATAATCAAAACTGCTACAATACCTTCCTTTTCACCAGAAAGCTTTCAACCAGTTCGTGAAAACTAAAGCTAAAGATTTCCCTTGGAAAACCTAAAATCTTCACCAATTCGTTACCTGAACTACATGTTCGACTACATGAATCAATGGATGGAAAATCACACGGTCCCAAACGGTAAGAAATAAAATATTTACAGATAATTAAAAAGTTTCTACCGAGCGGTGTGTGTCGCATTTTACGAAATCCAGTAGCACGCTATTGCAAAGGATTAACTCGATAAATTATACAGCAGCCTTCGCGTTTAATGGAGTTACCACAAACCACATTAATAGACCATATTCGTAGATCCGACATACAATGTATTCATAAATTTATTTTACCAACTTCAAAAAGTAATAAATCATGAACGAAATGAGACAAAATTACGGAGTTTGCTGCATGTGGAAAAAAAAAAAAAAAAAATCTCTAAATATATTCCTAGTATACACTTATTCTTTTCTAATTATCCCTAAAGTATGACGTTTTATTTAACACAAAAAGTGTTCCCCACAATAAAAAACAGTGTGGCATGGATTATGGAGACCCAATCAAACACGCGAATAAAGTTATTTTCACACTATAGTATATGATGTACAAGAGACTACAGCTGTAGGTATATATGGCTTGACGCCTTATCGAGATACAGCGTTTGCCGTGATCATATGAGGCAGCTTGGATGTGGCGACAACGGGTTCTGCGAAGCGTTCACTTCCAGAGAGAGGGAACTTTCTACGTTAACTGGATGGACTAAGGCGCATTTAGGGCTAGAGCCTGGATGGTTAACACAAGTTTGGACCCTTTCTGATCCAATATTGTGTCTGAGAAATCTAAATTTCATAATGAGGTTTGAGCACTTGCGGGCAACATCCCACATGTTAAGAATAGTGTCTAAAAAACCAGTTACTTCGATATGTTAAAAGCGTTTCGTAACGGACTTAGTAGGAACTTGCCTATTCTGCCTATTGGTGTCCCCCTCTCCCCGAAATATGACAGATTGCGTCCTATGTGATAGTATACTGGTTTCTTCACTTGTCATTCATCTGGAGAGGGCTTGGTTCGAATCCCGTCAGAGATTGATTGGAAGAATTCTTAAACGCCTCTTCAATCGAGACTGTAGTTAAGTCGATTTCAGGTAGAGGAAGCAGAGTTTTCCCTGTGAGTTATTCTTGATTTTTCTGCCGCACAACATGCAAATCCACCTGTGAGTATATATTTGAACGGACACAATACACTGGCGCAATATGACCTAAAATGATGCGCCGTAAAATAGCCACCAATAACAACGATAGGACAGTGCACGATTTCCTGATCAACAGATTTTACAAGATAAGCTTTTGCTGTTTAACAGGTCTAATACTTTAAAAGTGCTTCACAGTAACAAACTGAACCATTGTCTCACGTCATTTATTTTTTTCTTTATGATTTGTAAAGGTAATATTTTGTTTCCCTGTTATAACACTAACCATGGACAATTAAATACAACAGAACACTGATTTTTATGTTGACTGAATATCTACTCATAAGATAACGTAGTCGCAGCCGAAATAAATTGATACTCTGTAACTAGAAAAACAGAACAGCGATGGAGAGAGCATCATTGACATTTAAGAATTACGGATTTCTTATTTTAATAAGAGAAGCGTTTAATCGTTCATTCCATGCATCATTTGCTGATTTGGCTTTTATTTTAACAGGTTTATGCACTGAAATAGATTGAGATATCAAAGATTTCTGTAGAATTAATTAAGATTTAATTTGTTTGCAGCTACGGAAGTATTCCTGCATTGTAGTAAGGATTCTGATTGCGGGGATCCCACTGTGATCCACTGTGATGTGGGAGAATGGAAATGTGTTTGTAAAGACAGTTATGCTATTCTTACTTCGAATTACACCTGCTTACAAGGTAAGAATATCTTGTGATTGTTCACTTGTAAAATAAAAAACAAATAATTCATTTATTAGGTATGCAGACAATATGCATGACTGAAACTATGTAGTGCTATAAAATTAGTGTGAAAAAACTACATTTGTCGAAGTAGCTACATCCATACATCCCTAAAATAAAACTACTGCGTTGCTATTCCATTTGTTTGAATTACAGCAAGAATTCATCCGAACTATACATCGTTCCCATTTAAGATGCACAAAAAGAATGCATATTAAATGGTTCTCATTTAATATGCACAAAAGAGTGGGAGTAGCACCGTTAGCAAATTTCGCATAAGCAACCCCTATTCAGCAGAAAACTTCTGTTTTATGCATACGGCACAACATTTCTATTCCCCTCTGTCTTATTAGCTTGTCTTTTCGCGTTCTCGTTTTCAGAAATTGTTAAAAATAACAATATCATAAAAAAGTGAAGTTCTGAATTGCGAGTAAAATTTTCACTAACACCTAATATGCAATTTTATGCACGCGCAAAGTGAAAGCTTTTAACAAACGCGGCTAGGTGGACATACCGGTTTATTACTGTAACGAGACGGCAACTGGGAAAACGTTGGGAACTGACTTAGGAATAATTTATACCTGGTGGGAAACGATACATAAGAGTAATGGGTTTATAAATAAATTCATATCGTACGAGTGTAAATCTTCATCCGTAAGTGACGGTTTTCTTCGGGGCTCTTTGCTTTCTCCTCTAAAAAGCAAAGAAACTTTTCTCGGTCAATCAGCTAAAAGAAATTTTTAATATTAATAATGTCTTTATAGACCACACCTACACAATATTTTACCGTTTAAAGTATTTAGTGGAAACTACTTAATTACGTTAATTTTAATCAATGAATGAGACTAAGTTTAACTTGATAAGATTTTTCTAGCATGATTTATTATTTTTAAATCAGATCATTTGTATATACTGTAAATTTCACTCCAGGATAGACAAAGTTAAGAAAGGTTCAGAATGACAAATTCAGATATGGCAATGAAACATCCAGATAATAAAAATTACTTCTAGACAGAATCGTACTGAAAGCATAATAAAAAGGAAGTTAAGCTCCTTATTGGCATAAGTATAATATTTATATTGGAATTAACTATTAACAGCATTAACATATAACGCTGGTCGGGGGGGGGGGTTTAGCTCCCTGTTAAAATTCAGAGTGACTCTTGTAGGTTTTACGTCGCTGAATTCAAATATGGCAACCATAATGCTCTAATAAAAAATATTTCATATATTTTAAGAAACTGTAAACAGTACTAAAATTGAACAATAAATCTATTAACCTTATTCTATTTAAAAAAATGTTTATCTGAAAACAAAACACTTATTTTGACATTTTTTGCTTTCTATAATCGTTCACTGGTGCCGTACGAGATTCCAACAGTAGTTTGCCAACATATTTGGACTCCATTTTCCATGGTATCTTTTTTCTATTTGAGGAATATCTTGATTAAACCTTTCAAGGTGTTCATCGGAGACCGCTCCCAAATTTTCAGGAAAAAAGTCTAAATGGGAATGTGGGAAATGAAGCTTTAACAACAGGTTGTATCCCAACTCTCTGTACACCAAAATTAGCTTACCGCAATTTCACTGTAGTTTTGTGATTTCTCATTGCCTAAAAAGTTCCGTTCCGGCAGACGTTTTCGAATATCTTATAGGCTTTTATTTCTGTAGCATTTAATTTTTTAGTGAATTCCTCTTGTTGAAATAGCAGTTTGATTTGATGACCAAAAAAAATTCCCTCATTTATCTTGGCCTCAATGATTCGAAGAAACTTTTGCCTCAAACAGGAAAATCCTGCTCTTTTTTGTCCTCGTTTTCACACACACACACACACACACATATATATATATATATATAAGCTTTTCTACTATTTTTTCTTATTTATTCTTAATATATATTTTTATTAATTTTTATCCCTATTTAATTTTTGGATTATATATATATAATCAAACCTAGCTTGATGTGCAATGGCGGTTTTTTGACTTATCCGGAAAAAGATGTACTACATTTTTCTTTGCCTGGTATAATTTCTGTACTGTCTGGCTTTTTTTTTTTTTTTTTTTTTTTTTTTACCCTGTAGTGGCAATCCTTCTCTCAGCTATCCCACTCGCATGAAAAGCAGCAGCATTTAGTGCATCCACCTTGAAACCCAGTCAGCAAAGCTACCACTTTTAGGTTGGCACAGATGTTCCATTTGCATTCTTGATAGCATATTGTTTGCAAAAGAACCTGTAGGTTCTCGTACCAATGGTATAGATACTTATTTCCATTACGGAGTAAAAATGCTGTCAAACTGAACTTGGATGAATCAATGAAAAGCTTCCACTGCTCGGGGACGTGCTCCAGATGTAACTCTTTCATTAATTTCTGGACATTGTTAAAATAAACCAAAGCACCATCTTTGGAGTAATAACTCGTTATGTTAGATTGCCTCTTCCTATAGCCCTCATGGTTAGCACAGTCGGTAGAATCGCCATCCTCCCCACATCAGATGGAAAAGACCTGAGTTCTACTCCCGTCGATGACATGAGGAATTTTTATGGGCCTTTTTCACAACGTGGCGGGTTAGTCGTACTCACTCAGGAAATTAGGGTTTTTCGTCCAGCAAAACACAAAATCGACCATAGAACACACGCAATTTAAAGACAGTATATACGGAGCAATATGGCTTTAGTCGCTAATGCTCCTAAACCCAACAACAACTCTTCCTATAAAAAGACACCATGGTACCCTTTTAAAGAAGATTCCACTACTGAAGCCATGAGCCCAGTAATTGAGCCTTGGTTTTGGAGAATCTCTGACCAAATCGTTCAGTTCTGTCTGAGTGATTAGATGCGACATTGCAGTATCAAGAGTTGAAAATTCTGGATCTGTACTCGTTCTGGATTCTGCCTCTTCTGGAGACTCCTTTTACGATCCTGATTCATACTTTAGTCCATAAGTTTCTGGTGGCTTTGGCACTGGCATTGTATTATCGTGAGGAACCGGTCTTAGAGCAGAAGGTGTGTTAGGATACTCTACTTTATACTTGGATTTCCCAAAAAACCCCAGAAATATTGTCATGCAAAAGTAACAATCATTTATGTGGTCTCGAGGTTCCGGCCATATCACCGGAACAGCCAAAGGCATCGATTTATGAATACATCTAAAACAGCCTGTTAATGTTCTTGAACATGAGCTACAGGAAATCTTTGGAGCCCATACTTTATCTTGGTCTCCGAACTTACATCCAAAATAGAGTTCATAGACTTTTCTTACAAATTCTGACAGTGGCTTCCGCTGCAATTTTAATACCACTTCTCCGCAAATGTAGCATAAGCTATCATTATGCTACATTTGCTCTACTTTCAGCAAGAACGTGACATATTTCATGTACGGTTGAGGTACGCGCACATAAGAACACAATTAGGAAATTGTAGATTTTTATTCCAACTTAAACACAGTTCACGAGTTACACCTATGCACACAACATTTGTTTACAAACACTAATTCACTAAAACACTTGTTCACTTTGTTCACCACTCGCTCTCTGAAACATATACCTTTTTGAAATACGAAAAGCTGGCTTGGTGTGGAACCTACTTGTATATATACTGATACAGAAGTTTCTAGAAGGCTCACCATATTTCTAAAAAACTCCGTCGAAAGTTCTAAAATCTTCCAGAAACATCCCGACCTTTCTTCCGTACATAACAATATCCTATAACGTTCCGGAGAATTCTCAAATATTGTAGAAAGCTCCCGAATGCTTTATAAATCTCCCGAATGTTCTAGAAAAAAAATAATAATAAATAAGCAAAATATATGGAAAAGATGATTAAACCAACTTCAGGTGTCAGCTTTCGGTCATTAACCTACTATATTTGAAAACTGAGGTGATGAGAACTTTAAGCACTTATCAGCGTTTTTGAACATATTTCCTACAAGAATCTGTCGAAATTATTTCAGGGAGGAAATTGATGCCGAACAGTGTAATTGCCCATAAATAATTAAAAGTTATGGATGTTACTTTAGATTAAGTAAAAAGGGAAAGATTACTCTCGTGGTAGCACAGCGGTTCAAGGCCGTGCCGAGCCATTTTAGTACTTGAGGCAAGAATGAAAAATTGAGCCCTCCCCTAAAATATAAAAAAAAAAAAAAAAAAAAAAAAAATTGTGTGTGCCGAGCACGCATAGCGGAAGTTAAGTGAAACTTCTTTAGGTGAACATTTATCACTTGACCAAGGATCCCGTATTGAGCGTATGAATGCTGCAGGCGACGAATCTACATGAATGGGAGTCTCGGAGAAATGAAAAGTTCCAATACCAAATTTAGTTTCGGCAAGAGCTGTGGCACCAGATGATATTTAAAACCGTTTGACTTCGACAGAGTCGGAATCACTATTCTTGAGCGAGCCACGACAGCTGTTACAGGCCGACATTTGACTTGCATCCTAATTTGGAGATGCTGCTTGAAGAAGAGCGTGATTTCGACCTGCTACAATCTTCACATCATGCTTGAACCAAAGCCGATCACACACGGAACAGACTGAATCGAAATCATTATCCAGGAATGTACGCTTGAACTGTGCTTGGATGCTTCGGTGTTTCTTAAAATCCTGTTACTGCTCCTGCTGCGTAATACGCCACTACGTGTTAAACGATTTGATAGAGTACTTCTGGGAGTCGGTTTTGGCTTATTCGCTTTTCGTTTACGACTGGGCTTCGAGGACCGCTTGTCGTTATCATTTGCAGTATCAACTTCCATGACTCCTTCTTCCAAATTCACTTCTAACATTTCTAGCTCTGAAGATGTAGATGAACCTTCTCCGGCAGCTTTGTTCAACTCCATCGCACGCTGTAATTTCTTCCGCTGTCGAAATAGCTTAGATCTCTCCTTTGTGCTCAATGAAGGTGCTTTCGGTGGTCGCATTGCACGTATGTGCTCTATACGCCTTACAACGCTAACTATTAGTATTCGGCATGTTGAATTATAAATTCTTTTCCGTCGAAATGTTTTTATTAAATATGGTGGAGAATGACGAAAGAAATAGCATGATGCAATCAGTAGGGATACTGATTGGGTAATGCGTCCCTCGTGCCTAGTACTTGGTGGTGCAATGGTGGGGCGATGAATCATTTCGTGTGGCATTTTCTTGGAGATTTTTGGGCAATGCACGTACGCCAATGTACGTACGTGCAACGCGCCACGGACGCATTACACGTGTACGTGCGCTATACGCCTTACAACTCACTACAGGGCGCCTCCGTAGCCAGGTGGGCAGGAGCAGCAGTGCGTAGCACACGCTTCTTGATTAGACTGGGGTTCGAGCCCGTGAACACCAAATATGGAGGATGACCACCGCATATCCGCGGAGCAATATGTCATTAGTTGCTAATGCTCCTAAAAAACAAATAACAAACAAACAACTCACTACAGGGGACCTCCCCGCAATACGATTAGTTCATTGTACGATCAAACCACTTTACGATGGACACTCCATAACAAAATACCGTTCACTATACCATATGTAGTAAGTGCCGGTCATTATGATCACGTTTACGAATTGAATTTTAATTCTATTAACGGCGATTTTAATAAGTGAAAATAGGAGGAATATTATCCACAGGCTATAAAAGTAAAGATATAAAGCACAGATTTACACTTTATTACCTTACCAACTAACAAAAAA
This sequence comes from Mastigoproctus giganteus, assembly GCF_048544385.1. Classification (NCBI taxonomy): domain Eukaryota; kingdom Metazoa; phylum Arthropoda; class Arachnida; order Uropygi; family Thelyphonidae; genus Mastigoproctus; species Mastigoproctus giganteus. The sequence goes on along the minus strand of NC_143588.1, from coordinate 72,622,216 downwards.
TTAAATGATACGCGAAAATCAGAAGAATATTTTCCACAGGTTAACCAAAGAAAAAAAAAAAGAAAGGAAGATAACTTCAGTGGGTATTCGCAAATGGTTAACCTCCCAATACTAACCGCGCGTAACTCCGCTTATTTTCAGTGATCACAGAAGATCCGGGACATTTAGCCTAGTACGACAATTGGCTGTTCAGAATGCTTGTAATACCTTTACTTATAACAGCGGTCACATTTTCGTTGCGTTTTTTTGTCAATCCACGAACGCAAATTACTCCCATCTGAAAACTGCCTGGAGCGCGCCTAAAGAAGTTTCACTTCAAAAAATCGAATTAAAAAATATGACTTATTTAAAATACATTTAATATTTCTTTAGGCGCCCCTTTCAGCTTTTAACCTGAGGCAAGAGCCTCGTTTGCTTCACCCTCGGCACGACTCGGCAGCGGTTAGGATATCCGTCCTTCCACACCATGTAGCAAAGACATGGGTCCCATCTTGAAAAGGAACTTTTGGGACGATTTTTACAATGTGGTCAAATTGGTTGGCCTTGGGAGGTTGCATGATTTTTCCTTCCCGAAACTCGGGTTTTTTATTATTATTATTATTAAAATCTGTTTATTAAAAAATAGCAAGTGTTTGCTTTCACCCCTTATACACAGCCAACCGGCTAGAAGGGTGTACAAAATGCAAGAATTGCAATTATATACAATATAAGAAGGGTGTACAAAAAGCAAAAATTACAATTATTTACAGTATTTACAATATAAAAAGAGTGTATAAAAATGCACGAATACAATTATTTACAATAATTTACACAAGCGTGTATATTTACAATATTGTTTACAAATTCACTCATTGTCAAGATTATAGTTGAAGTAAGCAGTGCGCTTCTGAGATGCTCTTCACTCTGTACTGCTTGCTTTCGGAGTATTTCACAGGGTCTATTGTCAATGAATTGAAAAGGTTCACTGCGTTGTTTGGGAAGAAGTTCTTCAGACAGCACAGGTTGGATAGCGTAGAATGCAACGGTAGGTAGGGACTGTCACTACTGCGTCCGGCACGTGGAGTAGAGATAAGTCCTCGAAGACTGGGGGCGTCAATCACACCGGTAAGCATCTGAGAAAGAAGAAGAATATTCCTGGATGCAATGTGAACTCTCCAGGGAGTAATATTTAAGTTGGTATATAAAACAGCCCTGGAGATGGTGAAAGCATTGCCCGTGACCCTGTTCATCCATCGCATTACCCAGTACTCGACTGCGAGGAATCTATTTATGTACGACGTCGGGGCAGAAGACCAGATTGGTGATGCATACAGTGCGATAGGTTGTAGGCACCGCTGGACGTATCCACCGACTACATCGACGTGTAGTAACCCCGTCAGCTCTTGTCGAATTGCCCACATCGCCGAGAAAGTCTTAGTTTTCATAGTCGAGAAATGGTTCTGAAAAGTGAGGCCCTCGTCCCAAGTCAAGCCGAGGTCGGTGTGAGACTTCACTTTCCTTATCTGCACTCCATTGTGATAGGCTGTGATGTCATTTTTTATTCTCTCTTTTGTAAAGGTAAGTTGAGCTGACTTTGATGCATTTATTTCCAGACCTATTTGCAGTAGATATGGTACAAGGCTGTCGATTAGGACGGAGACTCGCTGATTAGTCAGGTGAGTTTGTTCAGCTTCTTTAGATGTTATGTATAATTTGAGGTCGTCTGCATACGATGAGAAATCAGTATACCTTGCGAGGAAGGGTTCAAGGGCAGCGGCGAACAGTACAGAGGATAGGACACCTCCCTGTGGTACTCCTCTCGTTATACTGCACTCCCGTTGGAAGGATTTATAGCTGATGATGAGTTGTCTTGGTGTAAGGATGCGGTTGATGGTTTTTAGCAGGCTTCCAGTAATGCCAAAGTATTTTTCCAGAATGTTGATGAGAGCGGGAATTGAGAGCTTATCATAAGCAGATGAAATATCCAGGAAGATGACGTCTAGCTGAGATTTACTGTTGAGAGCAGTTTGAATTTTAAATAGGGTATCCAGTAGGTTTGTATATGTAGATCTTTTGGGGATCACGGTATGCAGATGTTTCGGTCTATGAGAGAAGCATTGGTCAATCAGTGCTGATAAGATAGCTTTCTCAAACACTTTTAATAGAGAGCAACCCACTGAGATCGGTCTCAAGTCCTTAGGTTCCTTTGGATTTCTTCTTTTGGGTATGGGTTGTACCCTGTAGTGATTCCACATTGTCGGGATTGATCCGGACTTCAATATGCGATTAAAGATTACAAGAAGGGGCTCCACAATGAAGGCACTACACTTTAACCATGAAGAGAGGGAAGCCGTCAGGACCAATTGTAGATTTATTAGGAAGTCTATTGATGGTATTTATAAGGTGTTGTTTTGTTAGCGTTATAGTTGAAAGGGGCTGTCTGGAGTGCATGATGAAATCACTTCGGTTTGGGGTTTTTGGGTCTAATGGCAATTCGTTGAAAGTCAAAGATACCCATTCCTGAAATACCTTCTCATCGATATGGAAATCTTTGTTGCATTTGGATGTAATACGTTTCTAGTGGTTTATTCTGTTGAGTGCCAGCTGCCGGATTGCATTTCGTTTACATTTGAGGAAGGTTGCCCGCTCTTTCTTGTATATCTGGTAGTCAGCTGAGTTATGGTACTTTTTCCATATTCTGAATGCTTTTTGTTTCCTCTTGAATGCTACTTGGACTTCGGCATTGAACCATGTATTGGATCTATCAGAGAGTTTTAATTGTTTGGAAGCTCCTTGGGAGGCAATTTCAAGTAGCTGGTTAGCCAGGTTAGATATAGCGGTGTCTATTGATTCCTGCTGTAGATTCTTCCAGTTTATTTCTGTGAGACGTGCAAGGATGATCTCTGGGTTTAAATATTTGATGGAGAATACTGTTTTGGTAATCTTCTTGTTCCTGAGAGCTTCATCAGTGTTTGAGTTTACAGTGACGTTGAACTCAAACGTGATGGGAGAGTGATCGGAGGGGAAGCTGTGGTGTTCAGCGGTCAGACCTAGGTTTTCATTCTAAACATGCAAACCAACCTGGACACACATGCTCAGGGTCGTAGAAAGGGCAGTACAAATGCACAGGGCGCCATTCTGATCATGAATAAATTACAAAAAAAAAAAAAAGTATAAAAAAGGAAAATTTATATTTTCATTAGGCTGGATGGCTGGGCGAACTTGCACAGGCTTCATTCACATTGGCAGTGAATGAAGCCTGCCGGGCACATGCCAATATTTTATTGTAGCAAGCTTCGGCCGTAGACGCTGAATTTGAGTCCTTATGGGCCTCCTACAACGACTACACTATCACTTTCTCACACCTTTGCCTCTCAGCACAGTCGCTGTGTTCGCTATTCGCTAATTACAGTGCAAACGTGATTCAGATGCATTATTCATTTATTGAAGATTTTATATTGTTTTAGGTCCGAAAAGCCACTCATATTCGCACAGGGTGGCTTCAAAACTCTACGAGCCTGAGCATGCTGACTCTTTATAGTCTAAATATAAGTCTCCTTAGCTCAGAAATCAAAAATAAAAAGAACAATAATGAACTTAATAGGTTCGTCACATTACCAACTAGGCTGGAGTAAAATAATTGTCTACCATGAATAGATTTCGTAATTTAGTCATCCCAATGTAAAGTTGTGCTTGCATTGATTAACTGCACGCTGCTACAACCATTACGATATTTGCGGGGGGAAGGGGACAAGAAATCAAAGCTTGTCTTCTTACTGATACTATTTCACAATTGGACGTGGTATTATAATAGAATATCCAGGTTGTTGGATCCGACAACTCGGCTGGATATGTATTTATAATTTGGAATATCGTGTTTAATCATGTTATGCCTGTTGATAGACACTCATGAGCGAAAGACAAAGATAATTTTTTCACCAGGGTTGTGTGATGAATATGATAGCGTATCGATGACACCGCGAATACTTGAATAAATCTTTAAGCGATTGGATAATTATTCGAAAAAAAACATTTATTCGAATTCATCTATTAATCTGTTTATCTAAATTCCTAAGTACATAATCTATTCATCTAAGACAAAACTATTTATCATTCGGATGTATATTTGCCTGATTTCGTTCTGTTACTTCATCCCGTGCATATGTTAGGTTTCTCAAAAAATGCCCGTTCACAGATACAAAAAAGCTTAATTAGCCTCATCATGTCTATCTGTCCGTCCACATGCAACAGCTAAACTTCCAGTTACTGAATTTTAATAAATGTTATGTTTGACTCTTTTAGCAGCATTTGCTAAACTGTTCAAAATTTAAATGTCAATTTTGATTTATGCAGAAAATACAAATCTGACATTTTTTTTCAAAATACACATTTTGAATATACGTACTTATCTAACTAGTTTCTTTATTTTGAGTTTTCGGCAGATAATCATGATTTTGTATTAGTATTAGCTATATAGGAAAGAGTTTAATTTATATTTTATTTAAACTAATTAATGAAAAAAATACAGGTTTATTGCACTGGTTTTGCTGCCAAAAATAAAATAAAAACAGAATAAGTAAATATATATACAAAAATAAACAATAAAAATAAAAAAGAAAAGAAAATAAACAACATATGTGCTTCCAGCCTGACGTAGATAATTATCCAGCTAGCCGCTGAATTTCCTCAAAGATCAGCTGGATAGCGGCCTACAAGCTGTCAGCCTGAACTTTATCTCCGGGGGTAATTCATTCCAGTAATATTAGCAACTGGCTGATTAAGAAAGCGTCCTATAATCCAGTTTAAATCTCTTTAGCTCTGGAATCATTCATAACAGTGAAAATTTCGCCATTATCCATTTTATTGTCCCTTCACAGGGCCTTATAGAACTCAGTCAATTCCCCTCTAAGGTGCCTAGTTGACAAGCTCTATAGTCCACATATTTGAAGTCTTTCTCATACCAGTGCCCTTTTGCCAATCTCAGCAAGAGGTTGCCCGGCTTTAGACTATTTCAAGAACTCGGTCTCCATATTTGGACACAGTATTAGCTTTAAAATGTCGTATAGAAACCCGGATAGAGACAGGTAATCGTTTTACAAGACTGTATTTGACATACACACATATACACTTACCTAGAAAAGAAGAACCATCGATACGTTCACAATGTGAAGTTCGCCTCACTGTACAGCATATACTGTTGCACCGTCCACTTTATTAAATCCAAGGAAAACAAAGCATATTCCAAAATATGCTTTGTTTTTTCAAAATATGCAAATTTCAAGTTTCAAAATACGCCCAACACCGAGTTTCAAAATATGCCCAACAAATCTCTAATGGGTGCCCTTGGAGATGATGCAAGTCTTGATAAACTTGGTATACTTAAAACTTAAATAAATGTTACCACATTTAATACACCATTTAAAGTATAAAAATTTTAACTAGGAGCACTTAGTGCAAATGTCAATAGTACAGCATAGCCAAAGCTCTTGTGCCAAAAAACTAAACAACAACAGGTAAGTCAATAAGTTACTTGCAATTTACATATACAGTAAATGATAGTAAAAATTTTACCTAAACGTTCGCATGAATGCAACTACAAGGCGGCCCTCCCCACACACACATCTATTTTTAGCATCACTAACAATAACAGTAACATATCAAGAATAATTGCGTCCCTTATCCTAGGAAAGAGAGTGGCTGTCAAGAAAGATTTAGACCCCTAACGTAGTCTCATTCAAATCCATTCCATTTTAAACAACATCACTCTGGAGGGTGGGTAAGGTGGGCTGAGAGAGAGACTATAACTGAAGTTCCTTCGTACTGGTTATGAAATGCATTTGTATTACTCTGAGCATTATATGTCCATTTGGGAAGAGGAGGTGAGAACAGATGCATTAATTCGAAATACTGTATTTATCACTTCTCTTACAGTTTCATGGCTGGCTTTTCAGTGGCAAGGATGTACGCTAATTTATGATTGTGTCGGTAGCATTCCTCCCAAAGATAGGTCCTTTACCTTGAGGATTTAAACAGGCCATAACATTATGAACACCCACCTAATAGCGTGTTGGCCGCATTTCGCCATGATAACCGCGTGCACCAAATGTGGCATCGACTCCACGAGAATGCGAAAAGTGCAAATATCTTAGACCAGCTGGCAAGGAGGTCCGGAGAACGGCAATTGAGCGAGACACAAAAATGGACTGGCGAATGCTGCGTTTCACCACATCGCACAAATGTTCGATTAGATCAGTGGAATCTGGGGGCCAGCAAAGCACATGAAATACTTGGACATGATCCTCGAACCATTTCTGCACAATGTGGGCCTTGTGACGCGGAGCGTTGTCTTCTGAAAGAACACAGTGCCATCTGGATATATGGTCAGCATGTGGGACAAAACTTGGTCCGAAACAATGTCGAGGTATGGCATGTGTTGTGTATTATGTAGGGCGGCCCCTAAACATTAGTTCAACTCCGCCGTGATACTCTGTGATGATACAAATCTCAGTAAAATGCCCAGAAATGAGTGTTGTACAATGTTTGTACAGTGTGTGTGTTATGTTATGTTATTTAGTTGCTACGATAACCAGGAAGGCTGCTTCCCAGTACCCGTCCACGCCAGGAGGGCATCTAGTGGTAAAAATGTGTTCAAATGGGAATGAGAAGACCGAGTGATGTCCATGAAAACATCCCCCAAAACATGTTACAGCCAGCGGCACCTATTTTCGTTCGTGCAGTCTGGTTGTAGCTGTTCACCTGCTCGCCGTTGAATATGCACACGTCCATCGGCCTAATGGAGCTGGTACTTTGATTCATCAAACCAGGCAACTCTTTTCCAATCGTCCAGTATCCAGGAACGGTGTTCCCGTGTCCACTGCAGGATGATGGTCGGTCGGTAAAGTGCCTGCCTGGCAACCCAAAGGTCGCGGGTTCGAATCCCGCCTCGGGCTTGGATCAGAGTAAAATGCAAAAACTTTGGGAGGTGCATTATGGCCACAGAAGCTGATGCGTCAACAACAACAAAAAAAAAAAAAAAAGATGGTCAGTCAACATGGGCACATGAACAGCCGCCTACTCCGTAGGTCTATCCGCAAGAGCGTCCGCTGGAGAGTGTACTCAGAAACGTTCTCTGTACACCCTAGTTGAAGACTGCAGTTAATTAAGGAATCGTGAGTCGTCTGTTGTCCCGCACAGCCCGTGCCAACCGCCATTCACCACGACTGTCAACCAGTGGCGGTTCTCCCCGTCCGGCACTTTGGGTGGTTGTGTGCCCCCATCTTCGGACCATTCCCACCACAACTTCATATTTAATAGGCCTCAAACAGCTGACAATGCTTGCGATTGCTGAGATACTGGCCCCAGCCTTCCTAGCGACGCAAATCATTCCCTATTCAAAATCTGCCAGGCCCTTCCCTATCCCCACTGCACGAGTTCGTACTGACAAACTGACAGTCACTACCTGTGTCATCGCTATATATGCTGCACCGGTCGGTAACGTCACTCCTAGGTGCTATTAAATGCGTCCACTCGTGAAGACAGAGATGATCATAGTGTTTTGGCTCATTAGTGTGTGTTGGCTTCCTACTGCCTTCCGTGTCGTGTGTGTTCAAGGCCAGTTTGCCTTTTTACGGGAAAAAAAAGTACCAAATGATGGGGAAAGAGAATGGCTAAATCAACCCTGAGTTGTTGTTGTTCTTATCGGGTTTTTATGCGCATCAGCGACTTAGATTATACTACGCCGTATAATACACGAGTATATTATGTGGAAAGAGTGTTTGATTTTGGCTGTTTGTTGGACGAAAGACTCGCGTGTTCGGGAGAAATAAACGAAACAACTCTCGGCTGAGACGGACTAACTCAACCGGGTTGTAAAGGAATTTCTATGGTCTTTAGCCCAATGAAATTTCTCGCCGACGAGATACAAACTAGAGCCTTTTCCATTCAGTGTGAAGAGGATGGTGCGTATACATGTATGTACTGTTATACCCAAGAAGGCCAAACCTGAATAAACAAGCAGTTAGAAATTCCTCCAGTGTAAGACGGGAGTCGAACTCACATTTTCCAAACGGGGAAACCCAGTAACTAAGCTACTATACGAACAATAACTACTATAGGTGCTAATTCATTTAAGGCAAAAAAGGCTTACAAGTTATCGACACTTGACTGAATATGTTCATCCCACAGAAGGAAACTATCATTTGTGTCTACTGTGAGTATTAGAGGATAGCAGAGTTGTTATAATCACCGTCCTTCCCACACCGGATAGAAGGAATCCGCGGAGTTCAAATCCCGTCAATGACGCAAGGAACATTTATATGCTTTTTTCCACTCCCTGGTTGAGTTAGTACGGCGAGAACAGCAAGGTTCTACCCCTCCGGGAAACTCGGGTTTCCTATCCAGTAAAACAGGCGAACTGATCACAGATCAGTTCGCCTGTACTAAACATTCTCAGTACTTAATACACACAAGCTGCGCATATTTGTTATTTTTAATTAAATTTTCTATTTTATTTTCAATTTTAAATTAAATTTTCAACACAGAGAAGAGAAATTTCTCTTCTCTTTTTAAATTAGTAAGTACAGAGCATCAGCGACTAAGGCCATATTGCTCCATATATATTATCCTTAAAAACTATAAGAGGAAACCTCATACCTTTATGTAGGATCGGAATTCTCTCAACCCTCACAGTCGAAGGATTATGTGGTTTATGTGATTATACGAATAAATGTCCCATGTTTAATTAAAAATACATTAAAATTATATAAAAAGATACGTATTAAAAGATTGTCATGCATTCAATTCTCATCCCCAATATAACACATCAATAAAAGCCAGGGGAAGCCGACAGCCATCAACACCCCCCAAAAAACTCAATCGATGTCGCATGCCAACATGAGAACTGAAAACAATTTTCGAATTAATCCTTAAGAAACATAAAAAAATAAATATACAGGGAATTAAAATATCTCTGTATCGATGTATATTTATTTTATGTTTCTTAATGATTAACTCGACAATTTTTTTTTTTTTCTTTTTTTTTTTCCAGTTCTCATGTTGGCATGCGATATCGGTTGTGTTGTTTTGGAGGTGCTGATGGCTGTCGGCTTCCCCTTGCTTTTATTGATGTGTTATGCTGGGGATGAGAATTGAATACATGACAATCTTTTAATACGTATCTATTTATATAATTTTAATGTAGTTTTTAATCTAACATGGGACATTTATTCGTATAAACATATAATCACATAATCCTTCGACCGTGAGGGTTGAGAGAATTCCGGTCTTAC